>NW_022631026.1:14781164-15488657 GCF_010015895.1 Lontra canadensis | reverse complement strand
GGGGCTGGGGGAGGCGGGGGGGGGGGGGGGAAGAGTTGATGTTGAACACATCCGTTAGCCAGCTACCCAGCCTGGTAATTTTCAGGATCCCAAAAATACAAAGGGCCCTGAAGTCAGCCCAGAATTAGGTTTCAGGGACTCCGCAGCCTCTGCTCATGTGGTCCACAAGAGGTTGGTGGTTATGCTCCTGAATCATAGCTGAGCTAGTTTAATGCTAAAGACTGGTGCTCCACAAGTTTTGGTGCCTAGACTACACAGGATCCAGCAGCTTTCATGATTTCATTTCAGGTTAATTGCCAATGAAAAGACAATCCCCCTGTGAGTTACCCCATCTTTCTGGACTATTGCCACGTATGCTTCCCGGAGCCTACCCCTGCCATCCCACTATGGACATTCCAGCATCTCAGTCTAGCAGCATAGGATGAACTGGGCAGCAAGGACAGCAGTGATGTGTGAGCCACCTGACCTCTGGATCAGTGCCCATTTCAGGGAGGGGAGGTTTTGTCTCTGGTCACATGCTCGGGGAACCCTGAGGAGATTCATACACTGCATCAGTCTCTGCCCTGCTCTTTGTTCCTACTGGAGCAGAAGCCTCTAAACCTAGAGTAGAAAGGAGTGGATCTCCAAGTAAAGACAGCCTATGTCTGTGGGGTGACAGAAAATATCTTTGCTCCCTGGAGATAACGCAATTATTCCTCCACTCACCTATGCTCCCTCAGGTCCAGCCTCGCCCTACTGCTGCCATCTCTGACCTGTGCTTCTATGGAACAGCCCTGCTGAGTCCCAGAGCTGAGCTCTCACAGACCCCAATCTGCTCTCATTGTTTGACGTGTCCAGTGCCCCATTCAGTTTTCACGACTGCTCAGACAGATAGATAGGGGTTTTTGTTATCTTTCCTTACAAATGAGAAGCTTCTGGAATAATAGACAAGTTAGCTGACTTGTCTAGACACACAGAGTTCCTGACTCTAGTCAGGTGCTCTTTATAATTTCTTAAAAACTGCCATTAAACCAGGACTCCACGGTGGTGCCCAGAAACACTGCAGCATGAGCTTGGAATGCTGCCAGTGAAGGAAAAAAAAACTACACAACTAAAAGTAAGAAACCTACCTTTTGAAGATTATACTCATCTGCCGAAGTTTGTCCATCTGCTACTCTCTGCCTTCAGAGCACAGGCAAAAGTTCACCGGAAGCTGGTCAGCAGCTTCCTCTGAGGTTTTGGAGATTTCCTGGGGACACTTCCACCCCCTCACACATAAAAGTCAACCAAGGCTCCAAGAGAAAGCACAATTCTTTTTTTAAAAGACTCACTGGCAAACATTTTGATCCCTATTTATTTTGTCAAACTTGTCTTTAACTCTTCAGGTACAATCTCCTCAAAAACAAAATCTGAATCCCACAAAGGGAGACATATTTAGCTTTGCCCTTGACTCCAAGTCCCTGAGAGACGTGGCCATACATAGGAGATGTTTCTGATCAGTCCAGAAAATTGGTGGGCGGAGGGGGGGGATGCCTCACCAACCATAGCTGTGATTAGCAGCAGCCATAATGGTGCACATTTTGGTCTCAAAGGATAACATTTTCCTTTAAGTTTGGTTACTGTATATCACTCCATGTTGTATCATTAGCCATACTGGACCAGACAAAACTCAAGGCCACATGGGGAGCACCATGCTGGAAGCCAGTAAGTTCACACTCCTCTCACCCTCTTCCTCTATAGTTCCCTGCACTTATAAATAAATACGACATCACACAGAATTAACCAAGATGATTTCTAGGGCAGGCACGGCTTATTCTCTATCTAGGAAAAAAATCCTCTTCATTTTTGTTTGACGACTCTTGAGGCTCAATTAGAGTTTTGCTTTGGATAATGTGTTCTTGGAGGTATGTGGGTCAATCACTTTCTGCACATGTGACTCCTATCCTATCTGAAATTTGCTCTTTAAGAAAGCTCAGGTCTGAGGCTTTTTTTATGAAGAGAAGATCTCCAAATTGAAGAATGAGCCTTCACCTTTATTGGTTAAGGATAGTCAGAACCATGAGAGACTATGGACTCTGGGAAACAAACTGAGGGTATTAAGGAGGGCATGGATTTCACGGAGCACTGGGTGTTATACACAACGAATCATGGAAAACTGCATCAAAACTAATGATGGGGGCGCCTGGGTGGCTCAGTGGGTTGAGCCTCTGCCTTCGGCTCGGGTTGTGATCTCAGGGTCCTGGGATCGAGCCCCACATCGGGCTCTCTGCTCAGCGGGGAGCCTCCTTCCCCCTTTCCCTCTGCCTGCCTCTCTGTCTACTTGTGATCTCTCTCTCTCTCTGTCAAATAAATAAATAAAAATTTTAAAAAATTAAAAAAAAACTAATGATGTACTGAATGGTGACTAACATAATTATGATAATATAATAAAAAATTTTTAATTAAATTTTTTAAAAAGGGTCAGACCCAGGGCTATCCCTGTTCCAAAGGGCAGAAAACAGCCTCACTTCAAAATGCCCCACAGGATTGGGCTCTTTCTTTACCTGCTTTTTCCCGGGGCAAAATAGGCAGGATGGTCTTATTCTTTTGTTACTTTCTCTCCTCACTGCTTAGTGACCCTGTCCTTCAACTGCAGTCTCTCAGGGCCCTCGCGCTGTCTCTGCTCTCAAGGAAGAGGCAATGCCGGCCACTTACCCACCACGAGAATCAGACCCTTAGCTCCCTCTTCAGAAGTATTGGGATCCCGACCCTCCATTCCAGCTAGGGAAGGAGAGGTTCTATTTCCTAGGAATGGGTTTCAAGCCTTCTTGCAGGAGGAGGAAGAATGCCTGGGGACAGGAGAGACTAAAAGAGACCATTAGCCAGTTTCCCTGTAGGTAAGAACAACCCCGGAAAGGGCCACGTAGAATGCTGCCAGCAGCTGGGTGTTGGGCACCTGCCAGACAGAACCAGGGGTCAGGAGGAGCAAGAGGCTGAAGAAAGCAGTTTTGTGTGGCGCATCCAACATGCTCTAGAGCGAAGCTTTTCTGGCCTTCCTGGGTGAAGCATGGGAAACTCTGGGTCCCTCTGTGCCATGGCCCGCAGGGAAAGTGCCGTCTGTAAGCTGGGAATTCACAAGAGGTCACTGCTGCCCCTCGGAGGCACAACATGAGGTCCGCCCAGCCAGGAAAAGCGGGCGTTGGGAAGGAAGCCGCTGGGTTCTTCATATTCAACCCGAACACTTGGAAAATGACCCATCATCTCTGCCTTAAACTTTTCCATACGCTCAACATTATTAGAATTTCTCCTTAACTACACAAATCATCCTCAGGATCCGGGACAGCTGGACGAAAAAATGTTTCGCTCTCCACCCTCTCCCTTGAGTTCTTATAATGAAGGTGCTTAGTTAACACGAATCACCAGCTTTGCTTTTTACTTTTTTGACAGATGAACAAACATAAAACCATCATCAGCATAGAGGCCTGGCTGACCAAATCGCTTTCAATTACCCATCACCGGGGCAGAATTCTCTCGCTGAGATGGGAAGACACGGATGGAGATTTCCAGGTTGTACTGTTTGCTCCAGGAAGCAGCCTGTGTTCTGCTCCTAGTGGGACTACAAGAAAGCCTTAAATATACATCAAACTATGGCGTTGGGGTATCTTATTAAAGGACAAATAACAGGGGTGCCTGGGTGGTGCAGTGGTTTGGGCCTCTGCCTTCGGCTCAGGTCATGATCTCAGGTCCTGGGATCAAGCCCCACATCAGGCTTTCTGCTCAGTAGGGAGCCTGCTTCCCCCCACCCCTGCCTGCCTCTCTGCCTACTTGCGATTGCTGTCTGTCAAATAAATAAAACCTCTTTAAAAATAAATAAATAAAAGACAAATAACAGGGGTACCTGGATGGCTCAGTTGGTTAAATGTCTGCCCTCGGCTCAGGTCATGGTCCCGGGTCCTGGGATCCAGTCCCATGTTGGGCTCCCTGCTCCGCAGGGCGTCTGATTCTCCCTCGAACCCTCCCCCCCTGCTTGTGCACTCTCTCTCTCTCATGCTCTGTCTCTCAAATAAATAAATAAAATCTTTAAAAAAAACAACAATGAAGACACCTTTTTAATCAGATGAATTAGGAGAGATAGAGAATATAGTTGAAAGAGCTCTGGGGTGGGGTGCAGAAGACCTGGGTTCTCACCCCAGCCCACCACCTAGTCTCTGTGTGGTCTTGACTTGTCCTTGTCATACTGCATCTCTCAGTTTACTCATCTGTGACACAAACAGTGAACTCAGTCAACAAGTCATATCAATACACTCTGGGCCCTAGAGAGCCAAGTTACTTTATGGATTCTAGAAATGTTTTATTTCAAATTTATATATATATATTTTAATTTCTTTTCAGTGTTCCAGAATTCATTGTTTATGAACCACACCCAGTACTCCATGCAATACATGCCTCCATATATTTTAAAAATATCTTTGTAAGTTTGGGAATATAAAATAAATACATTTGTCTAGCTGATCTATTATTCATACACTTACTTGTTATTTATTCACTTCTTTGTTATAAGCTTGAAATTGTACAATAAATATATTTGTCAATAGGATTTAATTAATTCTCATTAATCACCAATAAATATCACTATATTCCTAAAATCCTGCCTTGTCCGGTTGTGTAGTTCAAGCTTCTATACAAAATTTCATTTGAAAGAATGGCTCCAGTCTTTACAAATCTTAAAAACCACTGGACTAATTATCTCTAATTTTCCTTCCATCAAGAGGATACTTTATTCAAATCCTTCTCTGGGGATAGGAGAATTGTATGATTTCAGGAAGTTTCTGGCTTAATCAGAACATTCATAAAAGAAAAAAAAAAAAAAGCAAGCTTGATTCCCACATCTATAAATATCCCTGAATAGCTATGCTCCTTTTCCGTGGTAGAGGAGTCTTGACGAAACAGGTTCAGAGCAGTACTAGTCGTGCGCCCACACTCCATGTCAGTTACTGTGCAAGACACAGAGGGTACCAGAAACAGGGATTCTGCCCCATGGATCTCACAGCCTCACGGCGGAGACTTGCCGGTAAACAGCTGACAGGGGCACAGGCAGAATGCAGCCAGGGAAGGGGAAGAAGCCTAACCCAGTCTGAGTACCTACCCTGTGCCGGACTCTGTAGCAGGCATTACACACATCACTTTATTTATTCCATGAATTGCTACTCAAAACGTTTTGCAATATTGTTTCTCTCTTATAGATGAGAAAATCAAGATGGTTGGTTACCCAGGCAGTGAGGAGCAGAGACAGGTCTCAGACGGTCACCAGCCCTCCCCCCAACTACCTCCTGGCAAGTGGTGAGTAGCATCAGAAGCCCCCACTGGGGGACACCAGGGAGAGGGTAATCCATGCAGACCACCCCCAGCAGTCAGGGAAGGCGGCAAGGAAGAGCTGGCATCTGAGCTGGAGTTTGCAAGACAAAGAGAAATTCTCCAGGAGGTAAAGAAAGGACATGTTTCCGAAGTAGAGAAGACAGTGTGAGAAAATCACAGAGAGAACATGAGGATGGCTGTTCAGGTGACAGAGAACATCTTGTGCTGCAGGAATGAGAAGGTTGAGAACACAGCGATGAGAACACATCGATGAAGCAGGTAGGCTGTGATCCAGGAGCAGAGCATGGATCCCCCAGGGCTAGAGACCGACACTCAGCCTGGAATGCCAAGCTTCATGCCATCCTGTGCTGCCAGCCGCCTCTCCCTCCACCCTGGCACAAGGACCCTGGCCGCCAGCAAGTCAGACTAGCCTCTGTGCCTTTGTGCACCTGGCAAGCTCCTTCTAGCCCACTTGTGCCTGGGAAAGTCTTTCCTGTCCTTCCAGACCCCACCAAAGTGCATCTGCTAGATGAAGCCATGGCTGATCCCCCATAACTAGATGTGATGTCTCTTCCTTCTGAATCCCTGGAGTTCTTTCATTGGTTCAAAGTTGGGCCTCGGTGGATGAACAGGCAGTGAATGTGTCTTGGGAGGAAATCTTCTCTGGCAAAGAGGCTGAAATGGAGTCTGGGGTATCAGCCTCAATAATATCTCTATGTCAACTTCACAGTTCAGCAACCAAGAAGCCCTAGCCTCTGGCCTGGACTCCTTGTAGCTCAGGGCCCTGGAGTCCCTAGCCCCAACACTGTGAAGCCAGGCGTGGCCCTGAGTGCAGCACACTCCAACTCCTCTGTCTGCATTTTCAGAACGATTCCCAGCACCATGGCAGAGCTCCAAGCACCTAGAGGGGCCAGGAAGTGTTTGCCGAACCCGGCTGAACACTAGTCCTAGCTTTCCCAGCAGATTCCCCTCCTGGGCATTATGCATCTTTTCAAGGAACTCAGGAACCTCTGACTATGACCATATTACTAACTTGCAGGAAATACTGTCATTTTCGGATTAAATGTAAAGTTAAATTTTCTCAGATTCAAGTTTATGTTTCTCCCAGCAAACAGGGTTGTCACTGCAAGCCCTGTTTCCAGGCCATTATCCAAGGGCTTCAGACCACAGGCCCAGCTCAGACCACAGGGCAGGGCCCGTGCGCGCACGCGCACACACGCACACACACACACACACACACACAGCCGCCCTCCCCCTTGGCCTCTGCTCCTTATTCCCTCAATTCTTCCCGTCCACTGCCCAGCCTGCAGGCTTCTACCCTCTTGGGAAGCGTGTGGACCAAGGGGCTGTTCGAGTCCTCTGCATCTAAATAAATTCCATCTTGCTGGGCAAATTTTTGCATGAACTCTGTCCCTAAATGGGGCTCTGAGGGCATTTCTCTTTCTCTCTGATCCGCACGGCCTGGCAGAGAACTGGACCCTCGGAAGTGCTCACAGAGACTCATCCTACAAGCTCTACTTCCCGTGCAGACGTGGAGCTGGAGCCCAGAACTTTCTTGGACTGGCCCTGAGGGAAGCATTTAGAACAACCTTCCAGAACAAAGCCTGGCCTTGGAGGCCAGCTCGGCATGCACAGAACATCAAATGGCTGGACATGAAAGGGCCGGGAAGGATGCTTGCTGGAGAGGCACTTAGCCCGGAAAACCTGAAACCATCTACTTGACGGAGGGCCGCTAACCACAGCTTCCATGAATGATTAATGATTATGGCCAGAGCTTATTGCAAACAGGCAAGTGACAGCAGAGCCACTACCCACCCGCAGGCCCTGCCCGTGTGATTGATGAGCCACTGAGGGGTGCAGAGGGGCTGCAGATGGGCCAACTCAAACTGCAGCTGCCCGGGAGCACCCATCCTTGGGGTGACCTGGAGGGACACCAGTGTTTATGTTCCAGTGGCGAGGGCTTATCTCAGGCACAGGATCAAGCCAACCCGCACTGACCATCTACCTGGGGGGGTGGGTGAGGGCGCAAGAGGGCTGGGTTCAGCTCCCAGGAGGAGAGAGATACCAAAATGGATGAGAAATGACCCCTGGCCTTGTAGCATCTCTAACCAGGGTGTGCATCAAGAAATGGAACAATAGTTCCACAACTACCGAGAGAGTGCGTGGTGCTCTGAGAGAAAGCTGAGAGCTCTATGCAGACAGAGCAGGCTGCCTGGCCCAAGACACCCTCCCCCAGCCTCCCAATGCCATTGCCAGCCAGAGACAGCCTCCCCTGAGCCCTCGGTCATTTTCAGCAGGATTTGCACGTGAGCAAAGAGAGTAACTGAAGCTTCTCTGGTCATGCTTTCTCCATACTTCACCAGAGAAGGAAGGCAACGCTGTGTCCCTATGGCTTCTAGAACGGCTGAACCAGGGTTTCTGTGCCTCCTTCCAAAGCCAGCTCCGTCGGGAGGGAGGTCCTGACTCTGACACACGGATTTGGTACAGCCCAGCCGGATCCACGGGGCACAGACTGCAGGGCTGGCAGAGACACGGCTCCTGCCTTTGGGAGTTTGTAGTCTCGTCAGTGAGGCAAGCTTCCCTCACAGGAGACACAACAGAACAAAGCAGAGCCCCCAAACATGCTGTCAAGAGACAGTGAGGAAAGGGAGAGTGATGTGGACTTCAGAGGCCATGGAGGGTGGCCAGGGAAGCTGAGAAGGGCCCTCGAGCCCTCCCTGCCGCTCTCCTCCGCCCCCTGGGCTGCAGGCCTCTTCCTGCCAAAGCCACTATCCTGTCCAGTCTGGGCCACCTAAGGGCCCAAGCCCACCCCCTCCGACCTGGAGCTCCAGAGGCACCTCTGAGCAGGCCTGAGGCAGTGGCGGCAGCAGGTAAGCCCAGCAGGGACCCGTGAGCTGACGCAGAAACAGGCTCTGAGGTGACCCAGAGGGCCGGTCGGGAGCCCAGGACGACCCTTGTGGGGGCCTGGCCATTCTGCAAACTCTGGCTCTGTTTCATCTTAATACACTCCTGCATGTACCTGACATTGGATACTCGTCCTAGAGCATGCAAATCTAATAAATTCTTGGCTCCTGCAAGTTTCTTTAAAAAATATAAAAGAGGATCATATATAAAGAAGTTGATTAATATACACCCTGGTAAAACAGGCTGGAACATCTGTGTATTAAGTTCATTTATTAAATTACACCAATCTGTATTTTAATGAGTGAAAGATACAGTACTTATTCTGTCATCCATCAAAATAAACTCAGGAAATACTTAACATTATAATCATTTTTCTTGTTTGAACACGAGTTATGAAATATGAACCCCACACTAAGAATGCTGGACTTGCCATCATGATCAAATATGTTTTCACAGGTGCAGCAAATATTCAGTTTTCATTTCTTTCTCCAACTGTTGAAAATATAAACCATGCTTTCTAGTTCGTAGCTGGGTAACATCGCCTTCCCTCCACATGGCAGCCATTATTACAGACTTATTACCCCACCGTCTTTCTTTCCCCAAACACACTCCTCCTAAAGTTGCTTAGTAATGAAAACATAGGCTTCTGTGGGGCCCCCTCAACTCAGGCTCTTTTAGCTCAGGCTGGGCACCGTCTCCTTTTCCCCCATCCTGGTGGTATCTAGATCCTCTGGGTTAAGTCCTGAGTTTCAAAAGCCATTTGAAGCCAACCGTACACTTGGTTGAAACACAAAAGACAATGGGCTTTGGTCTTACTGTTGAGCTCCCCCTGGCCATGGGGGACCCATGCTCCACTTCTGCCCACCCAGAGACCCTGCTCCTCAGATGAGTCATATGGACTAGAGCCTGAGGAGTGAGTCCGGGCTTTACCTGGGTTCAGCTCTCCCAGAACCAGAGACCGCACGACCCATGGAGTGATACCATTAACAAAGCAGCTGGGCTCCGTGAGCCTCAGAAGGCTCTGCTCAGTGGCCAGTGGGAGCCCGTCGAGACACAAGAGCCTGGAAAAAGGTCCCAACTGGGGTAAGGTGCTGGACCGAACAACAAGAGGAGGCTGATGAAACTGGGCTTCTCTCTGCTTACTACGCCCAGTGGCTCCCCATCGCCAGAAGGTAAGTCAGACATCAACTAAGAGGTCCCTGCCTATCTCTTTGCTCTCATTCCAGCCACCCCACCCCGGACCCCTAACGTACACAACACACGTGCTTCTCTCCAGCCCTCCTGAACTGCCTACTACTGGTGGACAAATCCTGAGATCCCTTCCTCCCCAGTCTTCTGCCCACACCATTCTCTCTGCCCGGGGAAGCCCTTCTGCTCCCCCTCTTCTTCACCTGGGTAATTAAGTTGGCTTTGATCTCGGGCCCCCCCTGTTGGGAGAGCCAGTGAGGGGAACCACCCATTTTGACCACTAGGAGTCAGAGAAACTTCACAGAGGGATTGTCCCTCATGGGAAGAAAGGGAAGGCAATCAAGGCAGAAGGAACCCAGTGAGCAAAGCCATGAGGACGTGGAGACTCCAGAGCTGTTTTGGGGATGGAGGAAAAATGAAAGGTAAATGGGTGTCTGTGGGAAGGAGGGCCAGGGGCCATGGGACAGCATGAGAGCTGGCCCAGCTGAGGGAAGCTGGCCCAGCTGAGGGAAGATCCTATGTGCCCGGCTAAGGGATTTTATGCTACAGACAATGAGGAGCTTTTCTCTCTCTTTTTTTTTTTTTTCCCCAAACTCTCCCTTTTATTCTTGGCATATTTCAAAAAAGTCCTGAGCTTTGGACATTAAAAAATATAAAATGATGAATGCAACCATTTCGGAGTAGTATAATCTCAAAATAATTTCAATCACCGAAGATTTCCTTCTCATGTTTTTCAAATGTTTACACCTAAACACTCACTTCACTTTTGGTGAAGAACATTAAGTTTTGTTTTTTTTTTTTAATTTTATCCATCATATAAAGCTAAAAGGGGACCCAACCAGTTATGCTCCCTGGATAACACAATACTAATAAACAATAAGGGGCTTTTGAAGGGTTTTAAAATTCAAGAGATACGTCCAGATTTGTATCTTAGAAATAAAGTTTAGTTGGGATTTAGTGTCAAGAGTAGGTGTTTGGGGGCGAGGCCAGAGCAGGCAGAGGCTAGTAGGACACAGAGTAATAGAGGCAGGTGTGTGGAGCTGCTGTGAAGGCGGTGGTGGTGGCAGTGGCAGGACACCCTCCGCCCACTCATGCCAGGGACAGCCATAGCAGGTGTTCAATAAGCCTTCCTCAGGAATGTCACTGATCGCCTGGGTTCCCCGAGAGCACAGCTGCAGGCCTCTGCTCTTCTCTGCCCAAGGAACACCCGGTGTCCTCAGCCCGACCTTCTCCTAGGCCCTGAATCTGTTTGGCCTCTGACCTGAAGGCCTGCTGGTTCTCGCGGGGAGCTAAATGAGGGAGGTCCCAGCCTAAACCCTTCCCCTCACCTACCCCACACTCACCACCACAAAAGTCCTGCAACCTGGAACACCATCCTCCTGGTTAAGGTTTAGAAACTCCATAGAAAGATGCAGAAGGTTATACCCAGGCAGTTCATGGAAAGGAAACAGCTCCTTTTCAGGGTGATTTTCAGAGCAGACATGACAAAGGCACTGGCCCGTGGAACAGCCTGGCTGCATTCCTGGGTCAGGGTCATGGAGGACCCCGGTGGTGCTAGACACCTCTGTGAACACTGGATTGTGGAGCGGTCTAGAGGGTCCCAGGGGAGTGGCTGAGTTGGTGGTTGGGCCAGGTTAGGGAGGCGGCATTTTGGGGGTTCGAGCCGTGGCCATTTTAATGACTGATTTCAACTGGCTAAATCAGCTTTACTAATGAGCACATAAAGACATTTCCAAAGTCCCCAGTAGTCGGGGAGATGCAAGTCAAAACAGCAATGAGATACCACTTTCTCAAGTACATGGAAGGAAGAGGTGTGCCCCGATTCCCGTCTGAGGAAGGACTTGCTGTCCACCTGCGAGGGTGTCTTCAGCACAGAGCCGTGTTCAGGTTCGGCCTCACCTATCATGGGCAAAGTGGGAAAGAAAGGCCTGGCCCTTGCAGCCAGCACAGGACACTGAGGGGCAGCAATGACTCCCCAGCTGCTTTTCGGGGTCAGCCACAACCTACCCAGCCTTCCCCAAGCCTGCATCACCCTTCAGCTTCCTCCTCCCAATTTGCCTTCCCCCTCCTTCCCTTCATAGATGTTGATCCCTAATAAATATCTTCTTGCTCTCCAGATTCTGTCACGACGTCTGTTTCTGAAAAACCCAGCCTACAGCACAGGAAAGTCAATCTCAGGCTTTGCGAGGGATAGAATACATGGGCAGAGCCACTTTTGAGAGAAAGCTGACAATTCTTAGTGTGCACTCCCAGGTCTGGGTGTCCGCCCCAGACAGGCTCAGTCACCCATCCACACGGAGAGGTGGCCAAGGATGGCCAGCCCAGGGCAGGTTATGGGAAATGGAGCTGTCACCAAAGAAAGGGATGTGTGACAGTTAGTGAACGCCCATGTGGGATTCCCTGCAACTGAAATGCGTTTGTGTACAGCAACTCGTGGAGTTCTCAAACGCAACGTTAAGTGAAAACGGAAGCAGAAGCTAAGACAAGGATCTGAGGGTAACTAGTTTGCTTGGGTAGGGATCACAGGAAGAACTGGTAGGTGAGTGGGGAAGGGAGATGTGGAGGGGAAGAGGAGGGAAGGGGAGGAAAGGGTTGGTTACAGAGCAGGGTGCCTCTGTGGGCAGCTGGGCCTCCCTCCTGCCGAGGATGTCCGGGGAACCCCCTAGAGCACACCCCAGGGTTGTGAGAAAGCTGGGGTTTTATTACTTAATGGACTGAGGGCTGTTCCTAGGGATGATGCCCACCCTGCCCCCTTCCAACCTGTCCCACTCTTACAACAGAGAAAGTTCCTCTCAAGTCCCAGGAGCAGGCAATAAACAGTGAGTGATGAAAGGATCTGGGGGGTGGGGCACTGAGAACAAGCGCTCCAGGAAGAAACCCTGGAGCACAACACCTTCTGCAAAGTAAAACACGCCCTGCATTTTAC
Source organism: Lontra canadensis (assembly GCF_010015895.1). NCBI lineage: Eukaryota > Metazoa > Chordata > Mammalia > Carnivora > Mustelidae > Lontra > Lontra canadensis. Next base: position 15,476,326 of record NW_022631026.1, on the reverse strand, counting down.
ATGGCCACCCATAGGTCTAAATGGAATTATGGCAGACGGTTTGGAAGTACATACATGAAATGCACAGAGCACTATCCTCATTATCTACCTCTCAACCCGTTGCCCCAAATCCTATGCATCCTGCAACCATGGCAGTGGACCCAGGACAAATGAGACCGACCGCAGTTTATCAGTCACATGTACTCACAGCCCTGGGACGGAGGACACCACACAGCACACAGGGCCATCGGGGGCTGCACTAGGGAGCAGAGACAACCCGCAGGGGCTGCAGGCAGCAGGCATTTCGGGGCTGCAGGGTGGGTGCCCCTGGCTCCCCTGGGAGGACAGGACTGGCTTGTTTGAATAATTCTGCAGGCTGGCAAGGAGGCGAAATCATTAGATCTCTGACCGAATGGGATGCGGCTGGTCCAGCTGGTGGGGGACTAACCAGGAGGAGAGAGTTTCCTGCTGGTTGGGGACATGTCTGGCGAGAGCTAGGCCTATGGGGCTCTGTGCGTCTCAGCCCACAGCATTTCAGGCCTTGCAATATAAATGGGTTCCTGCAGAGGGAGAGAATGGGACAGAGATGGAGGAAAAAATAAAACACAAGGCCTTGATGGTAGTGTGACTTGAACTGGGACACATATATATACTTTACTTCTGTACACTTGAGGTCCTCAGAAATAAATAATATTATTAAAAACGACAACAAGAAGCAAGAAAGAATGCGGTTCAGGCTGGGGGAAGGGGTGGGCTAGGCTCTCAAGTACGACCAAGCTATAGGCCAGAGGCCTTTGTTCTCAGCAGAACAGAAAATGCTATTTGTTATAAAATGTCCTGAGAGTGATTGCCCACTGAGATAACAAGAATAGAAGGAAATAAAACTTCAAACAGAGTTTAATGGCTAAGCGAAGCCAGTTGGCTGGTAAGGCAGGCGGCTCCGTGTGTGAGCAGAGCGGGGAGAGCATCCAGTCAGGCCGAGGGGCTGCAACAGGCCTCCAGCTTGTTTTCTCTGCCACTTAGATGCTTTCTCCAGGAGCAATGCTGGTGTTACCTTCTGGAGTCCACAGGGAGCCATGCAGAGACCTGGACACCCAATAAAATATAATGAGGCAGGTTATATAATCACGAAGCTTCCAGACATCAGGGCTTTTCAGAAACATTGACAGGGACAGGCTGAGGTCAGCCACTGCAGATACGTCTCCCAGCCTGTACCACTGGCGGGGAGATAACAAAAGGAGTGTGGCTCATCACAGCACCGTCTGAGAGAAAGCGGGAATGCAAGTTCAGTCTGGGTCACCCACAGACCTAGAGTCCCCAGTTCAAGACCAAATCTTCTATCAAGCCCCCCCCCCCCATGAAGTAAGTTGTCAGGCTGAAGGAAGTACATGGAGCCCAGTACAAACATGCGGAGGGCTCTTCTCGGCTGCTAGCTGCGAGCAATCAGACGGCTTTATGAAGAAGCAATGTTCCTTGGGGACCTTGCACTTTAAGGACATCAAGATGGCTCCCAGTGACATACTCCCCAACCTCACCCACAGAACACGCTCCATTACCCATTCACTTGGCATGTATTTACAGCACAATCACTTGTGCATCTTATTACAGGGAAGTGAAAATAACATTATTTGTGGAGGAGGAAAGAAGGAAGAGCACTCATGATAAAACAACCACACACACACGAGCGCACGCGTGCGCGTGTGTTGTCACCAAGCCCAAAATCTTCAGAGAAAGTTGATTCTGTGGGAATCCGAGGTGCGCCTCAGAGTCACGGGGTCAGGAAGATGGAAGAGATACATTAAGCACAATCACTGGGGAACATTCTAGAATACGTGGCATCTGTAAAAGAGCTGTTCTGGACTGAGAGACACACACATTTTCACAGTCAGCCAGTAGGCACTCATTTATCCCTGGCTCTGGGTTAAGCCCATGCCCATAATGGGGAAAATCCCTCTGTGAGCATACCAGTCTTTCAGAGCATTCATGCACAGTCCTAACTGTGATGATCTGACAGGGTTCAAGGTTACCCAGCAATGGTGCCCTTAACCCTACCCAGGGATTTAACCACACCCCGGGATCCCAAGATACTGCTTTCCCTAAGAGGCACAACCATGCAGAGACACCAAACCTTGGGAAGGGCTCCAGGGTAGAAAAGAGGCAGGAATCACCCAGTTTCCCTGTGCTCCACATCTTATAGCAACTGTAGGCCTGGCTCACAGCCTCGGGGATAAACTGCCAGCCAACTGTTCTTGGGCCACAGGCTCTAGGAGTCAGGGCATAGGTGTGACGGGTCCCATATCCCTACTACTGATGTACCTTGGCCCAGCTGCTCCCACTTGCACTTTGCTCTGCCCAACCCAGCTCAGCGGGCATTATGAGGTTCAGATGAGGAAATAGGAAAACAAAGTTTTGTGAAATGCAAAGTTCACACAATCCTATGTGCTTAGGAACAGCTCTTCAAAGCCACAAGCGCTAAGGACACAATCGGCAGAAAAATGATTAAGGAGCCATAGATAGTCTCTTCTGTGTAATGCCACTGCCACTCTGTCCCTGTTCCTGTTCCAACACTGGGCAGATGACCACTTCTAGCCAGGAGACAGTCCTGCTCACTGTAGTATGAAGTAGTATTTCCCCTCTGCTGACCTGGGGCACAAAAGAAATGGAGAGACAGAGATTGAGAAATAGGCTCCTGAGTAAGCCAAAGACTCCTCTTAGGAGAGATTTCCAGATTGAATCTATGACAGAAGGAAACAGTCAGGGCCAAATGAGCACTTTGTTTGCCCTGACTTGCTCTGTATCTTAGTGGGGCGGAAGAGAAGCTTCCAGTACTGCAGATAGAGGAAGAGAGGGGAGAGGAAACTAAAAATCCTAAAGAGCAGTCTGAATAGGAGAATCTCCTGCTAGTTTGTCTCCTTTTTCTTATTATAGAACAAGGTCTATCTCCTGTCCAGCCTTGAGTTATACTGTCAAAAAGTAAAAGTATTTTAATTTCTCAACCTTAGGAGGCATCAGGTTTAAAGATGAGGAGGTGATGGGGTGCACGGTACATTTGTGTGGAGAAAAGCCTGGCAGAGTGTAGTTAAACCCTAACAGTGCTCCTTTCAGGGAGATAGGCTTTATACCTGACATGAGAAGCTTTCTATAATATCCAAATTTTGCATAACTGTATGTGACTTCTTGCCAAAAGAACAGTAGATTCTTTACATAAATGGAAGCATAAAGAACTATTTAAAATGTGGTCATGGGGTGCCTGGGTGGCTCAGTCATTAAGCATCTGCCTTCAGCTCAGGTCATGATCCCAGGGTACTGGGATGGAGTCCGACGTCAGGCTCCCTGCTCGGCAGGGAGCCTGCTTATCCCTCTTCTGCTCCCCCTGCTTGTGTTCCCTCTTTCGCTGTGTCTCTCTCTATCAAATAAATAAATAAAATCTTTTTAAAAAATGTGGTCAAGTTTGAAAGAAATTGAAGATGACACAAATGAAAAGATATTCCATGTTCATGGATTGGGAGAATACATATAGTTAAAATATTGATACTACCCAAAAGAATCTATAGATTTAACACAATCTCTATCAAAATACCAACAGCATTTTTCATAGAGCTAGAGCAAACAGTCTAAAAATTTGTATGGAACCACAAAAGACCCTGAATAACTAAAGCAATCTTGAAAAAGAAGAACAAAATTGGAGGGAATGCAATCTTAGATTTCAAGATATACTACAAAGCTGTAGTCATCAAAACGGTATGGTCCTGGGACAAAAATAGATACAAAGATCAATGGAACAGAACAGAGAGCCCAGAAATAAACCTACCGTTATTCTAATTAATCTTTGACAAAGGAGGCAAGAATATGCAATGGGAAAAGATGGTTTCTTTAACAAACAGTGTCTGGAAAACTGGAAACCACATGCAGAAGGATGAAACTAGATGACTTTTATACACCACATATAAAAATAAACTCCAAATGGATTGAAGACCTAAACATGAGACCTGAAAACATGAAAACATAAAATCATAGAAGAGAGCATAGACAGTTATTTCTCTGACATTGGCTATAGTAACATCTTTCCAGATATGTCTTCGGAGGCAAGGGAAACAAAAACAAAAATAAATTATTAGGACTACATCAAAATAAAAAGCTCTACACAGCAAAGGAAACAATCAAGAAAACTAAAAGACAACCTACTGATGGGAGAAGATAATTACGAATGACATATCCCATAAAGCGTCAGTATCCAAAATATATTTTAAAAACCTTACACAACTCAACACCCAGAAAAACAAATAATTCAATTAAAAATAGGCAAAGAACATGAACAGACATTTCTCTAAGGAAGACAAGAAGATGGCCAACAGACCCATGAAAAGAGGCTCGACATCACTAATCAGGGAAATGCCTATCAAAACCACAATGAGATATCACCTCATGCCTGTCAGAATAGCTACAATCAAAAACACAAGAAACAACAAGTGTTGGTGAGGATATGGAGAAAAAGGAACCCTCAGGTACTATTATTAGGAATGCAAACTCTTGCAGCTACTGAAAACAGTGTGAAGTTTCCTCAAAAAATTAAAAGTAGAACCACGATGTGATCCCAAAATTCCACTACTGGGTATTTATCTGTAGAATAAGAAAACACTAATTCAAAAAGATATACAAACCCTCATGTTTATAGCAGTGTTCTCTGCAATAGCCAAATTATGGAAGTGGCCCAAACATCTACTGATAGATGAATAAAGAGTATATTTATACAATGGAATATTATTCTGCCATGAAAAAGAATAAAATCTTGTCATTGCAACAACATAGGGGGAACTAGAGAATATAATGTTAAGTAAAGTAAGTCAGAGAAAGAAAAATACAATTTCATTCATATGTGGAATTTAAGAAACACAACAAATGAACAAAGCAAAAAGAGACAAACCAAAACAACAAACTCCTAACTGTAAAGAACAGGTGGTTACCAGAAGGGTGGTGATGGGGGGATGGTCGAAGTAGGTGATGGGGATTAAGGGGTGCATTTATCATGATGAGCATGGAGTAATGTTTGGAAACAATGAATCACTATATTGTATGTTTGAAACTAATATAACACTTTGTTAACTACACTGGGATTAAAATTATTAATTTTAATTATTTTTTAGGCCCTTCCTACAGATGGCACAAGTGGACATCTTGGCTCTTATTCACAGCGTCCATCCCATCTTGTCTTAACACTTTTATTTTTATTTATTTTAATTATAATTATTAAATTTACTAAAAAAATAAAGTGTGATCAAAGTCATTTGCTTTGGTCACTACAAAGGAGCATGGAAGTGTGTGCTCAGGGAAGCTCTGAGGGGACCATAGCCAGGGGCTGCAGGAACCGGCCCCAGGCACAGTCAGGAGCCTGCTAGGCAGAGCAAGAGAAATTGAAAAGCAATCACCAAAGAGGTATATGACCAGAGGGAGAAGGGCAAGAGAGACTCCTGATAGCAGGTCCTGATTCTGAACAGTATTCATTAACATGACGCTCTTGTTTTTAACTATAAAGCCCTGTTCCTTTGGGAATTTTTTGCTGTTGTCATTACTATAGGGGATGGGAAAGGAAGCCTCAAAAGGGCCAGGCATATCAATGGGACAGGATCTCTGTAAGGTTTGGTTTGGTTTTGTGAGAGAGAGAGAATGGAGGAGGTAGGGGAAGGGCAGAGGAAGAGAGAGAAGCTTAAGCAGACTCTAAGCTGAGCACAGGTCCCCTGTGGGGTCCCCTCTGGGCTCGATCTCAAGACCATGAGATCATGACCTGAGCCAAAATCAAGAGTCGATGCTTGACCAACTGCGTCACCCAGGCGCCCCTCCATTAGGTTTTTAAAAGAATGAAACTGCTGCCCCAAATCAGGGAAAAGAAGTGACAGGGATTATCAGGGATTATGATAAGGATTATCATACTTACAAATATTGAAGAGCTAGAAGAACAATACAGATCCTTCTCGTCCAGTCTTCTCATTTCCCAGGGAGGAATTGGGGACTTGGAGAAGTCTGGGCATGGGCTGTGGTCCCACTGCATGCCCTGCCAGAGCCAGGTCCGGGATCTCGGCGGCCTGCCTCCCGCCCAGAGCGCACTTGTGCACCTGCCCCCTGGCCACGCAGCCCGTCTGTGCTGTGAGGGCGCATCCTTCAGAAGTCAGAGACGCAGAGCTCCATCCCAAGTAGCAAAACTTCTCGCTCAGAGTCTGAAGATAGTGTCAGACTCTCAGGAGACTCTACCTGACAGCAGAGGGGCCAGAGAACTCCTTGGTCATTGTTAAAGCATGAGCTGGCATCTTGTTCCAGCCACAGGGTGAGGGAGCCTGAGAAGACAAGTGTGCAGACACCCGACGCTTTCCTCACACTAGCATCACATTCGCTAGCACCTGGGCTCCGTAGCCTCTCAGCCCAGCCCCCACGCCAGCAGCCCCACAGACCCCAACTAGCAGCTTTCCTCCCCACAACGTGGGTGCTGGACGGAATTACAGAAGCAAGGGCAGAGGTGTGGGTGGAGTGAGGCAGGAAGAAGAGGTGGGGTTTATACAGATCCTACAGCAAGTTTGGAGCCCTGCTCACCATTCCGGTGTGCGAGTCACCTGTTTTCCTATACCTTCCTCTTTATTTTGAGTCCCACTGCACTGGGGCGGCAGAAGCTTAATCTCAGGGACCTCTGTTTTCCCTGGAGCTGTGTGTGTTCTGGGAAGCTCACGTAGTGCTAAGGGACTGGCTGGGAGGTCTCATGGAGCCTCTGTAGGCATCCTCCTTCTGGGCCATCAGTTTTCAGTCCTTGGCAGGACATCCCTCATTCCAAGCAGAAATCCCTTTAGATCGGACTATTCCTTTAGCTTTCCTGTGCTGCTCATGAAGGCTCATTTTATGCCATGTCGGGGCCGGAGGACCTTTCCAGATGGAACTGCCACCAGGCCGACCACAGAGTTCTTTATCAAACTTCCTTCCCCCAGGATGGCCCTTCCTACAGATGGCACAAGTGGACATCTTGGCTCTTATTCACAGCGCCCATCCCATCTTGTCTTAACACAGAGTCCTTGCTTCTCCCTTAAGAGTATCAGCTTCTGGAAATGTATGTCAAGACAACCCTTCATTGTCCCTGCTTCCTAGTTTTCCCATCCCCTTCCGGAGGGACCGAGCACAGACAGCCTCGCTGCTTAAACTGGCTGAGTGGAGAGGGAAGGGCAAAATAGTTAACTATAGGGAGAAAGAAAAAAAAATCCCATAAGTTCATGTCACAAAATGTTGCCATGCTACTCATCCCATTGCTATAGGATGTGGATCTGAAGACAGCCCTTCATGCGTGCTGAATCTTGCGGGCGGGAGTATCCCTGGAGAAGCTGACAATAAATAGGGGAGATCAAGCACTTGTGGGCAATGGCAGGAGAGGAGAAATTCCTCCCTCTCTGGTCTCTCCTTGGCCCTAGAGAAGCCCGAGGGTCACCTGGAGGAGGAGGCCTGCGAAACACCAAGATGGTAAGGAGCATGGCAGACATGCTGTGCAGCACTTCTGGGCAAAAGGATGCCCTTCTGAGATGACAAGTTACAAAAAGATGCCACCTTCTGGGCAGACACAGCCAGGACCAGAGAGCAAGGCCTAGCAGGCGGAGGGCTGCATTCCAGTCCAACAAGTACCTCCTCATCCCCACCCCCAGCTACCACCACCCGCCCCCACTGCCTCGGGCCATGTATTTTACACCTGGCACCAGGTGCTGAGTAGGACCCGGCTACTTTTTGTTACAAAACCATGTTGCATTTTAGATAAGATTTCAAGGGAACCTGCAGGAGGGCATGGCTCGATCCTCAGTAATCATGGGTAGTTAAGAAACTCAAAACACAAAACACCAAGGTCATCAGACATTCACTATCTAAGGTCTTGGTTAACTCTAGTCTGTTGTTTTTGTTAAGGACCTCCACCTCTAGGTAATGAGCCAAAGCTCGAGAATGACACGTCCAAAAAGTTCTGCGCTCAAAACTTCCCCGCTACCATAAATGGTTTTCATGTGTTATGTATCGGTGCTCCCCGGTGTCCACACTGCGGGACCCTCTGTGGGTAACACAGAACTTTAGAAATCACCTCCCAAGGTTACAAAATGATAAACAAGAGCAGAGCAAAGACAAAGCAAAGCCGTTAAGCCAGCTCCCCCCCAACCCCCACACATGCCCAATTTTCTGGTAACCCCGATCATATCTGATGCAAAAGCTGCTTCTAATCAAAGGTGGTTGCCAAGCTGTTTTAATACTTTCCACATTGGACATTTTCACTAGTGCATGGTGGATCGGGAGGCCCGTGCATAAACAGTCAGGTTGAGGAGGTATGCTCTCGCAAAGGAAAGCCTGCAGAAACACATATGGAATGATAAACCTCCAAGAACCTCCTGCCCTCACTCACAGTGACCCAGTGGAAAATTGCTAAGCAAGCCACCAAGTTAACCTGATTCGAGGCCGCTATTTACACTGTGGGAGTGAGCTGTTCAACTGAGGCGCTTTCCAGGATCATCGGAACCACAGAAACAGGAAAAATTACTGTTGTGACAATTTTCCCACTTTTACAAAGATGGTATGGAACCGGGACCATTCTAAATGCACGCAGGAGAAATTGATTTGTTATGTACCATTGATGCTGCTAGCCTGTCAGTCAATGAATGGGAAGCCAGGAGAGTGTTAGGGAGGGTGGGAGACAGGGAAATACAGAGTGTTTATGATTTGATGGAGAAGGTTCCGATTTTGCACACATGACCGAGAGGGGAAAACATGTTCTGGATCTGCAGAAAGGTCCTGGATGGCGGGGGATTCAGTGGGCCACCGCAGAGCAGGCGGCGTCTCGCATGAGGGGATGCTGCTGGGGGTCGGCTCAGCTGTCATCCTGCCCACGTTACTCTGGGACAGACTGTGCACAAACTCATGTAGAAGGGACAGCAATCAAACCCTTTGAAAAGCATGACTACGAAATTTTGGAAAATGTGAGGGTGGGTTCGATGTCAATGGGGGATTAAGATAATTTTTCACAGAAGACACATGGCCTGCCATGCCTTTGAAGGAGAATGTAATCAGTGCCTTGGGGATGGATTGTTTCCATGTGTTTATTTGTCAACAGCCTAATGAAATAATGCAAAAACGGTGAGGATGCCCCAGCCCTGATCTTCCAACGTGGGGTGCTAAGCAGCCCACCAGGCTTGAAGTAGCTGGGCTCTATTTCCTTCCCCAGATCCAGAAAAACCTTCAGCTCTCAGAGCCACGTTGATAGGGTTACACATCAGTGGGGACTTTGCCTTTCCCCCATCGATCTTTCCTCATTCTGCTCCAGCACACAAGAAACCTGAATGCCTTCTCCCCTTTGCTGGGGTCTCCTTCTTTTATGTAGAAAATGGTGCAACTTCCCTGTCATCACAGAGCTGGGGAAAGGGACTTTTTTTTTAATATATATATATATTTTTTTAAATTTTATTTTTTATAAACATATATTTTTTTCCCCAGGGGTACTGGTCTGTGAATCGCCAGGTTTACACACGTCACCGCACTCACCATAGCACACACCCTCCCCAATGTCCATAACCCACCCCCCCTCTCCTAACCCCCCTCCCCCCATCAACCCTCAGTTTGTTTTGTGAGATTAAGAGTCACTTATGGTTTATCTCCCTCCCAATCCCATCTTGCTTCATTTACTCTTCTCCTATCCCCTTAACCCCCATGTTGCATCTCCTCTCCCTCATATCAGGGAGATCATATGATAGTTGTCTTTCTCCGATTGACTTATTTCGCTAAGCATGATACCCTCTAGTTCCATCCACGTCGTCGCAAATGGCAAGATTTCATTTCTTTTGATGGCTGCATAGTATTCCATTGTGTATATATACCACATCTTCTTTATCCATTCGTCTGTTGATGGACATCTAGGTTCTTTCCATAGTTTGACTATTGTAGACATTGCTGCTATAAACATTCTGGTGCACGTGCCCCTTCGGATCACTACGTTTGTATCTTTAGGGTAAATACCCAGCAGTGCAATTGCTGGGTCATAGGGTAGTTCTATTTTCAACATTTTGAGGAACCTCCATGCTGTTTTCCAGAGTGCTTGCACCAGCTTGCATTCCCACCAACAGTGTAGGAGGGTTCCCCTTTCTCCGCATCCTCGCCAGCATCTGTCATTTCCTGACTTGTTAATTTTAGCCATTCTGACTAGTGTGAGGAGGTATCTCATTGTGGTTTTGATTTGTATTTCCCTGATGCCGAGTGATATGGAGCACTATTTCATGTGTCTGTTGGCCATCTGGATGTCTTCTTTGCAGAAATGTCTGTTCATGTCTTCTGCCCATTTCTTGATTGGATTATTTGTTCTTTGGGTGTTGAGTTTGCTAAGTTCTTTATAGATTCTGGACACTAGCCCTTTATCTGATATGTCGTTTGCAAATATCTTCTCCCATTCTGTCAGTTGTCTTTCGGGTTTGTTCACTATTTCCTTTGCTGTGCAAAAGCTTTTGATCTTGATAAAATCCCAATAGTTCATTTTTGCCCTTGCTTCCCTTGCCTTTGGCGATGTTCCTAGGAAGATGTTGCTGCGGCTGAGGTCAAAGAGGTTGCTGCCTGTGTTCTCCTCAAGGATTTGGATGGATTCCTTTCTCACATTGAGGTCCTTCATCCATTTTGAGTCTATTTTCGTGTGTGGTGTAAGGAAATGATCCAATTTCATTTTTCTGCATGTGGCTGTCCAATTTTCCCAACACCATTTATTGAAGAGGCTGTCTTTTTGCCATTGGACATTCTTTCCTGCTTTGTCGAAGATGAGTTGACCATAGAGTTGAGGGTCTATTTCTGGGCTCTCTATTCTGTTCCATTGATCTATGTGTCTGTTTTTGTGCCAGTACCATGCTGTCTTGATGATGACAGCTTTGTAGTAGAGCTTGAAGTCTGGAATTGTGATGCCACCAACTTTGGCTTTCTTTTTCAATATTCCTTTGGCTATTCGCAGTCTTTTCTGGTTCCATATAAATTTTAGGATTATTTGTTCCATTTCTTTGAAAAAAATGGATGGTACTTTGATAGGAATTGCATTAAATGTGTAGATTGCTTTAGGTAACATAGACATTTTCACAATATTTATTCTTCCAATCCAGGAGCATGGAACATTTTTCCATTTCTTTGTGTCATCCTCAATTTCGGAAAGGGACTTTTTTAAAGTCTTTTTTAAAGACTATTTTAAAGTGATAACAGTTGCTAGGTCTAATGTTTGCTTTGTCCATGGGGCCAACACCCTGGCCCTTTGGCATGGTCGATGGGATGTTACTTTGGCAATCCTGGGCTCTATCTCAGGCCAGGTAATAGGCTGACCCTGGACAAGAAAACCAACACTGGCCATTATCATGGACAAAGACCTGTAATCATTTTTAAAATGTTTTGTAGGGAATTCATTAGGTTATAAGGATGCTTTTCTCAGAGACACTCTCCTTAAGTCAATCCGTCTCTTAAAGGGGTGGGGAGGGAGTAGTAAAATTATTCAGAATAATACGGAAAAAACAAGCACAAGCTTGCTTGTCCAGACCAATGTCTAGGTATGCCTAGATGGTACTTTGGAAAGAGGTTTGCACCCAGGGAGCTCCCCGTATTTTATGTCATCTTGATATTTCATATGAAACATTTAATGAACTCACTAACACATGCTCCTTCTCTGAGGCTCTGGTCACACCATCCCCATGTCTCTCTTGGTTGCCATGTCCTGATGCTCTATTAGTAGCCATCTAATGCTTCATACACACTCAACAATGTGTGTCCATTGTTAGGGAAGGATTTCTGAATCTGACTCTGAAAACCAGTCACATCCAAAATTACCTGAGGGCTTTTGCAGACCATGAGCAATGGTAGGCATCAGAAGTAGATGTCCTCCCCTCAGGGACCCTATAGTCCAATGGCCAAGACAGAAGAGAACAGATGATTACAGCACATGCAAAGAAATTATATGGCAGAAAGGCAATCAGAGGGGGCACAGAGGAGGGGTAATGAAGTCCACTCTGTCAGGGATGGGAAGACCTCAGAGAGAGGGGACATGGAAGTTGAGTCTTAGAAGCTGAGCAAGAGCTACCCAGGGCATCATCCATCATTCCCAGGACTTTTGATTTTCCTATTCTGCATCAGACCTGCTCATACAGCTATTTATGACTCTATACTAACCCCTCAAAAGTCCTTCCCTAAGATGCTGACAGTTGTTGCCAGGTTGGATGTCTACAGCCACAGTGCTCCTGGCCTTGGCAAGCGGAGGCTGGCTCTGCCATCACCCAGCCCTGAGCCGGCCAATCCCAGGGAAGGAATCTCTTAGACTCACCTCATTCTGCAGAGATCTCTCAGGCACACACGCTGTGACCGGGCCTGTGTGTTCTCAGTCATGGCATGGCTGGGTTAATATCGGGTCACTGTTCCATTTAGAAAAGAAACAAGTGGGACCCTGAAGGCCTTTCCTTGGCTCCTGTTCCTGCCCATGTTTGTCCTTAGGCCTCTTTCCCCTCCCCTGGGGTGCTGAAAGCCTTTACTTTCACACTGGCCTTCCCTGAACACGGGGATTCCATCCTCCTGTTTTCTAAAACAGGGGACTACAATGTAGCTGAAGAACCAAGGCTCAGTGTGTAGGAATCAGGGAGAGTTTTGAGGACAGTTCGAAGGACAATATTATCTTCCCACATGGGCAGGCCATCTGTTTTGCCTGTAGTTAGTTGGGGATTTCTTCTTTGCTTCTTAAAAACAACAAAAGTAACTTATCTGTAGTCTATGCCATCCTTCACCAGAACTCCCAACTGGTCGGGTTCCTCTGCCAACCAGACTGATTTGGTCACCTGCAGCTGTTGGGATATGGATGTTGGAGAAGATCCTTTGGGTTGAGATCAATTGTATAATCTTCTCTGGAGCCTCTCTCAACTTCGAGAGGCCCTCTATGCCCTTCACTTGTAGGGACCTGGCCAAAAAACCAAGATATAATTCACATGGGGCGTGAAGAATAGGGAGCTGCCAGTGGGTTCCCAAGGAGCTGCCATATCCGAGGCAGAGGAAGAGGATCCTATCATGGACAGTGGTATGGCCAGCCAGTTGGAGGGAATGAAAGGGGTGAAAGCCAGCAGTCATTCCAAAAGGATGCCCTGGTGCCAGGGACCACATGCCCCAAGGAAACCAGTTAGACAAGGCCTATATGGCTATCCACCAGACTTGGAGATCAGGAGGCCGTTCATGAATTTAGCAAGAGAAGCTTCAGTGCGGTGGTGTAGACGGCAGCAGAGCGGACCATGGTGCTGTACTTCAAGCCCCCAAAGGTGGTGTACCTAATGCCCCCGAGTTATATACTTACAACACTTGAAGGGGTCAGCGTGGTGTCTTGTATGTTATATATATTTTACCACACACACAAAGGATAAAACACCAAAGGTGGGCAGGGTAGGGGTGTGTGTGCAGGGGAGGCAAGGAAAGAAGAGACGATGGAGGTGGAAGAGATATGAAGTCGTGAATTTCTGCTTTGTTTTAAGACAGGAGTGACTGTAGCGTGTTCATAGGCCCAGTGGAATGAGCTGCTAACGATATGTGTCAGAAGACTCGATGGTCCAAAAAAAGGACAAATGAGGGAAGTGAAGTCAAGGGCAAACCAGAGGGACTAGCCTTGGAAAGGAAGAGGACTTACTCCTCCTGGAGAGCCAGAGTGAAAGAGGGTGGGTCAGAGTGAAGTCGGCCCCCCAGGGTTGCAGTGAGACAGCCCACATGTAGCATGGTGGAAAGTGCGAGACCACTGTGGTAAGGCTGGAGAAGGTGTTCACCTAGACATAGGTGGAAGGTCTCCTAGTTTTCATACCAAGTTTATCAAGTAACAAAAGGCGATGTGTCTTCTGTGTACTCTTGGTCACTTGTTCTCATCCTGACTCCAGCTGCTAAAGTGTCTTCAGGAGGCCACCTACACATGTGCTCCTGGGCCCATAGGTCAGAGTGTCAGGCCACCACAGCTGGGCAGAAGCCTACAGGATTCTGACTGGACTCTCAGCCTAGCTCTGAGCAACCAGACATGGCCTGGGGATGACCCCAGGTGGGCAGCAGCTCCAGAAGAGTTGCGGTGACCGGGAAGACCTGCAGTTACTGGGCCCTGTTACTTGGGCTTCCCGTCTAACCAGCCAGGACAACACACATCAGACACGGCCAGACCAGTGGGTTCCTGCTTTTCTTTTTCATCATCACGTGGTTGTTGTGATTGCGGATGGTACCATTACCATCATTGTCATTATTGTAGTTGAATTCTGCCCATGGGATCTGAAGGCCAATGTGGAACACCGATGCAGCACAAAAGCATTTTTTTATCTTGCCTGCCTTGTATATTAAGTTTCAGTTTTATGGGATTAAAACCAGCTGAGGTCTGAGGGCCTCCTCAGGCCCACTTGACTACCTTCAGGCGTCCTGCTGTGGTTTGCCACCCACAGTGGTGAGGACCCTTCTGGGATGCAGACAGCAGGGCCTTAGGCCGGCAGGCGGGTGGTCTGGAGAAGCCTCTAATTAAAGCTCCTCAGACCTGCAACCATGGGATCCTAACCTCTGCTTCTCAGTGTCTGAACGCATCTCAAATCCCAGGCCTTTCTCAGGATTCTGAGGGACAGAAAACCCAGTAAGTAAGGGGTCTGCATGGAGAGTGGGCATGGAGGCGAGGGTTGGGCTGGAGGCTGGATCTGGCTCACAGTCGCCCTGATTTTTCAGATGGCAGACATCTGTGTCAGCCCAGGAGAGGAGCAAAGGAAGAAGAAAGCCAAGGGAGCAAGAGCCACCATCATGGTCTGGATTCAACTGCAGGAAGAAGCCCCTGGGAAAAGGAGTGTAAACACCCCATTCCAGAGCTTTTTGGGGACTCGTGGCATCATCTCTGGGCTCCCCAGCAGTCCAGTACACCTTGGCTGGAGCTCTGGAGTTGAGTGAGCACGGACACTCCTGCTCCTCTACTTCCCCACCTGGTCTCAGAGGACCTGTCAAGGCTTCCTGCACTCAAAGTCCCCCTTGGTGAAATAATTCCCTGTGAGAAATATGCGTTCATTCAATAAAATATGTTTATTGAATTTCTCACGTGCACCTGCTTAAAACACAAGACCCCAAAAGAGATTCAACTCTGAGTGCCCCCTGAGAGATGGTTTTCACACTGGGAATGAGCTGCAGATCTCTGATAGGCAGAGAACCAAGAGTGGTGGTGGTATGGAGTGGTGGGTAAGTAGCTCAGAACAGGATTGGGTCTTGACTGCCGTCTTCAAAGACTTCCCAGACTTCTTGCGTGCAAAACTCCTTGGATACCACAGCAAGATGCCAGAGAATTCTTTGAAACTACATTCACATTGCGCTTTCTGAAGGCTGTTATAAGAGTCCCCAGAGCCAGAATTCCAACCCAGGATGTCCTGGTTCTAAAGCATATGTTCCTTTAGCTTTATTTCAGTCCGACTTCTTTCTTGCATGCTCCCACAGGTGTTTTCTGGGACAGCATGCATCCCCTGGTTATCTTGGGGATATCTTGGGGAATCTGTGCTCCCACTGGATGTACTTAGGGGTGGGCTAGAACAAGGAAGCCTGCAGAAATGAATATGGAAAAAATCAATCCCCATTGGACCAGAGATCCTTGCACACTGGGCTCAATTTTTGTTCTTCTGTCCTAAAGGGAAAATCCAGACAGAATCCAGGGGCCAGAGGACACTGTCTTCAGAGAAGCTATTGACCTCCTGGGTGCTCCAAGCTGATGTGGTGAGAATGGGAATGGACGAACCTGGGGAGTTGGAGGAAAGACTAGTCCTATTCTTGGAGTAGCTGCCCATCATTGTGACATACAAGAAAGGAATGGAAACTGGCCCCTTAAAGGAAAACAGATTTGAGAATGAGAAGAAAAGCTTTCTCATGGAAGGCATGAAGTGTAAGATCAGAAGGAGTGGCAAACAGAAAGAAAAAATACCAGCAAGAGAGTAAAACCCAAGACAAATTATATGAAGATGGTGAGAGTGAAGAAGTGACAAATGCACAAGAGTTACGTTGTCAGATAGTAGCTAGCCTCTAACTTGGGTTTTTTCCCGGTTTCTTTGAGAGCTAAGCTTGTTTTCACAGGCCACGATCGAAGAGGGTCATCGCAGCTTTCTTGAGCATGTCTACTTGCAGAAGATTAGTGACACTGAGAAAGGGTAAGGTTGGAATCGAATTCTTTCTTTTTTTTAGTGTTTTTTTTTATAATTAATTTTTTATTTTTTTATAAACATATAATGTATTTTTATCCCCAGAGGTACAGGTCTGTGAATCACCAGGTTTACACACTTCACAGCACTCACCATAGCACATACCCTCCCCAATTTCCATAACCCCACCCCCCTCTCCCAACCCCCCTCCCCCCATCAACCCTCAGTTTGTTTTGTGAGATTAAGAGTCACTTATGGTTTTTTCTCTCCCAATCCCATCTTTTTTTTCATTTATTCTTCTCCTACCCCCCAAACCCTCCATGCTGCATCTCCACTTCCTCATATCAGGGAGATCATATGATAGTTGTCTTTCTCCGATTGACTTATTTCGCTAAGCATGATACCCTCTAGTTGGATGGAATTGAGTTCTAATCACACCCTAGCATATCAGACCAGACCCCCCATCCAATCAGCTCACAAACGTGTGTGGATTCATGTCATAGTTCTGCAACTTACAGACTT
The DNA here is from genome assembly GCF_010015895.1 of Lontra canadensis. NCBI lineage: Eukaryota > Metazoa > Chordata > Mammalia > Carnivora > Mustelidae > Lontra > Lontra canadensis. The sequence goes on along the minus strand of NW_022631026.1, from coordinate 15,459,659 downwards.
ATGACTTTGGGCAAGTTTATTTAAATTGTCTGCATCCTAATCTCTTCATCAGTAGAACGGATTTATTATCTACCTCAAATAATCATTGTGGGGTGGGTCTACATTAGATAAGATAATGTTATAAACACCTAGTATTGTCCCTGGCATACAGTAAGCCCTTACTAAATGTGATCATTCTACTGATCCATCTGAATTTCTTGCATTTAATTACATTTCCTGGAGCAAAATATCTGGGACACCTCAAAAATTAGAGCGAACTTAAAAAACAGGCAAAGCCCCGCTAACATCCAGAGATGTTCTGCTACGCTTCAGTGTTTGACCACCCTTCAAATGGCCAGAAAATAGGTCCTGCTACTCCCAGCCCCCACCACCATTAAATAGCATTTGGGTTATTGTTTTAGCCCTCTGTACCCTTGACAAGGGACTCTGAGTTATGAGTGGCATGCTGCAGCCAGGCTACTAACAAATCCTGGCTTATCTCTCCACCAGATGTGGTGAATGGGTAGGACACACCAAGGTACTCTTTGTGCTCTAGCATCGCAGTCATTTAAACTCCATGATCAACGCTATTTCAGTAGTGTAGTATCCAATGTGGGTTTTGTTTGAATACGTAAAGAACTTACATGAGAAGCTCTTCATTCAATAGACTTAGAATGATGAAGGCGAAGTGTTTCCCAACACAGACATGAGAACCACTTCTTCACTGTTCTCTGTATTTTCTATGGAAGCAGATGGTTTTCTCAGTAGAATTGCTCCTCTGGAATGAAATAGAAATTAGAAGAGAAGTACACATTTTTACTTTTCATTCAGTTTTTCATAGCAAATAGAAGTAAAATAAAATGAATATACATGTAATGTACATTATGTGTATATAAAATACTGTTATATACATTATGTGCTTTATGTATATGAATTATGTATATGAATTATATATTATATATTACATGTCTATATAAAATATTACGTGTGCATGAAATGTCATAAAGATCACATAGTAACTGTAGCAAAGGCAGTAATGCTCACTATGCAGTTTGTTTGCTCTCCTTCTAGCCTGTCTGATTAATGGATTCTGGCCAGAAATAAGACTTGCCACTTCAATGAGATTTCTCTGTGCTTCTTTCTTCCTCTGTTTTGGCAAATGGTTTGTTCCACATAGGTGTAGCAACAACACGGTGGAGAATCCATTAACTAGATCCCAGGAGCAGAGTCCCGTCTCCCAACTAATCCTTTGGCTGGTTCACAATGGACAGGTAGCATGAGGGGTAAACCCTTGTTGTGTTAAGCCACTGGGGTGCTGCAAGTAATTTGTTATCCTGATATACCTTACCCTATCCTGGCTGATACCATAACTGTTCCTTGAAATTCTCAAGTACAGTTTTAAACTCAGAGTGAATAGAAGCAATGATTGCATTCTATGATCCTTATTCAAATTGATGTTAAAAAAATCAAGTAATCACTCAATTTTATTAAAAATATGTAAGAGTTTTCCTCTTAAGCCTGGATAGTTTTAAAATTCCAAACTGTTTTAACTAGATGAGGTTTAGATGCTTTTAAGTCTTCAAAGTTCTTCTTATTTCTAGACCATCTTTCAAGCAAAGGGACTCTCCGTCATAACTAATAAGAACACTTCCAAATCTAGTAAGACAGAGGGCTTGGAGTTGTGTCTCACTTGCACTACAGAAGGTGTTCACCAGATATTTTTGTGACAATAAGATAATTGAGCTAATGCTTACAATGTAAAAAATAATAATAATAATAACAAAAACAAAAACAGCAGCCCTCTGCCAGCTTTATGGTTTATGGGAGACAAGATGAAATGGTAAGGAAACATTCTTCACAATTCTTCCATCCCAGCGGGAGCCAAGTGATAGAGAAGGAAGCAAACACACTTCAGAGGCTTGAGCTCGAGACTAGGAAGTGAGAATAACGTACTGCTTGCTGAATTCCTCACCTCACAGAGGTTTTCTGAGGATTAAATGGTTAAAACGCTTTGAAGATGACAAATGCTTACGAGCTAAGCATTGTTATTATCTGAAACTATTATTACATCAATTCCTTGTGTAATCAAGTATTATTATTGGAAGCGCTGCAAGAAAATCTAATCTTTGGAGATTTTCAGCTCTATTTGCAGAACAAAGGGGCATGGGTATCATTCATCCTAAGCACTTCAGACATGTGAATCCAAAGTATCGAGACAGTGAGTGAGTATTTCTTGTTTGCCCATATTTCAACTAATAAGAACTTTGTATTTATTGGCATGACCCAAAAAGCAATATGGTACTTTGGGGAGGAAAAAACCCACAAGATTTAGATTCTAGAATAAGGTAAAACTAAAATGGAACCTACCCAAACATTCTCAGCTGAGATTAAAACCCCTCCTGGCTATTTGAATAAATTGCTCTTTAAGTAATTAAAACTGTAACCTATGGTCTTTAGTAAATTCTAGCAATTTCTCTGTAGTCAATTTCAAGTATTTTCTAACTGGCTTCCTTCCAAAGAGTACACCTGTGTGTTAGTTGAACAATGTCTTACTGAAAGATGAAATTAGCTAATTTTGTTTGATTTGGATCTTGTTTAAAACTCTGAAGTTAGATATTTATATGCAGAGCCACATAAAGAATACTAGCTTAAATTATTCCACCAGGGACTATAATAAGATTTCCATTTAGCTAACAGAACATTAGAATATGCTTAGCTAATGAAAACAATTTATCTCTGTTTTTCTATCAAACACAAGAATTGGAGGAGGGGCAAAGAGTTATTATTTTAAGTATAGAACTTCTAGTATTTTAACTTTCTTCCCTTCCACACTACATCCTCTTCCTAAACTTATTCATTTTCATTTCTGAACTTTGAAAAGACCTTGACCTACTTTAATTCATGAAAACCCAATAAAACATTGTTTTGACTTTAAATAATGGGTCTTTCATGCCTTTGATCCCCCTTTCCCATGTAAAATAAAAGCCTAATGATTCCTATAAATGGGAGGAATAAAGTTTATTTCAATAACTATTTTCATTTTATGAGGGTAATTTAAGTTTTCACTTTTGTCCATTAATTATATGGAATGTCACAAGTGTTGGAAGATGGGATTTGTTTATGTTTCCAGTTTTGATCTCAGTTAGTTTTTGCTTTGTATGAAATTAACATGTAAGATCACGGGTGCCACCCTCCACCCCTGTACCACCTCAAGAGTGCAGGTGCATGCAGTAAGAATCTACCAGCATTCTCAACCTTACTACAATTCCTGAACAATCACACTTTCCGTGGCCCCACCATGGCCTCCAAAGAGCCCCTAACTTGCTGTCAGAACATGCAAGCTCTCCTTACCCTTGGACATGGGGACTTTATACACCCTTGATGGGAAAGAATGCAGCCGGTTTCCCATGTCATGCACTCTGGGACCCAAACCTAGTCAATATCGGGAGAGATACTGAAGTTTATGAGAGGAGACTTTTAATTGTGCCTTGTGTGTCTCCTTTATTACCTCCCCGGTTTTTGCAAACTGCCTTGGGGAAAGTAATAAATGTTTGTGATTTTTTAAAGAGAATATTCAATTCTGCAATCAAAAAATTAGAGAAACAAATGAGGATAAATGAAACCAAGCATGGAAACAGATATCATGTGAGTAACGTTTTGAAAAAAAAAAAAATTAGAACACACATGTGTTAAAAACAGACTGGAATGGATGGAAGGCCCAAGTAGACACTAAATATTCATGAGGCATATGAGCCATCAAATTTTCATGAGGCACTAAATAAATATTCATGAGACTTTTAATGAGCCACTTGGTGGTGGTACCTATTTAACCCCCATTTGCTGTCAACCCACTACACTGTTTGCATGCTTGTTCTACAGCAGTATTCATGGGACACTAGTGACCCACAGGCCTGATGCCCAAAGAGTAGCATTTGCATTTTTGAAGGGCATATGTTCTAAAACTTTAAACAAACACACACACACAAGAAAGTCCTAATTATATTAACATATATATAAAAATCCTTATAAATCAGTGAGAAAATATAAACACAATAAAAAATTGGCAAGAATTATAAACATGCAGATTCAGAATAAGAAAAATATATGTTAAAGCGTATTTTAGAAGTATTTAAGATCAAATAAAGAGACAGTCTTTCCGATACTCTCTTAGCCCCCACATTGTAGCTCCTCCAGGGTTGGGATGGGACCAGGGAAAGGCAGGAAAAGGCAAATGGATGCCGCACGGTTGGGACAGACAAGCCAATGGTGGTCTCCCATCAGCACACATGTGGTTCCTTGGAGGGTCACATACTTCTCAACTTTTACCTAGTTTACCAAAACAATGTTTTTCGAAGCATTCCCAGAGATGTCTTATGTATGCTGCCTCATACAACTAGACTTCATGTGGCTGCTTCTATGCCAGTCCTTTTCCTGGAAAAGGCCACGGCATCCTGTGGATGCCTCTTCTTCAAGGATTTCACTACCCTGAAGTCATGATGTCTCTCTGCACAAAATGAGGAGACTGGACCCCTCCACACTCTGCATCACCCTTTGTCACACAGCTTGAAGGGAAGCAAACAGCGACAACCTTACAAGACAGAATTCCATCACGAACCCGACTAAGGAGATTCAGTGGCAGAAGAATTCAAAGAATTCAAAGGACCTCCTCCTCCTCCCATGGTGTGGTCCACAGAGTAGCCATTAGGGTTTTATCTCTCCATCCTTCCTTCATTTCCGTCATTCCTTTTCTATGTTATCTTCAGTTTATAGGGTTACTACTACAGTGGAGACTGGCAACATGGCGTCACTGGGCAGGTCTTAGAAAGGTAGAGCCCTAGTCCTACCCGAGACCCACTTCATCAGACTCTGTGTGTGAACAAGATCTTCTGGTCATTCGAAGGTACGTTAAGATTGGAGAAGTACTGATTTCTCAAACAGAATTTCTGGATTCTCCTGCTCTTGTCTCTCACGTCCATATGTGTTCTTAGCCGGGGTGGCTCCTTTCTCCATCAGACTCCACCTCGTAAAGCTGTCCTTGGCAACATTTTAGTCTCTGCACCCCTTCTTTCCCATTTTCTGTTACCCTTTCTTGTGACCTTTGGCCTTCCCTTCCTGCTGATAAATGCCCACTCAGGCTCCTTGGCTCCATTTACCTTCCTCCCAGAGAAGCTGGAAACACACTCCAAGGATAGCTGGGACTGGATCGAGGGACCCCGCCCTGCCACTTCTAGTGCCAGACATGATTTAATCATTCCCAGAGTTCAGAGGTTTATGACTTGTTTCTTGTAGTTCCAAATGTGTGGTCAAGATGCTCTGGTGTTGGGTTGGCAGGACTAATGGCTTCTTTAAATATTTTCCAATTCTGCCCTTTCAGACCACTGCTTCTGCATTGCTCTCACTTGGAAATATGATTGTAGTGAAATCATGAGGCTTCTGTCAAGTTTGCCTTTAAACTTTGATGCTGATTAAGTCCTTATATCAACAGTTTCTATGAACTAAATCTATTCTGAAAAAAGGACTATATGGAATTGGGACCCGAAATCTTCCCATAGGTTCTTGGATGTAATTTGTGAGTGTGCTTTTGTTTCCTAGACATGGCAAAAAAATTTTGAATTTGAAATCCAAAAAGGTCGTGGATGACTTGCGTATGTCTGGGGTACTCGGAGAACCCACCTGCATTCACAGAGTGAGGTGCTTTTATCTGAGTGTGCACACACACACACACACACACACACACAACTGCTGTATCCTATTGTCCAAATTTCTTGTCCCTGTCAGAGATGGAAAAAAAAAAGGTTATCTTTAAGGAAAAAATCAACTCTTAAACTGGTGATATTATGCATTTTATAGGCATTGGACTATTGAGGACAATTCAGCTGAAAGACATTACTGGTTACACAAATCGAATGACGGATGCTGTGGTTCACACAGGCCACAGAAGAAAAATATAGGTAAACTTGACTCCATTAAACTTGAATACTTTTGGGGGTGTCTGGGTGTCTCAGTTGGTTAAGCATCTGACTCTTGATTTTGGCTCAGGTCATTATCGCAGGGTCCTCAGATGGAGGCCCACACTGGGTTCTGCTCTCAGAGCAGAGTCTGCTTGTCCCTCTCCCTCTGCTCTTCCCCCAACTCATGTGCACTTGCTCTCACTCTCTTTCTCTCTCTCTCTCAAGTAAATGAATAAATAAAATCTTTTTAAAAATTCAAAACTTTGGTACATCAAAAGACACTATCAACAGAGTGAGAAGGCAACCATGGAAAAGGAAAAAATCTTTGTAAATCATATATCTGTTAATAGGTTAATATCCAGTTATATAAGGAACACCTACAACATAACAACAGAAAAGCAAAGAGCTCAATTAGATAATGGGCAAAGGATTTGATAGACATGTCTCCAAAGAAGATCTGCAATGGCCAATAAGCAGGTAAAAAGATTCTCCACATCACTCGTCATTAGGGAAATAAAAATCAAAATCACAATGAGATGCCACCTCCCAGCTACTAGAATGGTTATAATTGAAATGTTTAAAATAGCAGATATTGGTGAGGATGTGGAGAAATTGGAACACTCTGCATCGCTGTTGGGAATGTAAAGTGGTGCAGGCATGCTGGAAAATAGTTTGTTGGTTGCCCAACAAAACTAAACAAAGAATTATCATATTGAACCAGCAATTCCACTCATAGTATACATCTGAAAACAGGGACTCAAACAGATACTTGTATGCCAATGTTCATAGTAGTGTTCTCCACAATAGCCAAAAAGTGGAGATAACGTGAGTGTCCATCAACAGATGAATAAATAAAGAAAATGTGGCCTATACATACATTGGATTATTGTTCAATAACAAAAAAGAATGAAGTTCTATGCATACAAAAATATGGATGAAACTTGAAGACATTATGTCAAGTGAAATTAGCCGGAATGTTGAGGATAGGCAAATCCATAGAGACAGAAAATGGATAAAGTTTACCAAGGGCTGGGGGAAGGGAGAAATCAGTAATTATTGTAGAATGGGTAGGTCACTAGTTTCATACAGAGAAGCCATAGACCCCTCCCCATGATGGACGGAATCTCAAAGAATTGGGGGCCATATTTTAAAACTACCACACTCTCTGTAATAGGTTGAATTGTGTTCCTCTCCCCCCCCAAAATATTGCCAAGTCCTAAGACCTGGTACTATAAATGTGAACTTTTTTGGAAATAAGGTCTTTGTAGATCTAATTAAGTTAAGGATCTTGGCATGAGAACATCTTGAATTTAGAGTGGACCCTAAATCCAATAATTGGTATCCTAATTAGAGAAAGGAGAGAGAAATTTGAGATGCACAGACATAGAGACACAGGAAAAAAGCCAGGTGAAGATGGTGGCAGAGACTGGAGTTATGATAAGCCAAAGAATGGTGGGACCACCAGAGGCTTTGAGAGGCAAGGAAGGATTCTTCCCTGGAGACTTCAGATGGAATGTGGCCCTGCCAAGGCTTGATTTCAAACTTCTGGTCTCCAAAACTGTGGTAAGATACATTGCTGCCACTTAAGGCTGCCAAGTTTATGGAAATTTCTTATGGCAGCTCTAGGAAACACTACACCAGGGAAGAAATTAAGAATTGTTTAAGTTTTTAGCTTTTGTCTCTTCCAATAAATTTGGGGAGTCAGTATAGAAACTGTTTTCTCTACTCTTCTTACAATATGGCAGGGTGTCTGATACAGTGCTGCCATCTTTGAACCGCCCTTGGTGGCCACCCAAGTTCAAGAGCACTATCACTCTGCTCCTGCTATCTGCTATCACTCTGCTCATGATACTCCCATTATTTCAAATAAGCAATTGTTGGTTTTGTTCCTCGAGACGAGCCATCTACTTCACAGAACTCTGCTCTGCCAGCTTTCTCTGAGACATCCAAGACATGCACCATCTCCTGATTTCTCCCATTTCATCTCCACGGCATTTCTTCATATATTGTGGTTCAAGGTTATAGATGTTTCTTGTTTTGTTGAAGATGGAGATACGTCTGATAGTTTTCTTTGTTACTTTGATTTAATATCCAAGATGAGAAGGCAGCATAATCTTAACATTATTCTGCCACTTGAAAACTGGGAGTCCAATCATGCCATCCCGAAGTTTGACCCTCCACCATAGAGATTACCAAACTTTTCCTGTCAAGGGCCAGGGAGTCAATATTTCAGGCCTGGCATTGCAACCACTCAACTCTGCCATTGTGGTACAAAAGCAGCCATAGGCAACATGTAAAATAAATGAGCATGGCTGCCTTCCAATCAAACTTTATGAACAACAATGGAATATAGTAGATGCAATGCACAATGTGATTTTCAAGGCTGGGTCATAAAAGGTATGCAATGCAGCTTCTGGTCTGTTTTCTGGGACACTGAGTTGTCTGACCACGCTGAACTGCCATGCCAGAGAGCCTTTAAAATCCCTAATGAGATACTATGCACAGAGACGCATGAGGGAGCTCCTCACTTCCTAACTGCCACAAGCACCAAATGTTTCTAGCCCGATGAGTTCCATGACCACCATCACTGGCCACATGTAGCTAAGGAGCACTTGAAATGTGGCTGGAGCAACTGAGGAACTGAATTTTAAATTTTAGTTTACTTTAACATTAGGGTTAATGTAAAATATGTTGTTATTAATTTTTACACTAATGACATGTGGAAATGATAACATTTTGGATATACTGGGTAAAATAAAATATATTATTAAAAATTAATTTTACCAGATGGAATTGGGAGGGAGATAAACCATAAGTGACTCTTAATCTCACAAAACAAACTGAGGGTTGCTGGGAGGAGGGGGGTTGGGAGAGGGGGGGTGGGGTTATGGCATTGGGGAGGGTATGTGCTATGGTGAGTGCTGTGAAGTGTGTAAACCTGGCGATTCACAGACCTGTACCCCTGGGGAAAAAAATATATGTTTATAAAAAATAAAATTTAAAAAAATTAATTTTACCTATTTCTTTTTCATTTTTTAAAGATGTGGCTACTAGAAAATTCTAAATTAATTATGGCTCATCTTATATTTTTGTTAATTTTTATTTATTTATATATATTAAAGCCAGTATACTTAATATACAGTGTTACATTATTTTCAGGAGTACAATATAATGATTCAACAATTCACTAGATGACTCAGTGTTCGTCAAGATAAGTGTACTTTTAATACCCTTAATCTATTTCAGCCACTCCCCCATCCACTTCTCTGGCAACCACCAATGTGTTCTCCTAGTCTGTTTTTTTGTTTGCCTCTTTTTTAAAAAAGATTTTATTCATTTATTTGACAGAGAGAGTAATCACAAGTAGATAGAGATACAGGAGGGGGGTGGGGGAGGCAGGCTCCCCGCTGGGCAGAGAGCCTGATGCAGGTCTCGATCCCAGGACTGTGAGATCATGACCTGAGCCGAAGGCAGAGGCTTAACCCACTGAGCCACCCAGGTGCCCTGTTTGTCTCTTTTTTTAAGTCTGTACATTTGTTTGTTTCTTAAGTTCCACATATGAATAAGATCATATGGTATTTTTGTCTTTCTTTGACTGACTTATTTCACTTAGTCTTACACCCTCTAGATCCATCCACTTTGTTACAAATGACAAGATATTCTTTTTCGTGGCTGAGTAATATTCTATCACATATACCACATCTTCTTTATCGAATCATCTATCAATGGACACTTGGGCTGCTTCCAACAATTGGCTATTGTACATAAAGCTGCAGTAAACATAGGGGTACAGGTATCTTTTCAAATTCGTGTTTTCATTTTCTTTGGGTAAATGCGTAGTAGTAGAACTACTCTGTTTTTCTATTGGAAAGAGTTTCTCGAGCATAATTTCCAAGCTCAGGAGCCCATATCTGGGGACCTTGGGCAGTTGTCCCCCACCTCGCCAGGTGAGTCACTTGAACCGTGTGACATTCCACAGGGCTTTCATGCCCCTGTTCTGTCCCGAGGCATGAAACAAACCTATAGTTCACAGTGGGTCCAGGTGGAGGTTGAAGGACTCTTTGGAACAGACAAAAAGTTCTTTCTTTGTCTGATGATTTTTGCTCCTTTAGAGCACTAAGGCCTTTTAGAACAATTTTAGTTGCTTGCTTTAAATACCAGCTCATCTCATTATTAGCTGTATGATCTCTTAACATCTTACTCTTCATGTTAAAAAAGAGAGAGAGAGAGATTTATTATGAACCCATTTAACCTGCCCTACTCTGTGAGTTTCTTGAAGATGTGATGGGATGCCTGTCTGGCAGAGATGTTGTGAGATCAGGCATCAGGGCCCAACAGCTAATGCTAAATCAACAAATAAACAAAACTCAATGCCTAAGTGTTCTGAAGGACAAGGAAGGAAAAGCCCTGGAGAACCCAGCTCTGATGAAAGAGTTTACATTCCTGTGTGTGCACGTATGTGTGTGCACACCTATATGTGTGTATGTTGCTTGGGAGGAAAGTGGTGCAGGAGACAAACAATAAATAAATGCACAAATAAATACCTAACTCCAGATGGGGTCTGTACTGGGAGGAAGAATAAAGGAGGATGAGATTCTGCTGAGGGCCAGGGTGGAGAGGGAAGGCTTCTCGCTAAGGGGACCTCCACTGAGGGCCAGCGTTGACCATTCTTCACTCCATCAAGTGCCAAGCCCACAGGTATATAGACTTTGGACATGTCCTTTAACACCTTCTCCTTTTGCTTTTGCTGTATCCACCAACACTGTTTTTATTTTCACTCCAAAAACTGCCGGTCTAACCCCAGAATCACCAGAGCAGGGCAATTTTCTACAAAGACAATTGCACTAAAGCCAGTTGGCCTAAAATCAATCCCTCTAAAGTGAATCTGCATATAGGCAACCTGCTCAGGGATGCTACTGCCACCTACCTTTAAAATAATAATAATAATAAGTATTAGAGCTTTTTCTATGGAGTAAGTCAGTTTTAGCCTCTTGTGATATTTTTTTTCTAATGATTTTTCTGTTTCAGTCAGTTGCTAAAGACATCTGTTATTTTCCTCTTTCTGATGAACATGTCTGTGGTTATTCCCATACAATTCACCAAATTTATCCCTCTTGAGATTTCTACCTGTTTGATTTCTAAGATTTCTTTATGTCTATGTGTCTCTCTGAGATTTCAGACACAAATCCCACCTTCTGTGGTTGATGCATTTAATGGTGCATTACTATTGGGACAGAGACAAAACATTCTGCAGAAAGTTTCCTAGTAGAAAGTTTTTACTATGTGCTTCTCGCTTTGTAAAGTGGAAAAAAAAATGATGATCTCAGTGTGGGTGTGCACCTTGAACCCACTTGGCGAGGGCAAGCTTTGGTAGCCCACATGTGTGGGCAGAGACCGGGCAACAGGTTTTCTGACACCAGATTCAGTGTGCCAATTAAGCCCTCTACACTGCTTCCATTAATAATTTTGTAAATGTACTAATTATGTTGCTAATTAGCTAAATAAGACACAGTTGATCTACCATTCCTCAAACATTATCTCATTTGCACTTCCAAAATGTCATTTTTTATTAGCACTTTAATGAGAAGGAAACTTGATTGAATGAAGGAACAGGCTTTATAAATCTAGTCCAGTGACAGAAGAAAAAAAAAAAAAGAAAAGAAAAACTAGACCAGGAAATAGTTGAACAAAGTAACAAAGAAACCTCCTCCTTTAGAACATATAAGCCAATCATTCTCAGATGGGGGAGATCTTGTACCCAACCCCCATGGCACATCTAGAAGCGTCTGGAAATTTTTATTGTCACATTGGAGAGAGGGTGCGATGGGCATCTCATAGGTGAGGTCACAGATCCTGCTAAAATATCCTACAATGCACAGGACAGCCCTTCAGGAGAAAGGACTCTCTGACCCAAAATGTCAATAGTTGTTGAGATAGAAAAACCCAGATTTTAGGGCAGCTGATGCAAGGAGGTGGAAATAGGATGTACTCTGAGGACTAACCGATCTTGACGGGAATGGTCTTCTCTGTGTAATCCGTTTCCCCAACAGGCCCTTTGCATGTTTTGCCATTTACAGCCAAGCCCCATGTCAGAAAGAAATCCATGTTCCTATTTCATTTTCTCAGCCTGCAGTCTTGGATGAGGTTGTTTTGCTTGTCTGTTTTCTCTGGCACAGCCCCCTCTCCATCAGCTCTCTTTATATGAGCTTAACTCTTGCACTCAGTGGAGAGAAAAGCCAGTATGGCCTCAAGTTTTGTCCCTGCTCCCCAGTCAGGCAGAGTGGGCGGGGTCTCTGGCTCATTCTACTCCCTTTCTGGCCAAGGCCAGCCCCAAACCAATGTTTTCTGTTTCTTTCCATCTGTCCATCTGACACCATGCTCCCCGTGTCTCTGTTCTTTCTCTTCTTTCTTCCCTCACTCCTCCCTCAGACAACCTGGCTTTCTGACCAGCCAGCCCCATGGATGTCTAGACCTTAGGACTCCTTTCTTTCAGTCTTCCTTCTAAACCCCATTCTCAGAGAGGCCATGCAGGAAAGAGTCAAGAACTTGATAACTATAATTAGTGTCTGACCCCTTCAGGCAGAGCTGCCTTTAAGCCAAGGACTGTGACAAAGTAGGAAAGCTACCTAAGGCACCCCAACAAATGTGCAACACTTATTCCAAAGCCTGCCTTCATCTTATCACTGCCACGGTCATCTGGTTTTATTACTGTCTGCAGCTAAGCCTCCTTAACCCAGCTGGCCGCTCCCTGCCCTTTCCCTTGAAACTTCCACAGCAAGCCTACCACTCTTAGTCCAAGGTTTTGCTTTGTCTGGTTTTGTTTTGTTTTCACAGGACAATTACCTGTTCCAAATAACTTTTTTATTTTTAACCAAATGAAGCAGCAAAGTTCCCAAAAGTGCATTGGTTTGGGATGTTCTCCATCCACAGATTCGGGGCATAATAATCCAAGGTCATGGGGATTATGACCAATGATGTACTGTCCTATTTTAAATTAGAAGTGGAACCAGACAGACCAACCCAAGATACCACCTGTCCCCTCTAGCACTTCATGCTCCGCAATCCTGGGATGGCTCTGAGGACCATAACACAAAGCAAGAATTCTGGAAGTGTAGGAGGGACAGTGATACTAAAATCTAAGGAGATACTGGAAAATTGGAAGATGGGAGGTGGAGCTGGATATTTAAGGCTGGTAGAAAAGGAGAAAGGCCCTCCAAGGAAATAGAACACCTCAGGATGGCACCATGGTAGAGAAGAGCCTGCAAAAAAAAAAAAAAAAAAAAAAAAAAAAAGGAGTCCATAAGTGTTGCTGGAGATGGAAGCCCTGGGGTAAAAGGGCAGTAAAGGAGGAGAGGCTAGATAGTTGGGTCAGAGAAGATCACATAGAGCTCTGGATGACAAGCTGAATGTGGACCTTATTCTGCATGCATTCCAATGACAAGTGACAGGCTTGGGAACTTCCACTAGGACACTTGCTGCCTAGAGGAGAAGAGGGGGAAAAGGAACTTTGTAGCAATCAAAGTGAGCTGACTGACATCAGGTTAGATATGGTGGAGTAGGGCCGAAAGGCTGATATAAAAGCCAATGATTAGACGATGTATATAGAAATGTTTTCCCAGGGCAATGTCCAAGGTAGACACTCAACAAATACCTAGTGAAGTTGATGGTTCCAAGATTTGGAGTGTAAGTGACTGGTGATGACATTCACTGGGATCAGGAAAAGAAAACTGGGCATTTGAGGGAGATAATGGGGTGACCCGTGGGCCATGTTGTATTTGAGGTGCCTGAGAAACAACCACATGGAGATGACTAATCGGCATTGGACATACAAAGCTGGAGCTCAGGACAGAGAGGAAATCATCGGTGTTTAGAGCATAGGTGAAGCCACCAAAGTCAATGACATCTTCTGAGAATCAGAAAACTCATGGATCCTCAGGGGTTCTTGTGTTTTCTCCTTTAATTAATTGATTCCTTATTTCCTAACAGCCTCCACTGTACATGTGGAAAGGAGAAATGGCTCAGCCCACAACAAGCTCGACATGCGGTTAAAAAGGGTGTGTGCTCGTTCATAAGCACACACGAGTGCAAATAGCCACCTGTAGTATAATCTGTAAGTCAGCACTATATTCTGTGGGCGCATAAAGAATAGCACACCTAGTTCTGGCTTAGAAGTACAGATAAAGGTGGGAGATCACGGGATTGTTCACAAAAGTTACAAAAACAAAACCTTGAGAGCTAAATGAATTTGGGGTTTTGTTGTGGTGGTGGTGGTGGTGGCTGGCTTTTCCCAGGCAGAAGGGACCACATAAGCAAAGATGATGAAACACAAGATAGCCGGGGCATGAACCATTTGAACACCTGCAGCAGCGTCCCAAGGGTCTGAGAGGAGTGTGACATCACTGGATTTGTGTTTGCAAAAGATGCTTCTGGTGGCAAGTGTGGCTGTTGGATGAGAGCCTGGAAAGATGCCTGAACAAAGAACGTTATGCCAAGATGTCTTCCTTCCATCCCGTTTTCTGCCCCACAGAGGCCGCAGGGGGACTGGACTTTGAAGACCTACCTGTGTGAGTGGGTTGAACCAGTAGAACAGTCTGTCGACCTGAGCACCTGAGCATAGACATGAATGCAGTTGTGGCCAGAAAAACGCAGGAAAGGCACAGACTCCAGATTGTGGGGAGTAACAATAAGGCTGCTCAAGAACGTAGCTCCATGATTTGGTCCCATTTGTACTTCCAAGTCTTGATTTATCACAAATAAGATTTCTTCCAGCCGTTAGTAGGTTTACACTTAACTTCCTAAATCCCCTTCTGTGTTCTAAAGAGTTGTTTCATGTGTCAACACCGGCCTTGGCTCCAGTCCCAGCCCCGGCCCCAGCCCCAACCCCAGCCCCATCTATAGGAAAAATGCAAAGCTCTAAACCTTGAGGGACCCAAAGGAAAAGTGCCTGAACTCAGCAGAGATGCTCTCACTAGGCTTTACGCTTAGTAACTCGTATTTTAACAACTGTTAACACAGACCATCGTGCTACAAAATTCAAGTGGGATTTGCAAAGAACTTTTGCGACCTAATACGGTCCCTAAATGGTATCTTGGAATATGCTTTAACCAGCTCATCAAAAGAATCCAAAACCATTTTTGCACATGTGCTTTAAGTATTTTGCACATATGTAACCAAATGAACTAGAGACTGAAACTCTAATTTCTTAAGAGCCAAGAAATAAGAATGGGGGATTTTGTTCCACAGTTTAAGATGCATGAGCCCTAAGATGTCTGGCAACAGAGAGAAGCAGAGCCACAAAAAGGACTGTCCTCTGCAGTGCTGGGATACTTCTACCCATTAATTTTCTCACCAAGAATAAAAATGCTTGGAAAGTGACCTCTGTCCCACAGTGGATGATAGTGTCAGGCCAGGATCTGCATCGGGAAATTTGCCGTGTTGACCACCTAGCATGAACCTTCTGAGTCCCATCTATGTCTGCCTTTGTTCTCAGCATCTCTTCTCTCCTGATCTGTGAGTAATGTCCCAGAGGGAGGTTTCTGAAATGTCCTGCTAAGTAAATAGAAACCCACACTAGCTCTCCAGAGCACGGTCATCCATGCATTCAGCACAGAGAGCAGAAGAGAGGTGCTTCCTCTAGAAAACCCCCAGCAAATCCCGGCAGGATCGGCACTTCCGCTGTGAACGAGAGTGTATGCTGAGGGTCTCCCCAGTAAGAGATGAAAATCCACCCTGCTAACCGGGATAGTCAGTGTTACCATTGACTCCCTCCAAGGGCTTTACTGTTCCACAAAGCTTATGTTCACCTTATATCTGAATTTTAAAAAGACATTTTAACCCCGGGAAGTCACTTCTCATGATCACCAAATTACTTTTGTTTAAAAATATTTGTAACATCAACCTACCATTTGTAACAATGGATGAAACTAAACTCATTTCCCTTTTTCTTTCTTCTTATGCTTTATTTTCTCCTGACGAACAGGAAGGAGCACTGGAGGAAGAGTCCAGAGTTCTGTATTTCAGTCTGAACACTGCCAAAACCACCAGAAAACTTTGACAGTCTATGAACTCTTTTTGGGTTCAGGTTCCTCTCAAAAGGCACAGAAGCTTTCTAAGCTGCTTGTCCCGCAAAACTGTTCTGAGCTTCAGACCGGAACCTTGTCTGAGAAAGTAATCCGAAACCCATCGTGAGCCATAGCAAAGAGAATTTCAAATTTTCTGCAGACACCTCACATCAAATGTCATGTCATTTCAATGTACTTAGTTTCCTTTGATATTGTCCATAGCTTTGGGCCTAAATAGTCCACATTTTTAGAATTAACTTATTAATAATCTGACAGGGGCACCTGGGTGTTTCAGCTGGTTAAGCGTCTGCCTTCAGTGCAGGTCATGAAATCCATGTCCTGGGATCAAGTCCGGCATTGGGATCTCTGCTCAATGGGGAGTCTGCTTCTCCTTCTCATGCATCCTCTGTGCTCTCCCTCTCAATCTCTCAAATAAATAAATAAAATCTTTTAAAATAATAATAATAAATAACTTGACAGCTGTGTTCCCTGCATTATTTATAGCCTCCTATAAAGCCAATAACTTTCTCACCTGGGAATTAAAGACTGTGATGGTTATTGATCCATATTTAAATCCACTTAAATTGTGTAGTATCAGATCATCACTGAAACCATTCCAGATCTAAGAGATTTGCCAACATGGCCTCAGGTACTGCCTATTACTATTGTATTATGCTTTGAGCCCACCAACACTGATGAAGCGAACACTCGGCAGAGAGCTAGCCACAGAGACCACGCAGCTGCTGGGAACTAAGAATTGAGTGAAAAGCTTAACGAGGAACATACCGTATGGACTGTGAATTTGGGGAGCATTTCGAGGGGAAATTTTTTTATGCAAAGCTTCTTCTTAGATTTCCACGCTTTATCATTAAAAATGACAACGATTTTTTCAAAATACATCTTTGACAGTGAAGATTGTATCTGGCCTGATAAAAATCCTAGCAGCTTTCTTTTTTTAACCAACAGCTCGTCAAAAACCTTTTATCAAATTCAGAATCTAAAAGAAACTATAATGAAGTCTAGAGGGTAGGAAACCCAAAATCCGCTGAAAGGAAACTAAGCTTCGCTTGGATGCAGCCTGTGCAAAATCATATGTATTTCTGTATCAGACGACACCGAGCATTGTCCTTAGTGCTGAATGCAAAAGCTCCAGGTGCAAGGACTAATGATGAAACTAGATCAGGCCCAGGAACGCACACTGGGACTAGAAAGAGCGATTTCCCAAAACTCTGAGTTTTGTTTTCATCTGTAATCAACTTGTGAATAAATAGAAATTCCATTATGAGAAATCCTGGCACCTTTTTGGCTACAAAAGAGCCACGTGTACAATTACTATGAGCTATTATACCTTGTCCTTTCTAGATCACAGAGAAAGTAGCATAGGTGCCTTCGAATGGTTAATGATCTCCGAATGAAGGGCATTTCTGGACAATTTAAATATTTATAACTGATCATCTGAGTTTCATTCCTTTGTTAAACAAATATCTGTTATATTGAATAGTCTGCTTCTGTTTGGGCTTATCTTGAGGAAATTTGAATTGTCTTAATATTTGCTAATCACGTACCGATTTCAAGCACCGTATTTTCAAATTAAGCTTGCTTTTGTTCGAGATCTTTCCTTTAAAAAATATAGATTTAGCTAAGTAATAGATATTTTGTTATATTTTAAGTAAAGACAGAAGGAAACTTTGAGGAAAAAGTTAGCAAGCACTCTTCTTTTTTCAATAGCTATGAAGGAAAATAAGCAAAAGCAAATGACCAAAAGGATTGACAGGTTGTAAGATGACAAGTTTAGGAACTGGGTAACTAAAACATACTGTCTTCTCCAAGGGGTGCAGAGAAGAGATTAGCTTACTTATATTTCCAGCAGCATAGTGGATTCAATCCTCTGAATGACTCCTGATAAACACCACCAAAATTTCTGAATAAAATACTTTTATTCACTTTTTTTAACTTGACAAAAAGGTCAGGGATCTCCAGAAGAAGAAAAGAAGTGGGGAAGAGAACAAATACCAAAGTCAGCTAAATGAAAGCATGTAAACGTCAGAGGAAAACATACGTGAGTGCCGTTTTAGCTACAATGTAGAAAGAGACTTCTTTGCCATAACTCAAAATCCAGAAGCAATGAAACTGAGAGAAAATATCCATGACAGATACGACAGATAAAGGGCCCATAGCTCTAATTTTAAAATTTGGGAGGAAAAGAGGCAAAAGCACAAACAATTCACAAAAAGAGATATAAAAATGGCTCCAAAACATGAAAAGGTGTTGTTCTTACTCATGATAGGAAAAATAGAAGGAAAACCACATTGAAATGTCATTTCTTACCATATAGATTAACACAACTTAAAAATGTGCAGTGCCCTTTCTTGGCAAAGCTGTGGGAAATTGAGGGTTTCGTATGTTGCTGGTGGAGATACGAAAGGGGAAGGACCCCGTTTATGAGAACAGTTTGGCGATATCTAACAGAACCATGAATGCTTCTTTGGCCCATAAATCCCCTGCTAGAAATTTACCTAGAGGAAACCCCTCCAACAACAAGAACACTAATGTGCACAAAGCTATTCATGATAGCATCTTTTGCAGTTAAAAATGTTGGACACGTCCTGAACATCCAAGCGCAGAAGAGCAGTTGAATTGACTCTGGGATATACACTTAATGGAATACTATGCAGCTGTTAAAAACGAGGGTGATCACTATGAACTGCTGTGGAGTTATTTTTAGGAGATATTATTAAGTGAAAAAAGCAAAATGCTAAAGACTATGCTACCTTTTGTGAAAGGCTGAAAAAAATAGACATATACGCCTCTATTTGTCATGACAAAACAGAAATACAGGTTGCATTCACCAGAAAATAATGAAGTTGGTTACCCGCAAGAAGGGAGAATGCAGTGTAAAAGACACGAGAGGGAGTGAAATATCTTTGGCTTTTGAAAGCATTCCATTGCCCCCCATGTTCAAAAAGAAAATTAAATCAATCAGAACAGGAACACGGGGGTGGAAGCTGGGAGACACTAAAACTGAAAGAAACAGACACAGAACAAGAGAATGAGAAGAGAGAGGAAAGAACGTGCGCATGAGAAACCTGGCAGGGTAAAACATTGCCAACAGGGGTATTGGGTTGAATAGCGTCCCCCCAAGAATTCATGTCCTTCCTGGAACCTCAAAATGGGACCTTATTTGGAACTAGGGTTGTTGGTGGTGTAATTAAGGTAAACTGGGGTCAAACTGGAGTAGGATGGGCTCTTAATGCAGTGTGACCAGTGTTCTCCTAAGAGGAGAAGGGACACACAGACAGACATCACTGAGAAAAAAGATGATGAGAAGATACGCCAGGGAGAAGGGCACGTGATAAAGGAGCTAGAGGTTGGAGTGGTCTGTCCATGAGCCCAGGGATGTCAGGATTGCCGGCAGCAGCCCCAGCCAGGAGGGCACAGAGCCAATTCTCCACAAGAGCCCCAGAAAGAGTAGGGCCCTGTCAACATCTTGATTTTGGACTCCAGCCTCCAAAATTGTTGGAGAATACATTTTTGCTGGTTTCAGCTACCCAGTCTGTGGCAATGTGTTACAGCCGCCATGGGAAACTAACACAATAAGCAGATCTGGGTAAAGGGAAGAGAAGGTTTACTTTGTATTGTTTTTGTTCTGCAACTTTTTCTAAATTTGAAGGTGTTTCTAAATAAAGGCAAACAACAAAAACAAAGAATAAAACAACAGGTCCTCTAAGAATCTTAGGGGCCTTGTCCCATGGGTTGTGGGTCCTCGGGGAGCCTAAAGATTTGTGAGTGTAACTTTGGTCTAATGGAAAGGCTTATAAATTGATACACGAAAAGCTCACAACATTTTTTTTAAAGATTTTATTTATTTATTTGACAGACAGAGATCACAAGTAAGCAGAGAGGCAGGCAGAGAGAGAGAGAGGAGGAAGCAGGCTCCCTGCTGAGCAGAGAGCCCGATGCGGAACTCGATCCCAGGACCCTGAGATCACGACCCAAGCCGAAGGCAGAGGCTTAACCCACTGAGCCACCCAGGCGCCCCAGCTCACAACATTTTTAAAGGAACATTTTTAAAGAGAACACAAATGAAAAGAGGGCTCTGTACTCCCAGACTGTCATGGGCAGAAAATAGCCTTAGAAAACTCCCCAGCTTCAACAAACCATTTCTTATGGAAAAGGACAGGGGACTCACAGAGGCCAGAGAGCAAATAGTGCTGGAGAACAACTCCCAGGCAATCCCACTGAGCCCTAAGCAGGGAACACGTGACAGATGCCTGGCTGAATTTCAGAGCTACTCCAGACAAGTCATGGCTGTGTACTCTCACGTCTCCTGTTTGGGAATGGGAGTGTCTATGGCAGCTGACTTCTGCGTGTCTCATTCTTTCAGGCTGAATGCATAAGGGATAGAAAACTTGTCTCTTCTCTCCACAGGTGTTCAGCTTAAACAGAACGATACTCGAGGAATTGTACCTGCGGGACGGCGTGTCCCCCAGAGGAGTTTCATCTGCACCTGGACCAGGTCTAGATGGTAAGATCCCAACTTCAAGCTAACTGTTAAAAGGATAAGCACGGGTGCTCTAGGCAATGAGGGATGGGTGTGTTTTGCATATGCAAGGGATGGCAACTCTTGTGCCCAGAGAGCAGACTGGGACGGGCAGAGGGAGGGTCTTTTCCAACTATGGGCACGACAATACTGCCATTTCACTTGCTCTCCTTACTATGTGCCTTTGACTCTTCTCCCATCAATACAGGTCTGTAAGAAGGTTGCCAGATGTAACAAGGGAAAAATGCAAAAAAAACCAAATAACTGTTTATTACATGCGTGGCCCCCAAATTGCACGTGACACAGGTAAGGCTAAAAAATATTGTTATTTATCTGAAATCCAAATATAACTAAGCATCCTGTATTTTATCTGGCAGTCCTTGAGTTCCACCCGCTTAAGTCGGTGGGCTGGTGATTACAGCAGAGGCAATGCTATGTGAGTTCCTGGGGGAGGTCACGAAGGGTGGTACCGCTGCCCAGTCCTCTCTCTTAGGTTGTTTGCTGTTGGAATATAGTCACCGTGCTGTGAACAAGCCCATGTAGCCTGTGGTCCACATGGGAGGCCACAGGGCTGCTGGCCAACAGCTCTGGCTAAGCCCCAGACACCAGCAGGTAGCAATTCACTAGCCATATGTGGAGTCATCTTCAAAGAGGGTCTAGGGGAGCCTTGCTGGCTGAGTCAGTGGCACATGCAATTCTTGATCTCCGGGTTATGAGTACGAGTACCACGTTGGGTGTAGCGATGGCTTTAAAAAGAACAAAATCTTTAAAAAAGAAAAAAAAAAGTGGATCTTCACTCCAGTGCATCACTGAGCTGGCCCAGCTCTGCCACTAAGTTTTAGGGTTGTTTGTTATGTAACAATAAGATAAGTAGAAAAACAGATCACATGTTATATTAATCAGGGTTCTCCAGAAAAATGGAACTGACACTATAAATAGATTCACACAGCCTATAGAGACAGACAGAGACAGAGAAAGAGAGACAAAAACAGAGATAAGGAGGGAGACCAAGGAAGATTGAGAATTCAAGGAATTGTCTTAAATGACTGTGGAAGGTTGGGAAGTCCTAAATCTGCAGGATGGGCCAGAGGCTGGAGATCCAAGCAAGAGTTGCAGCTGTAGTCCAAAGGCAATCTTGTGGCATAATTCTGTCTTGGCTTGGGAGTAGGGGGCAGTCAATCTTTCTTCTAGGAAGGCCTTCATCTGCTTAGATGAGGCCCACCTGCATTACGGAGGGTAACCAAAGTCTACCAATTTAAATGTTAATCTCCTCCAAAAAACTTCTCAGAAATATCCAGAATAACGTTTGACCAAATATCTTGGCACCATGGACCAGTCAAATTGACATATTAAATTAACCATCACACACATCAAAGGCTTGTAGCCCATAATTTGTCTAAAACAGCACTTTTCTTCTGGGCCCAAGAAAGGTCTTGACTTTTGTATATGACTTCATAGGAAATGACAGAAGTACATGCTCTTTGCTGCCAAGATTTATCATGATTGGCACTGAAATTACAACTCTGGGGTGTAACGGTCATTAGATGACAGAAGAGGTTTGAACAGTCCCTTTAACACCATACAGAGAATGACCCAAGTGGCAGGTATCTCTCTCAGAACCCCAGGAACTGTGAAAGGAGGGCAAGTTACAGCCCTGAAAAAAGGCATACGTGTTTCAAGGTTTTGACACTAACAACCAGTATCCAAAGATGAAAATGGATAGGAGGGTTACTTCGTATTTCCACTTGCCCCTGACCTGTGGAAATGGGGCGGTGAGAACACACAGTGTTGCTCCAGCTGTAGTTCTCAAACATCCCAGCAAGGTGTGGACATGACAAGAGCATCACTTCCCATCCTGCGAGAATCATACGGTGGAATATATTGCTTCAAGAAGTCCTTTCTAAGACAACTATCATATGATCTCCCTGATATGAGGGAGAGGAGATGCAATATGGGGGTTAAGGGGGTAGGAGAAGAGTAAATGAAGCAAGATGGGATTGGGAGGGAGATAAACCATAAGTGACTCTTAATCTCACAAAACAAACTGAGGGTTGCTGGGGGGAGGGGGTTGGGGGGGTGGAGTTATTATGGACATTGGGGAGGGTGTGTGCTATGGTGAGTGTGGTGAAGTGTGTAAACCTGGCGATTCACAGACTTGTACCCCTGGGGAAAAAAATATATTATATGTTTATAAAAAATAAAATTAAAAAAAAAAAGAAGTCCTTTCTATCATTCTCTTAACTCTCCACTGCTATGCCTTATTCTGGCCCCATCCCTCAACTTGCTTAGCTGAAACAATTTTTCCTCTTTGAAAGAAAAAAAAGGGATAACTCTTAATGTTATATACCAGAAAATATTTAAAAACCCAAGGTCACAATAATTTTGCTGTCACCACAAGACTTACCGACCAGGACTCTGCCTTCCTTCAGAGGGATCGTAGATTGTCCTGGGACATCAAGAAAGAGAGAGTTCCACAAAGTGTGATTGAGTAGAGCCCAATCAAAAGCTCTGGAAAGAATGTCAGAACTACTCTAGGGGCCATTAGTAGCATGTTGACTGCTGCAAGGGAGTTTCTCTTTGAGAAGAAAGCCCCAAGAGCAAATGGCATAGCTCCTCGACCCAGGGGGTACTCACAAGGAGACTAGACATCCCGTGAGCACTGGCCTAACTCCTTTATGACTCATGCATAGTGAATACCTTGGCTGCTTGCTCAAGGGAACACTGAATGGTCTCCAGATGCCATCTCTCTTCCTCTCGCATGGTCCATCCTACTTTCCCCACATTCTTCCCTGGTTAATCATATCTTCTCCCTTTCTCTTTCAATGCCCCTAGCCTAAGGAATGTCTTCAAGCTTTCTCTTACCATTTAATCTTCCAGTCTATAGGCCAAATACTGTAAGGGAGTTCCTTCCCCTTTCTCTCAGACAGAGTCTTGAAACACAAAAACAACTATTGCCTTCTTTCTGTTTTCTGCTGTGTCTTTCCTACCCTGCTTTCCTACCCTGGAATGCCCACCCAACCAGGTGGGAGAAGGACCAGAAGGACACACTGGGGACAAAACTGAATTAGTTTATTTCAACAGCATCATACGACAGGCATGCTCATTTTGAAAGCATGGAGTAGGTATGAGATACCAATGACCCAGTCGAGGTGAGCGGCCACTTAGCTGACTCCGACAACAGCTACACCTGGACCCAATGTTTCTCCTTCAAAGTGCTATTTATTCATTCATTCTCTCACTCACTCCATGACATTAACATTTTCAAATTTTATTTTGTTAGCTACTTTGAGTAAAGGAAGTGTGATGCATAAAATATCTAATAAAACGAGTAAGGAAAAAAAATCACTTTGGAAATGGACATAATTTTCCAAGTCAACAGAGGTCAGAAATTATATTGAATGAGTGAGCATCCAAGTTCACATTCTCACGTTGAACTGGAAAACACTTGTGAAGAATGAGGGAAAATATCAACACTGACTATAAAGCACCAGACCTTTCAGTGCAGCCAACACTAATAGAAACAAGCATTCAGAGGGGAAGATGAACCATGAGAGACTGTGGACTCCAGTAAACAAATTGAGGGTTTTATAGGGGAGTGAGGTGGGGGATGGGTTAACCCGGTAATGGGTATTAACGAGAGCACAGATTGCATGGAGCACTGGGTGTTATACGCAAACAATGAATCATGGAACGTTACATCAAAAAATAATGATGTACTATATGGTGACTAACATAACATAATAAAAAAAATTAAAAAAAATAACTAGCGTTCATCTGTCAGCAGGTGGGATCAGATATGGAAATGTCACATGCCTCCGAATGGAGAGCCTACTGTAATAAAGGTATTTTCCCAACAAAGTCTTAGTTACAATTACAGTAGAACATCAAAGAAAAAAGATTACAGTGAAAATACAAGCTAGTTTTCCCTTCAGGAGAAACTGCTTTGTAGATGGAATTAGGGAGGGAAGGGACTTACCTGTTGGAATCTCATTCACAGCAACTTGGAAAAACAGATGAAGAAGTTGTTAAAATTGCCATTCTCGGATAAAGAAGATGTGGTATATATATACAATGGAATACTATGCAGCCATCAAAAGAAATGAAATCTTGCCATTTGCGACGACGTGGATAGAACTAGAGGGTATTATGCTTAGCGAACTTAGTCAATCAGAGAAAAACAACTATCATATGATCTCCCTGATATGAGGAAGTGGAGATGCAACGTGGGAGGTTTGGGGGGCAGGAAAAGAATAAATGAAACAAGATGGGCTCGGGAGGGAGACAAACCATAAGAGACTCTTAATGTCACAAAACAAACTGAGGGTGGCCAGGGGGAGGGGGGTCGGGAGAGGGTGGTGGGGTTATGGACATTGGGTAGGGTATGTGCTATGGTGAGTGCTGTGAAGTGTGTAAACCTGGCGATTCACAGACCTGTACCCCTGGGGCTAATAATACGTTCTATGTTTATTAAAAAAATTTAAAAATTTTTTTAAAATTTTTAAAAAAATTGCCATTCTCCCAAACTTTACTATTTATGCTATGGCTCATAGTTGCTCTTGTAAATTTGGTTAAAAAAAAAACGTGGATTTCTTCTCTCCAAAAATACGTAAACCTGTGATTTTTAACATTTATTTTTACTCCTTGAAAATTGATTTCTCCAGAGCACTGATACCAGTATTGCAGAGTGGAAAGACATTGAGCTGGCTCTGCCACGAGCATGGGCAAGTTCATGTAACCGCTATAGATCTCAGTTCCTCATCTGTAACATAAGAAGGTTGGATGAAATAACCTCCATGTGTCCTTCTGTTATGATGTGTTCATAATTGAAGGGAAGTTCAGTATTCCTTAATGGACAGCCTTGTATTAGAAGCAAGTGCTCCTTGTGGAAGGGGTGGCTGACTCTTTGATATACTGTTCTCACTCTTTCTTCCTGAGTTCTCCCTTACTCCGTGGACCCTGGCCAATTCATGGCTACTATCATGCTAACTTAGAAAGACTCTGCCAACCCTCAGGCTCAGGATGGAAACAGGCGCTTGCCTTGGCACTCCTGAATAATGCTTAGATAGGGCTGAAACATTTAAAATGTAAATACACAGAGAGAGCAGCATGCATCTAGAGCAAACCAACTTACAAGCTATGACTTACTCAATTTTACTCTGTGATGCGCAATGGTCCCAACTCAATCTGGGCCCCCATCAGCCTCCTCACCTGAAAGTGTCCTTTTGGAAACCCAGACTCCTCACAGTTCAGGCTCAAAGAGGATGAGAAAGGCCCAGTTATTTATCAGCTGGTTCCCCTTTACAATTGTTCTGGTTTTATCTGAAGACTTTGCCTGTTCTCTGGATGATAGACACCAAGAATGATGTTTTGGGAAGGACTCATTCTCACCCCCAATACCAATTCAAAAGTCATGTCCTGGCAGAACTCAGCACAATAGTCTTGCTATATTACAACACAACACAGTAACCCTGTCTCTCCTCCTGAAAAGTAACAGAGTGGGGGACATACATATGAAAACAGACCAATATTATAATTTTGGTAATTGCTATAATGTGGATGCATTCGTCCCAATTAGAGTCGGTGAATATAAAAGAAAACCTAACTAACGAAGGCATACCACAAGCATATTTCAAATGCACAAAGTGAATAAACAAATTCCCAATTTACGGAAGTTTACAGGGAAATCTTGGGATTCAGATAAACATAAAGGAGGGGGAAATTAAGAGATGGAAAAAAAAGTCACAGATCTAATTCTGATCTATTCCTTTGTTCTGCCTTTTACAGATCAGCCTCCCCCACCACCACTTAAATTCTATGTCACTCTTAACATAATGGAGAGCCAATTTTTTAATCAAAAGCCATTTTTAGGATCAAAGAGAAACATATTTCTAGGCGGATAGTATGTTAGTTATATCTTGTAATATCATATGGTGAGGGGTATTCAACTAAAATTAGAGATGATATTTACCGAAATTCTCAAAAAAAATCAAATGCTTCCAAATCCAGGGGAGGCAAATTGAATCTTTTTTTCTTTCGGGATATTTTTCTCAAGTGCTAGCGGAAGTGCTAATGAGAGACAGGCCTCCATGCCATCCAGTGACAAATGTAATAGGCTACATGAAACCACAGAAAACGAGTCTATTTAAAAATGTCAGATACAGCACTAAAGGAAAACTCAGTCTTGTATTTTTTCCTCTTGATCATGGCCTAATAGAGACAATTCAGAAATGATTCCTCTTGGTGATATTCATGATTGAAATAGTGTTGCTAATGATAACAATGTGTAGAATTATTACATGGAAAGTACTAATAATGCAAATCATATGGTCTGTAGATGCTGTTCCCTGCAGATTATTTTTTCCTAGGCATATTTGATTACTCAGAGATTAACATACTAGAACTCAGATTTGTGCTAACATATCAAGAGCTGGGGTTTATAAGAACAAAATTAGACATTTAACCAAATTTTCACTTATGTCAACTTTGTCCTGTACAATAATGACAATACAGAGAAGGACGTTTTGAACAAAATTAATATTTTCAAATATTTTGGCACCTTATGCTTTTGCTTTGATTTATGACAAAAAGTGCTCCATAAGACATAATATTAAAATAATTATAAAATTATTATAAAATTATAGAAGTACTCAGCAATAAAAGTACAACTCAATCCGTGATTTCAAAAAGAGATGCATATTTTGGAATCTTTAAACACTACCTGATTTCTTGAGGATGGTTTCAAGAAAAAATTAAAATGTTTTCTTTTTCCTATTTAGAGGAATTTTTAAAATATTATTGATTTGAGAGAGAGAAAGTACAAGTGAGGTGGGATGGGAGGGGGCCAGTGGGAGAGGGAGAAGCAGAGTCCCCACTGAGCAGGGAACCCCGTGCAGGGCACAACTCCAGAACCCCCTCAGGGCTCAATCCCAGGACCCCGGGATCATGACTTGAGCCAAAGCAGATACTTAACCAACCGAATCATCCCTCTTATGGATATCAATATAAAATCCTACATAAAATATTAGCTAGTAGAATATAGCAGCATATGGACATAATATTTTATGATTGTTTTTATCCTTTATAATACTCCCAAAATAGTACCCTTCATCACATCAGTGTTCTAAAAACACCGAGAAGACTAGGAATAGAACATATGGGGACCGAAACATCATCTGGATTTCCAATAAAGTTTATATTAGGGTCCACAGCTGGCATGTGAGTCGAAAGGGACTGTACAGTGAACCCCAGAATCAGATTTACCCAAACAGTGTTCTACTAGGGTGGAGACTTGCCCAGATTATATCATGGAGAAGCAAAGACCTCCTATACCCTCTGAAAAGCTAGCTCTAGGAGGAAACCAGAGACAAGTCAAGCATGCACAGTTTATTCTCCCAAAACTTACATATCAGACAAGTCATTCCACTTTCCTGGGGCAGAGTGAGGAAGGATTGAGAGGAGCCAGGAATGTTACATTTATTTAGATCCTTCACTTTTTGGAAAGAAACATTAGGAGTGGAAATTATATTCCAGCTTTTATTACTATTACTATTATCATTATTATTATTATTCATTTGGTTTGACCATGAGTCTATGGTCCATATCCCTCAAGAAAGAGATCATATACAACACATTAATAAAAGAAAGAACAAGAACCATATGATACTCTCAATAGATGCTGAAAAAGCATTTGACAAAGTACAGCATCCCTTCCTGATCAAAACTCTTCAAAGTGTAGGGATAGAGGGCACATACCTCAATATTATCAAAGCCATCTATGAAAAACCCATCGCAAATATCATTCTCAATGGAGAAAAACTGAAAGCTTTTCCTCTAAGGTCAGGAACAAGGCAGGGATGTCCGTTATCACCACTGCTATTCAACATAGTACTAGAAGTCCTAGCCTCAGCAATCAGACAACAAAAAGAAATTAAAGGCATCCAAATCGGCAAGGAAGAAGTCAAACTATCACTCTTCGCAGATGGTATGATACTATATGTGGAAAACCCAAAAGATTCCACTCCAAAACTGCTAGAACTTGTACAGGAATTCAGTAAAGTGTCAGGATATAAAATCAATGCACAGAAATCAATAGCATTTCTCTACACCAACAACAAGACAGAAGAAAGAGAAATTAAGGAGTCCATCCCATTTACAATTGCACCCAAAACTATAAGATACCTAGGAATAAACCTAACCAAAGAGACTAAGAATCTATACACAGAAAACTATAAAGTACTCATGAAAGAAATTGAGGAAGACACAAAGAAATGGAAAAATGTTCCATGCTCCTGGATTGGAAGAATAAATATTGTGAAAATGTCTATGTTACCTAAAGCAATCTACACATTTAATGCAATTCCTATCAAAGTACCATCCATTTTTTTCAAAGAAATGGAACAAATAATCCTAAAATTTATATGGAACCAGAAAAGACCGCAAATAGCCAAAGGAATATTGAAAAAGAAAGCCAAAGTTGGTGGCATCACAATTCCAGACTTCAAGCTCTACTACAAAGCTGTCATCATCAAGACAGCATGGTACTGGCACAAAAACAGACACATAGATCAATGGAACAGAATAGAGAGCCCAGAAATAGACCCTCAACTCTATGGTCAACTCATCTTCGACAAAGCAGGAAAGAATGTCCAATGGAAAAAAGACAGCCTCTTCAATAAATGGTGTTGGGAAAATTGGATAGCCACATGCAGAAAAATGAAACTGGATCATTTCCTTACACCACACACAAAAATAGACTCAAAATGGATGAAGGACCTCAATGTGAGAAAGGAATCCATCCAAATCCTTGAGGAGAACACAGGCAGCAACCTCTTCGACCTCAGCCGCAGCAACATCTTCCTAGGAACATCGCCAAAGGCAAGGGAAGCAAGGGCAAAAATGAACTATTGGGATTTTATCAAGATCAAAAGCTTTTGCACAGCAAAGGAAACAGTGAACAAAACCAAAAGACAACAGACAGAATGGGAGAAGATATTTGCAAACGACATATCAGATAAAGGGCTAGTGTCCAGAATCTATAAAGAACTTAGCAAACTCAACACCCAAAGAACAAATAATCCAATCAAGAAATGGGCAGAAGACATGAACAGACATTTCTGCAAAGAAGACATCCAGATGGCCAACAGACACATGAAATAGTGCTCCATATCACTCGGCATCAGGGAAATACAAATCAAAACCACAATGAGATACCACCTCACACTAGTCAGAATGGCTAAAATTAACAAGTCAGGAAATGACAGATGCTGGCGAGGATGCGGAAAAAGGGGAACCCTCCTACACTGTTGGTGGGAATGCAAGCTGGTGCAAGCACTCTGGAAAACAGCATGGAGGTTCCTCAAAATGTTGAAAATAGAACTACCCTATGACCCAGCAATTGCACTGCTGGGTATTTACCCTAAAGATACAAACATAGTGATCCGAAGGGGCACATGCACCCGAATGTTTATAGCAGCAATGTCTACAATAGCCAAACTGTGGAAAGAACCTAAATGTCCATCAACAGATGAATGGATAAAGAAGATGTGGTATATATACACAATGGAATACTATGCAGCCATCAAAAGAAATGAAATCTTGCCATTTGCGACAACGTGGATGGAACTAGAGGGTATCATGCTTAGCGAAATAAGTCAATCGGAGAAAGACAACTATCCTATGATCTCCCTGATATGAGGGAGAGGAGAAGCAACATGGGGGGGTTAAGGGGGTAGGAGAAGAGTAAATGAAGCAAGATGGGATTGGGAGGGAGATAAACCATAAGTGACTCTTAATCTCACAAAACAAACTGAGGGTTGCGGGGGGTGGGGGTTGGGAGAGGGGGGGTGGGGTTATGGACATTGGGTAGAGTATGTGCTATGGTGAGTGCTGTGAAGTGTGTAAACCTGGCGATTCACAGACCTGTACCCCTGGGGATAAAAATATATTATATGTTTATAAAAAATAAAATTAAAAAAAAAAAAGAAAAGAAAGAGATCATAAAGAGTCCAGTTCTTACCCTCAGAGGCTATTCCACCTATAATGTTCTTCACATGTCCTGTTCATGTCACCAATGAACAAGATGGATTTCTCTCTGGGAGGACTATGAATTGACTCAGAAGAATACATTAACAATGAATTTTGGAATACCGAAAAAAATTAAGTATAATTTAATTTAAAAAAGAATGCCTTAATTTTTTTTCAACTAACATCTTCTCTTTTTAAAATTTATTTTATTTAAATTAAATTAATTAACATATAATGTATTATTAGTTTCAGAGGTGAGGTCAGTGATTCATCAGTTGTATATAACACTCAGTGCTCATCACATCACATGCCCTCCTTAATGCGCATCACCCAGTGATCCCATTCCCCCATCCAACTCCCATCCAACAATTCTCGGTTTGTTTCCTATAGTTAAGAGTCTTTCATGGCTTGCCTCTCTCTCTGATTTTGTCTTTTTTATTTTCCCTCCCTTCTCCTATGATCTTCTGTTTTGTTTCTTAAATTCCACATATGAGTGAAATCATATGATAATTGTCTTACTCTGATGGACTTATTTCCCTTAGCATAATACCCTCTAGTTCCAACCATCTAGTTGCAACCATCGTTGCAAATGGTAAGATTTCATTTTTTGATGGCTGAGTAATTATATATATATATATATATATATATATATATATATATATATATATATCACATCTTCTTTATTCTTTATCCATTTATCTGTCAATGGACATCCGGGCTCTTTCCATGGATGTGGACATTGCTGCTATAAACATTGGGGTGCAGGTGCCCCTTCGGGATCACAATGTTTGTATCCTTTGAGTAGTAGTGCAACTACTGTGTCATAGGGTAGTTCTATTTTTACCTTTTTGAGGAACTTCCATACCGTTTTTCCAGAGCAGCTGTACCAGCTTGCATTCCCACCAGCAGTGTAAGAGGTTTCCCTTTTCTCCACATCCTCCCCAACATTTGTTGTTTCCTGACTTGTTGATTTTAGCCATTCTGACTGGTGTGAAGTGGTATCTCATTGTGGTTTTGATTCGTATTTCCCTGAGAAAAGTACATTATGTAATAAAGCCAAAGTCATGAGTCCTCAGGGCTGAAATTTTATTCTCCATTCTACTTTGTATCTTAATTTTTGTCCTTGCTGTGCTGTCTAAAACAGAGGTTCTGCAATCGGTTTAAGTGGCAATATTACAGTACTCCAATGGTAAAACATAAATCTTCATTGTTGTCCTAGAAGCCCCAGATTGGAACCTTGAGGATGTAGTCAGCTAAATCCATTTTAGAGAAATTGGAGAAATTTAATAAAGACTGGGTAGTAAAAAGATATTACAGAGTTATTGTTAATTTTATGAGGTGTGATAATGCTGTTGTTGTTCTGTTCTTAAAAGTCCCTATCTCCAAAAAAAAGTCCTTATGTGTTAGAGACTCATACTAAAATATATGAGATTAAAATAATATGATTTCAGGAATTCATTTTTAAATTTTCCAGCAGAAAAATAAAGCAAATAAACAAACTACAGTAATGTGAACATAATGTAGATGTAGTGAGTGCTAGATTCTAGATATGTTCAAGGTATCTCAAAAGCCCAGGAGGCTGATTCTGCCTGGGAATATGAGAGCAGTATTATTTGTGTTTTGGAAGATGTGTAAGACCTTTCTGGTCTATATGGGATAGGGTTACCAGGGAAGGTAAGAGCATTCTAAACAGAGGGCCTGGGATATGTAAGAGCACACAGGTTTGCAAGAGGATTTTAAAATATACATGAAGGAGCTCAGGGCAATTTTTCAGTAGAAAATGTGTACCTTTAAGGTCAAAAGTATTATTTGTTTTGATTGTGCAGAGTTGAGACTGAGTCAACTTTTCTCCACCGGATCATGCCATTTCAGACCAACCAATTTTGTTAAATTATCTCCTCATCTAGAATGCCGTTTTCTTTTTTCCTTTATGAAAATACCAACTATCTTTCAAGACAGAACTCAAGAATACCCTTCAGTCAAAAGTTCTCCTTACCCAATTTATCATTCACTAAATTCCCCTTCTTCCGACTTGAGAGCAGGCTATTCAATGTGGCGTTAGATAATGAGCTCATTTACAATACCGGTATAGTTTTATGTGGAATCATCTCATTCCTTGGCTAGAAGAAGTTACCTCTAACCAACCCAGGACAATTTTTAAGATCTTGTAGGACTCATCTATGGGGCATTTCCCCAAACACGGGCAGGGAGAGGGCCAGATATGAGCAGTCAAAAGTCCATCCATCCATTCAATACCCATAGATGCTCTTTGGGGTTGATACCTCTGTTTTACCTTGTTGGGGAAAAATGCCCCAGAAAGGGAAAATGAATATGATTCCCTGATGTTTCTGCAATGTTACAAAAATGGGTAATATCAGAACTAAAAGTTGAGATGCTCTAATAATATTGGAATTTCAACATTTCTTTTAAATTTTTGTTTGACTTTGTCCATTTCACTCAAGATTTCTAAAGAAAATCATGAATTAAAATGGAATCTAAGAATGGATTTGAACTCTAAGCTAACAATGTGATTACATTTTGTTTTTCAGGAACTAGACTATGAAAAGAAAGTGCAAGCACAAGACTCTTTTAGAGGTATCTAAATCCAAGAAGGCAAGATTTAACAAAGAAACCCTAATATAGGGCAAGAGAATAGTAGACAGTTTAGTTCTTCTGTTGTGTGGTACCCAGGATCATAGTGGACAGTATCTTTGATGGATAATTCAGAGAACTGAACTGTAGGCCTGGGCATCATTAAATCTCTTAAATATGTGAGTTTGGTCAGGGTTGAGTATAAAATGGTTTTGCAACTTTTAAGGTCACAAAATACTGCCTTTTTAAGCTATAAACTTTAAAAAACTAACACACATGGTTAAGCCCAAAGAAAACTAAACATTAGAGAAAAACATGTATCAGCTGAGTCAGTTGGCTTTCTCTCTGTGGAGACTGGATACTTGTGAAAAGTCACATCAAACGGGAATATTCAGCCAACAGCAGGACAAAGATGCAATGAAGGAGAAATGTTTGGTGGAAGTAAGAGAAGGGATAGTATTTTGGCAACAGCTAACACTCTGAAGCTTGAAATCTACCTGGCTAATATTATTCCCTTGTTTAAAAAACAGAAATGATCTAAGGCTTTATTTAGTTGGTATATTCCTTTACTATTGCTGCTGCCACAAATTACCACAAATCCGTGGCTTAGAACAACTCAAATTTACCATCGTACAGTTCTGGAGGTCAGAACTTCAAAGTCAATTTCACTGGCCAAAATCAAGATGGTGGAAGGCTTGTGTTCCTTCTGGAAGATGTAGGAAAGCACCTATTTCCTTGGTTTGTCCAGCAATTAGTTGCCTGCATTCCTTGGGTTTTGGCCCCTTCCTGCATCTTCAAGTCAGCAGCATAGCACCTTCTGACCTGTCTCTCTGATTTGGAGTGTTGTTTCCACCTTTGCATCCTCCTCTCTGATTCTGACCCCCTCCAATCCCCTCTCCTGTGGCCCCTTGGGATTACATTAGGTCCACCTGG
The DNA here is from genome assembly GCF_010015895.1 of Lontra canadensis. Taxonomy (NCBI): domain Eukaryota; kingdom Metazoa; phylum Chordata; class Mammalia; order Carnivora; family Mustelidae; genus Lontra; species Lontra canadensis. The sequence continues at coordinate 15,425,580 of NW_022631026.1, read as the reverse complement.
ATAATCCAGGATAATCTTCCTATCTTGAGATCTTTAACACATCTTAATCACATCTGCAAATGCATTTCTATCATGTAAGGTAGCATGCTTACCCATTCCAGAGATTAGGACATGGACATCTCTGAAGAGCCATTTTTCAGTCCACTGCAGTTTGATAAATGGGTTATATGGGAAGACATTTTGATGGACAAAAGTTTCCATTCTTATTTTACTAAAGAGTTTCCATTAAAAAATTTAAAAAGAAGGAATAATTTGTAAAAGTAGCAATATGATTAGCTCACAAAAACCTTACTGAACGGAGCCATTAGTTTCTGAGGAATCCAATAAAATGGAAACTTACAGTACTCTAAAGGAATACATGTGTAGCTAGTCCCAAACTCTATTTTGTCTTTAATTTTAGATATTTGAACTACATATCTCATATTTTCTTATCCTCACCGGTCCTGACATTAAAAGTGGTCTTTATGATATGTCTTAAAATATATATATATATATATGTGTATATATATATATACACATATATATATATAAAATATATACTACATATATTGTATATATATTATATATATTATATATTTTTAAGACTTTAATTTTAAGACTTTCATATAACTTTCATATAACATAACTGCAACTTCAAATGTTTTGTTGTAATCCATCGCTATGATCCTTTAATTACCCTCAATGAAACCACATCATAAAGACACTTTTAATGTTATATATATATATTTTATAATGTGTATATATATATTTTTTTATTTATATATTGTTGCTGGCCCAAACATCTAAATGTTGATGAGTGCCAGATTTTTAAAAATTCATTCTTTTTGTAAGCCCAGTGCATCTTTGAAGGCAATGTTATCAGAGAATAGTCCTTTAGCAAGAATTTCCAAGTCTCACAGCTCAAGTGTTCTGGCTCTTAGGACCATCTATCTCTTTGCATCTCTGCATAATGAAATGTCAACTGAGGATAGCTATAAATAGGAGTTAAATATAGCTTTGTCAATGGTTTAGCTATTGGTTTTTAACTTGTGCTTAAAATAAATCATTACATGGATCAGTTTTCTTGATCTAAGGTGTTTGAAAAAGTTATTAATGTGGGTCTCAGGGTGCACCAGAACTATCTTAGGGAGGCTGTATGAAGCAATCATATGTTCACAAACTTTTAGAATTACATATACTAAAAAATTTACAAAGGAGAAAATTCACTATTAGAGTCAGTGGAAAACCACAATTCAAAAGTTAACTGATATTTATGACTAGTGATTCTATATCTAGAACATATACTGAGAATAAATTTTAGTTGTCTTCTATAGTTAGAAAAAATCTTTATTTTCTTTTATTTCTTTTCTCTTTTTCTTCCTCTTGTTCCTTTTTACATAATCTTCAATCTCCATATTCTAGTTCAAAGGTGGGGGGAGGTCTAGCCAAGAGTTTCAACTTCCTGTGAAATGGAAAAATGAGGAAGAGGAGAACATATTTTACTAGTAGGTACAGGTCCTTCTAACAGCTTTCTAACATCCACCAGAAGAGTTCTTTCCTGTCATAAATATCTAAGTGTCATACTTTTCTCTGTTTCATTCTCATTGTTATTATGGGTCCTCCCCACAAAGTGTATCCAGTGACTCTCTTACCTCCACGAAAGGGTCCTCAACAACCATGGCAATTTCTAGGAGTTATCTTCAAGGGTCCCTACATAGCTGATATGGGTCATATCAAAAAAGCAATCATTTTTCCTCTCCTTCTCATCACTGACACTGCCCATTAAGTGCCAAGAGGCTCTGACACTACCTCCACTGCAGCTCCCTCCTTGTAAGGGCCACATGTGGTTGACAGTCCCCTGAAATCACTTCATATCCATGGGACACTGTGCAGAGGCCTGAGCTCAACAAGAGATATATTTCCTTGGTACTATACACTGCCTCAGTAGTTCCTGAGGAGTACGGCCTTGGGATCCCCAAACCTCTCATAGATTATGTAGGGGAAAATTACCTCTTTATGCTTCTTCGTATAATCCTTCTCTCTATGATACTCAAACATAAATTAAAATGTTTAGGGCTAAGAGGAGACCATTTATCTGAGATCATCATCCTGAACTCTGTCTTGAAAGTTTTCTTCCCTTTCTTGAACTATATAAAGCATTTGGCACAAAACTCAGCAGATAGTAAATGTTCAATAAATGCTAATTGACAAAAGTCTCTCTCTCCTTCTGGTCATTTACGTTCCTTGGAGTTCTATACTTAGCCTATTCTACCTAAGCTAAGCTTTCTTTCCACAAATTATTCCTTGCCACCCAGTCATGAAGTTAAGTAATCAGAAAACATTGCACTGCATCTTTTTGTGGATATTCTTTCATCCGTGAAATGTGAAGTCAGCTCCTAAATGCTTTTATAATGAGGCCCAAGATGCCCCTGGAGTAGGTCGGCCACTGGCCAGCAGCCAGTGATCACATGATTGAGCTCACCTGTGGATTCTCCAGCCCCTCCAGTGGAGCTTGAAGATGTCTGCAGTTCTGCCCAACCAGCTTGGCTGAGAACTCGAAAGACTTGGAGCTGGATCCTTCCATCTAGGCTGCTCCTGGAGTCCTGACCCTCAAAAACTCTGTGGGATAACAAATGTCTACTGTTTTAAGATGGGGTAATTTGTTAAGCAACAATAGGTAACCAATGCACTCCTCTCTCTTGATTCTTACCCTTTTAGTTCCCCCATCATTGTATATTAATGCATTTCATTTGTTTGTTGTGTTTCTGTGAGTGCAAGGGTTTTTCTCTCTGGATTGCTTTTGTGTTCTTGGTGCCTAGAAGAGTTTGGAATGTAGCAGGACGTCAATAAACATTGAATGAGTAATGAGAGTCTAAAATTTTTATGTAAAAGGTTAAAGTGTTTCAATTTCATATACTGTTTTTAAATTTGCATACAATGGTCTAATTTTATAGCCATGTGTTTACAGTAGACACCCTTGTAGAAAGTTTGCCTACTCACTATGATCCACTTTACTGTAACAGAGGGCCCCTCTGTATAAGGTACAATATGACCCCTAGCCCTTGTCATTGATCATTGGATAAGTGCTAGAAACCAGACCCAAGTGGAGCCAATCAGAAAATCTCCCCTGAGTATTTGGAATTAAAATCAAGAGATGAGAAGAGCCTCTCTGTGTGGCTGTCCCTGTGTGTCAGTCTGCACAGGCTACATTTTACTGTCATAACAACCTCAAAAATAACAACAGAGGTGTATTTCTTTCTCCCATATGTTCATCACAGGATGATCGATGGCTTTATGCAAGAGCAGGGATACAGACTATTGGGACAGACACCATCTTGAATGTTGCCATCACCTTGTCAAAGAAACAGGTGAAGTTTGGAGGAACTCACGTAAAGAATCAACTGCTCAGCCTGGAAGTGACATACATTTTTCTTCACAACTCTCTGGACAGAACCACTCACATCCTCTCAGTCATTCCCATCTTCCCACCCTCCTCTGAACTGTGAAGGAAGTATATTCCTAGCAAGAGCCTAGAGGGTGGAAAGTATAAACTATTTAGACAGCAATAATGATGGCTCAATTCACAACATAGAATGCATGAGCCATAAATAGCCATATTCTGTCATGAACCTGGGGCTCAAAGAATGATGACAAAACAGATGCCTAGAGAGAAGTGAAGACAGGAGAGAGAATTCTGCCTCAGCTCCCAACTGGTTTCTTTCCTCTCAGATCCTGTTTCAACTTTGTACCCAGATCTAGATGCATTCCTGCCCTTGGAGTCGGAAATCAATTGTTCTGGGTGTGAACTCGAAGTTAAGTTTGAGATGCCTATTTGGCTTTTAAGTGGAAATGTTAGGGAGGCTCTCTGATCTATAAGCCTGGAACCTATGTAAACACTTTAGGCTGGAGATATGACATTAAGAGTTAACTATAAATGGTATTTAACGCTGTGAGAGTAGGGAGAGTGTTTAGATAGAGAAGTGGATCAAGGACAGTGCTCTAAGATACCAGTCAGCTAGTATTAAAGGATAGTATGGAGGTTCCCCCCAAAATTAAAAATAGAACCACTGTATGATCCAGGAATCACACTACTGGGTATTTACCCAAAGAATAGAAAAACTCTAATTCAAAAGGATAGAGGCTCCCCTAGGTTTATAGCAGCATTATCTACAATAGCCATATTATGGAAGCAGCCCATGTGTCCATTGATAGATGAATGTATACAGAAGTGGTAGATATACATATGATGGAATATTACTGAGCCATAAAAAAGAATGAAGTCTTGCCATTTGCAACATGGATGGAGCTAGAGAGTATAATGCTAAGTGAAATTAGTCAATCAGAGAAAGACAAATACCAAATGATTTCTCACATATATGCAACTTAAGAAATAAAAGAACAAAGGGACCAAAAAAGAGAGACAAACTAAGAAACACTCTTAACTATAGAGGAAAAAATGGTTACCAGGGCAGGGGGTGCAGGGGGTCAGTGGGTATGCGTGAAATGGGTGACAGGGATTAAGAGGACACATATAGTGATGAGCACTGAGTGATATGTTGAATTACTACATTATACACCTGAAACTAATGTAACACTGCACGTTAACTACATTAGAATTAAAATTTTTTTGAATAAATAAATAAAGAGGGGCATCTGGGTGGCTCAGCCAATTAAACTTCTGCCTTCAGCTCAAGTCATGATCTCAGGACCCTAGTATTGAGCCCTGCAATGGGCTCCCTTCTTGGTGGGGAGTCTGCTTCTATCTCTCACTCTGCCCTTCCTCCCTGCTCATGTGCGCTCGCTCCCCCCCTCAAATAAATAAATAAGCAAAATCTTTATAAATGAATGAATGAATGGCACAGAGAATGAGAGGGAAAGCAGTAATATCTTTCCACTACATCTTCTGGTTGATTCCTTACCATTTAGGACAGCTTAGATGCCTCCCTGACTGCCAAACCTAACTGAGCCACTCTCTTTCACATTACCATTTTTTTTAATTTTTAAAGACTTATTTATTTAAATATTTATTTATTTATATATACTCAAAGATTTATTTATTTATTTTAGAGAAAGTATGTGTGCATGAGAAGGGGCAGGGGGAGGGGAAAGGGAGAGGGAGAGAGAGAATCTCAAGCAGACTCCCCACTAAGTGCAGAGCCCAACACGGGGCTAGAACTCACAACCCCAAGATCAGGATCTGAACTGAAATCAAGACTTGGAGGCTTAACCAACTGACCCATCCAGGCGCCCCACCATTTAATTTTCTTTTATTACTCTATTTCCTGCTTTCTCGCTTTTTTTTTTTTTTGTCCTTCGAGAAGGCAAAAGTCCTTCTGTTTTGTCTCTAGCACCTGAAACAATACCTAGCACATAGCAGCTATATATTCAAAAAAATATTTCATGGAACTTCTGTTGTGAATGCTAGAAGTGATGACACTTATACATAGTCTTAGGTAAAAATGACTATAAGTCAAGATCATCACCCTCCCACGACACATTGTCTCTATGCCCATCATATAGTGCAGAACCAGGAGAAGCATGACCTGAAGAATAGCAATAGTAGCAGCATTATCTCTGAGTTTGAAATGCAAATTCTAGGCCCCGCTCAAGAACTACTAAATCAGAATCTGTTTTAACAAACTCTCTGGATGAATCTTATGCACATTAAGGTTTCAGAAGCACTGATGGAGGATAATTCTAGGAAAAAAGGATTTGATTTCAAAATATGCAGCTCTTCAAATAAATTAATACATGCATAAGAACATTAACACTCTTTACTCAAGGATTGTATATAGCATAATTTGCAGGGCAATCTCTGTCTTAATTAGACCTGAAAAACAGTGTGGAAAAAAAGATACTCATATGAAAACTCCACAATACCAGTGGCTCACATGCCAAACAGATCCTATGGGCCTCACAGGGCACTACACTCTACTACTTGAGTGGAATCATTTAAATATAGACTTATTGAATGCTCACCATGTCTCACACTCTTTTCTAGACCTGAGGAATACAAAGATAAAAGAAGGAAGGGGTACTTGTTCTCTGGAATCTCACAGTCTGATGTTGGAGACAAATAAGCACCGTAACAGAAGAACGCAGGTGGTGAAACAGGACTATAAAAGAGGGACCTCACCCCACCTGGGGGCACCAGGGAATGCCATGCCAAAGTGAATCTTGCATCGTGTGTTGGAGTTAGGCTAATGGAGGGATAAGGAAAGGAACCCCAATAAAGAGAACAGTGTGCACAAAAATATGAAAGCTATATGGAAGAGAGATTGGGCATTCCAGAAACAGCAAGGAGAGAAGATATGGAAAACAATGAGGCTGCTGCAAGTAACCCAGGAGTAGAAGAGTAAGAGCTTCAATGATAGCAGAAGTGGTGGGAACTCATCCAAGCATGATGTACAATACAGAGTTGTAGAATCCAGCTTTGCCAAGTGACTTTGGGCAAGTTAATTTCTCTGTGCCTTATTTTATCCTTCAAATAAAAATGGCGATAATAATAGAGTGGTCATCAGTCTAGAAAGATAGTTTTAAAAAAAATGATTGCTTATGTTTTCTGGCATAGGCTTATTGAAGGAAATCAGAGACATAAATCACTTGAGCAGTGCACCACAAAGGCACCAGCATGGATTGAAAGGCTGCATTAGTGAAACATGTTGATTGAAATGCACACATTGAGTCGTACATTACTAATGAGAGAGAATACCTCGAATGCGTAATGCCATTGTAATGTAATCATTCATTTATTTTGTGTATTTGTTTTTCCAGACTCTGTGGTCACATGTTAATACTGACCTCATTGGGCTGCTATGAGGATTAAAAATGAGTTAATTCACACACAAAACAACAACAACAAAACCAAAACAAACAAAAAAAAGAACAAAACCTCTTAGGCAGTGAGAGGCTTTTTCTAAACTCATCGTGTTAACTATTGTATTAAGGAAGTAAAACTGAAAAATGGAAAGGTCATGAAGAAGAGGTACCAGTCCTGGACTGGTTGGAGGGTGGTGCTTATCACTAAGGTTTTGAATACAAAAGGATCAAGGCTTCTTTCTTATCGGTGGCTAAGTTTCTACGCATCTGCTTCTACCCCTCACTCCAAAACGATGTCACATTCACTACTGCACTTTTGGACAGATCACCTATGACGTGGCAGGTGCTGAGAATGCCAACAGTTCACAAGCCCTTTGTCTCACGGAGGTCGGGTGCGTTAAGTTTGAAATACCTCTGGAATCGACATTTTCCACATTTTGCTAAAACGGGAGTAGCAGTGGCTGGCCGTATTACTGCTAATAAAGAAGGTCAACTGAGAATCCACTGTCCGGCGTACGTGGGTAAGGGGAAGGAAGAGATACAGCCATTAACGGAGGTGGGAAAGACCGAGCATGGAGAAAGGCGTAAGGGAAGCAGTGTATCAGAGAGACTGCAGTAAAAGGAAGAAGACATTCGGATGAAAGGGAAGAGAAAGTTTCAGAACAGTTACACCCTTTTGACGGTCTCGCTGAACCTGGAACACACGCCCCACATTACCTTCAAAGACCGCCCAACCCTGAACCCGTCGCGCGTCTAAAGGGACCGCCTCCCCGCTGCACCACCCGGCGCAGCTCTGCGCGGCGTGGCGCGGCGCGGCGCTGTGACGTCAGGGAAGGCGGGATTTCCGCTCCCGGTGACGTCAAAGCAGAAGCGTTGCGGTAGAGCCCGCTGCATTCTAGGTGGACAGGTGAGGCATTGCCAGCAGTTCGGGGGTACGATTTTTCGCGAGGGCTGACTGGCAGGCAGGCACGTGGGAGCCAGAGCCCTTGCTTTGTGTGGCTCCTCGAGGAGCCCGTGCTGCCCTGGGCCGGACGGTCCGCAGGGGCGTGGATAACCGTGCTGCGACCGCTCGGGGTTCACAACCACTTTGGTGCTCTCCCAGCAGTCGCTCCGCGGCGCAGTACCGGGCCATTTATACTGCTAACTGCAGCGGGCCGGCCGGGCGTCTTACAGCAGTCCTTCGGAGAGGTAGGGGCTGGGATATTGGGCAACTGGGCAGGAGGAGTGACGAGGAGGGGCCAAAGTCTGGCCGGGGACTCCAAAGAACAGTTTTTGTACCAGCTTAGCCTCTGACTAGCCCTGGACAAGTCACTGTCTTCGCTCCGTGCATCTGTTTGCCCACTTGTCCATCCGCGGGGTCATTAAAGGCTCTTTTGGTTTGATCTGAGGATTTTCGTAGGATCAGCCTCCTCCCCCACGCCTCTCCCAAATTTGTTACACCAGGTACCCTTGAGAATTAACTCGTGGGCCAATCTCTGAACTTGACACGCCGCCTCTGACCACATGGTTGCCGTTCCGCCTTGGTTGCTCAAGTATCTTTTTGCGGCGTTGGAGCGCCTTGGTCGCTCAGTCGGTTGAGCACCCACTCTTGATGTCAGCTCAGGTCATGATCTCAGGGTGGTAGGATCCAGCGGGGAGTGCAGCTCTGAGCTCAGCGCGGAATCCGCTTGAGATTCTCTTGCTCTCTCTGTCCCTCCCTCTGCTCACGGGTTCTCCGCCCTCTCTAAAATAATTTTTTTTTTTTTTAAGTATTTTTCTGTGGTACCAAGGTCAGAACCGAGCTTGTTCCCCTGAATTTAGAGTGCGGCATGTTGGGGAAATCACAGGCTTTCAGTTGCCTCTACCACTTGCCCTGCATTGTATTTTACGGAAGGCGTCTGGGCCTCAGTTTTTCTCGTCTCTATAAAATGGGATACATCAGTATCCATTTGTTAATGTTTTATTCACTGAGGTAATTCATATAGCACTTAAACAGTGTTTTACACGCCATAAGCACTCATGAAATCCCGACTGTTTCGGAATGACACACCCATACCCACAACTCTCTAGATCTTTGCACAGGCATCGGTACTCACAGTGCTTTACAATCACCCTTCACCCTGGACCTTAACTGTATAAACGTTCACTCTTGAGTTTTCTTATTTTTCCACACAAGGCAGGATGAGACATGTATTCTTTGATTCACAAATTCATTTTTTCCCTCAGGAGTAGTAACCTGACACCTGCCTTGTGTCTGGTCTGCCAACCCTGGAACAGTTCATAGTCTAACGTTGGACCGGTAGTTCTTAGCCACTTTCATTCTAAGAACAGATCCCTGTGGTGAAAGTGACAGGTATAACAAAAAGAAAAAAGAAACCCAGAAAAGTTGGGAAAATCTCTGGAATCTTTATTCATGAAAGTTTCTTTTTAAACTTCTTTCTAAAACGATAAATAAGAATGTCTCTTTTGGACTTTGTTTCCCTCCATTTTTCCACCTAAAGGTAAAGAAGGCTTAAAGACCTATGGCCCTCTTCCCAGCATAGGTATATATGGGGGGGGCAAACAAAGCAACATTGTAGGTGCTCCTCTAAAGTCAGCGTTTATTTTAATAACTTAGACCTTTGTAATAGGTGATTTTCTTCTTCTTTCCTAAAAAGCCCATCCTCTTCAGCATTTTCTCATTTGTAGTACTATTATATTTAGAAAATAATATTTAGAATAGTGCTAATTCTGAAATCTAAGTGTACTTCAAAGGAGAATTAGCATATTACTTTTAATGAGTATATTTAATATATAAATAGAGCAGTTCATACAAATTTGTAGAATTCTTGGTTTTCACTGATGTCCAGAAGCTGACAGCTGCTTTCTGAGACATTCAAAAAATTATTTTGTGTGTGATTACAATACAGTTTGAAGTCATAGTTCGTGGCTTAAATCCCCAAAAGAGTTATGAAAAAAAATTTTTTTTTGCCTTTTTCAAGAAAAGGGAAAAGATAATCCTGCAAGTTTATCGTGAGTGTCATACATGGTTCAGTTTTGATATTTCCTCAGTGAGGGTGATGGACTTTATATTCATCATATAAGTTTATCCAGTTATACAGGTTGAGAAGAATCTCACTGGAGGTTAGTATGCAGTCATTAAAATAGCAAAATCTAATGAAATATAAAACTTTAAAAAAATGTAAAATTGCTGGCCTCATGGCCACTTATCAAGCAACTGTTGCACAAATTTTGGTATAATGTGCATCGTGCCTATTCCTTCTCTGACTTTCTCCTACGATATTATGCTATTTTCTACTTTGGATTCTGTAATACTGCATACAATTTCAGAGTGATATGTGACTGGAAAATACTGGAATAGGAGTCAGAAGGCTATAGAATTGATTTTGCCATTTAAAAGCCCTATAATCTTGGACAAATAATATTACAACAGTTGTCCTGCCTATTTTGCAGGTATTGTTAAGGTCAATTGAGAAGGATGAGAATGTACTTCACAAACGAAAAGAACTACCAAAAAAAAAAAAAAACCACAAAAAACGTGGTTTTGTTGCTGTTGGTGAGATGATCATCAAGTCAACATAGAAAACGATTACTTCTCTAAATATGTTATTTGGAGAAAGATGGAATAAGTACAAATCTAATAGTTACAGCAGACCAAAAATGATTCTGTTCATGCATCTGTATTATGTGTTGATTCTCAGCTGTATGTTTTGAAGCTTACATGGGGCTGTGTGGTAAGATTCCCACAAGTTTTTCTCTTTAATTCCCCTTACAGCAATTGCAATTAAATAAATACATGTGTAGTTTTAGTTTTCTTATTTTGTAATAATTATATATTAACAGGAAGTTGCAAAAAAAAAAATGTACAAAGAGGTCCCCATTTGCTCTTCAACTAACCTTCCCCAATGGTAGCATCTTGTATAACTATAGTACAATTTTAAAAATCAGGAAGTTGGCATTAATATATCCACAGAATTTACTGAGATTTCCCCCATTTCGCAAGCACTCATTTGTGTGTGTATACACGTATATAGTTCCATATAACCAACCATCTCATCCCACCCCAATCCCTAACTGCTGGCAATACTAGTCTGTTCTCCAACTCTACAATTTTGCCTATTTCAAGAGTGTATGTAGTGTAAACATAATCATATAGTATATAAATTTTTTGAAATTTCCTTACATTGCATAATTCCTTTGGGATCCATTCAAATTATTTAGTGTGTCAATAATTTGTTTCTTTTTGTTGCTGAGTAGTATTCTGTGGTATGATTGTACCGTTTTTAACCATTTTATTGTTGAAGGACATTTGGGTTGTGTCCAGTTCCAGGCTATTACAATTACAACTGCTATGAACCTTTAAAGTTTTTGTGTGAATATGTTTTTATTTCTCTGGGATAAATGCCCAAGAATGTAATTGCTGGGTCATATGGTATGTATTTAGTTAATTTATATGATCATATGCTTTTTCTTCTTTAGCATTTTGATATGGTGGATTACATTGATTAATTTTTGAATGTTAACCATACCTGGAATAGGTCCCACTTGATCATGGTATATAATACTTTTTATACATTGCTGGATTCTTTTTGCTAATATTTTGTTAATATATAGATATGAGAGATATTGGTATATAGTTTTCTTTTTTGTGTGCTGTCTTTGGTTTTCTCTTTATCAGCATACTAGTATTCTGTAGTCTTTAGTGGTAAACCTGTATTTCATGTCTGATAGTAGTAATTTGTGCCTTCTCTCTATCTTTCTCAGTGGAGTTTTATTTTTTTATTGGTCTTTAATTCATTTTTCTCTACTTCCAATTTTGCTGATTTTTGCTCTGATATTTTTCACTTTCCTCTCTGCTTGCTTTAGGCTTATTTTACTTTTTTCTCTAGTTTCTTCATTATTCATTGAGATCTTTCTCATTTCTGATGTTAGCATGTAGTGCCATAGATTTCTCTCTCAACATGATTTTGTTGCATCTCACGTATTTTTATATGTTGTATTTTCATTTTCACTGAGTTTTATATATTCTTAAAATTTCCTTTGAAACTTCCTCTTTGACCTGTGGATTATGTAGAAGTATGTTCTTTAGTTTCTGAGTATTTGGAGATCTGTCTCGTCTTTCTATTGTCTTAAAGACATCAGTTATATGATTTTAATTATTTTACATTTACATATGTTGTTTAACCCAGAATATGGTGTATCTTAGTGAGTGTTCCATGGGCACTTGGAAACAAGGCCTGTTCTGTTGTTGTTGGATGTCAGTTACATGTCAATTACATCCTGTTGGTTGATGGTGTTGTTCCATTCTGCCACACATTGTTGATTGTCTATCTAGTAGTTCTTTTCATTGCTGAGAGATTCCCAGCTATAACTATACATTTTTCTCTTTTTCCTTTTCAGTTCTATTAGTCTTTGCTTTATGTATTTGAACATCTATTGTTCGTTGCATATACAAGTTGTCTTTTGGTGGAGTAATCCTTTTATCATTATGACCTGTCTCTCCTTATCCAGTTATTTTCTTTGCTGTAAAGTCCACTTTTTCTGACCGTAAGATAGCCAGTGTTGCTTTAAAGAAATAATGTTAGCACAAGATATCTTTTTTCATTCTTTTATCTTCAGGCTACCCCATCATGCTTGAAATGAGTCTCCTGTAGACAGTATATAACTTGGTTATATTTCTTTTTAAATCCTTAATACCAATCTCTGCCTTTCAACTTGTATAATTAGACCATTTATATTTAAAGTAATTATAGATTACTGTTAGGGCTTGATTCAGCCATTTTATTTTTTGTTTTCTGTTTTTTTCCCTCTTATTTCCTTTCTGTTTCTCTTTTCTTGACTTCTTGTAGCCTACTTGAATATCTTAGAATTCCATTTGGAGGCACCTGGGTGACTCATTCAGTTAAATGTCTGACTCTTGATTTCAACTTAGGTCATGATTGCTGGGTCGTGAGATCAGCACCCCACCCCACTGCCCATTCCTCCGTTGAGCTGCATGATGATCCTGGATCTTGTTTGGGATCCTCTCTCCCCCTCTCCCTCTGCCCCTCCCTTCCCCACTTGCACTTGTGCTCTCTCTTTCTCTTTGCCTCTAAAAAATATTGCATTTGACTTATTTATAGTGTTTTTGAGTTTATTGCTTAGTATACTGTTTTTTTAGTGATTGCCCTAGATATAGCAGTATATGTAAATAATGTCACATAGCCTACTAGCATTGATATTTTACCACCTCAAGTGAAATTGAGAAATCTTACGTTTAGATCCTTTTACCCTCTCCACTTTTTATATATAATTGTCATATTTCCTCTATATCATTGAGCACTACATCAAATGATGCTATAACTTTTACTTCACTCATCAAATATGATTTAAGAAATTCATAAGGAGAAGGATAGTCCCTTATATTAACCACTGCTTTTAATCTTAAATTCCATTGTTCTTCCTTTTTTGAAGTTAAACTTTATTCACTTATTTCTTTCTGTTTGGAGACTTCCTAAGAATAGGTTTGTTAGGGACCGATTCCTTTAGTTTTTCTCCATTTGAGATTATCTTTATTTCCTCTTCATTTCTGAGGAGTCATTTTTACTGATACGGAATTTGGGTTGACAGTTATTTTCCTTAAGTACTTGAAAAAATGTTGTGCCACATTTTCTTTGCCTCGCTGATTTCTGATGAGAAATCTGATATTCAAATTATTGTTCCCCTGTAGATACTGTGTCATTTCTCTATCTGCTTTTAAGATTTTTTTCCTTGTTTTGGTTTTCTGAAGTTTGAGTATAAGGTGCTTTTATTTCTGTAGTCAAGAAGCTCCCATAAGTATGAAAATTTATTAGATGAAAAATAGGAAAATAATGTATTTTAATTCAATGGGGGGAAAAGATGGTTTCCTTATTAAATGGTATTAGCACACGTAGCTCTCTTTCTGAAAGAAAACAATAGATACTTATGTAGGTGGATTAAAAGCTTAAGTGTGAACACTAGAATAATAGAAATGAAAATAAACATCTAGGACATTGTATGTAAAATACAGGAGCTGAGAAAAGGGATGAGGGTCAGTGGTATACAAACTGCTCTTACAAGCCAATAAAAAAAAGATAAATAACCCATATGAAACATGGGCATAGAATATAAATAGACAGTTCACAGAAGAAGAAGTTCAAAAGCCCAGCAAACATGAAAAGATGTTTAAATGCACTAGCTGTCAAGGAAATGCAAACTGAAGAGTGAGTTATTTTATTCCCCAAAGACTTAAAAATAGTGGTACCACTTATTAATGATAGGATTACAGAGGGAAAAGATGCCTTCCTAGATTGCTAGAGGAAATGTGATTCTTACAGTCTTTTGGAAAGCAATCTGGCAATACCTATTAAAATTCTACCAAGTAATTCCACACTTGGGAATCTAGCCATTAGAAACAAAAGAACTGGTATATATGGATATATGTAAAAACAGGGAGATTAAGAGTACTTACTGTGACATTGTCCCAGTACCCTGGGAACTAATTGAGAAGCTGTCAACGGGGAAATGGTCACATGAGTTATAGTGTATCCATATTATACAACCATTAAAAATAATGAATTAGAGTTATACTATTTGACTTGGCAGGATTTTCATGTGTTATTAAGTATGAGAGCAAAATGCATTGAAGTGTGTATAATATGCTCCTATTTATCAAACACTGACAACTCATATTTATCAAAATGTGTATAGATGCTTATGTATATTTGTAATTATAGAAGAACATGAGTTAATGACATGAGTTTCCAAGTGATATGCATGGAAGTGAAAAGAAGTAGAGATGAGGCATATAAAAGATTTTAAAAAATCGACTATTTAAAAAATCCCAGCATATATTATATCTCATTTATCCATTTAAATGAAATTAAGATAGAGAGAGAGAGATTTATGTAAAATTTCTCAAAGAACATGACCTCTGGAGTCATTCAGACATCTGGGTTCAAATTCAGGCTCTACCACCATCCAGTTTACTAGTTGTTACATAATTTCCATAGTATCTTTCAGTCAGTTTTCTTCTCATTTGTTTTGTTGGGGTAGAGGGAGGAAACAATAGTAGGCATCTCATAAGATTGTTGTCAGGATTAAGTGGTACAACATTTATAAAGTGTTCAGCACAATGCCTGGTTTACAGAAAGTTATCTTAAAATGTGAGTTCTTACTATTGCCTTATCTCTCTCGCTCTTTGACACTTACATATTTTTAAAAATTCATTACCAGCCCCTAACTTACATGAAGCATCCCCCGGTGGCTTACAGGACTTTACATATCTTCTTAGTCCATGTATTTCAAATTGTTCCTTTTCATTCTTTTGCTGGCTTCTTTTTTTCTTGCTTAGGGATATCCCTCCCCACACTGCCCCCCCCCACCCCGATTCTAGCAGGAGCTGTCTGTCAAAGAATCTTTTGAATTAGGTGACTGGGTGAGTAATGGTACTCTGTGTGGTGACGGAGAAGTCAGGATATAGGGTCTGTAGAGTTGATTTTTAAAACAAGATGATTTTTATTTTTGGCACTTACAAAAGTTTGATGCATCTGTGAGGCACCCAGATAAAAATGCTCAGTAGTTAGTGTTGGGTCCATGGTCAAAGGAGCGAGACTGATACAAAGTGAAGGTCAAGCAAAGCTTTATTTCGCGCCAAGCATCAAGAATCAAATTGACAGGCCAGGGCCGTCTCTTGCAAAGAGACAACGACCCTCTGCCTTACAGACTAGCTTTTAAGGGCAAAGGCCATGTGGTTGGGCCTGGCCACGCTCAGGTGGCCAATGACTTTGTAACACAGAGAAAGCTGCACAGTCCTGCTAGGTCACACATAAGTGACCAATTGAATTACAGTTTACCCTATAGTAGATATTTGAATTAGCCTATCACGTTGGCCAGAATTGGCGCCCAAAGGGCACCCAAAGGGCGGGGCCGATACTCCTTGGTAGCCTGGAGACAGTATGCATCCCCACTGATTGGATACCTCCACCTGGCCTGACCCACCCTTGTATTTGGGCTTTGTTACCTGGGACTGGTTTCCGGGACTTGTTTTTAAGTAAGTCCCCTGAAGCGGGGTGGGGAGTGGGCAGGGGCAGGGGCAGGATGGAGCTGCTCTGGCTAAACAGGCCCTTACTTACAGTTAGTACTCAAAGGAAGAAGAGGACCCAAGGCAGAACCTTTGGGTTCAGGGAGTTGAGGAGGAAAGTGTTCTCATTGAGAATGGGGAGGCATCAGTGAAGCCATAATAAGGGAGCTCTTTAGGAAGGAGCTGGGCAAATCTTTTCTCTACTGTGACATTCTGGAGCTTTAGTTCTGTGGCTCCCACTGTTTTCTGGTCTTGTCCCTTATTTTCTAAAAACTTACTATGTTTGTAACTGAATCAACTTCCTTTCCTCCAACTAACTTCCCTTCCCTAGTAGTTCCTCTTTATGTGAGTAGTGCTTCCATTCTTTTCACATTGAGCATCAGAATCCGAGTCATCTTTGTCACCTCCCCTTCCCTGGCTTCTCATACAGAATCATTACTGAGACTAGAGTCTCACATTCACTCCTTTATTCCCACCCTCATTTCCTGCTTAGGTTATTTTGATAGTTTTCAAACTTTAGTGTAGTCTTTTTTTCCTGTCTTTCACTATCTTTTAAAAAGAACTACATCCTTCTCCATTTTATTTTTTTACTTAAATTCAATTAGCCAACGTATAGTACATCATTAATTTCAGGTGTAGAGTTCAGTAATTCATCAGTAACGTAGAAGACCCGGTGTGCATCACATCACATGCCCTCCTTAATGCCTATCCCCCAGTTACCCCATCCCTCCATCTACCTCCCCTCCAGCAACCCTCAGTTTATTTCCTACAGTTAAGAGTCTCTCATGGTTTGTCTCCCTCTCTGATTTTTTCCCATTCAGTGTTCCCTCCCTTCCCTTATGATCCTCTGCACTGTTTCTTATATTCCACCTATGAATGAAACCATATGATAATTGTCTTTCTCCGATTCACTTATTTTACTCAGCATAATACCCTCCACCCATCCACGTTGATGTAAGTGGTAAGATTTCATCCTTTCTGATGGCTAGATGGTATTCCATTGTATGTGTATATTCATATGTATACACACACCACATTTCTTTATCCATTCCTCTGTTGATGGACATCTGGGCTCTTTCCGTAGTTTGGCTGTTCTGGACATTGCTGCTGTAAACATTGCGGTGCAGGAGCTCCTTTGGATCACTACATTTGTATCTTTGGGGTAAATTAAATTATCTTTGGGGTAAATACCTAGTAATGCAGTTGTTGGGTCGTAGGGTCACATTTTAACTTCTTGAAGAACCTTCATACTGTTTTCCAAAGTGGCTGCACCTGCTTGCATTCCCACCAAAAGTACGAGGGTTCCTCTTTCTCCACATCCTCGCCAACAATGGTTGTTTGCTGACTTGTTAATTTTAGCCATTCTGATGAGTGTGAGATGGTATCTCATTGTGGTTTTGATTTGTATTACACAAGTTTAAGAAAAAAAAACTTTCTTAGACAATCGTCTTTGATCTCACTGATAAGAGGAATTTGAAAAACAAGACAGGATCATAGGGGAAGGGAGGGGAAAATGAAACAAGACAAAACCAGAGAGGGAGACAAACCATGAGACTCTTAATCTCAGGAAACAAACTGAGGGGTGCTGGAGGGGAGGAGGATGGGACGGATGGGGTGGCTGGGTGATGGACTCTAGGGAGGGTATGTGCTATGATGAGTGCTGTGAATTGTGTAAGACTGATGAATCACAGACCTGTACTGAAACAAATAATACGTTATATGTTCATTTAAAAAGGTCATTCAGGTGTTGAGAACCATACATATGTGTGCATGTGTATATATGTGTTTCACTTAATAGATATATATTCATTAATCTTTGAATGTCTTGATGAGTCTTGGCTACCAGCTAAACTAAATTGTGATTTTATATTTAAAAACAAACAAACAACCTTTCTTACGTGGATGAATAAAGCGGAATTCTTAATTGAGTAGCCAAAATGAAATGCACACATTATTTGGATTTGGTTGCCGAAGCTAAATGAGACTCATAACTCCAATTTCAGGTATTTGTGGTCATTAGGATAGCCTCATTGTTTTCACTGGCTGACTTTATAATAAATAAATATTATAAATTTGAACCTCTAAAATTCATACTCATCAGATGCTTTTATGTTTTTTATATTGTCTTGGTTTGTGTGAGATTTAATCGGAAAAAAATTTTTACTAAATAAAATTATACTCATCAGCATAAACAGATGAATACCTATTTTAAGTGAGGCGTGCTTTAGCTGTATGCATTGTAGCCACACTTGGTTTTTATCCAGCCTAAGTCTCAATGTGTATCAACACTGATTTCATTGGAGATTGCTTGTAGGCCATGACTGTAGGTGGAGCCATCAGCCTCTAGTATATTATATAATTAGAACACATTGTCCCTTCTTATCAGACACTTGTTTGCAGACTGAATTACCTTGGATTATTGGGTAAGGAAGAATTTGAATTCTCATACTCTAAGGTTTCCTTTGCCCTTTTTTTGTTTTGTTTTTTGGGGCAGTGTAGGATTGATTAAGAAACATAAGAGTGAAGTAAAATAAAAAGTTGTTTTATAATATACAGGTTTACTCTGTGTTTCCCAGCTGTATTTTATTTGAGGTGTTTTAGAGGTGTAGTCACTTTTTGTTTGTTTTCCAAACTCTGTAGACTGCGTTTGAGTTTCATATCTGTTTAAATTCTCATTAATTTTGTGGCTTGTCAAACTCCAGAGACATTATTTGCTTAACATTAAGTGTTTATGAGTTGAATATAGTTCATAACTTGAGATTCTCTTCTGGTGCAAGTATTCAGTTTAGCCACTGTCTTCTCTGATGGTGTTTTACAAGAAGGCAGTATAGAACAGCTAAATCTAATATTGTTTCCAACATTTTATAAATGTCAGAAGACCTTTATAAATGTATTTTGTGACAGTTCAAGAGATTGGACTACAGTGACATTTATTAGTAAACTAAAAGTCCTTAAGAAAATGTGAGGTGATAGAGAGGAGTTCCCATTTTTTGAGTGAGAAATTTTTTATTTTCCAAGTAGTTTTCTTTAAGAGGGTTTTAGACTTCTGGTCACATATGGAGGTTGGAATATGTTTATTTTTTCTTCATTCCTAAATGCAATAAAAAGATGGTAATAAGGGCATAACTGAAGAAAGTGAATGAGGCAACATAATATCTGACTAGAGAAGCGAGGTGTTAGAAATATTAGAAAGCAGATGGAGAAATTATCACCATTTAGCAGAGCTGAGCAGTTTTGATTGAACATAATAGTGATCAGAAGATTGAACTATAATTTTTCTAATCATTCCCCTTAATGTTGAGTCATATATAGCATGTTTAGTGTCTGTATAATGAATTACCATAATTTATATAACCGTTTTCCCAATAATGACCATTGAAGTTTTTCAGCTCTTCAGTGTTGTAAATAGCATTCCATGCATTTGTTCTTTGAAAAAATATTTTAGATTTCCTTTTTCGACTTGTTTCCCCAAAATTGTTGAGTCAAAGTTTATGTCTTATGGATATTGCCCCATTCTGCCAGATTGCTCCCAAAGGCCATTCTCAATATGGAATCTCTGGTGTCACTACATTCTAGCTACCATTATGCTTACCTTAAGGTAGGTGTCAGTCGGGAGGAATGGGTGGTGCTTGCAGTTGATTTGTTGACTGTTGTGCTTTGAAAGACATGAGTAACAAGTTTACAGATTACTAGGTAAAGTTTACCTGGCTACCTTTACCACTGTTGACTTATGATAATGACAGGTGCTATGAGCTTAGAGGAAGAGGAATTTTCCTTTATTTGAGACGTTCAGGGAAGACTTCAGGGAAGTAGAATTAGAGTTACTTCTAAAATGGCAAAGATTTGAAGAGAAAAATTTGGGTAATCAATGAAAGATATGTTAGTCTAGATCCATTCAGGAGACAGAAACCACACAGTAACTTAAATAGTTAATCTAACATAAGGAATTACTAAGCTGTGGAAGAAGAGAAACTCTAAAGTTACTGTATAAAGAAAACTCTAAAGATACCCTAGGGCTGAGGGAGGGTACCCAAGAAAGGACAAACGTAGAGTGTGGGTTTCGATCTCATTGAAGAAGGTGTGGTTGCAGGTATGTGGTAGAGAAATTTGGTGGTTGCCTGCACCAGAGCTGGTCAGCAGTCACTGTGTTGGCAGGTGAACCAAGACTGGTGAGAAGTTGTACAAAGTGAATCAGGGAGCTGGTGCCGGTGTGAGGTCAGGAGCGCGTGGCTCCTGTGTTGGAAGGACCACGGTAAACACTCTGGGATCCAGGTGAGCTGAGACTGCTAAGCAGGTTCAGAGGAAGTTGGGGCACTGCCTCGGGTACTGCTAGAATGGAATGTTGGAGAAGTTTCCCTCTTAAGCAACTCAGAGCTCTATTGGGCAAGGCAGTTCCAGGCTGCTGTGTGGGACAAGGGTCAGGCAGCCAGTTCTTCAGTGCGCCTGTGGGCTGAGCAGCGCGTGCGGGGAGCAGCCACCTGGTCTGGGGTACACACCTGTGTTCCCTGGGACTCTTGCAGTATCACTGCTGTTGCTGCCCGAGCAGAGAGCTAGAGAAGGACCAGCTAAATGCTGGAGAAAGTTGTATCCTGTAGGCACCTTGGCACTAGAGCAGGGTATTTTTTCAATCTTGGCGCTATTGACCTTTTGGGCTGGTTAATTCTTCGGTGCAAGCACTGTCCTCAGCACTGTGGGATGTTAGGCAGCCCCGCTGGCTGACCTGACCTTGGTTCGCACTCCCATTGAGTCTTTCAGTTCACTGAAGACATGTCTCCCTGTTTGTCCTTACTCTTGTGGTTGGTTTAATTTTGTGCGTGTGTGTCATCCTATAATCCAGAATAGTTGACTAGTCTTATGCCTCCTGTATTTGCTTGTGTATACTGAAATTTACCTTTTTAAACACCTTGAATATTGCCTTTGGCTCAAAGCTTTACCTTTTAGCAACTCACTATATTGTTTTTACCCCTCTTATTTAGAAATGGACTCAGAAATCAAGGAAGAAGTTCCTATGCATGAAGAATTTATTTTATGCTGTGGAGTTGAAACCCAGGTTCTAAAATGTGGGCCCTGGACTAACCTCTTCAATGAGCCAAGAGCCAACAAGCCTAAGCTGCTTATTTTTATTATTACAGGTAAGTTTAAAAATCTGGATGAGGCGTCTTACTGTAGATATAGTAAATTTTTCAGATTTTAAAGAGAAATTGATAAATTATAGAAAACTGTGTGGAAGGAAATAAAATCACTCAAATCATTGGTGACAACTACCCTTTGTCCTTCAGTGGCTGGGCTTTATGTTTTTCTTCTATGCATTTATATTATGTATGTTATGTTATCTATTATATATTATTTCAAGTCATAATTGGAAGTATACTATACATATAGTTTTGTAATCCACTTTTTAAAATTTCTAAGTGGGGCACCTGGGTGTTTCAGTTAGTTAAGCCTTTGCCTTTGGCTCAGGTCATGATCTCAGGGTCCTGGGATCGAGCCCTGCATCGGGCTCTCTGCTCAGTGGGGAGCCTGCCTTCCCCTCTCTCTCTGCCTGCCTCTGCCTGCTTGTGATCTCATTCTCTCTGTCAAATAAATAAATAAAATCTTAAAAAAAAAAAAAAAAAGCGGCAGGGGGATGCCTGGGTGGCTCATTTGATTGAATGACTGCCTTCAGCTCAGATCATGATCCTAGAGTCCCAGGATCGAGTCCCACATCGGGCTCCCTGCTTGGCGGGGAGTCTGCTTCTCCTGCTGACCTCTCTCCTTTCATGCTTTCTCTCTCTCTCTCAAGTAAATAAATAAAATCTTTATAAATAAATAAATAAATAATAAATAATAAAATTTCTAGTATTTAGAGTAATCAAAATTATCACATTTTTGACAGTGTTCGTAACAGTTATTTCTGCCTCATTCCAAGATGATTAGGTTTACTGTAGAACATTTATTTATCCTGAGATTCGGGAGCTGGATCACTCGTGACTTTTGCTGGATCACTATCGATAGAATGTTAGGTAGGGGTAGATGCTTGCTTGTAGGTATTCAGAGTTCTTTTAAAATTGTGAGTTAGAACATATTTATATCACCCTGAAAGATCAAAAGTAAAACTGTAAATATGATCATACCATATATAGCTAAGTCAGTAGGGTATTATGATTGCATTTCTTTTCTTTTTTTTTTAAACAACTTTATTTATTTATTTAAGAGAGAGAGACAGAGATAGAAAGAAAGAGGATGAGCAGGGAGGAGAGGGAGAAGCAGGGTTTCCCCAGAGCAGGGAGTCTGATGCAGGTCTCCATCCCAGGACCCTGGGATCATGACCTGAGCCCAAGGCAGACGCTTAACTGACTGAGCCAGGCAGGCACACCACATTTCTTGTACATTTTTTCTTGTTTGTTCTCCCTAGGTTAATGATTGTCTTATTTGCATAGTTTTATATTTTTTAATCACTAATTTATCCTAAAATTGTTCTCTAGGAAATGGGGAAAAAATCTTTTTACTGCGTTTGAGTAATCAGTCAGGTCTTGTTTTTTT
Organism: Lontra canadensis; assembly: GCF_010015895.1. Classification (NCBI taxonomy): domain Eukaryota; kingdom Metazoa; phylum Chordata; class Mammalia; order Carnivora; family Mustelidae; genus Lontra; species Lontra canadensis. The sequence continues at coordinate 15,403,199 of NW_022631026.1, read as the reverse complement.
TCTTTCTTTGGAGCTATCCTTCACAGACTCTGTTCTTTGGCTCCAGTCTGACTGACTGACCTGTGGGACTGCTGTACAGGCCATCCTGGGGACTTTTTTTAACTTTCTTCCTGGGTTAGATTCCATTTCCTGGATCTCATATTTTCTTATTTCTTGGTTTATTGCTTAAGCACATCTTCTAGGAACTTCCTGAGAAGAGGTGCTTGGGAAGTAATCTTTTAAAGATCTATCGTGTCAGAAAATGTCTTAGACTTCTAGGATGCAGAACATTTTTCCTGACAGTTTAGAGGGTGTTTTAGCTGTTTTCTAGGGTTCAGAGCTGCTTCTGAGAAGTCTCAATATCATTCTGATTTTCGATCTTTTGTATTTGAAGCTCCCCTGTAAGGCAGAACATTTTAGATCTTTTCTTTGTTGTAAGAGTCTGAAATTTTATAGGAAAAGCACTTTGGTATGGGTGTTTTTTCATCCACTGTAGGCTTTAGTGGACCCTTTTAAGCCAAAAACTCATACACTTCAATTCTAAAAGCTATGTTGTTGTTGTTTTTTATAGACTCTTGTTTCATGGGTGCATTATCATTTCTTTTGGCTTCTTGCATTCCTAGAGTTTTTAGTGCACTAGTGTTTGTTTTTCCTGTTTGTTTGGTAACCTTTCATTTTTCAGAGGAAGACATAAACAGCTAATTGAAATCTTTGTCTTCAGTGTTGATGCTTGTCCATGGTTGCACCTAGAGTGACCAACTGTCATAGTCTGAGAGGTTTTCCAAGACACATGGTTTCTGGTACTAAAACCACAACAGCCCTTGGCAAAACAGGATGGCTGGTCACCCTAGGAATCCTCATGCTAGGGTAATTGGGTAGGGACCCAGGATTTCACTGGAGAATTTCCAGCTTTCAGTATCTGCAGCTGTTTCTTGGGCCATTCAGTTTTTCCAGGAAGGAATCTTCCAGTATCCAGTTTGAGGAGTGGAAGCCTGTTTGCTGATATTCAGGGCTGAACAAGGGAAAGAAGGTTGGGAGTTTCAGTGTTTAATAACACTTAATCTGACCCCTTCTTGGTAAAGTGCTTCTGTTTGCAGCTGGCCTAAGATTCCTGATCCAAAATGCCTCTTCTGTTTAACCTCTTCTAGAAGTAAAACTTCCAGTCTCCTGTCATGATGTAAAAGTCTTTTTGGAAAGCAGTCTATTGATATCTCCCAAAATTAAAAATACACATGCCTTACTAGCAGCAAGGGAGAGTTTGAAGTTATTGGCATGACACGTGCTATTTGATGGAGCAGAGATTTGAGGCCAGGGCAGAGTATAGGATTGAGAAGGTAAGTAGAAACGTTGTCTTAGACTGGAGATGGCATATTCTTCTGAGGCTAGCATGAAGGAGGTGAAGTTAGTTACTGAAGTGGAGAAGCATGAAGGCATGTCAGAGGGAATAAAGTAGTTTCTGCCTCCTGAGCTCTGTCTTCTCTGCTAATTAAGAGACGAGGTCGTCTGTTGAGAATAAATGTGGCAAAGGGTAGATAAGGGCCCTGAGGAAAGTGGTCAGCACTGAGAACAGCAGATATGTAGGATGAAAGGAATTATCAACCAAAACCAAATAGGCAGATTTTGAGCAGCACTGTGATGGGATAGCAGATGTATTGGGAGTGAGATCTCAAAGAGTAGAAGGCCTGTCAAGTGAGAATGGTTTGAATGTTAACCATTTCTGGGTAATGAGAAAATCTAAACCTGTGATTCTTTAAGTTGGAGTTGGGACCAGCAGTATCAACCGAGAACTCCCTAGACATGCAGGTTCTTGGGCCCCCTTCTAGACCTTCTGAACCAGAAGCTCTGGGGGTGTAACAGCCTCTGCATTAACAAACCCTCTGGAGGATTGTGATATGCACACCACCGATCTGGGGCATAGCTTGTTGGGTAAGCTTAATGTAGGTGACGTTCTTCAAATTTGATTAAGGTAATGAGTTGTGGGACAAAAGTGTTGGCTCAGTGAATCCACCTGGATTTTGAAATCTCCTGACATGGAATGGCAAGTGAGACTATCATTTAAGGGTCAAGGTTTTCAGGGAATGTGTGAGAATGACTAAACAGTTGATAGATGAAAGTGGAGAAGGAGAGGTTGTTAGAGTAAAATGGATTAGTAAGTGGAGCTGATTGCTCACTGTGCTTCCCCACTCAGAGGTGCTCATTCACTTACTTGTGTGCACTCGGTGTGGGGAATCCTCTGTCGCAAAAGTCTTTGCTCTCCTTGAGCATAAGGGTGTTAGAGAAGAGTGCCTGCTCTCCTGCACAGGCTTGAAAGGAAGAGTCCATTATAGCGGAGAGCCAGGATTAACAAACGATGAAGAGGTAGGTACAGGGAGCATTCAGTGAAGACCTGGTGGAGAAAGGGAAACTTAAAACATTTGTTGTTTTATGGTGTCACTGTTTTATAGTGCTTTGACATTTTCAGATGATACTTGGTTTCTTAGTGTTCTTTCATGTTTGCCCTTCTATTCTCATTGCTGCCCTTGGCCCTTTTTCTTGGAGTTCATGGGACCTGTAGACTGGTGCTGCTCATTAGTTTTGGAATTCAGAACTGTATTCAGACAGGGAGAACTGTATTTTGTATATTTATATTTGGGCTGAGTCTGTTTATACATTGGGGAAATTAGGGTGACAGTATTTCAAGGAATGTTAAGCCACTAGAGACCTCACGTTTAGTCTGTCTCTGACAGACTGATACGACATTTCATTTTCAATCATTTCATATTTGCAGCTAACAAAATTAATCAATCACTTTTAAGTTAGTAATGATAATGAGAAGGGATTTATTAGACTCTGCAGATGGAGCAACTTTTAATTTCATCTTTTCCAGTGAACCTGTGTTTTAAGAGTTTTTGTTAAGTAGCAGTATCCTTGGACTTTCTTTAAATAGGGAAATGAGCAAAGGGAGCCAAATTGAGAATTCACTCTAGAACATATTGAGTCATTCTAACTCTCAAGTGGTCATCTGGGTATAATAGAGTCATGTAATGTGTCTTGTGTGGAGTACAGTGATTGGAAATGGAACAGACAAGTCTCCATAGGGAAGCCCGAAGTTCTTTCCCCATGACAGCCTTCTATATAGGTGCCGTGCCACATTAACTTCACATGTGGGAAGAACTCAGAACCCAGAGATAGGGAGAAAACATTGTTCTATATCAGTTCATTAGCTAGTACTCTCCGTTTCATATTATAACTCATCATAATTATTGCATCTAAATTATGTAGTTGTTATCTATGGATTCTTCTGAAACCAGTTTTAACATACTGTACACCTTAAACCACAGAATGTCACATGTCAAATTTATTCAATAAAAAATAAATATGTAGATTGTGTACTTTGCTAAGAGGAAGCAAGATGGCGGAGGAGTAGGAAACTGAAATAGCATTAGATCCCAGGAGTTCAGCTAGATAGTTACCAAACCATTCTGAACACCTACAAATTCAACAGGAGATAGAAGAGAAGAAGAGCAGCAATTCTAGGAACAGAAAATCGACCACTTTCTGGAATGAAGGACATGTGGAGAAGTGAATTCTAAGCAATGGGAAGATAGACCATGGGGGGAGGGTCCAGCTCCCAGCAAGTGGCGGATTAGCAGAGCACAAAATCGGAACTTTTAGAGGTCTGCTCCACAGAGGAATGTCGCTCCAGAGGCTAAGCAGAGCTGGAGCCCTCACGGGGACAGTGTGGTCTCAGGACCTGCAGGGTCACAGAAAGACTGGAGGTGTCTGAGTGTGCAGAGCTCCCCAATATCGGAGCAGGAAGCCGGCTGCAGAGACAGAGCTGAGGATGGGGCTTTCAGCTCGGGGTTACCTTAAACCATGATCTGGGGCAGTCGGGCCACTGCTCTTCAAGCAGGGACTCCACAAGTGGCAGATTCGGAGAAAACCCCCACTTCCTCCTCCGGGAGGAGCAGCGTGAGAACGCATGGCAGGAATATGCTGGGTTTGGAGACTCCAAATGGGGCCATGCGCCAGAAATAGAAATGCTTGGTCACAGACCAGGTGAGCACAGAGCACCGCCGGAAACCAGGGAGATGGGAGGGATTGAGTGCTTTTCTCCGAGGGTGCACTGAGGAGTGGGTCTCGGAGCTCTGGGCTCCTCTGGGCCTGAGATTGGGAAGCCACCATCTTCATTCCCGTCCTCCAAAGCTATAAGGAAAGCATTCAGGGAACAAAAGTTCCCAAGAGTGAACTGAAGCAGATTACTTAGCCTGGCCCCTGGCAAGGGTGGTGCAATTCCGCCTCAGGCAAAGACGTTTGAGAAACACTGCAACAGGCCCTTCCCCATGAAGATCAGCAAGAATATCCAGCCAAGACCCAAGTTCACCAAGCAACGAGAACTGCCAAACTCCAGAGCTAGGGGAAAGCAACACATAGAATTTATGGCTTTTTTTTGCATAATCTTTAGTCATGCAAAGTTAAATTTTTTTAATTTTATTTTTTTCTCATACTATTTTTTTTAACTTTTCCTCTTTGCTCTTTTAATATTGTTTAACTATTTTATCTTATCAATACTTTTTTTCAAAAATCTTTTTAAATTTTCATTGTTATAGTCATATTTTATCCGTTCATTGTATTTAACCTTATTTTTTGTATACATATAGGGCTTTTTTTCTTTAAATTTTTGGGATATAATTTCTTCTAATAAAATATACCCTAAATCTAGCTCCCGCCTGATCACATTCTGTCTGCTTTTTTTTTTCTTTTTCCAACCAACTTATCAATTCCTCTTTTAGAATCTTTTAATTTTTCATCTTTACAGTCATGTTCCATCCCTTCATTGTGTTTACCCTTATTTTTGTATACATATAAGGTTTTTGTTCTTTAAAATTTCTTTAAAATTATGGATTTGGGGAGATAGTTTCTTCTAAGAGAACAGAATACACCCAAAATCAAGTGGGCAGCTCTGTTCTATTCACCAGTCTAATACATATTTATTTTTATTTATTTATTTATTTATTCCCCATTACTTCTCCCCCCAGTTTCGGGTCTCTTCTGATTTGGTTAGTGTATATTTTTCTGGGGTCTTTGCCACCCTTTTAGTATTTTACTCTCTCATTCATATATTCTTATCTGGGTAAAGTGACAGGGTGGAAAAACTCACCACAAAAAAAAAAAAAAAGAACATGGGGCAGTACCGATGGCTAGGGACCTATCAATACAGACATTGGTAATATGTCAGAACTAGAGTTCAGAATGACGATTCTCAGGGTGCTGGCTGGGCTCCAGAAAGGCATGGAGGATGTTAGAGAAACATTGTCTGGAGAAATATAAGCCCTTTCTGGAGAAATGAAATAACTAAAATCTAACCAAGCCGAAATCAAAAAAGGAATTAATGAGGTACAATCAAGGATGGAGGCTCTGACTGCTAGGATAAATGAGGCAGAAGGGAGAATTAGTGATATAGAAGACCAAATGATGGGGAATGAAGAAGCTGAGCAAAAGAGAGACAACTACTGGACCACGGGGGGAGAATTCAAGAGAAAAGTGATACCATAAGACAAAACAATATTAGAATAATTGGGATTCCAGAAGAAGAAGAAAGAGAGGGGCAGAAGGTATATCGAAGCAAATTATTGTAGAGAATTTCCTTAATATGGCAAAGGAACAAGCATCAAAATCCAGGAGGCACAGAGAGCCCCCTCAAAAAATCAATAAAAATAGGTCCACACCCCATCATCTAGTAGTAAAACTTACAAGTCTTAATGACAAAGAGAAAATCCTGAAAGCAGCTCGGGACAAAAGGCCTGTAACATACAATGGTAGAAATATTAGATTGACAGCAGACTTATCCACAGAGACCTGGCAGGCCAGAAAGGACTGGCATGATATATTCAGAGCACTAAACAAGAAAAATATACGGCCAAGAATATTATATCCAGCTAGGCTGTCATTGAAAATTGAAGGAGAGACAAAAAGCTTCCAGGACAAACAAAAATTAAAAGAATTTGCAAATACCAAACCAGCCCTACAGGGAATATTGAAAGGGATCCTCTAAGCAAAGAGAGAGCCTAAAAGTAATAGACCAGAAAGGAATAGAGACAATATACAGTAACAGTCCCCTTATAGGCAATACGAAGACACTAAATGCATATCTTTCAATAGTTACCCTGAATGTAAATGAGCTAAATGCCCCAATCAAAAGACACAGGGATGAATGGATTAAAAAATGGGTAAAAAAACAAGACCCATCAATATGCTGTCTACAAGAAACTCATTTTAGACCCAAAGACACCTCCAGATTTAATGTGAGGAGGTGGAAAACATACCATGCTAATGGACATCAAAAGAAAGCTGGGTGGCAATCCTTATATCAGATAAATTAGATTTCAAGCCAAAGACAATAAGAGATGAAGAAGGATACTATATCATACTTAAAGGGTCTTTTCTTTTCTTTTTTTTTTTTTTAATTTTTTATTTCTTTTCAGCATAACAGTATTCATTGTTTTTGTACCACACCCAGTGCTCCATGCAATCCATGCCCTCTCCAATACCCACCACCTGGTTCCCCCAACCTCCCACCCCTTACCCCTTCAAAACCCTCAGATTGTTTTTCAGAGTCCATAGTCTCTTATGGTTGACCTCCCCTTCCAATTTACCTCAACTCCCTTCTCCTCTCCATCTCCCCTTGTCCTCCATGCTATTTGTCATGCTCCACAAAAAAGTGAAACTATATGATAATTGACTCTCTCTGCTTGACTTATTTCACTCAGCATAATCTGTTTTCAACAAGAAGATCTAACAGTTTTAAATATCTGTGCCCCTAACATGGGATCAGCCAATTATATAAACCAATTAATAACAAAATCAAAGAAACACATCAACAATAATACAATAATAGTAGGGGATTTTAACACCCCCCTCACTGAAATGGACAGATCATCTAAGCAAAAGATTAACAAGTAAATAAAGGCTTTAAGTGACACTGGATCAGATGTACTTCACAGATATATTCAGAACATTCCATCCCAAAGCACAGAATACGCATTCTTCTAGTGCACATGGAACATTCTCCAGAATACATCACGTCCTGGGTCACAAATCAGGCCTCAACCAGTACCAAAAGATTGGGATCATTCCCTGCGTATTTTCAGACCACAATGCTCTGAAGCTAGAGCTCAATCACAAGAGGAAAGTTGGAAAGAACTCAAATACATGGAGGCTAAAGAGCATCCTGCTACAGAATGAATGGGTCAACCAGAAAATTAAAGAAGAATTTTTAAAAATTCATGGAAACAAATGAAAATGAAAGCACAATGGTTCAAAATCTTTGGGACACAACAAAGACAGTCCTGAGAGGAAAGTATGTAACAATACAAGCCTTTCTCAAGAAATAAGAAGTGTCTTAAGTACACAACCTAACCCTACACCTCAAGGAGCTGGAGAATGAACAGGAAAGAAACCCTAAACCCAGCAGGAGAAGTAAATAATAAAGACCAGAGCAGAAATCAATGAAATAGAAACCAAAAGAACAGTAGAACAAATCAACGAAACCAGGAGCTGTTTCTTTGAAAGAATTAATAAGATTGATAAACCCCTGGTCAGACTTATCAAAAAGAAAAGAGAAAGGGCCCAAACTAATAAAATCATGAGTCAATGAAGAGTGATCACAACCAACACCAAAAAATACAAACAAATACAAGAACATATTGTGAGCAACTATATGCCAGAAAATTTGACAATCTGGAAGAAATGGATGGATTTCTAGAGATGTATAAACTACCAAAAGTGAACCAGGAAGAAATAGAAAACCTAAATAGACCCATAACCAGTAAGGAGATTGAAGCAGTCATCAAAAATCTCCCAACAAACAAGTTGAGGAGTCAAACTCTCACTCTTTGCTGATGATATGATACTTTATTGAAAACCCAAAAGACTCCACCCCAAATCTGCTAGAACTTGTACAGGAATTTAGTAAAGTGTCAGGATATAAAATCAATGCACAGAAATCTGTTGCATTTCCATACACCAACAGCAAGACAGAAGAAAGAGAAATTAAGGAATCAATCCCATTTACAATTGCATCCCAAACCATAAGATACCTAGGAATAAACCTAACCAAAGAGGCAAAGAATCTGTACTCAGAAAACTATAAAGTACTCATGAAAGAAATTCAGGAATACACAAAGAAGTGGAAAAAATGCCATGCTCATGGATTGGAAGAAGAAATATTGTGAAAATGTCTATGCTACCTAAAGCAATCTATACATTTAATGCAATCCCTACCAAAATACCATCAATGTTTTCCCAAGAAATGGAACAAATAATCCTAAAATTTATATGGAACCAGAAAAGACCCCGAATAGCCAGGGGAATGTTGAAAAAGAAAGCCAAAGTTAGTGGCATCACAATTCCAGACTTCAAACTCTATTACAAAGCAGTCATCATCAAGACAGTATGGTACTGGCACATATAGACACATAAATCAGTGGAACAGAATAGAGAGCCCAGAAATAGACCCTCAACTCCGTGGTCAACTCATCTTTGACAAAGCGGGAAAGAATGTTCAGTGGAAAAAGACAGTCTCTTCAACAAATGGTGTTAAGAAAATTGGACAGCCACATGCATAAAAATGAAACTGGACCATTTCATTACACCACACAAAAAAATAGACTCAAAATGGATGAACGACCTCAATGTGAGACAGGAATCCATCAAAATCCTTGAGGAGAACACAGGCTGCAACCTCTTCAACCTCAGCCGCAGCAACTTCTTCCTAGAAATATCGCCAAAGGCAAGGGAAGCAAGGGCAAAAATGAACTATTGGGACTTTATCAAGATCAAAAGCTTTTGCACAGCAAAGGAAACAGTCGACAAAACCAAAAGACAGTGGACAGAATGGGAGAAGATATTTTCAAATGACATATCAGATAAAGGGCAAGTATCCAAAATCTATAAAGAACTTATCAAACCCAATACCCAAAGAACAAATAATCCAATCAAGAAATGAGAAGACATGAACAGACATTTCTCCAAAGAAGACATCCAAATGACCAACAGACACATGAAGTGCTCAACATCACTCGACCTCAGGGAAATACAAATCAAAACCACTATGAGATACCACCTCACACCAGTCAGAATGGCTAAAATTAACAAGTCAGGAAATGACAGGTGTTGGTGAGGATGCAGAGAAAGGGGAACCCTCCTACACTGTTGGTGGGAATGCAAACTGGTGCAGCCACTCTGGAAAACAGTATGGAGGTTCCTCAAAAAGTTGAAAATAGAGATACCCTACAATCCAGCAATCTCACTACTGGTATTTACCTTAAAGATACAAATGTAGTGATCCGAAGGGGCATGTGCACCTGAATGTTTATAGCAGCAATGTCCACAATAGCCAAACTATGGAAAGAACCTAGATGTCCATCAACAGATGAATGGATAAAGAAGATATATATATATAGGTATATATATACAATGGACTACTATGCAGCCATCAAAAGAAATGAAATCTTGCCATTTGCAGTGATGTGGATGGAACTAGAGGGTATTATGGAGTGAAATAAGTCAATCAGAGAAAGACAATTATCATATGATCTCTCTGATCAAGGTGGGGGGTTGTGGGGGTTAGGGAAGGCAAAAATGAAGCAAGATGGGGTAAGGAGGGAGACAAACCATAAGAGACTCTTAATCTCACAAAACAAACTGAGGGTTGCCAGGGGGAAGTGGGTAGGGAGAGGGTGGTTGGGTTATGGACATTGGGGAGGGTATGTGCTATGGTGAGTGCTGTGAAATGTGTAAGCCTGATGATTCACAGACCTGTACCCTTCGGGCAAATAATACATTATATGTTAATAAAACTAATTTTTTAAAAATATATAATAATAACACTAGCAATAATAGCTACCATTTATTCAGCACGTACCGTGTGTCAGATATCATGCAAGTGATTGCCAAGCATTAACCCTAATGATAATGCCAGGTACTTTGTGGGCCTTTGTAAGATTAACTACAACAAGTTATACAGAAGATCCTAAGCCAGGTAATTTATGCTCTTTTTAAAATTCATTATTACTATTTTCGTTTGTATCTTCTTGTAGCCATCAAATATTTATTGAGCACTTATCATCTGTGTGGTCTTGGGCAAGCTGTTTAACCTCCTTGTGCCTCAGTTTCCTTATCCTTACAATGGAAATAGGAATAGTACTACCTTATGGAAGGACTAAATGAGTTAGTACATGCAAAACACTTAAATGCTGCCTGGAATGTAATAAGGTACAAAACTTTAAAATGTGGACTAGGGGCACCTGGGTGGCTCAGGTGGTTGAGCATCCTACTTGTGATTTCAGCTCAGTTCATGATCTCAGGGTAATAAGATTGAGCCCTGCGTCAGGATCCGCGCCTAGCACGGAATCTTCTTCAGACTTTCTCTCCTTCCCCTCTCCCCCTCCTCTGCTTGCTCTCTCTCTCTCTCTCTCCCCTTCTCTCAAATAAATAGATAAATAATTTTTTTAAATAAAATGTGGACTTATTTTCTAGCTGTATGAAAACCACTATAAAACTTTGCTGAGAGACAAAACATTTGAGTAAGACATGATGCATTCCTAGAAGATTATAATCAGTAATGTAAAAAAATCAAATCTTTCTCAATTAATGTATAAATGAGATGAAATTTCAGTCAGAATTCCGAAAAGATTTTTAAAAATTGAAGCTGGTGAAAATAATTCTAAAGTCTATGAGATCAGCCTAGAAAATTTAGGCGGGGGGGGGGGTGGATTAAGAGAAGGGATTTGCCCTGCCAGTTACTGAAACATTAAAATATAAATAGAATAAATATAAATAAATAAGTTAATTAAATATGAATAAATAAATACTGAGGTAGTAATCAAGACCGTGTGGCACAGGCAGAGGAAAAAAGGAAAAAAATAAATGGAATTATTTGGAATTAGAATTAGAATTGGAATAGAATTTGGAATTAGAATTAGCAAGCTAATGTAAAAGACATTTCAAATCAATGCAGAAGGAGTGGATTATATTATAAATGGTCTTGGGACACTTTGCTAATCACTTCAAAGAAGTTGGATTGCTACTTTGTACTTTATTCTCAAAAATATTTCAAACTTACTGAAGATTTAGATACAACACATGCAGCAATGCAGTCCCCCGTCCACCACAGATGTTGCAGCCCGGTGCTACACACCCCTCATCTTCTCCTCCTCCTCAAGCTGCCCTGTGACCACTCAGTTGATCAGAGAGCATACTGCTGCCTTTGAGGAAGTTTCTATGCTATTTAACAAAGATGACGCTAGTACAGTAACAAAAAGATATTTGGAACTTGGGTCAGTAGGTGAGAATGCAACAGAAGCAAAATAGCAGTAAGAGTGCTAAGACCATGTATTACATATCATGGCTAGACATGGTAAGTCAGTAGCTAGCATTTCTGCAGCACTTGTGTATCAAGCGGTGTTTAAGTTCTTTGTATACATCAGTTCACTTAGTTCTCACATGATGTAGTCGATTATTATCCTCATCTTGTGGATGAAGATGCTGAGGCCCAGAGAGGTTAGATAACTTTCCGAAGGTCACACATTTGGTAAATAGCAAAGCCAGGATTCCGCCTCACACAGTCAGGCTCCAGAGTCTATGCCCTCCACCACTTTGCTTCTTGGCCTGTCTAGGAAACTCACAGAGGCAGGTCATGAAGAAATAAATCCATGTTTTTCAACAAGGGTGGCAGAAGTTTTATCAGTGCAGCAAAACTGTGTCATGGAATTACAAAGAGGAGAAAACCTAATAGGATAAAGAAATAATAAATTGATTGGAAAATTGGCATTGATGGAAATGGACCAGTATCTGTGAAAGCATTATACAAATGATGATTGCAAGATGAAAACCCCATCTCACTGTCTTTTCCCCCTAAAGATGTATCAGATTGACTCTTTTTCTAAAAGGTCATTATTCATTCTATTTCTCTATAGCAAACCTATGTCAAAAATACCTTCTGTGTATACACAAGAAAAGTCTGTATGTATTAGTTGGTGGTCTTTTTCCCAAAAGGTCAAACTGTACATCTGCTTATAATCTAAGTCCTCGTGATAAATGACAAGGAAACCTCAGTAGACTCCTCAAAGTACTCTTTGTGAATGATTCTTACACTGATTTGTTTTCATGCAACTTGCTAACTGAGCACAGTAAAATCATGAAGGCCTTTCAAGACAGGATTAATGACCTTGGACTACTAGGATGATAATGGGAAGCCACTGAGAGGGGTGTAAATAGGATACTGCTATGAGTTGATTTGAAGTTTGAAGGTATCTCTCTGGGTACCCTGCACAATGGGCTCCCAGGGGGCAGGAGTAGATAGAAGTCCCATGAGGAGGCTGCTGCAGGAAACTCAGTGATAACACTAAGGGAGAGACATAAGATGCATAAGACGTGAGATCTATTTTGGAAACAAAGTTAACAGGACTACTTGGTGAATTGGTTGTGAAAAAGAGGGATAAACCAAGAGTGACTTCTGGTGTTAGGACTTGAGTATTTATTTGGTTTAGGAGTGGTGGTTCCATTTACTAAGCTGAGGAATAGGGAGGAAGAATTTATCTTCAAACCGTTGGGGAACAAAGCAGGAGCAGAAATTTTCTGAGTGATCGTTCCCAGATTTAAGGTAAAAAGGCTATTAAAATTGAAGTGTATGTATAAATATTAGTAGATTTGTAGAAAAAAGAGTGAGGTCAAATAGATCCTTCTTTTCCAGTCTGCATATCTTAAGTGAGTTTATTGCTTTAGTTAACTAAACTAAAACTCTGTGTTGCTTTAGTTAACTAAACTAACTCTGTGTTTCTTTTCTTAGGTAATCCAGGTTTTTCTGCCTTTTATGTGCCATTTGCAAAGGCTTTGTACTCCTCAATAAACGGACGCTTTCCAGTTTGGGTTATCAGTCATGCTGGGCATGCTTTCGTCCCCAAAGGCAAGAAGATTCTTAGAACTTCAGACGGTATGTCTTGATTAACATCCGTTTTCCTCTCTAGCGAGTGGGTGTTCATATGTCTAGAAATTCAGCTAGGGTTAAGAGTTATACCACTGGAAACCTCTGCTTGTGGCATTGGGCCCATGCTGCCATGTTTTGATAGTTTTAGGATTTTTAGAGCCCTTTTCATTTTCTGCAGGTAGTTTCTCTAAAAAATTGAGTAGATCAAACAGTTGTCTAAAACTTGCCCTGTCTGTGGACTGACTAGTAATCCAATATATTTATTGATCAAACACTGTATTTCCAGGGCTGTACTTAAGAGGATTGGTGGAGAAAAAATATGATCCATGGTCCTTATTCTAAAGAGGCTCATACGCGAACATTTAGAGAATGATTAAGTGATCCACTCTGACCTACTGATCATGTGGCTATTTGAGGAGTAAACGAAGGAAGGAACACAGTATAGGTTTGAAAAGACTTTGTGGAGTGGATGGGTTCCAACAATTGAGTAGAATTTGGATCTGGGGGCTAGGGTCTGTGCAGAGGTGTAACAGGCAGAAGATATAGCACAGCAGGGAGAGAGATTCAGTAGGTCTCCTGGTGCTGGGCAAGGCCAGACCTAGAGGAACCTCGGAGCTGGGGAGAGAGCCATGACTGCATTGGTAGACTCCTGGAGGCCTTTAAATGGAGAAAGTAGCACTAGGTGGCTGCAAATTACCTCTTCTAATGTATAAAAATTCATCATGCTCACTCTTCTAAAAAAGAAATCTATAACTTCACTTCTCTGTAGGCCTTCCATTCAAGGGCCTTTTGTCCTAAGCATGACCGTTAGTTAATTTGAGGTGGAAGAGAGGTGGCTGTGGCTCTGGTTTGCTCCTGGTTCTGGTATGCCTATCCTATGGTATGAGCATCTTACTGAGCATCTGATAGTGGAAACCATGTGTGGGGAGGAACAGGTGATATGGAAACTCTCTGTACTAACCTGTTCAAATTTTCTATAAATCTAAAACCATTCTTTAGAACAAAACCTGTTAAAAAAATACTGGAATTTAAAAATAATTTGGTATTTATATTTTGCTTTTTATCATTGCTGTGACAGAAACTTAAATTAGGTAGCTTGATTAATATGAATTTATTTTCTTATAGCCTGGAGACTACAGGCCAACATTAGGGTTTCAGCATGGTTAGGTTCTGGGGAGAGCCCTCCTCCTGGCTTGCAGATGGGCTCGTTCTCTTTGAGTCTTCCTATGACTGAGACAGAGAGAGAATGATTTCACATGCTCCAGGATGCTCTCTGATCTCTCTCTTTACAAGGCCAGTAATCCCATCATGAGGGCCCCATCCTTATTATTTAATCCTGATTAACTCTCAAAGGTCCTATCTCCCAGTACCGTCATGGCAGTCAGGATTTTAATATAAGAATTTTAAGGCTCAGTCAGTTAAGTGTCCGCCTTCAACTTAGGTGACTCTGTGTGTCACCTCACTGGGAACATCTCAATTCCCTGATTCTTTTTTTTTTTTTTTTTTTTTGAGAGAAAGAGTGCTCCCAGAGCACAAGCCGGTGGGGGTGGGGAGTGAAGAAGGAGAGAGAAAGTTAAGCAGGCTCCACATACTCCACATTCTGCGCAGATGCCCAGCTTAATCTCAAAACCCATGAGATCATGACCTGACCCAAAATACAGAGTTGGACACGTAACTGAAAGCCACCCAGGCGCCCTGCAACTCCCCAGTTCTTGATCTCTCCTCTTACTTCTCACATGTAGAACTGTAGTCAGCTTCCCTGAAATCTTAGTTCTGGTTCCGAAATCCTGAGTTAACTTTAAATTGATTTTAACATCAGATACCAGCTCTTGAGAACAGAATTGAATCTCCTTTTTTCCCCCCAGTTTCACTTAATTTAGTCATTTTTGAGTACCTGCTGTGTACATGCCTCTTTATTAGCATTTAGGAAAAAAATATACCTGTACTTAAAACACATTTATTGCACTTAAATTGTTTATGGTTAGGTAATGTCACTGGCCAGACTTCCTATATCTCCTCTTTAAGGCATCCCATGTAAGATTACCCTCATCTCAGAAAACTCTCTACTCCTTTCTGCTCACAGCTTCCACCGTCAGTGCTCAGGCCCTTGGCAAGCCATCTTAGAAGCATATTTCCATACTTCAGCTACTCGAGAGTTCTACTGCCCCCTCCACTACCTTGTTTACTGCCCTAATTATCTTCCATTTAGAGTTATAGATCTATAGATTCAGTGCGACCCCTGTATGAATTCCCACCAAAATTCCAGTTGTGGCATTTTTCAGAGAAATAGAAAAGAATCCCAAAACTCATATGGAATCATTAAAGTCATCAAATAGCCAATATAATCTTGAGAAAGAAGAAAAAAGCTGAAGGCACCACACTTCCTGATTTCAAACTATCTTGCAAAGCTGTAATCAAAACAGTATAGCACTGGCATAAAAATAAACCTGTGAAACAGAACAAAGAGCCCAGAAATAAATACACATTTATAGAGCCAATTAATCTTTGATGGGGGCTCCAAGAATACACAATGGAGAAAGAGATATTATCTTCAGTAAATGGTGTTAGGAAAACTAAATATCCACATGCAAGAGAATAAACAGAAATATGTGTAAAATTAATTCAAAATGGATTAAATACTTAAATTTAGGACTGGAAATCAAAAACCTCCTAGAAGAAAACATAGGGGAAAAGCTCCTCGACACTGGACTGGACAGTGATTTTTTGAACATGACACCAAAGAACAGGTAATAAAAGCAGAAATAAATATTGGGACTGTGTTAAACTAAAAATCTTCTGCAAAACAAACAATCAACAAAATGAAAAGACAACCTATGGAAAGGGAGAAAATATTTGTAAACCATCTATCTGACCCAAAATATATAAGGAACTCATATACCTCACTAGCAAAAAAAAAACAACAAAAAACAAACAAACAAAAAAACCCTAATAGTCTGATTTAAAAATGGGCAAATATTTCCAAAGAAGACATACAGATAGCTAGCAGGAACATGAGACTCACTTCACACCTGTTCTGATGACTGTTATTAAAAAGACAAAAAAAATAACAAGTATTGGCAAGGGTGTGGGGAAAAGGGAACTCACGCACTATTGGTACAACCATTATGGAAAACAATATGGAAGCTCCTCAAAAAATAAAAATAGAACTTGCATATGACCCGATAATCCCACTTCTTGATCTGTAGCTAAAGGAAATGAAATCAGTATCCCAGAGAGAGATCTGTACACCCATATTCCTTGTAGTGTTTTTCACGGTATATGGATCATTCCGAGATACAGAAACAACTTAAGTGTCTGTTAATGGTTGAATAAAGAAAATGTATACACACACACACACACACACACACACACACAAATATGCAGACACTATGCAATATTACTCAGCTATAAAAAAAGAAGGAAATCCTGCCATTTTCAACAGCATGGATAAACCTGGAGGATATTATGTGGAGTGAAATAAGCCAGACACAGGAAGACAAGCAACTGTATGATCTCAATTATATGTGGAATTAAAAAAAATAGTCGACAAACTAATAGAATCAGAGCGGTGCCAGGATTTGAGGGATGGGAGAAATGGGGAGATGTTGGTCAAAGGAATAAGTTCTGGGGATCTGATATATAACATGATGGTTATAGTTACTAATACTATATTGTGTAATAGAAATTTATAGATCTTAGTGTTCTCACCATCACAAAAAAAGAAAAAAGGTAGTTAGTCCCTCCATCCCAAGCCTCCTGATGGCAGTGATCTCAATTAGGCATGTCTGCTGTGCTTTCCCGGGATACTGGTAGGGCGCTTCCCAGACATTTCCTCCATGGGGGCCCTTACTCATGGCTGGGCTGGCTCTTGTGGTTCTTACTGTGATTGCAGAATGCACTTCAGGAAGAAACCATGAGGGAACTTTGAGGAGCAAGATTTATTACCTACGGTTTCTGGAGGGTACATGGCAGGTGGAGCAGACCTGGGGCCCTGCCTTTGTTAGAGTCCAAGGGTGGGGTGCCAACAGTTTTGCATGTTCTCTCTTTATTGGCTAATGTAAGGCATAAAAGCCAGAATTAGGGCTTGGAAAGGAAGAAGTCGGTCACACAAGGAGTCAGTTATCTGAGTTACCCAAGGCTTTCTGAAAGATACCTTCGCGGGTGGGGTGGCCTAGTTCCCTGTCTGGTTGTTTTTCTAGTAGCTGTGTCATACCAGTGGCAATATGCTTATTCATGATGGATGTCTTTTGAAATGGAGGCCTAGTCAATCAAAAGTTGAATGTCAGGCACTTACAGTACACTACGTGAGATAATGGATATGTTAATTTGACTGTTGT
Source organism: Lontra canadensis (assembly GCF_010015895.1). NCBI lineage: Eukaryota > Metazoa > Chordata > Mammalia > Carnivora > Mustelidae > Lontra > Lontra canadensis. Next base: position 15,385,916 of record NW_022631026.1, on the reverse strand, counting down.
AATCATTTCACAGTGTATCCGCATATTAAATCATTGCATAAAAACAATTATGTGGTACGACCGAAGTACATACTGTTTTTATTTGTCAATCATACTTCAGTGAAGCAGAAAAAAACAATTGTAGAAAGTGGATGATGGGTACATGTGGGTCTGTTGTACTGTTCTCTCTACTTTTATGTATGTTTGGAAGTTTCCACTATTAAAAAAAAAACTTGAAAGAAAGAGAAAGAATTATGGAATCTATAGAATTATAGAGCTAGAAGTATCCACATCAAATCCTTCCTTGAACTGTTATTTTTCAAGGAAGGAAAGTAAGGCCCAACAGGGCTAAATCACGGGCTAGTGAGTGGCAAAACCTGGACAAGAAGCCAGCACTTGGAATGTTTAGTTCAGTGTTCAGTCCTGTCGGTCATCTTAGGTGGCTAATGTGAAGTGCTAATGATACTCCGTTGTTAGATTTCGTTACTCCATGCGCTAATTCTCATATTGGTCCTTCTATGATCACCAGTTATACCTGGTTTGTGACCTTTTTCCTGCGGGGGTTCATAGGGGAACAGGGTCATGGGGTATAGAAGAAACAGTGCCGCTCATGGCAGATGCTTGTATAAATACCTCAAAGTGTCTTTTTCTCTGTGTTAATGCATATGCATGAGTGTGTGTGTGTGTCCTTCTATGAATGCGGTTCACTCGAGAGTCTTTAACACTTTGCTTAAAGACTAGGGTATACTTTGAAAGACAAGTAAGTATTGATTACCTAGCAGTGAAAGATTTTAAGAGCAGTCATGAGGTGAAACTGAATATATAAAGACATGTATTTCAATAGCCATCGTATTGAAATGTAACTGAAGGTGAACAGAACGTGCAGTAGATACTTGCTGTGCTTAAAAGATACATCTTTATTGTTCTAAGTTTTTAATATATGCCCAAAGAAAATTTTAGGTTCAATACCATAGTTTTTCCTTCATCAGGAAATGTATATGTTTGCTTGGGAGTGTGTTTTCACTATCTTAGGTTGTATTTGGAAAACAGAGGTGTTAGAATTCTTCTTAGAAAACAGACTTGAGGGACACCAGGATGGCTCGGTTGGTTAAGTGTCTGCCTTTGGCTCATTGGCTCAGGTCATGATCCCAGGGTCCTGGGATTGAGTTCTGCATCAGGATCCTTGCTCAGCAAGGAACTTGCTTCTCCTTCTGCCTGCAGCCTCCCCTACTGTGCTCTCTGTCTTTCTGACAAATAAATAAAATCTTTATTAAAAAAAAAAAAAATATATATATATATATATACATGGAAAACAGACTTGAGGGGCTCCTGGGTGGCTTAGTCAGTTGGGTGTCTGACTCTTGATTGCAGCTCTGGTCATGATCACAGTTTGTGAAATCAGGCCCGGTCAGGCTCCATGCTGGGTGTGGAATTGGCTTGGGATTCTCTCTCCCTTTCCCTCCCCTCCCCCCTGCCCCAGCCCTGTTCATGTGAGCATGTTCTCTCTCTCTCTCTCAACAGATAGATAGAAACAGACTTGATTAACTTGCTGAACCTCCAAAAGCCACCAACTCTGCTGCTCTGTTATTGCTGGCCTGTTACCTTACCTCTAGCAGAAGAGGAGATAAGCCCAAGACAGAAGGAGTTAGGAATTAGTCAAAATAACCTCAGGGTACACAGTGAAGGATAATACATTTTTGTGTAATGTAATGGTGACTAGGTTATGTGTCTAATTCCTACATTCTTAACCTGGATGAGAGGCTCTGTACTGAATTATCTAAGGGGAGCAATGTCAACTCCATTATCACAGTAAGCCCTTAAGTGAAGACAAAAATCAAGCATTTGAACCGGAAGAGCAACTTTGAAAATTGAAAATAGATTCAAAGGGTAAACATAGATTAAAGCTTCTCAGATTTTGGCAAGCACCAGAATCACCTGGAGGATTCATTAAAACACAGGCGAGTGGGTGTCACCCCACGATGCTGATTAGTAGATGTGGGGTGGGATCTGAGAATTGGCATTTTTAACAATATCCCCAGGTCATGCTGATGCAGTTAGTCCTAGGACCATATTTTCAGAATCGCTATCAAAGATCTTGAGGAAAACCAGTTTGAAATTATCTGTTATGTGTTTGAATTTCTGGGAAGTGTCTTTCGTTCTCATTTTAAATTGATATTATTTATCACTTTGAGTATGCTTATTGCTTAGGCTGCTTTGTACTGTTGAGTTAATAACTTAGTAATTGGAGTCTGGTTCCTTTGCTACCTAATGAGAACAGTGCCATCTAGAGGCATTAGCCCAAAGGGCCACCAGAGGGCCAAAGGAAGCTGTGGTTTTCTAGGGAGGTTGAATGGGCAGCTCATCATCATCAAGGATCTATTGACAACCTTCTAGGTTATTATGTGTGGGTACCACAAGGGTCTACAAAGAAATAGATATTCCAGTCACTGCCTTTTAGGTTAGTGACTTTCCATCTGTGTTCTGAGGAGCCCAAAAGTTCTACCAAGGGCAGGTGGGGCTCTGGGTCCCACCAGCACCCCCATTTAGCCAGACAGTTCTGCTTTCATCTGTTTTATGTAGTGAAGGTTATGTTTGCAAATGCACGCTATGCTTGATTGCTTTGTATAGGCAGGGCACATAGATTATACATCATCCAAGTTTATTGCTCTAAAGTACAGGTTTTCTGACATACAAAATACGGTATAAAAAATATGTAATCACTGAGAGAGAGGACATAAGCTGTAACCACCCATCAAATGTTGAAAGTATGTTTTGGTTCATATTATCACATGTTAAAATTATGAACAGTTGGAAATAATATTCTAGTTGCACCACATTATCACAATCGTAAATTGAGTATAATTGGGAGAACAGATGTTCACCAGTGTCAGGAGGGGGTGATTCAAGACAAAAAAGTGTGAAAAGAAAATGTGAGGAATTAGAAGTATAAACTCTTTCTGGCTTTGATTTACTACGGAGTCAGCTTATTTGACGGCAGATTCATTATCAACTATTTTAAGCCATTTGTTCGAAAAGTGTAACATAAAAGCTAGAAATCACAGTGGTTTGGTTTCAGCTGATAAAACACTACCTAAAAAAGTTATACAGTCTTTTAACTAATGACGAATTCGGGTCATGCTTATCCAAAGAAACAATAAACCACTCCCATTCCAGTATTCAAACAGAAGGAAAGAGAGAAAAACAGTCGGGTTTTCTCTCTTGCCAGGACCATGATTGGCAGAGGAACATGGAGGCAGAATGTAACGGCTGGAAGAGCCCGTGGCAGGGACAGTCCGTCAGTCAGTGTGGGGGGCTCACAGTCACTGAAAGCAAACAAGTCTCTAAGTGGGTGGGAAGAAACAGAAAAAAAACAAAAAAATAAAAACAAAGGGCAGAGCAGTAAAAGAAGTTAAGAGCCCAGCAGATCGTTAGAGGCTCAGGGAAGACAGAAGTGAGAAGCGCAGCAGGACGGAGAGCAGCAGTACAGTTAGTGTCCTGTTACACCGGCCAGCTCGCTGCCCCGTCTTCGTGGGCCTCAGCATCTCCTCACGGCTCACAACAGTGGAGTTCAGACTCCGTGGTGATGATCATGTCCTCCTTGATCTGGCTGTGGCCTTCCTTTCCGACCTCATTTGTTCCCCCTCCCTATAAACCACAAACAGCCACGGAACTCATCACTGTCCAAAACTACACCTCACACTTTTATGTCTTTGGCTTTTGTTATTTGTTAAGTCAATAAACATTATGTTCTCCTTGCTGAATTAATCTCTCTGTCTCTCTTTCTTTCTCCTTTCCCGTATTTTCCCCACTGAAATCCTTAGCAGAGCACTGGGTTTTGTCAAGTGGAAAGCATACTTTAATGACCCTGGTTTTTAACCATCTATTGGGAGAATAATAATAAAACGTATTTTATAAACCATGTTTGGGGTTTACTAAGTTTTGTTTGTTTGAGACGTCTGGGTGGCTCAGTTAGTTAAGTGACTGCCTTTGACTCAGGTCATGATCTTGAGGTCCAGGGATTGAGTCCCACATGGGGCTCTCTGCTCAGCAGGAAGGCTGCTTTTCCTTCTTCTACCCTCTTGCTTGTGCTTTCTCTCTCTGTCAAATAAATAAATACAATCTTCAAAAAAACAAAGTTTTGTTTGCTTGATAGCAGTTTTAAAACAGGATCCCTACCTACCATAGCCTAACCACAACCTGTGTCGCACGCTGTAAAAGCCAAGACACTTGCACCAATGTTGAGGTGCAAGGAGCTTGCAGAAATACTGAGGGGGCCAGGGACAGTGGAGGCGTAGACTATGAGAGTATGCTTTCACATTGGCTTAGTAAAGTCAGCGTACAGTCATGAAAGGAAGTCCTTTGGATCAGTGAATTAAATAAACATAAAGAATTAAGGACAGGCTAATAATGCATTATATGTTAATAAAAAATAAAAAATTTATAGGGACTGTTCTCATCTACCCTTTCACTGATGTTTTGTATAACCCTAGATAAAGTCCTTTGGGGCTTTTGTATTCCACTGAGAGTAATGGGGAAGCCAATGGTGATTTCCCCAATAAATGTCTTTTAAGCCAAAGACATAAAAGTGTGAGGTGTAGTTTTGGACAGTGATGAGTTCCATGGCTGTTTGTGGTTTATAGGGAGGGGGAACAAATGAGGTCGGAAAGGAAGCAGGTAAGGTACAGGTAAGGAACAGGTAAGGTAAGTAGGATTATCATGTCAAAGCATTCTTAAGTAAATTTTTTTCTTTTATTTTGAGAAAAAAATCTTAAATGTAGAGAAGTACAAATAATCGTGTAGCAGTCCAAGATTCTGTTACTTGATTTCCTCTTCATAGTTAACACTTGGCCATAATTGCCATATTTGCCATAATTGCTTTAATATTTTCTCTTAATAAACAGAACAATACAGAAAAAGTCCCATTTTTACATTTATTTTTGTTATTATTTGTTTTAGAGATTGGGGGGAAGGGGAAAAGGGAGAGAGAGAATCTTAAGCAGGCTCCATGCCCAGCAAGGAGCCCGACAAGGGGCTTGATCCCATAACCCTGAGGTCATGACCTGAGCTGAAATCAAGTTAGGTGCTTAACTTATTGGTTAACCCAATGGGCACTCTGATAAAATTCCATTTTTTAGGTCCTATCTTCAGTTTTACTGTCATAAATTTAGGGTAAATTTCATTTCTTTTTTTATATTTTTAGTGACATGTATGTGATGAACAGCATATGAAACTGTTCTGTGTTTTTAAAGCTTTACCTAAAGAGTAAACCATATATATATCTTCCTTAAAGCATTCTTTAAAATGTGAAGTGCTATTTTTAGCCCTTTAGCCTATGTTTTAATCTCCACATGTAGGTTGTTAATAATAATCAAGTTATTATTAAGATACAGCTTTGGAGTAATGATGGGGGCCAGATGGGAGAGTTCACCAGTTGAGAAATTCTGATATGAGATTTGGAGAGTTACTGTCTGCAAACTCAGTCCTCGTGGAAGGCTCATGTGCACTAATCTCCAATTTCGTTAGTTCTGTGGTCACAGATGACTTGTAAATAAATACTGCTTATGTGATAATACATAGTAAAACTTAAATATTTATATTCCGTATGTACCTAGACATACATATATGTGTGTGTATTGTTAAATTTAGGCCATCTGGTTGCATTCAAGTATGTAAAGTTACACATTTATAGTAATGTGCATTAGTAAAGAATATTTTCTAGATATTTATCTTGGTTCATTTAGAGAAAGTCACAGTAGTTTTCATGAATCCAAAGGGGCATTACCTTTCGGTTGTGATGCAATAAAAGTATGTTCTTTTCTCAAGGAAATGCTTGAGATCTTACTTATTTCAATGTTTTATAATTGTGTTTTTATCTATTTGTTGGCTCTTATTAGATTGTGAACTCCTTGAAGATAAGGGAAGTATACATTGTATTTGTATCTGTATTTTCAAAGTCACCTCCAGCCATTTAGTCATGGTTTTCTGTCAGAGTGGTCAATTTAGTTGACGTGAAATAGCACAAAATAATAGTTATCAGATACCTGTGTCCTGAAGCTGTGTGCGATGCATAATATTTTGATCCATAATTGACCAAATATTAATAATTGGATCAATCAATTCGAACTAGATGAAGAGTAAATGTGGAATACTAGTATTACTTAATTCCTCTATGAGATAAGCAGGAACAGATTATATGTACCTTTTGAAATAAACTCCAGAATCAATAAGTAAGCTATAAAGTAAATTCCATAGAACTGGATCAGAGAAATAGATCAGGTTCCTTTTCTTTTTTCTTTTCTTTCTTTCTTTCTTTTTATTTTTTTTTATTTATTTATTTTTTTTTTTGAGAGAGAGCGAGAGAGCACAAGCAGGGGGAGCTACAGAGGAAGAGGGAGAAGCAGGCTCCCCACTGAGCAGGGAGCCCAACTTGGGGCTCTATCCCAGGACCCGACCCAAAGGCAGACGCTTGACCAACTGAGACACTCAGGTGCCCCAAATAGGGTCAGGTTCTAAAAGGGAATGGTCAATATCATATTTAAGACCATATCTTGATAAATTTTATGTTTCAAACATACTTAGTCGATTGTAACTTGAAGCGTATTTTTCAATGGAAAGAATGGCTCAAGTGATTTCTATATTATTCTTCTGATTTGGGTACAACTGAATATTTTTTTACTGTATTTTATGGAAAGTATGTTAATGATTTCAAGCATTTTTTCAGAGTATATTAAAATAATAATAGACATGAAATATGTAGTGATTTATATAGTCCTTTAACCTTTAGTTTTTGCTAGTAAAATAATGTCCAGATAGCACATTCAATATTTGCTGTCATTATTCCTAGAAAGTATCTTCTTCTACTCTAACCTCATTACAACAGCAGATGCTAGTAAGTAATTTCTTTATCTCGGAAAGTTACTAAGCAGTTCCCAGAGGTAAAGCCAGATTTACTTCTGAAATACTCATTTGATTAATCTTTTGAATTACAATGTTCATTAAAGTTCATCTGAAATATAATCTTTTAGAACCTTATTTCTGGTGTCAGTGAAGTTTTAAAATGTTTACTACATTTACCTCATTTTCTTTTTCTTTGCACTATCCAAGTAAATGTTCTTGGTGTATATTTGAGGGAGGACTTAAATGACAGAAATTGAAATGATAGCAGCCATAACTTTCATTTCTCTCATAATTTATGCCAGACACTTGTGTTATGTGATTTTAAAGTATTATGCTTACATTCTTAGGAGGGTGGAATTATTATCTCTGTTATAGATAAGAGGATGCTGAAGCCAGGTTAAAACATTTGCTCTAGCCACCAAGTTAGTAAGGTGCTCAGCTGGGACTTAGACCCAGATTCATCTTGTCTCCAATACCCAGGATGTTACTACACCATGCTGTCCCAGTGAAAGGAAGATTTTGACATTTTCAAACATTATTTTGAAAAATAAAGAATTTGGTTTGCAGGTACTATAGATACTTGTTTTGGGGTATCTGAAAATAATATGATCCCTTCTAGGTGGAGTGATCAGAGCAGATAAACTAAGAGGGGAGCATAAACTGCTCAAGTGTAATATTCTTTTTTTTAAATTTTTTTATTATGTTACGTTAGTCACCATACAGTACATCATTAGTTTTTGATGTAGTGTTCCATAATTCATTGTTTGCATATAACACCCAGTGCTCCAGGCAATCTGTGCTCTCCTTAATACCCATCACTGAGCTAACCAATCCCCCCACCCACCTCCCCTCTAAATCTCTCAGTTTATTTCCCAGAGTCCGTAGTCTTTCATGGTTTGTCTCCCCCTCTGATTTCCCCCCCTTCATTTTTCCCTTCCTTCTAATGTCCTCCCTGCTGTTCCATATATTACACAAATAAGTGAAACCATATGATAATTGTCTTTCTCTGCTTGACTTATTTCACTTAGTATAATCTCCTCCAGCTCCATCCATGTTGATGCAAATGTTGGGTGTTCATCCTTTCTGATGGCTGTGTAATATTCCACTGCATATATGGACCATATCTTCTTTATCCATTCGTCTGCTGAAGGGCATCTCGGCTCTTCCCACAGTTTGGCTATTGTGGACATTGCTCCTATGAATATTGGGGTGCATGTGGCCCTTCTTTTCACTACATCTGTATCTTTGGGGTAAATACCCAGTAGTGCAATTCCTGGGTCATAGGGTATCTCTATTTTTTTTTTTAAAGATTTTATTTATTTACTTGACAGACAGAGATCACAGGTAGGCAGAGAAGCAGTCAGAGAGAGGAAGGGAAGCAGGCTCCCTGCCGAGCAGAGAGCCCGATGCGGGGCTCGATCCCAGGACCCTGGGATCATGACCTGAGCAGAAGGCAGAGGCCTTAACCCACTGAGCCACCCAGGTGCCCCAGGGTATCTCTATTTTTAACTTGATGAGGAACCTCTACACTGTTTTCCAAAGTGGCTGCACCAACTTGCATTCCCACCAACAGTGTAAGAGGGTTCCCCTTTCTCTACAACTTCTCCAACATTTGTTGTTTCTTGCCTTGTCAATGTTTGCCATTCTAATGGGTGTAAGGTGGTATCTCAGTGTGGTTTTGATTTGAATTTCCCTGATGGCTAGTGATGTTGAACATTTTTTCATGTGTCTGTTAGCCATTTGTGTGTCTTCTTATATTCAATGAACATTTGCATTTGGAGCTATCAGGAGCCCTGCCAAAGTCAGACTTCCAGATCCTCTCTCTCCCCACATTCTGTTTTATGCTGAAATTCTTTGTTAAATGAAGAATGGATTCTAGGCTGACCTAGGAAGAAGGGTGAGTACAGAGCACATCTTACCCAAGAGATCAGTAATACCATGGAAAAAAAAGAACTAAGCCTCATTGACTCAGTAAAAAGGTCTTCAATAACTGTATGCCAGGCACTGGGGGACAGAGATAAGCAAGACATAAATTGTAAAGTAGGAATGAATTAGGAGTAGTGTGGTAAGATAAACATGGGGTATTGGGGAAGCTGAAAGGAAGGCTACTTTACTACTCACCCACTGAATCATAAAATGGCTTCTCAGAGGAGATAATAGCTGTTGGGAGTTTGAAGGATGAAGAGGAGTTAGCCAGATTAACAAAGGGGAGCTGAGCACCGAAGGATATGGAAAGAGCATACACAGATAAAACTGAAGAGCAGTCCTTCACAATGGGTTCTGGGTACCTTTCAAATGAGTGACATTGTGGCAAGAATTTTAGTATTCCAGTATTTCAAACTTTAATAACCAATTTACTACCTTGTGATATTTTGAAATATTACAAGTGCATAGGGACAACCTATTGGAATTTCCCATATTTATAGAATACCAGAGCTGGCAGCATCCTCAGAGAATGTCCAGTGAGTTCATTTTTTTTACTCCACATTATTTACTGTGCTTGTCACAGAGGACACAGGAAAAGGTGGACCTTGCCTCCAAGGAGCTCACAGGCTACGAGAGGAAATAAACAGACAATTATACAAGTATGATAAAGTGCTCTAATAAGAGTGGGGAAGGCTGGTTAAGCACAAAGGGAGGCTCATTCATTTTTCGTTGAGATTAGCTAGATAAAGTTTTAATTAGCTCTTGAAGATTTCAGAAGACAGTTCATTTATGAAAGTAAGAAAGGATATTTCAGGTTAAGACTGCTGGTTAAAAGGAACAATTTACAACATTTCTCCTTAAGCCCTTCAGTCTAAGTTCTTCAACAAACAAAAATTATCTAAAATAATGAAGCAGTGTCATGGGTTTTCTTAGTTGTCTATTAATAATATAAAATAGCCTAACCAGCGGTTCTCAGTGTGTGGTCCTGGGACCAACAATATCAACATCTCCTGGAAACTTGGAAATTCTCGGGCCCCAACCCAGACCTACTGAATCATGGAGTTTGGTGGTGGGGCCCAGCAGTTACTGCTTTTCTAAATCCTGCAGAGGATTCTGAAACATGATCAAGTTTGAGAGCTAGTGGCCTAAGCTAACTATAGTTCATGGACTATTGAAAATTCATGGATTTTGAGGCCAGAGAGACCTGGGTTTGAATGTCACCATTCTCCCTTCATAGATGTGTGACTGTCAGTCTATCACCTAATGTCTATGAGCTTTGGGATTTTCATCCTTTCCAGGACTGTTTTAAAGACTTGCTGATGTAATTTAAATAAAGTGTTTAACACTGTAGCTAAGATATTGTAGGCTTTAGATAAATGGGAACAACTACTGTTGTTGTTAGTTAGTTGTTGTTAGTTGTTAGTTTGTAGATTGTTTTCCCAGTAAATTTATTACTTTCCCTTACTGAGTGATAATATATTCATATGTTTGCTTTTAGATTCAAATGCTCAAAAAATCAGCGACATCTACGGACTACAAGGTCAAGTGGAACACAAGCTAGCTTTCTTGAGAACTCATGTGCCAAAGGAAACAAAACTTGTGGTCATTGGCCATTCCATAGGCTGCCATATTAACCTTGAGATTCTGAAGCTTGCTCCTGAACTCCCAGTAAGTATGCCTCACGAGGTGATTGTAGGTGCCAGATTACGCACTTGCGCAAAGCCTTCTCAGCTTTCCTTCCCTCTTTTGTCTCTTGTTTAACTGATAAGTAGAACAGACAGGTGGATATTCTGTAGCTGCCTTTATCTTTATCCATATTACTGTGGGCCTATGTGAGTGTATGTTCATGCAGTTTCCATGTGTTTCAAAAAATAATACTGAAGGAGGTAGAAATTTTCCAGATGAGTGCCATTTAATCTAGGATTATCTGGAATTCGGAAGTTGCATATAACTTGTCATTTATAAAGGAATATTTTAGAGTAGTCACCAGCTAAGATCTGGACAAGAATCTGTCTTTATTGAGAAAATATTTTGCAATATCATCATCATCAGTAAACAAACAGCTGTCCTTACAGAACACTAAATCTTTATTTAGTCATAAGTCTGGATCCTTCTCCATTCTATAGGTTGGCAGTCTTTTTGAGACATTCAATTCATTCATTCACAAATGATTGGGTCCCACTGGGTGTCAGATATTATGTGAGATACTGGAGACAAAAAGACCTATTTAAAGTGCCCAAGAAATCTAGTGAGCTAGAAGAGACTTCAAAACAAAATGGAAACTCCTATTCTCAATGAACACGTACCACTGAAAGGATCTATTGAATAGATGCAGTTCACAACATAAATTATTTCTGGATTCAACAAACACATATTGAACACTGGCCATGTGTCAGGCCCTGAGCTGTGTTTTAAGGATATCCCAGTGAGTAAGGTAGTCTTTGAAGCAAGAGAGTCCAAAGTCTAGTGGAAGACACACTAACCCATAGGTCTGATAACTACTATTGTGTGGGAGTGTGAGGGAATGCTATTTAACTTCGTAATCTGAATGCAAGATAGGAAGTGATTCCTTCCTGGAATCTCTATGTCCTAGGATTTTGACTTTTCTCATTCCATAAGATGAAAGTCTCAAGAGGAGTTTCAGAGCTCCCTGGAAATTTTCTTCTACCAGCTTGGCATACTAGGTCTCACTCGCAATTGCTCTTAGGAAAGATATAACTATAGCCTCCCTGGGTGTGGTTTTTAATACCGAATGGAGGTTGTTAATTTTTGTTTATTGGGTATAAAAAAATGTATTTCTCATTTCTAAGTGTGATTTCAATAAATTCAAGATTGTTTTCCATTCACTGTATTATTGTTTCTACTCTTTTTCCATAGAAAAGGTGTCTTAATTGGAAAGGAAGGCTTTATTTTTGTTTTTAGCATTTTGCATGGCTCCTGATCTCTTTTTTGCCTTCTAAATCTCCTCTAATGTGATGAGATTACCTTATAGTTCCCAGCCCTGCCATTCCATGGTTCTGTCTGCACAGTTGCCAAAAGCCCTGGCTCTGGAGCCAAGACACCTAGGTTCATATACTTGCTGTGTATTTTGTCTGTGTGACTTTGGACAAGTTACTGAGTATCTCTGTACTTCCATTTCCTCATCTGTGAAATTGGGATGATAATATATGTTATCCAAGGGAGAATTAAGAATGGTACCTCGGCCTTAAAAGTTCCCTAATAGGTATTAGCTGTTCTTATTACGGTGGAAATGACAGTGGAATCATTGGCTCAGTCACTAGGTTAAGAACCATATTAGTTATCTACAGCTGTGTAATTAATTGCCCCAAAATGTAATAGCATAAAACCATACACATTTATCCTCTCACAGTTTTTGTGGGTCTGGGATCTGGCGACAATGTAGCTGGGTCCTCTGCTTCAGGGTCTCTCATAAGACTGCAGTTAAGGTGTCTTCCAGAACTGTAGTCTCATCTGAAGATGGGAATTGGGAAGGATGTGCTCACTTACATGGTTGTTGGCAGGATTCGGTTCCTTGAGGGTTGTTGGACTGAGGGCCTTGGTCCATTAGTGGCCCTTGGGTGGAGGTCACCCTCGATTCCTTAACATGTGGGTCTTTCTAACTTGGCCTCATTAGGAAGTATGGTAGAAAAGCCTAGAAAGTCTGCTGGCAAGATAGAAGTCACAGACTCTCCCCTAATTACAGAAATCATCCCATTACTTGTACAGTATTCCATTTGTTAGAAGTAAGTCCCCAGGTCCAGCCCCCCACCAAAGAGGAGCAGAACACACTGGAGCATGAGCATGAGCATGAGAAGTGAGAGTCATGTCAGAAGCTGCTTACCTCACCACTACCAGTTAGTATTTCACATGTACAGTATACGATCAAGCATACAGATATATAGAAATTCAAATACCCAGTTTACTTCCCAGTGTAAGAGGTGAGTTGGTCCTGTCCAGTAAAATGTAGCAAACTGATGTGAAATACAATTTGGGGTTATTAGTTATCCCATGTGTTTTGAAAACTTAAAAATAAAAAAAAAAGACTTTGAAGAAAAGAATACTTGCATGTGTGAAACGAGGAGAGCATTACTATTTGTGATGGTTAATTTTATGTGTCAGCTGGGCCAGGCTAAGGGACTGGTTATCAGTTGTTAGCTGGTAAAACATTTCTCAGTGTGTCTTTGAGGATGTTTCCAGAAAAGACTAGCGTTTTGAATCAGTAGACTGAGAAAAGATTTGCTCTCACCGTTGTGAGCAGGCATCCTCCAATCCACTGAGGTTCCAAATAAAACAAAACTCAGGAAATGGGGATTCTCTCTCTCTCTTTCTCTCTCTCTCTCTCTCTCTCTCCCCACCCCACCCCCACTTCTCTCTTCTTGAGCCAAGACATCCATCTTTTCCTGCCCTCTGACATTGGAGCTCCGGGTTTGCTGGCTTTCAACTCTAGGACTTAACACCATCAGCAACTCCGGTTCTGAGGCCTGTGAACTCAGACTAAGTTATGCATACCACTGGCTTTCCAGATTCCCAGTTTGCAGATGGCGTATTGTTGGACTTTTTGCCCTCCGTAATCATGTGAGCCACTTCCTTTCATGAATCCCCTTTCATATATATGCATACATATATATCCTATTGGTTCCTTATCCCTGGGGAACCCTGACAAATACACTGTTCTATAAACATAGGGAAGAAAATACTTATTTCTAAGTCCTTCACAGTCTATTAACTTAATCACCGATCTGTCCTTTTGCTTTTTGTTTGCTTCCCACTGATTCTGCATGTACTGCATGGTTTCTCTTATGCATATTTGCAAACAGTTGTTCAACACATTGGTTTGAACCCATCTCTCCTTTTTGGCATGCACTCACGTATCTAATGGGGAAGAAGTACAGTGCGTCTTAAGGAAATGCAGCTTCTTATAACTCCTTTTGCTTTAGAGCTTTCTAATTATTGCTCTCCTTCCAGGTGTTCTCACCCTTACAGGAACTGTGGTGAAAAGGGGAAAGGGAAATGAAACATGAGCGTAACGTAGTCTGTTCGTGGAGGCATAACTCATACCACGATTATAGAGTTTTCAGAGAGACATACGAAACTGTGTTTTCTTTAAAAGGGTGTTTTCTAGAAAATAACGCATGTAATAAATTGTCCATAAAGGTCACCCAGGGAGGAGGGTGAACATCTGTATGTTTTTTTTTTATTATTATTATTCAAAAGCTTTGTCTGGTTTCAATTAACTGCATTGTTGACGTCCCCCCACCCCTCTTTAAACACCTGGCCCGGTTAATATCAGTGGTGTGATCCCCGCTGAAGTGTTGAAATTTCAGTGTCTCTGGGCTACTCTCAGACGGCACAGTGCTTGCATGCCTGAAGTTAGCATGACACGCTCCATTTAAGATGCGTTTGACAATCAAGTAAGTTTGTGTAAGCCAGAGTGTTGCAATCCCTAATCATTTTGCCAAAAATAAGTTAGCTGTTATGTTTTATAACATATGAAGTGTGATAATAAGAAACTTGTGTTTCCATCTCTTCTGTTATTTTTACTGGAATATTTGACTCCCATAAGATTTTGAAGACATATGTGTAGTTTAGTAGCTGGTTTATTTGGTTTTATTTTGGTTCAGTTCTTTACAATATTTTTATAACTAATTATAGGAAACTTTGGTCTTAAAATCATTTTAAGAGACTTATTACATACTTTAGACATATTATCTGACTATATTTAATACTAAGAAAACTGGCTCTTTCAAAAATCTGGTATTCAAATTTTTTTGTTTCTTTAAGCAAATTTAGTACATAGAATTATAGAGATTCTTCCTGTTTTGACAGTAATGTCCAGTAATAAAGAATTTTAAAAGAAGCCCGAGAAAATAGGTAATTGGAAGACCGTTCAATAGTATCTATCATGACTGGTAATAACATAGTTTTAGACTCATAGGATCTTAGAACTGAGATGGGCTTTAGGAGCAATCTTGTCCCATCTTTCATTTCATGGATGAGAACTGAGAGCAAGGTCCCTTGCAGGATGCAGCCTCAACTCTGTCTGAACCCAGGGGTGGGGTGCACTTTTATTAGCGGTGGCTATCAAGAGAGTCTAAAGATACTTGATGGCTCTTTCACACTTTGGATGATAGCAGAGCCTGCAGATAGCATGGTACACTCCTGGACTACACACAAGGAGTTTCATGTGGTCCATTATGATGCAGCTCAAGGAGCAGGAGACCCCATGAATGCTGCTTTAGCAACTGGGGGCTGGAGCTGGAGTAACTGGAACAAAAAAGTGGTAGTCTTATCCCCACTATTTAGAATCTTCCTTCAACGTTGGTCCTCTGTGTGTGAAAAATGTGCCATCTGATTTTGCCAGTAAATTGTCTGCATAAAGTTCAAGGTTGGAAGTTGGAAGACCTTGATTCTTAAGTGGACTCTGCACCGAGTTGTGAGGAGAATCTCAAGTAATTTTACTTTTATTCTCCTCTCAGTATTCATATAGCATTTTATGAAAACACGTCATTCCCTTCCAGGGATAGCAGGTCCTTCAAAAACTTAATTTTTTATATCGTTTAGCCTTTCTTGGGGAAAATGCACAATAACATAGAGCTTCCTTTGTCTGTCTGGTTGGCAAAACGATCTTCTGTCTGAATGAAATTTCCAGATTACTTAAACTCACTTTTTTAAGCACCAGACTCTTTTATCCAGTTGGATAAAATTTGTCTAAAATATATTATTTACTATCTTTCTTCTCCAACAGTGCATATTGATGTAGAGGAATTAGTGATTCAAGGACATCATTTTGTTAATGTTACTGTACTATAGTAAAATACAATCAAGGAGATTTTCCCTATGTCCTGAAATTTCTTAGGTGATAGTGCCTTTAAAAAAAAAAAACAAAACACTTCTCTTGTCTGTTTATTTTATAGTTTCAATGTCTTCTCCCTCATTTTTGGTTCCCACTTCTCTTCCCTACTTATAATTTGTTAATATAATTTGCTGCTAGTAGAGAAGACAGATAACCATGTTAGCATTTTGTCTCAAGTGAGAATGAACAGGTCTTAAATGCATAAACAAGAGTAAAATTGATGAAATTAAGTACATAGATTTTGTTATTGCTTGGAGCTTTTTTGTTTGTTTCTTTTGGGTCCCCAGTGGTGTTTTAGATACAAAAGCTGAGAGACTGAAAACACAACCACAGGTACAGCTGAGAAGCTTGAAAATTTTTACTGAAAAATTTAAAATAGCATGTTAGATCATGTGTATGTTGACTTTGGAGTACATCTTGTCTACAGGAGGGAAAAAAATAAAATCAAATATTCTGTAAACAATTAGATTATTTAGACCATGGTGCTCTTAAACTCTTCTAATGAATCTTCATGTCTGCAGTCAAAGTTAGTTATGTTTGTGATAAACATTCGTGTAACATCACTGCATCATGTTCAACAGACAAGACAAGCTGGAGAGAGGGGAAAGAATAGGAACCCATTCATATGTCAAAGTAACTGTTGCCAGAGCCCTGTCCCCTAGATTAACTGATAAGAAACAGAAGACAAAATGAGGAAATACCTACCATAAGGCTCTGAAGTTTTGAAGAAAGATGGCTCCTAACTGGGTAAATCAGAAAAAACTTCATGAAGAGCTCGTATTTGAGTGGGAGAAGACTGAGTCAATACTTAGAAATGTTTACAAATAGGAAGTTTGATGCGTTGTCGGTGATAGGGGTTGTTTTATATTCTAAGCAGTGGGAACAGTATGAAAAAAAATGGTTTTTATCACCGGCCACATGAAAAGAGCAGTGAGTGGTCTGATTCGGATGCAGCCTAGGGTACATGCAGGGGGCAGTGGGATGTAAAAACCGAAGCTGACAAAAGTGGGGATAAGAAATTTGTCCCCAGTGAGGATGTGGACTCTATATCCTGAGCAGTAAGGAGACAGTGAGGGACCTGTAATGATAATAGTCCTGAATCAGATATATTAACCTCTCACCAAAACAGAGAGTGAATTGGAGAGAGTGTGTAGAATAAGAAGCTAACAGCCACATGATAAGCAAGTTATTATTAGTTCAGATGAGAAATAAGATAGTATTTGGGATTTGCCAAGGGAACCTATTAAGAGAGAAGAGAAGCAGGTCATAGATGTATATTAGGAGAAGGACTATTTGATAGAAAGGAGGATGAAGAAGAGAAAGAGGCAAAAGGTATAGTAATTTTCCAAAGTAATGACTACATTAGTCCTTTATTGAATTCTGAAGTCACCACAGTGGGTTGCAACCAGTGGCTCAGTCAAGGTAGGGTAGGCTATGCTACACTAACACGGTGTCAGTAGCTTTCAACAACAAAGATTTATTTACTGCTCATGATACAAGTCTTTTGAGGGTTGGCTCTCCCATGTAGTTCTCACTGTGCATTGTGCACTCCTACTCCAGATTCCGGTTTATAGGAGTAGCTTCTATCTGGCATACTCCAGTCTCACGGCAGAAGATAAAAAGGAAATAATGAATGACCCGCTGCATTTTAAAACCTCTGCCTAGAGGTGACATTTGTCCCACTCACACAGCTTTTACACAGAGCAAGTTATAGGACTAAGTCTGCCATCAAAGAGGCTGCAAAGTGTCATCCTCCTCGGAACAGAGAAGCATGTTTGCAAACAATCAAATAGCATTTTAAAAAATATATATATAATAAAATAGAATAGAAAATACTAGAGTGGATTATATTATGAGACTTCTGTTTCACTTTTTATGGGGTATGTTGATTATCCTAGATTACAGTGTAGAGTATATATCTTATATATCTTATCTTGATTCATAGTCAAGGCAAAAAAAGGAATGAAAGCCATTACCCTAGACTAGAGTGTACCACATGCTAAAAGGAGAGAAAGGAGAACATCAAGAAAGGTAGATTTGTGGTGAATTAAAGATGGCCATGGATTCTTTGCCAGTCTCCTCTCAAGGGATGAAGTCTCTTTCCCTTCTCTTTTGAATATGGGCTGAGCATGTGACTTTCACCAATGGGATACAGTGGAAGTGATGTTAATTCCAGGCCTAAGGGGACTGGGAGTTTCTGTTCCTTTCCTCTTGGAAACCAGTTGCCATATACAAAGTGCAACTACCTGAGACAACCACACTGTGAAAAAGCCCAAGCTGGCCACAGAAGAGGATCATGTGGCACCAGATATGGGTGAGACCTTCTTGGACCTTTCAGCCTATCCCATCTGCTACTGAATGCAGCCCAGGGAGGGACCCCAGCCAATGACACATGGTGCAGAAGTCCAGCTGAGTCCTCTTTGAATTCCTGACCCCACAGAATAAGAAAGAGTAATCACTGTGGTTTTAAACCATAAGCTGGGGGCATGGTACGTTATTAGCAGTAGATAACTGAAACAGGATAACAGAGTTGAGTTCAAAGAGAATGTAAAGCTTCTGGTATTGGTAATCAGAAGGGCATTAATGACCCAGAAGAGAACACTTTTAGTGAAGTAGTGGGAGAAGGGGGCCTCAGGCAGTTAGGTGATAAATGAATTGTGTTCCAGGAATTGGCCATTGAAGAGGAGGAGACAAGATGATAACTTAAGGAAGAAGCTGGTCAAGAGAACCTGTTTTCCTATAAGTGGGAGAGAATTTGACATATGTTGAGGGGAATAGCCCATGCAGAGAGAGCTGCTGCAAAGGTGTCAGGAACATTGGTTGGAGGAACATCATCATCTACTTATCTTTTAAATCTGCACTCAGGAAAACTAGGAAAATGAAATTTTTCTTAATCTTTGCATCCTTGCAAAAACGTTCCTGTGATTTAACTTGGTCTTCATTTGATACGTGTTCCCTGTACTTGTTCTTCGCTTGAGTCTGGAAACCTGAAACAGTTTTTTAAAATTAATATATTGTCATTACGAACAATTAGAGCCAACAGTCATTTGAAATTTACAGAACATGTTTACATGTAACAAGGTCACGTGACAAGCGGACTCTTCCATTTTGCAGATACTGAGACTGAAGTAACTGGGAGTTGCGTGTCTAACCCATATGTCAGTTGGCCATGAAGGGGCACAACTAGGACTCTGCCTTCTGTTGTCTGACTTTCCCATTATCTGTTTTCCAGGTGAAGTAGCTAGGGAGGTGATGATTGTAGATGGGATAGAGTAAGTTACTGTAACAAACCACCAAAACCTATTTGACCCAAACATAAGATTTCTACTACTGTTTCTTTACTACTTGAGTTCTTCAAATAACACGAGGAAGGCTTTAGTGGGAAGCAGGTCGATGCTCTTGGGGGAATTTCAGAGAAAATTCGGAGAAATGAGAAAATGTGTGTGTTTTCTAGAGCAAGGAAGATACAGGGACTTGGTGTTGAGGCATGTGCCAAGGGCAGAAAGTGAACTCAGAAGACAATGAATCAGAATCCTGGAATTGAGCTGGGGGCAGCAGGGGAGTGGGAGTATGAGAAGAAGTGGATGGTTCTGGAGATGCAGTGTTGAGGAGTGCCACACTTATGTCCTCGGAGCCACCAGTGATCCCTGCTACATGAAAACCACAGGTGTCAGGCAGTCAACAGCTACCCTTCTTGGTGGAAGGCTCCCGGCAGAAAACAATAAGTCCCCTCCTCTGAGGAAGGCTTGTACTGAATGTGGTGAAATGTCACTTTGCCAATCACTTGTGCATTTATTTAAATGCATATATTTATCTGTTTGTGTGTGTGCACACACATTATCTTTTCTAATTACCCAGGAGACTACCTTGCTGAAAGCCGAACACATGGAAAGTTTCAGCTTTGCGACTTCAGCCATGTTTTAGTCATCTGCATATTTTTTTAAAATCCTAAAATTGCTTTCAAAGTGGAAAAATTGTGTGGGCTTTTTTCATCTTTTCATAACTCAAAAACTATTTAATATATTTTTCTCAAACTTAGCAAAAAAAAAAAAATCACCTTTGGGCTGAAACCAAGCATGGAAAATTTCACCACAAAGGGCTAATTTTTTGGAAAGCTGCAAGAAAGTGAAAACAGGGGTTTATAATAAAACATTCTTCATGCATGTTAATCCTTAGTACTTTATCTAATGCATTTCATCTGAGTGTTTTTGAGCCCTGTTCAGATTTAAATATTGAACCATTTTAGTATTGGTGTATCCATGATCCAGTCAGATACGGAAAATTTCCCCCCATCTTCTTGCAGGTTCAGTGTATTAGGAGTTAGTGAGATGTGTTTAAAAGGACAAGTAGAGCAAGTGAAGTGAAGTGGCCATGAGGCAGAGAAAACCTTACATATGCTCGCACACACGTTAGCACCTCCTCTTCCTGGCCTGGGAATCGGTGTGAGCAGAATGTAGTAGATGACAGTAGGTACTCATTCAGATAGCTAAGCCAGCATTTCTCAAAGCGACATCAGCATTACTTGGGGTCTTGTTAGAAATGTAAATTATCGGGCCCCACTCAGACCTTCTGAATCTGAAACTTTCTCGGGCTGGGACCAAGCTATCAGTGTTCTCTCTCACAAGTGCCCCAGGTGGTTCTGACAGTTGCTCCTGGTGGGGAGCCACCAACCTAAGCCTTCCAGAAGCTGGGGGCACAGGATGTATGGAGATCCTGTGGACAATTAAATCTGTCCTTGGTCTGTCACCTCTGTCTTCTCACATCACGCCCTGGAAGCAGGAGGAACACTAATCAGGTTCTCTAAAGGAACATTCTTTTTGTGTCTATTTCACATATCCTAGCTCCTTCGGCTTGTGATCTGATCCACAAGCCCTCCGACCCTCTTTTTTTTTTTTTTTTTTTTTGTATTACCACATCTAAAGACTTTATTTATTTATTTGACACAGAGAGATCACAAGTAGGGAGAGAGGCGGGGGGGAAGCAGGCTCCCGCTGAGCAGAGAGCCCGATGCGGGGCTTGATCCCAGGACCCTGAGATCATGACCCGAGCCGAAGGCAGAGGCTTAACCCACTGAGCCACCCAGGCGCCCCCACTCTGACCCTCTTGAGTAAAGGTGCTGATATCCAGATTGTTCAGGGAAACAATGCTACCAAGAAGTATTTTCTCATTTCCTTGAGTTGTCAGGGTCACACCTGGGGTGGGCCCATGTATGTCATTCTCATTTCTTTGCTGCCTTAAGTTCCAAGATTTAAGTAGCAAGGTAGCAGAAGTCTGTCAGTGAAAGCTGACTTAAGCCCTGTTCTTCTGTGTGCAAAGTCTCAATCTTGTGTTTT
Organism: Lontra canadensis; assembly: GCF_010015895.1. NCBI lineage: Eukaryota > Metazoa > Chordata > Mammalia > Carnivora > Mustelidae > Lontra > Lontra canadensis. Next base: position 15,364,928 of record NW_022631026.1, on the reverse strand, counting down.
GCATTGGCCCTCTGCATTCCAGCAAACCCATGTCTATATTACTGTGTCTCTAGGCACTGAAGTAGCTGTGTTTGTGGCATTGTATCAAATTCTGCGAATATTCTCCTGGTGATGGAAGTCATCAGTCTGCTGTAGGTGGGCCTTGAGCTAATCACCCAGGGCTTGCTGTTAGGGTGGAAAATTCAGACATAGCCTGGGGGAGGTATTGAAGCAGTTTAAAGGTATATTCAGTAACAACCCATCTCAGCTAAGCATGAATACAGCTATCTAAGCTGATACAGACGGAAAGGGAAAAAAGACTCGTTTTTAAATTGATCATTTAAAATTTTTACCATGAAAAACTTAAAACAGAAAAATAAAAATAATTATATAATGAATCTCCAGAACCCATTATCCAGATTAATGTAGCTACTAATATTTTGTTATCTTTACCTCATTTTCTTCCAGGTGAATTGTAGCCTTCATGGTATTTCACCCATAAATACTTCATTGTGCATTGTTTTAAAAGGACCTTTTCTTATATAACTACCATGTCGTTATCACATCTAACAAAAGTATTGGTAGTTCTTTTATAGTCCATATGCAGATTTTCTTTGTCCCCAAAATGTTATTTTTACAGCTGATTTGCAACATCCCTTTAGTTTAAAAGTTTTCTTTCCAATTATAAAAGTTCGTATGTTTCTAAGTTTCAGGAAGTAGGAGAAAAAGTAAAAAATCAATGTAATTCTGAAGATTGGTATAGTATCCAGACAGACTTAACATATGAAATGTACCATAAATTGCTTTCATAACTCAACAGAGTAGCTTTTTAAAACTGAATGTGAAACCGCTTAAAGAAAAGTATGGCTAGATCATGATTGTATGTAGGTCATTTTAAACCTCGCTAACTTGTCCCTTGAGTACCCATGTTTAGACCAGAGGATAATACAGCACACCCTCTCAACTTTTATTTAATGAGAAAACAGTGAAAATTTGACCTGTTTTTGCATTATTATTTATTAGGGGGTAAACATTTATGTAAGATACTTAGTTCTCTAGTAGATATTTAGAGTGATTAAAGTTTAAACTACAAACTATTTTTGCTCTGATGATTATTATATCACCATAACTGTCATTTGTGGGTTTTACTGAATCTGCTCAGCAGGTCTTTGATAGGCTCCTGTTCCCATTTTCTACTTGAGGAAACTGAGACCTGAGACAGAAGTCACTTGCTCAGGGTTAGACAGCTGGTAAGTGCCTGTGCTAGAATTTGAACCCATGTGTGTTTGGCTCCAAAGTCCATGCTCCTACTGAAGAAGAGCTGGCTTACAAAATCTATCAAAAAATATGTAGCTAGCACAGTGCATGACACAGTGTTTAATAAATTAGTATATGATAGTACTTGGTTGTGTCTGCTTATTGAATATAGAGTAGCATTTAATAATGCTTGATAAATGGACCTCAGTAGTAATCAAAATGAGCTGCTTCTATTGCAGTATTTAAAAGAAAAATGTAGTGTTGTGATATACTTCTGTATACACTTTTAGATAGTCTGAACAGGTCGACACCAGGTGCCTTATAATGGTGACCTCTCGGGTTAGAGGTAAGGGTTATCAGAGTTAGAGACCCTGCACTGTTTCTGCTATTTTACTTTGACTGTGTGTTATCAGAAAAAAAATAATTCCTCTAAAAATTGTCCAAACCCTTTGAACCTACTCATTCTTTTCTTTGGAATCTATATTAAGAAAATAATCTCAAAGATAGGAAAACACTCATGTACAAAAGATATTATTTGTTGTAACAAAAGTTGGAAACACCCTATTGTCCAACTCTAAAGAAAAGGTTGAGTATGGAATGTGCAAGTATCATAAATATATTCTCAGAAGACACTGTAGAACGTAAATTATCAAATGTAAAGGGTGTTAAAATATATACAGAATATATGAGTACAACTGTATTAAAAGAACGTACATTTAAAAGCTTGAAATAAAATTACCAAAATGAATATAGCGATTGAGTAGTGAGTGTCAGGGTGATTTTTTTTTTCTATTTACTTTTTATTTTAAAAATTGCCCTTAAAATGGCATATGTTTATTCACTGTCCTAATCACTTGGGGGTTATACCCTTTCTCTGTTTAAAAAAAAAAAAATGTGATTGCAAGAGTTCATAACAGAAAGATGGTTCAGGAGAGAAAATTTTTGGTTATTTGTTAAACAGCACTAGATAAAAAATAAAAGGGGAGAAGTAAAGGTAAGGTCACCGTCATGGTTTTTCTGCAGGAAAACTCTCCTCTGAGATCAGTAGTAGCACCCGCTCGGTAGCGGCATCTTGACCAATAGCAGCAACCCTCGCCTCTTACCTTATCTTACCTACTCTTCCTCCTCTACTCAAGTAGCTACGCGTTTGTCCTTCCTTGCAATTTTTCATTAACGAGCTTCTCCCCACTCCTAGAATGATTGGGATTATTGATAGGTATGTCTTTTTTTTTTTTAAGATTTTATTTATTTATTTGAGAGAGAGATACCACAAGTCGGCAGAGAGGCAGGCAGGGAGAGAGGGGGAAGCAGGCTCTCCGCTGAGCAGAGAGCCTGAAGTGGGGCTCGATGCCAGGACCCTGAGATCATGACCTGAGCCTAAGGCAGAGGCTTAACCCACTGAGCCACCCAAGTGCCCATGATAGGTATGTCTTTTGATGGTCTCTTCATGACTGTTACTTGAATGTGATTAAAAAAACAAAATTGATTAAAAAACACACACACACACAAAGGCTGGGATTAGCATCATCATACTGCTAGAATGAAGCTGGTTCTTTTGTAGAACAGTAGAGCCATCATCAGACCATGAGGTTCATGGTGGCTAGGATTCTAAGAGGCTCTGGATATGAGCGAGTGTTATCTTTGTGAAGGCCCTTACAGTTAGATGAATACAGTTCTGAAAAATAGAGCTCATACCTTGCTACATTTCGACTTCATTATGCCTATGAACTGGGCATTCACAGAAGAGCAGATTCACAGAGCCTTGGTGCATGGAGCATAGAAGAGATAGCTTGCAAGAGTATGAACACAGATGAACACATTTCTGTGAAGTTGCTCTTCTGTGGCTTCTGTTTATTCTATCCAGAAGATTCTTTTTAGGTCTATCAGTGTGTGGTGATGAGAACGTTGAATGTGATCTGAAGGAAGGAAAAAGGCTCTCTAATATGGTTATCCTGCACGCTGAGGCTGTTCTACCCTCCCCTCTTGCTTTTACAGAAAATCTGTGAACAATATTCAACACAGGCCACAAAAAATTCCCGGAAGTGGAAAAACCCTAGCAGGCATTAAGTGAAAGATGCTTCACGAGAATAAAATGTGGTTGCTTTGAGATCTTGCATCCAAGCCCGTTCAGGCTAATTGCACTCGGCTGGGAAGAAGCCAGATTATCAGGTGTCAGAAAGGTATATTGATGAATGGATAAAGATTGAAGCCAGCATCATTTCTGGCAACCTGTCCCTAGGGAAGCAGACAGTAAATCATTTCCCAGTATCAGTCCTACAGAGACCAGAGGGAGCATGCATAAATGAAGCCTGTAGACAGTCCAGAAACTCCATTTCAACAAATAATTTTAATTTATCTCCACACCAGTGGAGCTCTGGGAGCTTCTGTAGTAAACTAGATTGAATGTTAAGGAGACAGCCTTTTCCTTTTTCATAGCCCAGGACCCTTGGGGACATGCTGAGGAGCTTCTTGAGCCCCACTGCGGAGGAGAAAGGCTCTAAGGGCTTACGTCATCTTATATCAATGTTGGCTGATGCCGATTCAGAAGTGATTTCATAAAGTCTCAGGGGCAGATTGTGATTATCTGGGTGTCAGGGGAGTTCTCCTCAAGGTCCTCCGAGGGAGATGGCCTCCTCTGTCTCCTTCGACCATGGTCTCTGCACCTGCTCTGTGCATACCTAGTACTCCCTCCTCCCTGTTAGTATTTCTTCTTACCCACTTCCTTTCTGCCTCCTCCTAACCGCCACCCAACAGATGCCGTCCATCCATCTTCTGAAACCATCTTAGATGCCAACTCCTACAGGAACTCTTTCCCTGATTCTTCTCATTTTTATTATCCTTCCTTTGAAGCCTTTTTCTCATAATTCTTATATACTCTACCTTGTATTATAGGTATTGCATATTTATTTGATTTTCCCTATTAGATGTTTAAGCTTTTCTTTCCCTCCCCCTTAGGTTGAAGTATAATTTAACAATAACTCTTTTTTTCTCTCCCTGTTCAATCTCGGTATTTTCTGCGACCTGTTTTTCAGTCCACCAATCTTCCCTTCAGCTATGTGTAAACTCCTTTTACACCCATCTTTTGCAGCCTCAATTCAGTTTTTGTAATTTTTGCTTATGAACTTCCCATTTTATTATTTTTGTTGTCACCAATTCTTGAAATTCTGTCGTGTCTGATCATTTCAATATCCAAGTTTCTTGCGGTTACGTTTCTTTTCTTTTTCCTTCTTTGTTTCTGGTTGTCTCATCTTGTCCCTCCGTATGTTTGTATATGAGTCAGTTCTCCAGAGAAAAAGATGTGTGTACCTATGTATGTACATATAGAAGGGGATTAGCTATAAGGAATTGGCTGACACAGTTCTGGAGGCTGACAAGTCCTAAGAGCTGTCATCCGTAAACTGGAGACCCAGCAGGGCAGATGGTGTATAAGTTCTAGTCCCAAAGCGGCAAGCTGGAGACCCAGGAAAAGCTGACGTCTCAGAGCCCAAAGGCAGAAGAAAAACAAAAGCAGCAGAAGAAATTCCCTCTTACTCAGCCTTTCTGATTGGTTGAGGCCCATCAACATCAGGGAGGGCAGTCTCTGCTTGACTAGGTCAGCTGATTCAAATGTTTATCTCACTCAAAACACCCAGAAGAGTGTTTCACAAATATCTATTCACCCCATGGTCCAGACAAGTTGACACAGAAAATGAACTCCTGCGGCATCTGAGTGGCTCAGTGGGTTGAGATCCAGCTCTTGGTTTCAGCTCAGGTCATGATCTCATGGGTCATGAGATGAAGCCCCATGTCAGGTTCTGTACTCACTGGGGAGTCTGCTTGAGGTTCTCTCCCTCAGGCCCTCCCCCCCGCTCACTGGCTTGCTTGCTTGTTCTCTCTCTCTCAAATGAATAAATAAATAAATAAATCTTTAAAAAGAAAAAAAAAGAACCATCGCTGCTTAGTCAGGTTCTTTTTTTTTTTTTTAATTGAATTCCTGACATTATATTTGAAAAATTGCTAAGACAGTATGAGGCTTCTGTATTCCTCCATGGAGAATTTCCTTTTGCTTTTGACTAGCAGTTACAGTAAGGACTGATCACACGTTAATGCCATCTGGACTCAGGCTGAATCAACACTACCTCAGTGAGAGTTGGTCTAGGTCCAGCTGGTCACTACTTCTAGGGGGTAAGCCTTTAGTAATTCCCACTGAAAGCCTGGCTGCCTTTTTTGAATGGGCACCAAAGGCCCAAATTTTGACCCTTCAGCCATAGTGTACTTCTAGAAACCCAGCTTCTTGTCCTCTTAGCTACTCACGAATTGGTAAATAAGAGCTATTTGAACACACCTCTCTTGAGTTCTTTTTTCTCTAGGATTTTGGCCCTTTTGGCCTCTTCTGCCTTTGATGCTTTCAAAGGCACTTTAAAAAAAAAAAACCCTTTCCCCAGCTTTTCTAATTGTTCTTGGCCGGGGGATTGCTTTGCAATAAGCTAGTCTGCCACCCCCACGCTCCTCCTCCACCGTTACCAGCAGCTGGTTGCCTGACTTCAGGGTCTTCAAGCTCTGCAGTTGAAAAGTATGCCACTTCGAGTTTTGATTCTTTCTGTGACTTGTTTCTTCCCTGGACAGTTTTAGAATCTGCACTTCATCCCCATTATTACATTTTATGATGACATTCCTCCGACTGCTTATCCTCTTTAGTTTGGAAACTGGCATCCTTACGTACCAAAAGCTTCTCCCGTATTTTTTTCCTCCTTATTTTCTCATTCTTTACATGTTAAACATCCAGAATTGATTCTCTTGATTTATTTTTTTTTTTTTTAGGATTTAAAAAATTGTTTTTTAATTGAGGTATAACTTAACATATAACCTATCAGTTTCAGATATACAACATAATTAAATATTTAGATATACGGCAAAATGATTTCCTTTTCTCTGTATGAATTTTGAAGATTAGTAGAAATCTGTCTCTCGCAACAGGATCTATCCTATCATAACTTTTTCAGACAGCAGTTTCAACAAACTAGATTCTAAGTATCAAAATTTCATTTTAATGAAGCAGATTCCTCTTAGGCACCCCAAAAAACCAATTTTCATTTTTGTGGAAATACATATACTAGTAAGTTTGAAACTCCTCAGCTCAAAGATCTAAGACATGTACTCTAATGCTTTAGTATTATTTATAAACATGAACAGGATTCTAAGGTATGTGTCTATTCCCACTAGAAAATCAAATTAATAAAAAGTCTAATCACATAAAGGAATATAAAACTATTTATTGACCACTGTTTACCAGTATTTACAATAAAGTAAACAATATACAGTTGGATAACATTCTGACTACAAAGTTACTGTTTTTCCTGGTTTGTGCTGAACCAGTAACTCAAATACTGAAAAGACTGAGCCTACATGTCAGGAATGAACTGGGGTAAAGAAAAAACATGCAGGTGAAGAATTTGGATGATAGAAGCCTGTCCACCCATTTACTCCAGCAGGTGCTAAACTGCCAACATCTCTAACCATCTGATTATAATTAGTTTCCATGAAGGAAGCTGTAGACAGTCCACGAATCATGACCTTTTAGTCAATATAGCACAGAGAATTTCAACTTCTTAAAAAGGAATGGTTCACTAGAAGGAACCTTTAAATGTCCATTTAACTAAAGTATTGCTTACCTAAATAAAATACACAAGGACTTGTCTAGTTTTGTCATTTGGGTGGGGAGGTTGGTGGTGGTGATAAAATTTTCCTTTCAGGGATCTTGCAAATAAACTTGCGTTTATATGGCTGTAGAGAAGGATATGGATTCTGATATGGCTGCTTTTAAATTGTCCAATTTAAATTGTTTACATTATATTTAAATTGTCCAATTAATTACAAAATTTGAAAGGTTAAGGCCTCAGGAAAAACTTCAGTTTAAGTGATTTATTTCTTAAAATGCTGAAAAGGGTAGCATCCCGGAAACATGGGCTTAACCATGGTTATAAAATGCTGTTTTTGTTTTGGTGAATGTTAAAAACAAAAACCACTTATGTATGTATTTTAAGTATACACACAAAAAACCCCCTAAATAAACAAAAAACCCAGAATGGTCCTTAGGCATATAGGAGTTAAACACAAATTCTGACTGAGTAAAGACTATGAAGATTTCCCCCAACATTTAGAAAAGGTTCTCTAATGCAGGGGGATAATATATCATGGTCTCAAATATTCTTTTCTGATAAAGGAAGCAACTACAGAAAGCTTTTATTTGTTTAAAGTAACCAGTGCTATAGATGCAAAAACCCCAACAACTCCCCCAATACTACTTCAAAACAAACATATCAAACTTGATTTTCATTAGAATGTTATTTCTTCACACTAATCAAAAAACAAAGACCCAGATTTTATATATATATATAAATATATATAAAAAGCAATGCAAACAATTATTGAGCTTCATCTTCTGGACAAGAATGCCAAGTTAGTCTCTCTTCATAAAAAGCAATTACAATTTGAGGACACTTCATGTTTGCCTCTTTTGCCAGCACCAAGTCTGCCTCATCTGAATCTTTCCATGTCATGGGAAACATTAATTCTCCACTGCTGTCTGTGGCACCAATTATTCGTTCAGGATCAAGACCTCTGGCAAAGCCTCTTGGTTTATCAGCAGCATCTCTCTTCTTCTTTGATTTACTATCATCAGATTCACTGTCAGGTAAAGATTTTCTTTTTGTACCATCTTTTTCTTTACCAGCTTTTTGAGAGTTAAGAAACGCTTCAATTAACTCTGGACAATCTAGATTTTCTTCAGGTTCCCAAGTATTGTCAGCATCTGTAAAACCCTTCCACTTCAGGAAATACTCCACCTTCCCATTCACTACACGTCGGTCCAGTACTTTTTCCACCACAAATTCTTCAGGCTCTGCCTCTTCTACTTTTTTACTCTTTCCATTCTGTTTCTTTCCCATTTTTTGCAATGTAGTTTTATTGGAGGCCATTTTTTATTGCAGACTTGAAGAGCTATTATTCACCGCCTCCGAGCTGCTCCGGGTCCCGGGTCTGCGGCGTCTCCCTCTCTTGATTTATTTTAATTATCAATCTCTTTCTCCCTTCCTCCTCTTTTTAGTTCTATACAGTGAGAAATACCGGATATTTTCCCAACTCTTTCTTGGAATTTATATCATTAAACTTCTTATTTCAACCTTCATGAAAAGAATTTCTAAGATAATTTCTTGTTCTTTGTTCTGTTTTTGTAGTGCTCTTTTTGTTTCACGGCTCATTCGCTTTCTCTTTCTATCTGAGGAGAACAAATTTTTGGAATTTTGTTGTATTTCAGCACTATCACGATTGATTCTGACTTCCTTTTTTAATGTTTTGTTTGTGTTGGTCTGTCTAGTACCGTGGAAGGTTTGCTTAAATGTCTGAAATTCCTTTGTTATCTATTCATATTTAAGAATGAAGCACTGAAAATCCCAGGAGGTTTTGTGTGGGAGTGGGCCTTATCAGCTAATTGTCCTCCCTACAGGGTGATTGGACAGGTATCCTGACATTGTGTGTGTGTGCGTGTGTGTGTGTGTGTGTGTGTGTGTGTGTTATTCCTCAGTGTTACTATTTGTATGGTTTTTCTCTAGAGCCATTCAGTTTCTCCAAAAAAGTCTCCCAATCTCCTGCCTAAGGGCAGCATCATCAGAGCAAAACAGCAGGAGAGGCTGGTGTTTGCACATGAGAGTTTCAGCATTTAGTGTTCGGACTTTCATTTAATCCCTCTTTCCTGTGGGCCCTTTGCCCTGCCTTTCTCTGAGCCTGTGTACCCAGCTCAGAAAGCTCTTTCCTTTGGTTTCTATACAGAATAAATAAACCCACAGTCCTGAGCTGGGCTTGGAGAGGAGTTGTTGCTTGGGGGTATTGGATGAGGCCGTCATCTTGGAAGCCTCACTGTCCCTCAGCCAGACCTACATTCATCAGTCCGCTAGGCGTCATGCACTGTCACCAAGTACCTGTGATAGGAAGGGACTCGTGAACAAAGCAGAAAAGAAGCTCTGCCCTCTCAGAGTTCACAGTCTGCTAAGGAGAAACAGTAATAAATATATACAATGCAGAAATTAGTATGGTCACAGGGGGCACTACCTTGATAAAGACTGGAGCAAGATAAGGGGATTGGAAGTGCCATGGCTAGGGGACAGAGGGCGGTGATGGACTGTACTTTGTTATTTAACATTTGATTTGGAAACAGTTTCAAACATACAGAAGAGTTTGAAGAATAAAATAAACCATATACAGTTTACCCACATTTATGATTGTTAATATTTTACCTCATTTGCTTTATTATTTGTTCTCCCTCTCCCCACCCTCACACTCTACTGTCTCTGTCTCTGTCTTCTCTCATATATAGGATAGGGGTGTGTATACACTACACACACACACACATATGTATATGACTGGCTGAAATTTGAGCTGGTAACAGAGTCTATGGTGCCCATTTCCATCATGTAGCATTCTCAGGCACCATGGAACATTTTAACTGATACGTTAGTGACCTATCATATTCGTATGCCAAATACTCTTAAAAGCAGAAATGTTTGTAGGCTCTTAGGGGTGCCAGCCAACCCTGTTAGAGAAGGTAAGGAAGGGCCTTCCAGGGGTACTTGGCCTCTCCCTGAGCTCCATGGAAGCTGAGTTCTCAAAAGTTCAGTGAGTTGCAGCATTAGGACTCAGAAACTAACTCAGGTTTGGGCCGAGCCGGGGAGACCACCAGGGGGGTAGACCCTCAACAACTTGGTGTGTCTGGGAGTCAGTGGGAGGAGGAGCACCCTGTTCAGAGGCCCAGGAGGGAGAAGATAAATTAGGATATGTCTTTGATGCATCTCTGTTTTTTCCTGATCTGAAAGGAGGACAGATCCGTAGCTGCTCTATTAGCAAAGCTGGTAATGGGGTTTCTGTGTGAACTTCAGTTACTTGGGCCTAACCCTTTGCTGTGAATCCAATCGCTTGTTTTCCCAAGTTTTAATCTCTGTCTCCTGGGGCCTTAGCTGCTCTGACTGTTGGATTTACTTTTTACCAGTTAATATGTAACAAGAAAACCGTATTTTGAGGCTTCCTTTTGACTTCTGAGAAACTGGGAGTGTTGTCTGGGACAGCGTCTGTGGCGGAAGTCCCTCGCCGCGGGCTGCTCTGGCACGCACCCAGCGTGGGCCTCCAGCCATGGGCCTTTCCATTGCTCCCCTCTCACTTAGTCTGAAAACCCATGATGGATACCTCAGCCTCATCTTAGCTCAGGTATTAAAATGGTACTTCAGTACATGAAACGGAGGTGTACGTGTTTCACAGTGTTTTTAGCAAAGTTAAATCGGGAGGAGTCTTGTGTATAGGTTTCCCCAGACAACCCTACGCTCTGTCGTCAGCACTCTACTCATGGACGTACCCCATGAATATTTGTCAGTTTCTCTTTCCAAGGCCCTTCTCGAACGTTCCTAGGTCATGATGAATCAGGTTTCTGGTGTCCATTTTTTGGTTCTGTTGTACTCTTTCTTTCCCGTAGCATACTTCCTATCGTGCTTTATTTTAGATGTCTCTCTGCTTAGACTTAGGTTCTCTAAAAGCAGAGGCTGCTTTGTCTTGTCCACCATTGAGTCTCCCGCACTCCCCACAGCATTGGTGTATTGTAGGTACCAGAATATCTTGAATGAATGAATGAGTGAACCAAAAAACAAGCAGTAGACCTAATGAATGATTCTTCTCAGTCATTCTTGGCTTAAGCTTTTAAAGATTGCAGTTTCTAACCTTGGAAAGTCCCAACCCCATTGTGAACACTTGGGATGTTAATTAATTAATTAATTTATTTATTTAATATTTTGCTTCCTGAGCCACATAGACTGCTCCATCTCCAAATTTAGGGAATTGCCAACTAGCAACTTTTTTTGATCAGGGGAAAAAAAAAATCCTTTCTGATTCTGAGTAATAGTCCTGTGAGAATGTTGTAGGCAGAGGCATGAGGATAGATTTGCTGTTGTCATCATTCACCGAGGCTGCCTGAGGACACTGTTCAGTTCGGAGTGACGTGCCCTGTGGTAGTCGGCCATGCTGCCCAGCAGCCTATGAAGAATCATCTGCAGCGGGCCTGTGAGCATCGCTCTTCTCTGAGTTCTTTGTGATCCTGAATCTGAAAGACTCAAAACAAAGTGAATTCCAAGAGATATTAAGCTAAGAAGAGCACTTTGCATTCAAAAGAAAATAAATGTCAAGTGTATGAAGTGACAACAAGCTTGAGAAGAATGGGCTATAGGAAGACTTTGAACCTGTGTTTCAAATGTTCAAGTGTAATCAGTCATAAGCTATATAATTCTATCTGCAAACGTGCAAGCATTCCTTGTAACTAGCAACACCGACATGTAGATTGAATGCGTGGAATGGCTTTGTTGGTTTTTTTTACATATAGGTAATTAAAGTGTAGAAAGTGTAGAAAATTCTCTGTCCCAGAAGGTCATGAGTATAATTCACATGAATGGAAATGATAAAAGTGGTCATTTTTCTTGAATGCCGTCCATCTTAAGCAAAAGTCACATAATTTTTTAAACAATCTGTCGTTGAAAGATCTCTTGCTTTACTTCTTAGGGCATGGGGTTAGTAGTTTCTGAAGCCGACTGATTTGAAACACTTAAATATTGGCCTGCCTCTAACAATAATGAGAGTGATTGGCTCACCCATAGGAAATTAGATCACAGACAATAATGATTGCTAAGAAATGATTTTGTATGAAAGTATATAAGGAAACCTCATCTTTGTCTCTAAACCTCGGTTTTCTCTATGGAAAGAAGGAACTTACTTGATAAGGTTGTCACAGGCATTAAATGAGATAATGTATGTAAGGTGCCTAAACCTAGTTCCTAGAAAGTAGCAAATAGACACTACCACTGTTAATAGAAGCACTACCCTACTGTGGGGCATATTCCTGTCTTACTCCTGTATCCTCGAGGTTGTTAAGCTACAATACAAGATGTCAGCAAGCGCTTGATCATTAGAATTTAATGGCATCTGCAGTTCATAAACTGCATACATCTGATTAAATAAGCGGAGTAGTCTTATCGTAAGAAGAGGAAAACACGGCCTCATGGGGAGAAGAGATAAACAGTTAAAACTAGGCTGATTTCTAGGTCTGTGCCTTGATTGCTAGCAACTTTATCTTTCAATGCTATGTGGTTCTCTGACATGTCTTAATAATGTTGGCAATCATGTAAAAGGAAAAATTGTGTGGCATATGTTCTTGCTTTCAATGTGTGCAGTGCAGAAGCACCCTGCCATTACTATAGCAGGTGGGCTCAGCCAATAAACAAAAGTGTATTTACTTTGCTGCACTGTTCAAGGACGCATGGTTGTGCTTCATCATCAAAGTTGACTCTGGTAGATTTCAAATGAGAATGTGAACTATATGAGAATGTTTCCTTAGAGTAGAATGAACTGGTCAGCCTAGAAGTTCTTTCTTTAATGAGCCAGTAACATAAGAAAATGTTTTGTCATGTACACAGATTTGGAAACCTTCTCTGCACAGCTGTGTTATAAAATTGGTTATACTTCCTTGACCTTGGTGATTTCTTTGCCAATAGGTTTCTATATGAATAAAAGAAATTTTTATTACTGTGGCTTATCCTATCAAATCTGGACTATAAATTTCATTGAAGTTCCCATTATGGTATCTAAGAAAAGTGTAAGTTTCACCAAACAGGTAATAACTGTTGTTCTCCAAAGGCAAGAGAGGAAAACCAGTCTCATCAACTAAGTATTAGTTGTGATAAGCAGTCTTTGGTCTTCTTATAGTTTTGAGAGGAAATGGTGCATTCAGAGTATGTATTCGAACTTCCTTATTATTTCGGTACATTCCCATGATTTCAGAGTGCACTTGAATTCTCATTCTGTTATTGATACAGATCAACCACATGTAACCCTGTAGTTGCGTTTCCCTTGCATGAAGTTTTGTTTAACATGGGTCACAGTAATGGATCATTTATACAAAGTAATAGATTGCTTCCTCTTTCTGCCAGCTGATTTGATCAGTCTGAAGTTCCTTTGTACTCTGGGTTACATAGCTAGTATGGAATCTGTATGGTATATTTTTTAGTATGACAGTAACTGTATTAACCATTTACATTCTCTAAATCTTTTAAGGACATTTTATTAAACACAAAAAGGCCCTTGTTTTGAAGTAAATAAACTTGAAACTAAAATGAGCAAGGAGTTATCATAAAGGACTAAACCACCAGACTTCTTGGAAAGCAGGTCATTTTCATTAGGTGACTGTTCTGGTTTAACTGTGGACTGGCCAGGGAAAGAAATGAAAACATTTCTTTCTAGCTTTCCCATTTAACATATTTTTCTGCTTTTAGAAACAGTACAAGAGAACATACTCATTTTGCTTTCCTAATGAAGAATTTGTAGCCCCTAAAGGTTCTAGCTCTGAGTATTTTCCTTTATCATTCACAATGCTGTTTTATAAATGGCAGAAGGTTTAGGGGATTAGGATTAAATGTACTGATCTCACATTATTCCCTGGAATTAGTTTTTTAGCCAAATCCCTGATTATAGTAGTTGGTTTCATTTTTTTACTAATATGGTTTAAAAGTCGCCTGAAAGAGAAAAGAAGATTGAGAGTTCAACAGTTAAATTCCAGTTGGTGGAGACTGCATTATTCAGTGACATTAATTCTCCAGGTATCATTTATAGGACGTAGTTGAAAAACCTGAAAATAAGCAAAATTGCCTTTGTGTTTTCAGAATTAAAAGCCCAAAGAGCAGACGAGACCAGATGCATAGAATGTCTCCTTTAAAGTTTGCTAACTCCCCCCACCTTTTTTTTTTAAGATTTTATTTATTTATTTGACAGACAGAGATCACAAGTAGGCAGAGAGGCAGGCAGAGAGAGAAGAGAGAGGAGGAAGCAGGCTCCTCACCGAGCAGAAAGCCCGATGCGGTGCTCGATCCCAGGACCCTGGGACCATGACACAAGCCGAAGGCAGAGGTTTTAACCCACTGAGCCATCCAGGCGCCCCTGCTAACTCCCTTTTATTCACAGTCCCAACCAGCTGGTTTCCAGGAAGAAAGAGCAATTGGACCTCCTTCTTGTCAGCACATGCAAATCTACCTGAGGTCTCATTGCAATACAGTATTCCATTGTACGGGGGCACACGACTGTATGTGGGGCCACTCCTCTTTATGAACTCTCCTCTCCCAGTCCTTTGCTACTCCAAGTAATTCTTTTTTCCAGTTTTCCCAACTGCATTTATTGAACAGCTTTTTTTCTCCACTGATGACTTCATCATGAATTTTATTCCCACATGCATTCAGGTTTGTTTTGAGGCTCTCTGATGTTCCACTGAGCTATGTGACCCTTTTCTGATAAATAGTTTCAACTGTTGCAGCTTTGTAATCTGTCCACTATTTCGGAGCGCCCGTCTCTTTCTCTCCTTCTTCAGAATCCCTAGTTGGCTAATGCATTTCGTTTTCAAATGAACATTAATGTAATTCATTAAATTTCAAAATAAGAATGATCTTTTAGTATTTTAATTGGGATTGAAGTGAATTGAATTGATCCATTAATTTAGTGGGAGAATTTATATCTTTTGCAATGGAAGACCAAAGAAATGTCCCATTGTGTTTTAAAGTTTTCTTTAGATAAGTGCACTACATTTCTTCTTACATTTGTATTTAGCTATTATTTTTATACAGGGGATTTTTAATGTTTTAAATATAAGTTCTAAATAATGCTAATTTTGCCTTTCCAAATTTATAACTCGTTTTTTAATCTTGCCTAATTTCACTGATTTAGCACTTTTGAGGCAGTATTAATAATACAACAACAGAGTAATTCTGTTAAAATGGAAGTCAACCACAGCACTCTTGTTTCTAAAACCCTTCAAAGGATTCTCAGCTACTCACAGTAAAACCCAGTCCTGTCAGACCCTACATCCTCTGTCCTCGCTGCTGCCCCGGTGATCACAACATGAGCTGCTGTCCTTCCACACTGCTCACCCCAGCGATACTGTTCTCTGTGCTTTTGCTCAGTATGCCAAATTAGGTTCTGTCTTACATCCTTTGCACTTGACTTGCTCCTCCCTCTCCCAGAAAAACTTTTTTTCCGAGTGTCTTCAGCTCACTCCATGACTGCCTTTGCACAAATGTCTGCTTTCTTTGTAGCCTTCCTTCAACACCCCGTTTAAAGATGCACCACCCCTTCCAGCAATTCCTAATCTCCTTTTTTTATTGTATTTCTTCCCTATATCACCATGGACTTGAGTTTACTAACATATGCATTTTTGTTTATTATTATTTATGGTTATTTATTCCTTAAATTGTCCTATAATTACTTTAGAATGATTAATCATTTTTGGGACTTTAAGTGGTTTAATCACTTTTTGTATCATTTACTCAACTATTTAATATTTATTGTCAATTATATTTATTATTTATATCTTTATTGTTGCAAAAGATAGGAAGAAAGAAGAAAAAAGGTGAAGGTATACAAAAAATAAAAAACAACAAAGTAAGGTTTTAGGTTTGTATTTTAGACTTTGCTCCAAAATATTAGGAATTATTTAAATAAAAAGGAAGTAAGCATATTAATCATATTAGTTAAAAGAATAGATAGAGAAAAACATCCACATATAATCTCTAAATATAAGGCCATAGAAAGGCAGAAAATGAAAGAGTATGAAAAGTTGTATTTTACAAATTCTAACCAAAAGAAAGCTGGTGTAGCTATGTTCATATTAAAATAAGCTCTAAGGGAAAAGCATGCCAGAAATGCAGAGAGTTCTTTTTTTTTTATTTTAAAGATTTATTTTTTTTTATTTTAAAGATTTTATTTTATTTATTTTTATTTTAAAGATTTATTTATTTATTTAAAATAAGAGAAAGAACACGCACATAAGCAGAGGGAGAAGCAGGCTCCCCACTGAGCAGGGAGCCCAATGCAGGACTCCATCCCAGAGTCCTGGGACCATGACCTGAGCCAAAGGCAGACACTTAACCGACTGAGCCTCCCAGGCGCCCCTAAAGGGAATTCTTTCATAATTACAAAGGTTTACTCTGTCAGCTAGTAATAGTCAGTATCAGGAATGAAAGAGTCATTCTGGACTACTCCTGTAGTCCAGAGACTGAAGTATAATCACAGGATGTTATAAATAACTTTGTGCCATAGACGCACCACCAGGAAAAGATAACATTGAACATTTTGAAGAAGAACTTTTATTATTTTTTCCCAAGAACTCTTAAAAGCCCAAACGGTCCTAAGCCATTAAAAAATTTGAATCCATAAATAGGCAGAACTTTCTAAAATATACTTCAGTCTTCTCTGATGAGTTCCATCAAATATTTGGAAAATAAATCATTATTATTTTATAAAATCCTCTAGGCAACAGAAGAGGAGACCCTACTCTCCAACTCATTTTCCTCAAACTAGCAAACCCTTTACATCCAAACCTGGAAAAAAGTAATGCAATAAAAGAAAGTCATAGACCAGATTCACTTATCAACATGCAGAAGTCCTACACGAAATATTAGGAAACCATGTAAAAAGGATGTATCATGAGCACAGTGGGTTTATCCCAAGAATGAAAAGTTAATTTCACATTAGAAAATCAACCAATAGTTTACCACATTAATAAATTAAAGGAAAAATATCTCATAATCATCCCAATAGGTACAAAAAAGGAAATTGATAAAATTCAGCATCCATTTATGATTTTAAAAAGCAATTAGCAAACTAGGAATAGAAGAAATGTTTTGAATCTGACAAAGTATATCACTAGAAAACTTTCAGTGCACATCATGTTTTGTGATTATATTGGAAAAAAATTTTTCTTAGTTTGGGATCAAGAATTATTTCTGTTAACATTGTATTAAGATTTTGTTTAGCTCAGGTAATGCAAGAAAAACAGATACAAAGATTTGAAAAGAAGAAATAACACTGTCATTATATGTGGGTGATACAACTATGTACTTAGAAAATCCAAAGGAATCTACAGACAACTTATTAGAACTAAGGGGCTTTAATAAGTTTGCTGGACACAGAATCAACATGTAAATATTATTTATATCATATAGAAGCAGCAACCATTTAGAAAATGAAATTCTTTTTTTTTTTTTTAAGATTTTATTTATTTGAGAGAGAGAAGCAGACTCTGCACAAAGCACAGAGCCCAACACAGGGCTCGATCCCAGGACCCTGAGAAACCAAGAGTCAGATGCTTAACCAACTGAGCCACCCAGGCACCCCCTAGAAAATGAAATTTTTAAAATAACCTATTTACAATAGCACAAAAAAAGTTCCTAATAATCTGACAAAAGTTGTGCAAGACAACTACATGTAAGATGTGTAAACATTTTTAGAGACTCAAAAAGGAGAACTCTCCCATGTTCATGGGGTGGAAAATTCAGTATTGTGAAGATATTACTTCTCTCAAATTAATTTTTAAATTTAGTACAATCAGAATCTCAATGAGATGTTTATGGAACTTGAATAGCCAATTCCAAAATGTTTGTGGAACTGTTGAGAGCCAAAAATACCCAAGGCATTTTTGAAGAACAAGATGGGGCTTAACTTAATGTACCGAATATCAAAATATATTATGAAGCTTTTGTAAAGTAAGACACTGTGCTCTTGGCACAGACTGAGAGAGGTTGGCCTGCAGAACAGGTCAGAGAGCTCCAGAAAGAACCCCTTCACATCCATATGGGGTTCACAACAGGAGTGTCCGTGCGGAAAGGCAGGGAAAGGGCAGCCTTTCCAGTTCATAGCGCTGGGACAATCAAGTTTCCATATGTTAAGAAATTAAATTAGACCCATATTTCACGGCATACATAACAATCAGTTTCAGGTAGATTACGAATGTAAGTGTGGAAGACTAGACCACAGAGCTTTTGGGGATACTATTAAAGAATGCTGGCTGCTGGGGAGCCTGCCATGCTGTGGACTGTGGCGTCACCCGGCTTCCTCAGCGTGGCATATTCCTAGGGCTCCTAGTGAGGCTGGCAAACGAGAGCCCAGCTGAACCCAAGAAGTCAGTTCCTTTCATTTTTTTCCTTTGTGGCCACCGCAGCTGCTAACACACCTGCTTCCAGTCTCGAGGGAGAAGTCTTCCGGGTTTGGGAAAGGTAGCTCCTTCCTGGCCCGTCTGCTGGGAGGCCTCCGCAGAGCAGCGAGAAACCCTGCCTCTCCTAGCACCAAAGATTGCTCTGTGTAAATCCACCCGTTTGAATCTCTCAAGTCTTGTTAGGTCCAATAGAACATCGATAGCACTACAGGAATAAAAGAACTCGTGATGTTAGAACTACCCAGAAGATAAGGAAAGACTTCTGAATCTGAAGGTGTAAAATCAATGGTTAATTGTAACACCACTCCAGTTGCTGAGAGAATTTATCATTTCTACCTCTCAGACTCTTAAAGCATGCTGCTTTGGATCCAGGTGAAATGCCAGATCCCCAAATTAAACTAACATTCGACAGAATGATAAAAATTTACATTCTGTGTGAGTTCCAGACACCCACCAAAGCGGTGTCTCAGAAACAGAGAAGGAAAGTGTAATAGTAATGCCATGCTGTGTAAGAGTTCTTATTGATCCCCGTCTTTAACACTTGGTACTGTTGGACTTCGTAATTCTTGCCAGTCTGTAGGCTATTCCACGTCTATTAAGAGTGACCACAGTCATACTTGACTTTGAGCACGGCAGAAAGGCAGGGGTGAAGTAGCAGCATACTACTACTGTTCACTGAATAGGGGCGCGGGGTCCGCCTGTTCAAGGGCCGTTGGGTTCTTTACGGGTGCCTCCTGTGGGGCAGAGGCCTGCAGTTACGGTGCCGGTGTAGCACACCCTGCTCACCCCGTGTCCTCACTCTGGGGGAGGGGGTGCAAAGGCAGAATCCAGGATGCTGCGCCCCAGTGTTACACCAGAGAGAAAGAAGACGACCAAATATCAGAGAAGTCCCGGGATTCCAGAGCTGATCTCCTTGCTTCTCTGCCTGGGTTTGAATACACTGGGTTGGAATTCACACTGAAAGTGGCATTGAGGCAGGATGATTCCTTTAACTGACTTTTCTTGGTTAATCAGACTTCGCGGAGATTCCACAACCTTTATGTGAATCTTCATATAGAATCTTTGTATAAACCCATTGCAGAATAGGCAGCTGGCTCTGAATGGAGGACTCCCCATCACCCCTGATACTTGGGAGTCCCGTCCTCTGCATCACATCTGTCCCATGAATGCCTTTGTTAAGCAGACACAGTCCATCCAGCATCTCCCCTGCTTTGTACTTAAGATGCTAAGGTGGCAGCAACTCCCTTACTCTGGCTGAAACCCTGCATTCGTTCCAAAAGCCCGGTATGAGCATTTTACATGTAAAGTTGCTTATGCAGCATTTAAAAAATCATCAGAAAAGCCTGTGGCTTTTTTTTTTTTTCTCCCCGCTCCCCGCTCCAAATAATGTCTTTTTTTTTTAATTTTATTTATTTATTTGACAGACAGAGATCAAAAGTAGGCAGAGAGGCAGGCAGAGAGAGAGGAAGGGAAGCAGGCTCCCTGCTGAGAAGAGAGCCCGATGTGGGGCTCGATGTGGGGCTCGATCCCAGGACTCTGGGATCATGACCTGAGCCGAAGGCAGAGGCTTTAACCCACTGAGCCACCCAGGCGCCCCTCCAAATAATGTCTTTTAATCACCACCAAGACCTCAAGGACCAGTACATTCTTGCTGATGTGATAGAGGAGGAGACCTAGTAGAGGTCAAATTATGACCAAACGAGAAACAACTAAAATATCTCGGCTACCATTGAGAGAAAAGGAAAAGTCTGTAGGAAATGGCTGAGCGCTCAGCTGACAGATAAGACCGTGGAAAAACAAGAAAGATGATTAGAAGGAAAAGAGTCCTCCGCCGTTTGACCCTCAAATCCCTGTTCTTTATTAGAGACAGTAACAGAGAGCCTGTAAGTTAGTGAGAATTACAGATCAAATTGAACATTTGGGCAATGCCGCCCTACAGGTTACTATGGAAAAGGACTGTCAGTGATAGAGGGTGAAAAAGCCGCCAAAACCTGTATTGTACTGTCAGGTCTTGCCAGGAAAAGTGCGTTCAGTTCATCCAAAAGGAATGTAAATAACACGAGGGAAATGGCAGATCACTGATAGCTGGAATCAAAGGAACAGACTCGTGGACTCTGCTAAGAGGTAGCTTTCCCTAATTTCTAAAGAAGCATTTTGAATGAAAAAAAAAATAATATCTTCATGATTTGAGGACAGACAAGAATTTTTTGAGCTAGGCACAGAGAATAAGTATAGAAAAAAAAGATTAAAATTCAGCTGCATCAAACTTAAGAACTTATGTCCATTAAGAAAAATATAAGAGATCAACAGGCAGGCCAACGACAGCAACATGACAAAGGACTAGTATCTAGAATAAAAAAACAAAAACGAGACTACAAATCAAGGAGAGGAAATGATAGGCAGCCTAATAGAAAAACATGCAAGAGACTTAAATAAGCACTTCAGGGGATACAGAAAATGTCAACACATAAAAGTTGTTCAACTCCAGTACTGGTCATCAGAAAAACACAAAGCCACAACGAAGTATACCACTGTTTATCAGGCTAGTGATCAGTGCCAATGTAGTGCCGATCTGTACCAATATGAACTCTCATGTCTCTCAGTATGGAAATACGTTAGTACTTAGGGAAACTATTTGGAATTATCTACTAAAGCTGAACTTAGACATACCATATGACATAGTATTTCTACTTCGAGTGATATCATCAACAGAAATACATGCATCCATGCACCAAAAGACACGTATAAAAATGTTCATAGCAACATGTTTGTAATATCTCTGGACTAAAAACAACCCAAATATCTATCAGTAAAATAAGTAGCACTATGTTCGTACAGTAGAAAACTACAGAGCCAAGATAATAAGCTACATATATCAGCATGAATGAATCTTCATGTGTTGAGTGAAGGAAATAAAACACAAAAACATACTGCTGATTGCATTTATGTAAAGTTCATTAACAGACAAAATTTAGCTATAGTATTAATATATAATACTATATATATAATATATATATATTTCCTCTATATATATATTATATATTATATATATAATATTTAATATATAATATAATATATATATTATAATATAATAATAATATATAATACATAGTATTAAGGAATATGTATTAGTCATCTCAAACTGCCATAAGAAAATGCCATAGACTAGGGAGCTTAAACTGACATTTATTGTCTCGCAGTTCTGGAGGCTGGAAGTCCAAGATCAGCATGCCAGCATGCTCAGTTTCTGGTGAGACTTCCTGGTCGTAGACGGCTACCTTCTCCATGCGTGTTCGCCAGACCTCTTTGTGTGTGCCTGGGAAGGGAGAGCGAGCTCTCTGATGAATCTCCTTGTAAGGACATTAATCCTATCTCTCAGAGCTCTACCCTGTGACCTCATTTATCTCAACATATAATCACATTGGGAGTTAGGACTTCAACTTGGGATTTCAGGGGAGTCACAATTCAGTTGATTGCAGGACGATAACTATTAATGTAAAACAAAATAAGGAAGTGATTACAATATCAAGGAACGATACGTATTGGTAGAAAGCAAAGTAAGGAAGTCAGGATAGAGGTTACCTAAGATGTGAACAGAGGTAGGAGTTGGGATGGGAAGATGCCGTACTGGTAGTGTTTTGTTGCTGGATTCACATAGCTGTTCATTTTATCCATTATTTGTTAAATTGCACATTGATGTTTTATATGCTTTACTGTGTGTATCTTAAACTTTTTTTAAAAAGTAAAACCATTGTATCCATTCTCACTTCCTGTTCTATAATCTGTTAACACTGGTGATCTATTTCACTTATATTACTCTGGTATTAATAGGGATTGTGCTTAACTATTTGCCTTTTCTGATCCCTCATAGAAGTTATGTTTATATATTATTTTTTTAAATATTAATATGGTAGATAATGGTAAATATAAAATGTTTTAGTGATGCTCTTCGTCTTGTGGCATCTATATTTCCAGATATCCTGATGAATTCAGCTGAAATTATCTTTTTGTCCTTGAACATTTTCCCATGTAGGTAAAGATTTCCAGCTTTGCTTGTTTCTGGCCTGCACTTTTTATTGAAGTTAAATCACATGTTAGAAATGTATTTGGTCCTCTTAAAGATTACCTTTTACTGGTCAGAGTAGGGAAAAGAGTAGCTTTTTCAAAGTGAACTATCCCAAATCTAATCCATAAAAGGAATCCTGACTAGAAGGAGAGTTCTTTATGTCGCTCTACTAGTCAGTCGAGGTGGTATAACTACTGAAATGGGACATGAATTCCTAATTTCAGCAGTCTTTCAAAAGGATTGTGAATTGCTTCCCAATCAGGAAGGTATCAGAGAATCTGATTTGCTCCTCACCCTGAAAATTAATCCCAGTAACTCAAGAGGACATCCTTACATTCTCCCTCAGATGGCTTGAGCAGTGAGAAGACAAGCAGGTAGTGGTTCTCTTTCACAACAGATCTTTGTCATATTCTGAAACCCCATTTGTTCATACTGTATGGATGAAACAGTAAAACAGTGGGTTATCCCTTAAGAAAACTTCTCATCAAAATATGTTTTTTATTATAGATAATTCGCTCCTTTCTGCTCTTTCCAACAATTGAGCGATTGTCTGAGTCCCCGAACGGCAGGATCGCCACTCCGCTTCTGTGCTGGCTTCGATATGCTCTCTACGTTTTTGCCTACCTTCTACTTAAACCGTGGCCTGAGAAAATCAAGTCCTTTATGATCAGAATTGCCCTTCAAATGATGAACCTACAGAATGAATTTTCGGTCCTGAATGTATTAGAACCGTTTTGCCTTGGTAAGCACCTTTTACAATGTATATATTTTTCCATTTCTTTGTGTCTTTCTCAATTTCTTTCGTAAGTGTTCTATAGTTTTCAGAGTCCAGAACCTTTATCTCTTTGGCAGCTTTATTCCTAGGTCTGTTATGGTTTTGGGTGCAATTGTAAATGGGATGGGATTCCTTGATTTCTCTTTCTGCTGCTTCATTATTGGTGTATAGAAATGCAAACAGACTACTGTGCAGTGATTAAAAGAATGAAGTCTTGCCATTTGCAACAACATGGATGGAACTAGAATGTATTATGCTGAGCAAAACAAGTCAGAGAAAGACAAATACTGTATATAGATTCCACTCATGCGGAATTGAAGAAATAAAACTGATGAACATAGGAGAAGGGAAGGAAAAATAAGATAAGGAGAGGGAGGCAAACCGTAAGAGATTCTTAACTATAGAGAACAAACTGAGGGTTGCTGGGCAGGAGGTGGGTGGGAGGATGGGCTAGTTGGGGTATGAGCATTAAGAGGGGTATTTGATATAATGAGCACTGGATGTTATATATAACTGACAAAACTCTAAATTCTACCCCTGAAACTAATAATACACTATATGTTAACTAATTTGAATTTAAATAAAATCTAAAAAGTAAATAAAAATTTAGAAACAAAAGAAAAAATAAAATAAAATGTATATGTCTAATCTCGTATCAAAAAGTGGTAAGAGAATAACCTCAGACAGTCAGTGAATATTGAGCAAGGAATTATTGTTGGTTTTTTTTCTCTCCCAAAAGCTTAAAACTAGACATAAAACAAAAATAGGAATAGAAGCTTTAATTTTAATTTTCATCAAGCTTTAATTTTAAAACTTATCTTTCTGATCCTCCACTCTAGCTGCTGGATGGTGGGAAAAATTCTGTATATAGTATATATGGAATCTTTGTAGGAATCAAGGGGGCACCCTATTACTCCAGTGTGAGAACTTAAGGGAAACCAGCCAAGGAAACCAGGCCCAATATTCCCATAGAGTGAATAGGCAATACTTTTATTTTCCTCTTTAAATGTTTTTGGAGGGGTTTAAATGATAAAAGTAACAAATGATAGTCATGGTAATACAACCCTGGGTGTTGTGCTGATTATATTTTCTGAATGTGCCAGGAGATATTTGCTACTTTACTTTTTGGCTTCAACCTTGGTTTTTTAAATGTAATCTACCTTTTTAGTTAATACTAATTTATAGAGTATTTATAAATCATTTTCATAATAAAACAATCCTTTCTTAATCTATACCTCAAAAGTTTATTGTAGGATTAAATATGATAACATATGCAAAGTGTCTATATAATATTTTGTTTATAATAATATAAACATATATATAATATATATGTATAATAAAGGATTATGTATATTTTATATATATATATATATATATATATATATATGATTATATATAATAATCCTCCAGCAAAGGATATAATGACAGTTGCAGCAGCAGCTAATGGCACCGTTTTAAGCTTTTACTTGTAGTCCTCTGAACTAATCAGGCTTGGGTATTTTACTCTCGCCATTTTATAGATGAAAATACATAAATACAGAGAAATTACAGGAATTATGCAGTCATACACATAGTGGGTAGTGTTCAAACTTTTGAAATCTACCTGTATGCTAAAACTTCCTTTTACCATAGCTGCTGCTATCATCTTTTTGCCCAAGTCAACCATAAAGGCAGGACTCCTGAAAAAAGCTTACCATGCTCACCTGTGTTAAGAGTGCCACACTGCCATGTACATAATGAATCCAGAAACAAGTCACAGCCCTGTTGTACATCTACAGATTGGTTGTATGAGGTATTTTTATAAATATGTAGTAAGAAACAGTGATTGCAAATATCAAGTTCAATATATTTTCTGTGTTTGTAAATTTTTGTCTGTTCCATACGCTCTCCAACCCCCACTCTTTATTATAGACTTAGCATAGCAGTGGAAGAAGAGAGATAGGCAGAAGGGGAGAAGGGCTAAGGATAGTTATAAAAAATACCAAAGACCAAAGTTGGAGAGGCCCCTTAAAATCCTAGTATGGCCCCTTATCCTTCCTTCCTATTCTAGAAGAGACAGGAATCTCACAATGCCTAGGTGAGAAAGGCATTGACTGCAAGTCAGAAACCCTTCCCCTGTCTGGTTTTCAGTCATTGATCAGACCAAAAGTTAGACTTGATTTCTAAGAGACAGTACGTCTTTGGAAATTATTTGAGACCAAATGGAAGTGATTTCAAATTGTGGCAAGCATAGATAAAGTTACTCCACATAACATGTCAACAAATCATCTTATTTCTCTTTACAGTTTTTTTTTTCTTTTGGAGTTTTTCTTTTTACCCTATAGAGAAGATTATAAAAAGCATTTTCCAGTTAGGGACTCCATTTTCTTCTGAGGAATTCTGCTTCCAGGAAAATGGAATGGATGTACTTTTCTCTGCTTTTCCTAAGTACCAAAACCCCTGCATATGCAGTAACACGTAGGAAGGCAAGAGAAAGAACATAGAGAAACAAACAAACAAACAAACAAAAAAACAGAAAACAAATAATACAATGGCATACAGACTCTAATATACCAATAATTACATTACATGTAAATGGTCAAAATATATCAATTAAAAGACAAAGATTGGCAGAATAGATTAAAAAACATTATCTAAGTGTAGGCTGTCTTCAGACATCCCAGTTCAAATATAATTATATAGGTAGATTGAAAGTAAAAGAATGGGAAACGATACATCATGTAAACATTAATCAAAAGGAACCAGGAATGACCTTGCATTAATAATAAAAGGTTCGCCCTGAAGCAAATAATACATTATATGTTAATTTAAAAATTAAAATAATAATAATAATAAAAGGTTCAGTCTACCAGGAAGATAGAAGACATACCAATCCAAAACGTGTGTGCACCAAACAAGAGAGCTACAAAATAAATGCAGCAAAACTGATAGAACTGAAAGGAGTAATGGACAAATTCTCAATTATAGTTGGATACTTAAGAACACCTCTCTCAACAGTTGCTAGAACAAGACAGAAAATTAGCAAGGATATAGAAGAATTCAACCACAATGTCAATCAACAGGATTTAATAGACATTTATAGAACACTTCACCCAAATCATATGTTTCTGATGGGCATTAGATAGGTAGCCACCTGTGCTTTTCTTACACATCTTCAGAAATATTTTCCAAACCCAAGCCAGGACATAGAGTATATGAAAGTTTTATTCATTTTTCTATATACGTTTAGTGACTGTGTAACACATGTGACATATAATTAAGTGTCTGTTATAATAAAGGTGTCTTCCAATTTTTCTACACCAGAGTTCTAAGCACCCTCTTTGAGAAATGGGGTGCATAAGCTGCAGGTGAGAGAAAGGAATCTTCCTTCCAGCTATAGCAGTTGACCTCCTGCTGTGTCTTCCAGAGCCCCAAGTGCAGGCATCGAGAAGCAAGACTGTTCAGACTTGACACACTACCCTCCCTGGCTCAAGGCAACTAGAGCCTTCCAGCTGCATTGCTGCTTGGAGAGTCCCGGGATTCCTTTTCCTCACAACCACTGTTGTACAAGTTAGATACTATGTGCAAATTAGACTCTAAACTAGACTGAGCTCCCAGCTGCCTTGCTTCATCTCTGTTCTAAACAACCAACGTGCAAACAAACTTTCGGAGCACAGCTCTGCTATTTCTGCCATCCTTCCTTCTCTGATTTTCTGTTCTCTTTGTTCTGGATCTGGCTTTCTGATGTTCAAGTGAGCAGTACTTCAGGGGTCTCTTTTCCCCATTACCCACTTGGACTGTGAAACCTTGGGTAAAGGGAAAGCAGGCAAAAATTACTTCTTTTTTATTTGGGTTCTTGGTTAGTGGTTTACATGAGTCTTAATTAAGTCTCCTAGTAGTGACCCTAGGCTGATCCTTAATCAAGCATTCAGTCATCCTAGCCATCCTCTTCCTACTTGTCCGCTTGGGATCCCACATCACCCTTTCCTCCTCTTGCAACAAGTACCACGGAAACTGCCTTTGCCTGGGCTTGCCCTGGCTATCCCTTAGGTGATTCTGATGACCTTGCTTACTATGAAAGGAAGATGGGATCCCAGCTGAGGGAGACCAACACTCATAAGATCCTGGCTTTTGCAGATGATTAGTGGGCTCCTGCTGAACTTGTATCCCATGAATGGTGAAGGTAATCAGTACTCAAGCCAGTCCACTTGAGTCAGAAGTATGAATTTTAGGTTACACAAAGAGAGGGCTCACCAAGAGAGGAAGACCCGCTCCAAGATCATTCTCAGTGGTCTCTGCCATCCGTGACATCCTCTGCAGACCTGGCTTTCCTGTCATCCAGACAGTGACCTTTAACATGCCAGCCTGACTTTTAGGAGGCCTTGCAGTGTTTGCACATTATGTAATGTCTGTGCTCCAGTAGAAATCTTACAGAAACAAATGGAGGAAGTTTGCTAGTCCAAATAGTGGATAATAAATCCTGCCCTATCTAGATAGACACTGATTTTCTGTATCCTTTAGTTTATACACATATTTTTTTGTTGCAGTAAGGTCTGAAAAATTCAAGGAACCAAAATATTCAAGTACTTCAAATGCTGTTGCCCCTTTGGCAAAGATGGTACTTGCTATGGGCTGGGATTCTACGTATTAGACTTCTTCAGCAGATTGAGTGAAACATCACTTCCTATCGCATCCAAAGAGTAGCTCAGATTCTATTAGCATACTTTATAAACTTTACCTCAGAATTCATCAGATCAATTTGCATAATTAGATTGTTTTAATTGATTTTAAAGAAAATATGTGGGGTTTTTTAGTTTAATTTTAATTCTGGAATGTTTGCTACTGAGTATTTCTTTACAATAGATGGTCTTCTGTTTCATGAGAAACAGGCTTTTCACTGAGACAGTTAAATTGGATTTCTTGATCAAAGCTAAAAGCAAATATATTTTAGCTTAGCAGTATCACAGGTCAGGATAATTAACTTTAAAAAATATTCTACGGTCTTTTCATTCATTAGGCCAAATTCATGTTTTAATTCCTTTGAGTTAACTAACTAGAAAAACATAGTGCAGATAGAAAAGACATTCCTGGTGGGCATGTTACTTTGTTGCATACATTCTTAAAAAAAAAAAAAACTTTCATTATCTTTCTTTTCCTTGGTCTACATGGAAATAACTGTTTAAACATGTACTAGTAAACATAAGCTTTACTAAAGAAGCCCATATTTCGTCTCAAAATATTTTTAATTCAATCTCAGAATAATTTTTTGAGTAAGACAAAATCAGACTCCCATGTTACCTATTCTCTCATTATGTGTGTAGCTTAGAAAAATTTCTTGCTAAAAGACAACTGCAGCTTTAAGAATTCATGGAAATTTAGCCTAAAATGCAACATGATGGAAGAGGGGTGTGTGTGGCTGTGTGTGGGGGTGGGGTGGTCAGTATTAGGATTTAGGACAAAAGGTGGTTGGATACAACACTGGAATATCATCTCTGATTTAGAATTCAGTGACTCAATGAAAGTTTTGCTGTATTTTTCTTTTTTCTTTTTTTTTTTATTTTATCTTTTATTTTCAGTGCATTGTTTATGCACCACACCCAGTGCTCCAAGCAATACGTGCCCTCCATAATACCCACTACCAGGCTCACCCATCCCCCTACTTCCCTCCTCTCCAAAACCCTCAGTTTGTTTCTCAGACTCCACAGTGTCTCCTGGTTTGTCTCCCCCTCTGATTTCCCCCAACTATATTTTTCTAAAGAAATTTATATGTATATGTTATCTGCTACTCTACAAAGTTGTATTAATTTTTTCCCCAAAAAAAAAAAAAAAATCATATACCTTGAGTTGTGTTTTTCCCTTTGGTGAACTCAGTGTCACAGAGGTGTTAAGATGATCTGCTGGCAGACTATTGCAGACTAAATGGATGGTTATAATAACCAGTATAATGGCAAAACCAAACAAACAGGGGCATTCTGTGAAACCTGACAGGAGGCTCTAGACTTCCTGTCACCAAACCAGCAAGACAACTTGGCTTCCAATCCCCAAGTTCTACTTCAGAAAACTGTGTGTGCATCTCCCCTCCAAACTTCCTACTATATCACTCACTGTGGATTTACTTCCCTCTGCATTTTTCCTCACTGCTGAGACCAGTGCTTTATGAGGCCTAATTTTTGTCAGTCCCAACAGAAGCTCTCAGATGCTTCCCTGAAGTGATTGTGGAAGTCTTATACTAGTACCTCCCAGCTTGGCTCACCAGTGTCCCTGTGCATCTGCCTCCAGTTCTGGCCTCCACGGTAACATCAGCTCAGGCACCACTCAGCAGGTTTATCCTCCTAGCCATTGCCTCCCAGACCCCACAGAAAAACCGACAGCAGCGCAATCCCTTCCCATTTCATTTAACAACCCTTACTGACACCTGTCGTTCACCAAGTACACAGATAAGCCCTGAAAAGAATAATAAATGAAATAAAGCACCTGCCTTTCAGCTAACTTCCAGCATGGTAAGGCAGACTTTTGTGAAGAATTGTCATCTGTCACGGCTAGGGCTGTCATGAGAATTGATGTCCAGAATGAATGATGCCAATAAAGGAGGAATCAGTTCTACCTAGGTAAGGAAGGAAAAAGACAAATGAGTTGGACTTAAAGATGAGTTGGGATTTTTCCAGAAAGATGAAGTAGCATCAAGGTAGGTGATGGAGTTCAGCAGAAGACAGTTTTCCTTCCTAGATTACGTGTACTTGGAGAACTTGTGATACCATCTCACCTGTGAGCTGAAAGTCCTACCAGTCTTCCAACATCAGTCCCCACTCCTCATTCCATTAGCCACTATCCTGGGAGGACAAGTCCTGCAATGATACTTAGTAAGCAGGTTTCAGAGGATACAGTAGCAAAAAGACCAGAATATTAGACTCCTCGGTGAGTTTTCTTATACCTGGACTTAGATCTGTGATGGAAAAAGAAGTAAACAATTCACATTTTTCTGAATCCTTCTCTTTCGTTCATGTTCATGTTTTTGTTTCCATTACTCCTGCTCCTGGATATTTCCTTCACTGTGGTGCTTGAAACTCTGAATTCTGCTGGGTTTCCAGGAATGCTGTTGACAGTCATTGCCAAGAGAAATGTATTTTCCCCTTAGGAAATTACATGTCCATTTGGTATTATTATTTCTGACCACTGTGTTGTGTTACAAGCATTTCTGAGGAATGAAAAAGATGGCTTCCTTGGAGCAATTACTGGAAAGGAAACTGGTATGTTACTTTCTTTTTAAAAAAAAAAAGTATACTTAGAAATTATCAGGGAAAAAGAAGAATAGAAATAAAGACAGAGTGAGGTACATTCCCTGATTAAAAAAAAAAAATTACTTTTAAAAATACAAAATTCCTTATAAGCTATTTGAATTTTTTAAGTTGTTTCTGATTCAGGACTAATACTACAGAAAAGTGATTAAAACATGAATGTTTTTACCTCCACGAATTATCCCACAGTAAACTCCCACGTAACTCCCACTCAGCTCAAGAGTCCCCATTGCCCGGATCTCAGAAACCTCCCTTATGGCCCTGCACGTCCAAAAATCCACTTCTGAGCTCATTCGGGTTGTTGGTAGAGTCCAGTTTATGTGGCTTTCTGACTGACGTCCCCACGGTCTTGCTCACTGTGAGCCAGGGGTCCATCTTAGCTCCCACAGGTCAGTCTCCATTCCCTTCCACATGAACTCCAGCTTCAAACCAGCAGTGGTTCTTCTAATCCTTTGAGCACTTTGAATCTCTGACTCCCTCTTCTTCCACCAGCCAGAGGAAAACTCAGATTTTGAAAGACCTGTGTGACTGGTTAAGACCACCAGGATGATCATCCCTAGTCATCTCTGCTGTATAACATAACCTAGTTAAGGGGTTAAGATGTCATCAGATTCACAGGTGTCACCCACACTCCAAAGAGAGGAGACCATAGAAGGGCAAGGATTATTCATGTCAGCCAAGAATTCTGCCTACCACAGACCATTATTTTCTGCTGCTCTTAAATGCTACCTCTGTCTGTCAAAACCCCGATATCCATATATGTGTAGTCATTTCTGGAAGAGTTTATATAAATCAATATTATTTCTTCCTTAAATATTCGGTAGAGTGGACCAATGAAGTCCTCTTACCCTGGAGTTTTCTTTGTGAAAAGGCTCTAAATTATAAATTTAATTTCTTCAATAGATATAAGATTTTTCAGGTTATCTGTTTTCAAGTAAGCTTAAAATTTCTGACTTTGTTCATTTTATCTCAGTTGTTGAATTTCTTGGCATAAAGTCATTTACAAGATTACTTGATTATCCTTTTGGTGCCTGTAAGATCTATAGGGTGTTTCTTCTCTTTCCCGATATTGATAATGTTTTATGTCTCATGTTCTCATGTATTTTTTTTTCCTGATCAGTCTGATTAAAGGCTTATAAATTTTACCAAACTTGTTCTTGGTTTCATTTATTTTCTCAATTGTTTTTCTGCCTTCTGTTTCACTAATTTCTGCTATGAATATTATTATTTACTTTATTCTGCCTACTTTGGCATTTTCTAGTTTCCTATGGTGGAACTGAGGTCATTCATTTGAGATCTTTTTCCATTTCTAAAATAGGTTTTTGGTGCTTTATAAATTACTCTCTAAATATTGCTGTGGTCATGTCCCACAAATTTGGATATGATGTGGTTTTATTTTTATTCACTTATTCACAATACTCTCTTATTTCCCTTTAGATTTCTTCTTTGACCCAGGGGTTATTTTGAAATGGGTTATTTCATTTCTATATATTTGGCGATTTTCCAGGTATCTTTCTGTTATCGATTTCTAATTTACTTCCATTATGGCCAGAGAACATATTTTGTATGATTTTAATTGTTTAAATGGATTGATACATGTTTTATGGACTAGAATGTGGCTTAACTTGGGAAATGCTCTGTGGATACTTGAAAAGAAAGTATATTCTGTTCTTGATGGGGAGACTGTTCTATAGATGTCACTTAGGTCAAGTTGATTGATGGTGTCATTTTCTTTTTTTTTTCTTTTTCTTTTTTCCTTTGTTTTTTAATTATTTTTTATTTTATTTTATTTTTCTTGTTGTGTTACGTCAGTCACCATAAAATACATCATTAGTTTTTGATGCAGTGTTCCAAGATTCATTGTTGATATACAATACTCAGGGCTCCATACAATATGTGCCCTTCTTAATAGCCACCACCAGGCTCATTCATCCCCCTACTCCCCTCCCCTCTAAAACCCTCAGATTGTTTCTCAAGAGTACAGTCTCTCATGGTTCATCTTCCCCTCCGATTTCCCCCCATTCACTTTTCCTTTCTTCTCTGATTCACTTTTCCTTTCCTTCTCCTAATGTCCTCCCTGTTATTCCTTATGTTCCACAAGTAAGTGAAACCATATGATAATTGACTGTCTCTCCTTGACTTATTTCACTCAGCATAATCCCCTCCAGTCCCATCCATGTTGATGCAAAAGTTGAGTATTCATGATGGTGTCATTTTCTTTATCCTTACTGATTTTCTTTCTGACTGTTCCAATCAGTTATTAGAAGATGAGTGTTGAAATCTCCAACTATATTTGTGGATTTGTCTGTTTCTTTTTATATTTCTGTTAGTTTTTACTTCACGTATTTTGAAGTTCAAACATATTAGGTGCATAAGCATTTAGGACTTTTATACCTTCCTGATGAATTAACCCTTCATCTCCGGTAATATTCTTATCTCTGAAATCCAGTTTTTTCTGATATTAATATAGTCATTCCACCTTTCTTTGGGCTAAAGTTAGCATGATATATCTTTTTCCGTTTTTTAACTTTTAGCCGATTTATGTCTTTATATATAAGGTCTATTTCTTGTAGGCAGCAAATAGTTGACTCTTGCTTTCTTATCTACTCTGCATATTGATTTGAATGTTGAGAATTTATATTTAATATAGTTATGAATTGGGCTGCCTTAAATCTGTAATCTTGATATATATTTTCTATTTTCCTATGTCTTTGTTCCATTTTTGCTTTTTTCCTACCTTCCTATGAATCAGTTGTGTATTTTTTATGATTTCATCTCCTTCATTGGCTTATTAGTCATTCTTTGTTTTGCTGTGTCAGTGGTCACTACAGTTTACAATGAACACCTTTAACTTTTACAGCCTTCAGATTACATTATACCACTTGAAGTATGCCATAAGAAACTTAACAACAGTGAGTCCTTTCTCCCTCCCTCATTGTGATAGTGTTGTCATATATTTACTTCTTTGATATGTTATTATTATTTTCAGTTAAACAGTCAGTTGTCTTATAAATAGCTATAAATAACAGAAATGTAATTTAAATTCACCCACATAATTACTATTTCTGATGTCCTTTATCTCTCTGTGTAGACAAAATTTCCATCTTCTTCTTGCTTTAAGTATTTCTCATGACATTTCTTGTAGTTCAACTGACAGTTAATTCTTTCAGCTTTTGTATGTCTGGAAATGTATTCTGCCTCCATTTTTTAAAGCTATTTTTACTGACTATAGAATTCTAGATTGGCAAGTTTTTCCCCCTTTCGTTACTTTAGAAGTGCTCCTCCATTGTCTCCTAGTTACATCATTTCAGAAGGAAATCTGCTGTCATGTTAGCTCTTGGTTCGTCTGTATGTAATACAGTTGACCCTTGAACAATGTGAGGGATGGGGCACCAACTCCCTTTGCAGTCAAAGATCTGCATATAGCTTTTGACTCCCCCAAAGTTTAACTATTAATAGCCTACTATTCATCAGAAGCCTTACCAATAACATAAACAGTCAATACATGCTGTGTATGTTGCATTTTTATATACTGTATTCCTACAGTAAAGTAAGCTAGAAAGAAGAAAACATTAAGAAAATCATAAGGAAGAGAAAATACATTAACAGTACTGTCCTATATTAATCAAAAAGAATCCCTGTATAAGTGGACCCACACACTTCAAACCCATGTTATAAAAGGGTCAACTGTACATCATTTTTCTCTGTGTACTTTTAAGATTTTCTCTTTATCACTAGTTTGAAGCAATTTATTATGTACTTTGGTATAGCTTTCTTCACGGTTCTTACGCTTTGGGATTCTTTGAGCTTCTTGGATTTGTGGGTTTATGGTTGTAATATTTTAATATTTTTTCAGATATTTTTTCTGTACCTCCCTCCTTCAGAGACTCCAGTTACATGGTATATGACATATGATACCACTTTCAAGTTCACTTGTGGTTCTCTGTGGTTCTGTTCTTCCCCCTGCCCCCCAACCCCAGTTTCTTTTTCTCCATGTTTCCTCTTGGATAGTTTCTATTGCTCTGTCTTCAATTCACTAATTTTTCTTTTATGATGTCTACTCTGCTGTTATCCCATCTGATGTATTTTTCATCTCTAGAAGTTTGAATTGTGTCTTATATCTTCCATAATTCTGCTTAACATGTTCAATATTTCTCACTTCTCAAATATATGGAATAGGTTACAAAACTTTCAATATCTGTAAATACCAATTTTATAAAAATAGGCTAATTTTGATATAATTAACATGCCATAAAACTCACTCTTCAGTGCTTGTTTTTTAGTATATTACTCAGAGTAGTACAACCTTGACAACTATCTGACTTTAGAATATTTTCATCACCTTAAAAAGAAACCCATGCCTATCACTCCCCATTTCCACCTTCCCCCAGTCCCTAACAACCCCTAATCTACTTTCTCTCTCAATGTATTTGCCTATAATGGACATTTAACATAAAAGGAATTATATAGTATGTGGCTCTTTGTAACCTGCTTCTTTCATTTAGCATGATGTGTCCAGGGTTCATTCATGTTGTGGCATGTATCAGTACTTCATTATTGCTCAATAATATTCATTATATGGCTATGTCATATTTTGGTTTTCCATTCGTCAGTTGATGACCATACAGATTGTTTCTACTTTTTGGTTATCATGGACAATGTTGCTGTACCCGTTCATATAAAGTTTTGTGCGGACCTCTGTTTTCAGTTATCTTGGGTTTGTGCCTACAAATGGAAGTGCTGGATATATCTGGTAACTCTATATTTAACATTTTGAGTAGCTGTCAAACTGTTTTCCAAAGTGCCTGTACCAATTTACAATGTCACACACAATGTATGAGGGCTTCAATTTCTCTGCATCCCTGTCAGCACTGGCTTTTGTTTGTCTTTTTTTCTTATAGCTGTCCATTAGGTGTGATGTGGTATGACATTGTGGTTTTGATTGCATTTCTTTGATGACTAATGATGTTCAGCATCTTTTCACACACTTATTGGCCATCTGTACTTCTTCTTTAGAGTAAGGCCTATTCAAATCTTTGCCCATTTTTTTAAAGATTCATTTACTTATTTTAGAGAGAGAAAGAAAAAGAGCACATGCAAGCATGGGGGTGAGGAGCAGAGGAAGAGAGAGAGAGAGGGAAACTCAAGCATACTTTGAGCTGAGCGTGTGGAACCCAGTGCAGGGCTCGAGCCAGTGACCCTGAGATCACAACCTGAGCCAAAATCAAGAGTTGGACACTTAACCAACTGTGCCACTAGGTGCTCCTTTTTGCCCATTTTTAACCAAGTTTTTGTCATTTTATTGAGTAGTGAGAGTTCTTTATATATTGTGGATACTAGATCCTTATTGGATATACATTTTTTTTTTCATTCTATGGGCTGTCTTTTCACTTTCTTGATGGTGTCCTTTAAAGTGCATATGGTGGTAATTTTTATGAAAACCAGTTTATTTTTCCTTTTCTCACTTTTGCTTTTAGTGTCATGTCTTAGAACCCATTGCCTCATCTGAGATCACAAAGATTTAGTCTTATATTTCCTTCTGAGAGTTTTAAATTTAGAACTGTGATCCGTTGTTAATTAATTTTTGTATACAGTATGAAGTGGTCCAACTCATTCTTTCATGTGTGTATATCCAGTTTTCGCAGCAACATTAATGTTTTCCAATTTTATTATCTTTGTCATTTTGGAGTCTGTTTTAATTAATTTTTTCCCTTATTTTGGGTTGTATTTTCCTGCCTTGCATGTTTGATAACTGTTTATGGGATGTTTTACATGGTTAATTTTACCTTTTTGGATGCTGGATATTTTTGTATTTATGTAGAAGTTCTTAAGCTTTGTTATGGGACAGTTATGTTATTTGGAAATAGTTTGATACTTTCTGTTCTTGCTTTTAAGCTTTGTTAGTTGGTTGCAAGACAGCATTTAGTTTAGAGCTAATGTTACCCCACTCCCAAAGCAAAACGTTTCCAAGTTCTATAGTTGATACACCATGAATTACAAGATTCATACTAGGCCGGTAGAGGCCGGTAGGAACTGTAACTACTCCCAGTTTGGGCACTTGTCCCTCTAAATCCTCTCGGGCGGTTCTTTCCCCAGCTTCTAGTGGTGTCCCACGTGATAGTGCCAATTAGTACTTAGCTGGAGGTGAAGAGGAGCCCTCTGCTCGTCTCTGGAGCTTCCTCCCCAGCCCCTCTTGGAGCAGCTTTCTCCCCTTCACTACTCTGACCTACAAAACCAGGGCACTGACATTCCCAGAATACCAGCTCTGCCTCCTTGTTTTACAGTGTGTCCAGAATTTGTTTAAATCGGCTGTGGTAAAGTAACAGGCATGGAGAACTGCCCTTGGAATAAGAGTTTATTACCTAAAGTTCCCAGGAGGAGACAGGGTAGAGGAAGGCATGAGGAAAGTACAGGGATGCCAGGGTCCACCTTGTTTGGATGGAGAGATTATAGACACTGATTAATTCCAGACAGCAATAGAAAAAATATAAATTTTTTTCCCAAAATTTTAGGTACAGCTAATCACTCGGTGAATAAAAGGAGAATTCATGCTTTCAGACGATTTAGTGAAAAGAAATTTTTAAGAGACAGTAAAGAGACACGTGGCTGGCTCACTCAGAAAAGCGTGCAACTCTTGATCTTGGGGTTGTGAGTTTGAGCCCCATGTTGGGTGTAGAGATTACTAAAAAAATAAATGAACTTTAAAAGAAATAGGAGAAGAAAACATCATTCACACTAAAGGGGATAGAAAGTTGGGAATTAAAAGAAAGCAAAGCATATACAAAACAGGATGGTTGGAATCAGACCAGAGATCTGTGACTGAGACAAATCAGACAGAAATATGTGACTCTGTTAAGTCCCTTTAGATTACGTTTTTAAAGAGGTCTACTTATGATTTCAAGAGACATACTTAAAACAAAATGAGAAAAGATTAAAAAATAAAAGGACAAATATATGAGGCAGATGATGACAGAAAAGAAAGCAATATAACAATAATATGCCAATCAAAATGGAACCCAAGGTACACAATATTTAATGAAAATTTGTAGATGAGGACTTTCTCAGGTATGTGACATCTTGGAAGGGAGAGGGTCAACTTTGCTCATTACATAGTACATTGGGACTAACCCTCAATAAAAATCTTAGGGAGCCTTTAAACCTATTTTGAAATAAACATTTATTTTAGTTGTAACTTTAAAAAAAAAATAAAAGGTCAGGAAAGTTCCACATTAGTAACTACATGCAGTTTCCCTAGTATACATGATTTATCTGTAAGTCTGTGCTTTTAATCGCACCATAGGTCATTTGCTCTGGTGGCTGACGTTAGGCTGTTCTGTCGCTGCTGTGTGTCACTGTTGAGAAAGGCAAGTGAGGGCAACATACCTTTCTTGGCCTCGGTGACACCTCACATCAGACAGTGCTTGCTGTAAGGAAAAGTGGGAATGGGAATTAAATCCAATTATTTTGACTTTTGTGTTCATTGTGTATATTCTAAGTGTTTGACTCTTTTTTTAAATGTAGCTAATGCTGCCTACCTTGGGGGCCAAGAAATGATGCAGGTGGTGAAGCGAGACAACGAAACCATAAGGACATACTTACCTAAGGTAATCACTTTGGTGCTGCAAGGAAGTAAGTAGATGGGCAGAAATATTTACTGAGCGTGAAGTGCTAGAATTGGTTAAGAGTCTGTAAGACCTCCAGGATTTGTAGATTTCACACAGAGTTCTACTTCTAGCTCAAATAAGGTGTTCTTGAAAGTTGCATAGGAAGTAAGTACAGCTGACTGTAGATTTCGGTATATGCTTAAATAAAGTTTACCACCTGTTTTTGTTAGGTTTGCTTCTAGAATCAATGCTTCTCTCTAGGCCCTTCTACTGAGGAGGTCTCAATAATATATAGAATAATGAGTTATATCAAAATGTAAATAAAACACTGGACAAAAACTAACATCACTATGACCTGCTGACTCACCTTTCTTTATTCTCCAGTGCATAAGAATAGGAAAGTTCAGCTCTGACACCAAGACCGGATTTCTCTACAAGCAGGTGCAGAAAGGCAAAGATTGAAATATTTAGCATTTGGAAGTTACTGCTCCAAATGTTAGCATCTTTTTTTTTTTTTTTTTTTTACTTTATTTATTTGTTTCAGAGAAAGAGAGAGCATGAGCAGGAAGAAAGGCAAGGGAGAAGGAGAAGCAGACTCCCCACTGAGCAGGGAGCCCTATGTGGGACTCAGTCCCAGGACCCTGGCATCATGACCTGAGCTGAAGGCAGACGCCCAACTGACCAAGCCACCCAGGCATCCCCAAATGTTTGAGTCTTGCACAAACACATTTGGAAGCACCAGTCTCTGAAACTGGAGGGTACCGTGTTTGAGAATATATCTAAGAACCCTAGAATTGGTGGCTCTGGTACTCCCATGGCGTCATTTGTCTCCTGTCCATTTTGAATAGGATGGAGCTGCACTGTCTAAACATGACAGCCACCAACCACGTGTGGTTCTTTGTGGCTAGTCTGAAAGGAGGTGTGCTGTACATATAACAGACACATTGGATTTCAGAAACTTAGTACCCGTAAGACATAAAATATTTCACTAATATTTTTATATTGATTGCATGTTGAAATGATAATATTTTAGACTATTAGGCTAAATAAAATAGACTATTAAAAGTAATTTCCAAGCACCTGGGTGGCTCAGTCATTAAGTGGCTGCCTTCGGCTCAGGTCTTAATCCCAGGGTCCTGGGATCGAGCCCCGCATCAGGCCAGGAAGCCTACTTCTCCCTCTTTCACTCCTCCTGCTTGTGTTCCCTCTCTCGGTGTGTCTCTCTGTCAAATAAGTATATAAAATATAAATAAATAAATAAATAAAAGTAATTTCATCTATTCTTTTATACTTCTTAATGTAGTTATTAGAAAATTTCAAGTTACAAATTAGCTTATATATTTTTGAGGGGAGGGGGGGCTGTGCTAATCTAGAGTTTTACGGTCAGTGCTAAGCTGTGACATCTGTAGGGTCCGACGCAGGGCGCCCTGCTGAGGGGCCAGCTCTTCCAGGCCCAGGAACCCGCAGTCTGCAGGTCAGATCTCAGATACCCTCCCCCTGGGTTTAGAATGTCTTCATAAACTTTGAAACATTTGACTTCAGCTTGCTACAGTGTTAATTCATATTTTTAGAACCTCCCAATACAATTATCTTAAAGCAAAAAATGTATACTTTCTTTAAAAAAATATTTTTTCAGAATATTGATCTATAGGAGCTTTACCCAAAGAGGACTTTTGAAAATCTGTGTTTGACTTAGGGCCACAGTGGTCATTTTTTTTTTTTTTTTCTAAAATTGCATTTGGCTAGAGATTGAAATTTTGAAGCCAGAAGGAAACCCTCACTGGCTGAATGGGGGAGGTTGGGGCCTCAGAAAAACACTTTCTCCAGGGCTTTCAGCTGTTTCCAGTCATTGAAGGATGTAAAAATACAAGAAAAACAGTATTTTATTTTTCAGCTAAATTATAAGTGAATTTGTTTCAAAAATGCATTTAAGTTCTCAAGGCTAGAAGTTCATAAAAACAACTCATTTCCCAGTTAATAATCAGACCAGCAGAAGCCCACTTCCAAAACTCACACTTGCAGAATGACTAGACCCATCATGTGTCAAAACCCATCTTACCACCTGTGGAAGCCAGCTGCTGTAAAATACTCATCATTTCTGGATCCTGTTTGTATGTTGTGCTCAGAAAGAGGTCAAAAGATGGTGCTAACTTATTCCTGTCCTAAGTTAAATCCATATGCAAGTGTAATCATTCCCAGATCGAAGTCTGCTTATGGTAACTGTGTCAGGACTGTAAGTTTACTAAAACTTTTATAAGAGAAATACGGGAGTATAATGGTAGACAGCAGGCCATTTCAAGGTTATTATTAACACAGTCACAGGAATAAACTTTTCCAACTACAGAGAATAGTTTTGTTTTGTTTTCTTAAGATAGCACAAAAGGTACTTATGGAATTTGGGAAAGCGAGGCATTGTTTAGTTTAATGATGCAAAACTACCTTGCCATTAATTGATTATCTTTTGTACCGACTCAGTTTGATCCCTTCACCAGAATAATACAGTTCCAGTTCCTAAGTGAAACGAGGTACAGAGAGACAGGAAGTTTATTGCAACTTTTTGTTTCTGTAATGAAAAAAGAGGAAACATGCTGTAATTTAATATTGGTGAAGTTGAATCGACACACGTCCCAGTCTGCTTGAGAAAATAAGGAAACTCGAAAGGGCACGTAGTTCTAGGAAAGTGGTGGGCATTGCTTTCCAAACAATCCTGATATGTTGTTCAACTTGAAAACCAATTCCCAAGACTAGACATACCCGTTTCTGGATACTCTAGTCAAGGATACTCTGTCCCATTTCAGCCCCAAACAGAGGCGGTCAAAAACTATATACCTACCCAGGACTGTCCAGTGTGAAGACTCCATGAGCCCCACATATTTTGTTGCAAAAATACTTGGAGGTATCTCAATTATTCAACAAATTTTAAAGCAGTTCTGAAAAATGTGTCTTTATGCCATCTGGTCAGGAAGCCACAAGCAAGTTAGTCTAAAAATCTACTACATCATGTGGATGGCTTTGGGATTTTTTCTGATCCCCTAGAAAACTATCGTACCATCATCTGCAGGCTTTGGTTCTACATTCAGATTTTCCGCCACTGGATTTCCATTGTCCACGTGTCCACTTTTTATCTTCTTGAGGAAAGTGGGTCTTTTTAACTCGGAAAAATCTACTGGGCTGATTGCCAGCCTGCCTGCCTGCCTGCCTGCCTGCCCTCCCAGGTCTAGAGACTTCATACATGGTATCAGTTGCATTTATTAACAGAGCTTCAATACTACCTAGAGTTGCTGCCCTTTCTTGGAGCAAATATACCAGACTCACAGTTCTTTCCAAGAGACCTGTGGCATCACAGACTGTGTTCTATCTTCACCCGACTGAATCCTACCTGTCCTTTGAAACTTGGCTCCATTGTCATCACCAGGAGGCCTTCCCCAGCCCCTGGTTTTGGTTAGATGTTGCTCCCCAGCTTTCCTGGTTCCCTGTGTAGTTTATAATATTGCCTTTTTTGCACAGTATTTAAGAGGTTAGTTTGCCCCTCTTGTCTATCTACAGGTCAGGAACTATGTTTTTTCTCATCTTGGTATCTCTAAAGACTCAGAACAATGTAGGACACCTGTGGAGTTAATAATTAATTGTGTACTGGATGCATGGATAGATGGATGGGGAAGCCATCAAGGTAGAGATTCTAAGCCTCTTTTGTGCCATGGGTCTGTTTGACCCTCTCATGCATGGACCCCTACTCAGAGTAACGTTTTTAAGTGCATAAAATAAATACATGAAATTACTACCAAAAAAAGCAATTATATTGAAGTGTAGTTATCACAATAACTTAAAAACAGATTTGTGGTATATAGTTTGTACACCTTTATTAACACATTAAATAATGAGATATAATAGCAGTCAGAATTAGTACTGTGAATTTGTAGCAGTGAGCTAAGTAACTTTTTAGTTATCTTCACCAAATTTTCTGTGATTTGAAAATTTCCATAATTTTATAGGTAACAAAATATAGATGTTACTCAACTATTGTTTGTTGCCTGTATTCCTAACTGAAGGAAATACTAAGTTATAGTTAGAGGTTGGCAAAAATAAAGATGTCCTCTTTTTTCCCAAGCAGGTTTACATTACCCCTCCCCCACTGTCACCACGTCCACATGAACCCATGTGGACCCACAGACCCCCAGTGAGGAAGCCCTACTCTAGAGACACCAGACAGGGTGAGGCAGCATGGTGGTGTGGCTTGAGCGCTGGCCTGAGGAATAAGAAGCCATGAAACGCTACGCTAAAAAGACAAGGTTATTTTGAGCTGTGGGGGAAGTAGTGCATGGTCTCAGCAAAGGGGTAATGATCAGGGTCATATACAAAATGTTTGGCCACTGTCTGACAGCCACTGACTCATCCGAGCCTGTGCCATCCGCGAACCGCCAGCCCGTTGAGAGCGACCAGTTCACATCAGTCAGCCCTAAGAATGTGGCTGGGTTAACAAGTGAGAGG
Organism: Lontra canadensis; assembly: GCF_010015895.1. Taxonomy (NCBI): domain Eukaryota; kingdom Metazoa; phylum Chordata; class Mammalia; order Carnivora; family Mustelidae; genus Lontra; species Lontra canadensis. The sequence continues at coordinate 15,322,447 of NW_022631026.1, read as the reverse complement.
GATTATTGGGGTGGCGGGGGATGTATGGAAAATATCGGAGCAGAGGAGATTTGAGATAGGAAGATCACTCGAAAAGCTTTTACAAGGACTGAGGCAGTGGGATGGGGGCGGAGAGGAGGGAGGACAGGGGAGATTTAGAAAGTAGAAGCAGAAGCACTTATACTAATAGCACATGAGAGAATAGAGAAGGAAGCGTCTCAGGTTATGTCTCTGTATTGAGATCGGTACAAGCTAGGGGATGTGGGACAAGTACCAGCAAGCCGTGGGAGGTGGTTGAGAAAGTAGTTCCTGTGGGTACTTTGTCTGAGAGAGCTGTGGGACCACCAAGCAGACACGTGTGTGAAGCTCAGAATGGTGGTCGGGGCAGAATTTCCATTCGGATATAATGATGACAGACTTGAAGCCGTGAGCCTGGATAACTGTAGCAAAAGGAAGTAGTATGTGGAGAGAAGACATCTAAAGATTGATCCTTGAGAGAGCAGAGCTTGAAAGGTTGGGAGGAAGTAGAGGAGCTAATGAACAAGACAGGAGTTGGAGAGGAGGGATGGGAATGAGAACCAGGATAGAATAAACCCAAGTAAGAGAATCAGCTCTACCTTTTCCCCACCCCAATCCCAATTCTTTGGGGAAGCCCTGGGGTATGTAATGCTTTATGAGGCACCTGGTGTGTCTGAGGCAAATAGGTCCGCATTCCCTTGTTCTGTCATTGTTCTAAACTGTAAGGGAATGTATGTCTCATTCGCAGAAAAGCGAATTAGTGTTTGGTTTAGAAACTTGAAGTTTTCATTTAAAACTCACTTAGGAGGGAAATTCTAAACTGCCGTGACCATCTCTGGCCTGGGCGTATGGAAACAGCTGGTGTGTGCTACTGCCAGCCCGGATCTGAACCTCACTATCAGACAGCAGGGGTCTCGGGTCGTTCCCAGCAAGAACACACGAGGTGCAGCTTTGTGACAGAGGCGGGCAGCCGTCGAGGGGCCACCTGCAAAGTGGTGCTGCCCCTGCCCCCAGAGGGTCAGGCCACGGTGACAGGGTGGTTTGGGAAAGGGGCAGAATGCCCTCGGGAACGGGAACTCCTCCGCCATGGCTCTTTTCTTGGCCCACCTGAGCCCAGAGGTGCCTGTTGCCTTTGGGAAGAAACCCAGTGCAGTTGTTTGCAGACTGGGGCGTGCAAATCCTTCAGACATGCGCACGTCCTGCTTAGCAGAGCGTGGGAAGCGCTGCCTGGACCAGCTAACCGGGACTGCCCGCCGCACCGCGGTCCGAAACGGATTGTGTTAGTTCTGCCGGTTTCATTTGAAACCTATTCGGAGTGTCATAATCATCCTGGAAATACGTACATTTGTCTTTATCTCAATCATTTTGACCTTGGGAGCTTTATCTTAGGCGCTTGTGTTAGCGTACCCTGAGTTCTCCAGGGGAGCGTGGTTGAAAGAAGCTGGTGTGTACTGCGGGGCAGTCTTCTGAGTCACAGCCTGAGGTTCAAACCCCAGCTCTACCACTCGCTTCCTTACGGAACCTTGACTAAGTTACGTGACCTCACTGTGCCTCCTTTTTTCATCAATAAAATGGTTTGATAATAGTATCTAGTATCATACATTTGTTCCAAAAATATAATGCTGTAATTCATATAAAGGCCTTCCAAGAGTATCTGGCATATACTAAGCATTCAAAGAAGTTTATTATTATTATTATTATTATTATTATAAAGTTAGTTATATCCTAGATATGCCTCTAAGTGCTTTCAAAAGACTATTTGCTTAACTTCTCCCCCCACACACTCCTTCCCAGATATTTTCATTCTGTAGCAAAAGATTTCAGTGATATTAAATATAGAGCCAAGAGACTCTGGAATGTCCCAGGCCCGTTCTAGATCACAGACACTGCTCCCCTTGAGATGCCTAGGGGAGATGTTGTACGGGAACGAACAGTGGTAAAGAGAAGTACTTAATCTTTCCAGGACTTGGTCCAGTACCCTCATGCAGAGAATTCAGATGAGCTGAACTTGGCCATTTCTCTAAGTTAGTTAAACAAGACGCTTCAGCACATCTGCTAGTTTCCAGAGGCATATGACCAGGAAGAAACAGAAACACAAGGCGATAAATTTGTTCCCTATGCCTCAGACTCTGTAGCCTCGCCAGAAGAAAATCGACACCTCGGGTCAGCTTCTTACGCTAGTCCCGCGTGAGAAAGAGACAAAGCTGGTCACTAGCTGGTCCACTACCTTTAGGAGTGAGTGTGTTCTGGCCCTTTACACTTGAGGTACCCAGGAAAGAGAGAGCCTCACTCTGCAAGCCTGTTGTTGTGCCACTGGAGAGGGACCCAGTCGGTCACCCACCAGCCTGCCTCCTCCCCCTCTTCCTTTGGTGCCTCAGTTCCCAGTGCTCCCCGAGGTGCCTGCAGAGGGAAAAAGGGCTCAGTGGTCATAAAGGGTTGTGTTGTCTCCTCCATCCCCAGCCATGTTTCTTCATCTTTGGGGATTTTAATTCGCATGTTCTCAAGAATGATAATGGAGCCAATTCTGGATAAAAGGAAGAAAGGAAACAAGGTAAATTGGAAAGTGAATTTCCTAAACTGTCTCCCTTTCTTTAGCAATTCTTCAAGTTCCTAAAAAGGGTTGCTCAGAAAGACTGTAGTGAAATTGTAAAGCTCTGGGACTGCTGCCCCTCTGTTCCCAAGAGGCATGTGATTTTTAAATAACGGGAAAAAGGCTTATGTTACAGAATAGGCCTCTGAGGGTGGAGGGTCCGACTGTCCTGTCCAAGAGGAAAGGCAGCAGCCTGCCCTGGGTTCTCTGCAGGGGTGGGTGCATGCAGAAGGCTTAGTACCCTGAGCCTCAGAGTGTGGCGGGGAGGAGAGGATGCAAACAGGGAAATAAAGCAGGACAGGGAGATCTAGCTGGGAGGTAACTAGGTGTTTGGGTTCAAATTTGACCCCTTGGTAGTACTTTATGACCACTGAGCCCTCTTCCCTCTGCAGGCACCTCAAGGAGCAGTGGGAATCGATGGGGTACTAATTTGACCCTGCTTTGTATCTGATCTTTGGCTACTTTGATCATAAACAAAACAAAAACCACAAACAAACCCAAACCTGTCAGGTGGCAGTTATTTCTGAGAAGGAGAGGAAACGTGAAGAAAACAGGAATGACAATTTTTCTGACTTCTTAAGAGCACAAAGGAGACAATGTGTCTCCTCCCTGAGCATCTACACCATTGCTCTGGTTACTGTCGCGAAGATGCCACGGCTTTCCCTGCCGCAAGCGTGACAGCTCAGGACTCTCTCTAAAGAGGTGGGCTTGTACACACGCTGGGCACACAGGGAGCTGCAGCCCTTTGTGGAATGCTGGCAGGGGAGTCCCTGTGCGGCCCAGGAAAGCAGGAGGCCTTACCTCTGCTGCTGCTGGAGCCCAGGGGCTCCCCCCGGGAACCCGACCAGGAGGGGAAGTGGCAGCCTCCGAATACTAGTGCCGTCCTTTATTTTGGAAGACACTCGACCAGGAATACTCAGATGGCACTGCAGTGTGGGCTTCAGGTCTCATTAATAAGTAAAAGTGGCGAGAGTCACCTCAGCGAGCCAAGCGTGAATGGTGGCTTGATGACAGGGCCTGTGCCTCACGGTGTATTTGGTTGGCGACTAATCTTGGATCTTCCAACCAAGGTCTTTCCAGTATATTCCCCGTGATCTTCTCAAGGGAATACAGCGTGTGTGTGTGTGTGTGTGTGTGTGGAGAGAGAATGTGTGTGCACTATATGATAATATATATAATAAAATGCTTTGTTTTAGGCTTAAAGAAAGTATATAGGGGCGCCTGGTTGGCTGAGTCAGTTGAAGCAACTGACTCCTGATTTCAGCTCAGGTCATGATCCTGGAGTCCCAGGATCGAGCCCCACATTGGGCTCCCTGCTCAGCAGGTAGTCTGCTTCTCCCTCTGGCTCTCCCCCATCTTAGCTCTCTCTCTCTCTCACTCTCTTTCAAATAAATGAATAAATGAATTTTTCTTTAAAAAAAAAAAAACAACCAAGGGCTCTAAAAAATGTATTTTAAGATAGGATTTTTTGTTAGTGATTAGCTAAATCAAAAATACAAACTTAGGTCATAAGATGATTTCTAGCATTTCTTTTGCTCTTAAAATAAATCCTCTGTTCATAACGCATGAAAGCCAACTTTCAACTCAAAATGTGTACTAAAACCAAGCTTTGTTGACCCCTTCGGGGCAGAATTCTGGTTTTCCTATGTTGGGCTCCTGTAACAGTTCCTCTCTCTCTGCCTGTTGTACTGAAGGGCCAGTTTGTACATGCCTGTGTTTTTCCCTAGTCTGGCAGCTTCTCCAGGCCAGAGCTGTTTTACTCACTTGTGAATTTCAACCACTTCGCCAATCCTAGATGGGAAATAGCGTTAGAGTCATTTTTGGTGGGACTGCTTTGAGTCCGTGAGTTTCAGCAGCAAAAAGTGAGAGAAAAAAAACACCCACATGAGAAAAGACAAATGTGGTTTTTGTATGGTGGCAAACTACAACAATTGGTAGAGACATTTCTGCAGGGACGGATCTCCTTAGGGGTGCACTGAAAGCTAAAGGAAAATAATCTGTGAGCGTAGAGACTTTCGTAACCGTAATTCCACCTTACCACAGAAAACACGTGAGGAAAAGCAAAAAGCAGTCCTGAGAAGTCAAAATGTACAACAACTGGAAAATTAAATTTTGTGTTTAATAGAGAAGTGAATTACTTAACATGACAGCAATTTGGAAACACAGAATAATTTCCATTCAATAATGTGTACTTTTTATCAACTCTCATGCGTATCAAAACGAGTGCCAAGGAGAAAGAAACTACAGGAAATAATTTATCTTCTAACAACCCTTTAGATTTAAAAGTGCCGCTGATAGCCTCAGATTCTCAGGTAACAATTCTGGTAATTTCCTGGCAGTTATCCCGCCCATGACACTCAGCACCCTGGAACTGCATAGACGGTGAGGAAGCCTGTAAGTAGAGGCGTTGGGGGGTGCCTGGGTGGCGCAGTCAGTTAAGCGGCTGCCTTTGGCTCAGGTCACAGTCCCAGGGTCCTGGGATCGAGCCCTATGTCAGGCTCCCTGCTCGGTGGAGAGCCTGCTTCTCCCTCTCCTCCCTGCTTGTGCTCTCTGTCTCTCTCTCTCATTCTCTCTCAAATAAATAAATAAATAAATAAATCTTTACCCCACCTCCCCAAAAAAGTACAGATGTTGGGTGTGCCCCTACCCTTGCTGGCCACACTCAGTTTTCAAAGCCAGTTTAAGACCCCCCCCTCCCCCAGTCTTTAGGTTTATATGTTTTCATAACATGGGTCAATTCATTGTTAATTGTAGAGGGTAGTAAAAAGAACTGATCAGGAATGTTTTCCCTGGATTTATAACCCACCACTTGTTTGAACTTAAGCAAGGTACTCCCACTAAGCCTCAGTTTCCTTTTCTGTCAAATAGGGATGAAATGCCTCCCTCAGAGTGTTGTTGTGAGGACTCCTTGAGTCCAGAGCTTAGCACGTTATTCTCAGTTTTTATCGGTTCATTATTATGTGTCATGATGGAGATTTGCTTTGACAGAGCGATATAGAGCAGTGTACACTCTTAACGACCAGGCTTCGGTGTCCAGTTCTTTCTTTCTTTCTACTTCACCTGTCTGCTCCCACCCCCCACTAGGACCTCTACACACCCCATCCTTTTTCAGTTTCCTGTTGAGGGTTACAGATGCAGAGTTTTCTGTTCAGATCTATTGCCTGTGACTTGTAATCTATAGGGACGGGAAGTATCTTGAGCCAGTGTATGTAAAGGCATTAGAATAGCCATGTGTTTTATATGTAAGCCAAGATTTTTATAGAGGGCCCTTCGTGAATATAGTCCAAAGAAGAATTACAGGAAAAAAAAAAAAAAAGACCTTACCCCACCATCACTTAGAGATTTAACAAAATCTAGCCCACTCTAAATGGTTACTAGCCATGGAGAATTGAACAACAAAATTTGATGAACATATGGGAGATCTGGAATCCTTACTACTACACGGTCTTGAACACTTAGTGTTAAGGTTCCTAGTACATGCCTTGGGCAGCGCATGCGCGTAACTGCTTGTATACGACTGGTCTCTTGGTGTAGGTAGGTGTAGGATCCCTGGGATCCATGCTTATTGTTCCTGCTCAGCTGTCTGACACTTTCACGCATGAGGGAAGGAATGGTGTTTCCCTAGTGCTGAGCCTCGCCAAGCTGGACTTTTCAGTGGAGGCATTTCAAGTGGTGATTGCCCCACTAAAAAGGAAATGCCGAGTTCTCCACAGAAAGAGAATGAGGCAGAAGTGGCAGCAGGCGCATACGGTGGTGATCGTCCTCCTCATCAGAGAGACTCCTGGGGAGGTCTTTCTGCCTGGCCCTCCTTCTGGGTGACCCTTTCATAGTAAGCCTTTTCACAAGACCTCACCATCAGCTTGGGCTGGTGCAAGGGCTCCCAGAGAGCCTTTCTCGGTGTTCAGGAATCTTCCAGCAAGAGAGTGCGCTGGAGCAGAGGAACACCCCTGATGGACACAAGTCCAAGTCAGCATTTCCAGATTTCTCAGCACTGTTTCATACTCTGAGGAAGTGCAGAGCCACTGGGCACGATGACTGCTCCATATGCTGTTTCCCAGATAAAATTTAAAAGATTCTTATGGGTAAGGGTAGGGCGTGGTGTAGAGAGAATCTAAAGTTATTAGGCCTGTTGGTAGGTAATTAATGCCTGCAGGCAGCCGGTCCTCCCAGCAATACCTCAAGGGAAACTGTGGCAGGGTGTTGCTGGCCAAAATAGTGGCCCACTGCCCATGAGGTTATAGCATGCCTGAGCTGTGGAGAGACTGACCCCCTGAAGCAAGGAACCAGGCCACTGCCAGGCCCTCTGGTCTCTAGCAACAGGAAGAACTTCCCATTCTGCTAAGAGCCATGGCATAATGAATTTCGGCTTTAGGGCCTTTGGAGTGCCCAGAAATGGTTGTAGTGAGCAAAAACCAGGAGGATAAAACAAATAAGTGAGCAGCCTATGAGCCACAAAGCCTTTACAGCATTCAAAACTAAAACCCCAGGTGACACCCAGAAAAATCTCGATGACGTAATTCAGAGGAAGTCTGCACCTCAAGGTTTACTATTAGTAATTGACTCTCTGGACTACTGCATCACATATTTTCCTCTTTAAAGTATTAACTATCCTTTTAGGGGTGCCTGGGTGGCTCAGTGGGTTAAGCCTCTGCCTTCAGCTCACGTCATGATCTCAGGGTCCTGGGATCCAGCCCTACATCGGGCTCTCTGCTCAGCAGGGAGCCTGCTTCTCCCTCTCTCTCTGCCTGCCTCTCTGCCTACTTGTGATCTCTCTCTCTCTCTCTGTCAAATAAATAAATACAATCTTTAAAAATATGTAAAGTATTAACTATCCTTTTAAATATTGGTTAAGTCATAAGGTGATTGTAATAAAGACCAGTGTTTTTGTAAACGCAGTCTCTCTTGTCCATATTCAGCTAGTGGATTTAATGGCTGTAGAGCAGAATCCGTGGACAGTGACACATGTGCCCATCCTGTCCTCCACCACACCTTGACTCCTCCAGTTTCTTGTCACCATTGTAGCCAGAGTACATATCCTACCATGCAGACCTTATCATGTCACTTCATTGTGTGAAGTCCTGGGGACTTCCGGTTTCCCCCACTATCCCAAAGTCGAGCATTCCTGTGAAACCTTTTGTAAGCTGAAACGGCATAAAGCAAAGAAGCAATTATCTTTAATCTATATGGAGAAAAATTTTTTGAGTGGTCCCAGACCCCAAAAATAAGCTCTCGTAGGCTTTTCTGATACCTTAGGACACATCTTGCTAGTGGGTATACAGAGCGAATCGAGGTAAAGCAGAGATGCTTGCAGACACAGTTCAGGGTTCCGGCGGCTTGATGTGCAGTGGGGTTCCAGGGGAAGGTGCTCAGGGGAGCCGTGCACACACACGCAGCACGCGGCCTCTCTACCTGCCCGCTGCCAGACGAACACTGAGCACTGCTTTCACTTTTCACCCTTATTCATAAAAGCAAAAAATCTCTTTGGATTTCTTTCAGTTGGCAAAAACAGGTACTAACATAAGTATTTCAGAGACGCAAAGCAGCAGAACACAGACTTTGGAAAAGCAGGGGATATATGTGTGTGTGTGTGTGTGGACAGGTCTAGATCAGTTTCCAGTAAGGCTCTTAGTAATGTCCTCACAGAGGCTGTGTCTCCCTGCAGCTGCTTGCCGTCACCCGAAGTAGGGCTGGGTCACCCGCCCACTGAGTCAGCACATTCTCCTGCTACGTGGAGCCTGTTCTTAGAAATGTTACAGACACTCTCAGGATTCTGGTCACATTTCATCTGCTACCTTGAGAAGCCTGAGTCTATCTGATTCATCTTTGGATGCATTCAACAAACCTATCGCATCCACCTACCATGTGGCTGCATGGAAACGGTGAGGTGTGTAATGAATGGTCACTAGGCTCTCAATGATTACATCTCAGTAACTCGTCCTCGTCCTCACCAATCATCTCTCCAGTGCCCATCCCAGCCTCAATGTACACGTCCTTTAAGTGGATCACGGGTGATCTCTCACACAGGACTCTCCCTCCTTATACGGGAATGGATTTCTTTCCATCAGATGCCTCTTAATTCACTCCCATACACCATGAAGGTCACTGCCTCAAGAGAGCCATGCTCTGGAGGGGGCCTTGGGACTAGCCTGCAGGGCCAGAGACGGGAGCTGTTTCCAAAGCATTGCAGGTCGCTGGTGTCATGTTTGTGTTGGAAGAGGAAAATATTTTCTAATACAATGTTTTTGTCTTGTCTTTTAGCTTACATTTTACTATGGAACTATAGATGCTTGGTGTCCAACGGCATACTATGAAGACATAAAGAAAGAATTTCCAGAAGGAGATATTCGACTCTGTGAGAAAAAAATCCCTCATGCTTTTATCCTCCGTTTTCCGCAGGAAATGGCTGACATGGTAGCTGACTGGCTAAAGGATGATCTGTCCAAAATCTAAGTCCTGACCTGCAGAAACATGACTGAGAGCTAGTACATAGCAGCAGTGGCTGTGCCTTCTCTTAGTAACACCCTTAGTAGATAAGTGTTCATTGTTAACGTTTGATATTAGACAACAAAAACAAAAAGAACCTCTTGGCTTGTTATCTGCTCCCAGCTAGCTCCCCATACCACCGGCTGAAGTAAACACAATGAAATACACCACAGGTTTAACAGCACATTTTCCAAGACTCAGGGAACACAGTGATCAGTGACCTAAACAAGACCCCTTATGTTTGCGCAAGATACCCCAGTGGCACCCTGCAGTTGATTTTAGTAGGCAGGATCCTTGTAGACCAAAGGAAGTCTAAATTTAGTTGATTTTAATCCAATTACCATGTGGAATAGGCTCTCCTAGAGGACATTATGAAAAACACACTAGGAAATGTAAAAGAGAGCAGTGAATATAAAGTGTAGAGTCAGATACATAAGTGTATGAGATCATGAGGACACACATTCCAGTAGCAGGAAGTGATGAGTAGTGGATCTCGGACGTGGACCTGGGTCTCCCTTAAAGACAGAAGCTGAAGATGAGCCTGGACTAACTTTGAGGTCATCAGAATTCAGCTGGCTACCAGCACAGCCTGCGTGCCCCCTGCACCCCGATACTACCTTGCAGCATGTCATGAGCCACAAGCAGAGCCAACATCAGGGGAGGCACGGCTTGTCTGCATCTCTGAGAAGCTTCCCGGAGGAGTGAGATTTCCTGGTCACTCTTCATCAGAGAATAAAGTTCACCAGACATTCCTTGGGCCAAGGAACTCGGTAAGAGTTGTTGACTGCGCCTCCTGCCACGAGACAGCCCCGAGCTCTGTGCTGAGCACCAGCCTGCCAGGCTGTGAGCTCTTGGCAGGCTCCTCTCCTGTGGGGCTAGGATGTAGAGGCCTGGGGTGTCCCAAAGCCAGCCTGTACCTGCCTCATGGAGTTGCTTCTGCTGTGATTTTTCCAGTGAAACTACATTGAGGACCAACTAGGAGCCAAATACTACGCTAGGCATCAAGGAACGAGTTCTTGGCTATGTCATGATTCTTTTCTTCTGAAAAATCTTCCAGTAAGTAATTTTTGAGAGGGCATCTTTCAATCGGTGAAGAGAGAATTACCATAAATGAGTTCTGCATTTCCGCCCTGGCTTTGTTAGTGGGAAAGAAATTGTTTGACTGTTGAACCAAAACAGGCCATGATGGATTATGTGAATTCACCTTCTCCAGATACCTTGAGGTCCAGTAGAGAAGAAGCTTGTTCTCCAGCCTAGAGTAGGCCCACAATATTTCTGCCTTCCCTAAAATCACTCAATCCTGGGACCCTAGGAACCAATAATTCCCACTGACAGCAGTGATAGTTGACAGTTGATCAGAAACATTCAGTTTTCCCCAAAGGAGACCCCTCATGGTGTTATCATTCCTTAAGAACAATAGGTTGTTGTCCTTCCTTCCAAAGCCTAAAGCCCCAATGAAAGATTCCGCTCTGATATGCTGCCAGCCCAGTGGTGAGTGTTGAGCGAGTTACTGTCCCTTGGCATGGCTTCTGCATCCGAGCAAATGACTTCTCGGAGGGGAAGAGCCAAGCCCCTAGGCAAGGAGTGCTCTTGGCCCTGGAGAGAAGCCAGGAGACACGCATTGGCACAGGCCTGCACATACAGTCCCAATCGGCCTCTGTGTGGGAAGGCCTTCTGGAAATCTGATGTTAGAAGCTGAGGATTCCTGTCTCCAAAGTGCCTTGTGTATAGGAGATGCTCGGTCGTACTCACTTGAAGCCCTCGAGCAAGTCGTGGGTGAATCACACCTACTCAGAGAAGAACACCCCAGCTTTCCTTTCAGCATAATTTCTATTACTCCCTATTTCACAAGTCCACATGTATGACATTGTGTCTTATTTTGGTTTGTCCGAGCCTAAAAAATGGTAAAAAGTAAAATGATAAAGTAAATGATATGGGCTCATTTTCTGTTTATCATCTGATCACCAAATGAATTTTCAAAATAAATGTTTTACTAGCACTTACGACTGCCCGGCCTGATCTCTGTGTTGAGGGAGGAGGGTGTAAGCTCAGCAGTCCCCCTGAGTTAGACTCGGGCCAAAGTCTTTCTGTTAAATTCTCAGTACTTCTTCTAGGGAAGGAAGAATACGATTTTAGGAGATTAAAGTTCATTTTATTTTGTTAGGAATTAAACAAAAGACTCAATGTTCTCATGCATTTGTATGAGGTGATGATATGGTATAAGAATTCTGGAGGCTGCATCCTCAGTGTGATTTTTAGGCGACTTTCTCTAATTTTCCATGCCTCGATGTCCTCACTTATAAGATAGGATTAATAATAAAGCATGCCTCAGGGGCACCTGGGTAGCTCAGTGGGTTAAGCCTCTGACTTCGGCTCAGGTCATGATCTCAGGGTCCTGGGATCGAGCCCCACATCGGGCTCTCTGCTCAGCAGGGAGCCTGCTTCCCCCTCTCTCTCTGCCTGCCTCTCTGCCTACTTGTGATCTCTGTCTGTCAAATAAATAAATAAAATCTTTAAAAAAAAAAAAAAGCATGCCTCATATTGTTGGAAGAATTAAGTGGGGTGATAAAATTAAAACATTTAGTGCAATTCTTGGCTGAGAGTATCTTCTCAATACAGATTGGCTCTAATAGTTATTTTCATTATTAAGCATCATCATCGTAAAAAAGAAAAGATTAAAATTGGTAAGCAGTGGATGAAATTCACTTTCCAGAAGCATTTCTTCCTGTATGTACCAGTCAGCCACACAGATGGTCCTTGTCAAAGGTTTGTCTTCATATGGGTTTATCTAGCGCCGAGTGAGGGGTCTAAGCTAGAGTCAGAACCGCTGCCCCCAGGTGGTCCTCAGGCTGCACTGGGCCAGAGGACAGAGAGAATGTCCAGAGGCAGCTCCCGTGGTCCTCTGGGTTCATGTCCGAGGTGGCTAGGGACCTCTCACCATCCACTTCACCACCCAACCCTTGGAGAGCCAAGGACCACCAAAGGCTTGATTTCTCTTTACCCTACATTATATTAAAGTTAATTCCATACTATCTTTTAAAAGATTTATTTATTTGAGAGAGAGAGCTCATGCAAGTCAGGGGAGGGCACAGAGGAAGAGAATCTTCAGACTCCCCACAGAGGGCAAAATCCAAAAGAGGCCTCAGTCCCACAGCTCTGGGATCATGACCCAAGCTAAAACCAGGAGTCAGATGCTTAACTGACTGACTGAGCCACCCAGGTGCCCAAAATTAATTCCATTAAAGGAGACTAAAAAGACATGACAACTTAATGTAACACTTGATTCTTACAAAAGAAAACATTGTTGGGACAGTTTGCACAACTCGATCAGGGTCTACAGATGACCTGGGAGTAAGAGATCAACGTTCATTGACTGACTTCAGTGGTTGGATTGTGAAGAGAATGTCCTTATTTGTACTGAAGACACATTGAAGTTTCTGGTGGTGATCAAGCACCAAATCATCTTACTAATGGTTCAGAGAGGAAAGAAAATGTTCTTTGTACTTGCAATTTTTTTATACGTTTGAGATGAGTTTGAAATCACTGTGCCGTCTTCCACATCTGTCTTTTCTTCTTTCCTGGAAAGTAAATTTCTTCTTCTAAGCAATAAGTGGAGATCTGAGTTCAAATCCCGGATCTGTCATTTACTGGGTTTTTGAGGCTACCTTGGCTTATCCTCCCTGAGGCTCCCCAGCCCCCATCTTGTCATCCATGAAAATACTTGCTTTCATTTGGAGATGTGAGAATGTTAGATTTGGGGAGGGCTTTTGTTTTCCGTTAATGGGGCTAATTGAGGTCATGCGTAACAGGAGCTGGCACCCTGTCTGGCTTATGGAGGACGCTCTGTAAAATGGTACCTGAAGGAAAAGGTTAGCAAACTTCCACAGTCTCTCATCTTCGGTGCAGCAGAGGACCCGGTGATGTCTCAGCTTCTACATGGTCTCACCCAGCCTGCAACTTGATTCTTGTGGTCTTGGCATTTCTGGTTCCTACTGGGGGAAGGGGGCAGTTGCTCACCCAGCTCAGCTTTCGGGCTGAGGGCCGTGAAGGCCTCCCACGGACAGCACAGGATGCTGGAACATCCCCTTGTTGAGGACCTGATGGTGGATTTAGGAAAGATGCAGGGAGCCAAACATTTCCTAAGTAACCGGAGACACCGTCTTTGTTTCTGGCCTCTCGCAGGAGAGAAGAAGACATACTTGGGCTGCTCCGTCGCTTGGGAGGTGGGGTTTAAAGAGGGGTCAGTGGCTGGAACTAAGTGTGCCCTATGAACAGATCTCTCTCTCTGAGGCCTTAAGACAGAAGCTGTCCTGCAGGAGTCCTTTTCCAAAGTGCAGAGATTCCTGCCTCTGCTCCATAGATAGGCGAGTGATGGCTCTGGTCCACGGGGGGAGCCACTATAGGACACATGTCTGGCCTCTCCTGCCAGACTGAAGGTTCTGGATTGCTGTAGTCCCGTGAAGTGGAAACCCCCAAAGGGAGAGGGGAGGCACCTGCTCCAAATGCCAGAAAAGACAGGGAGAGCTTGGGCAGTGTGGGAGAGAGGAGAGAGCCCACAGAAAGAGGCTGCCACTCCCCCTGCACTTTCACAGGGTCTCAGTTAAGCCTTTCGGTCCCACGGGCTGTGGCCGTACTCACCACAGGTCACCACAGAGGGGAGAGGTAAGTGACTGGCTCAAGATCTCACAGCTACTGAGTGGCCTCCGGAATTCCAAGGCAGCCTCTACTCCGAGCCAAGGCTTCCTCCCCTTTCCACGGCACCGTGCTGCCTCCCGGAGGCAGGAGTGGGCAGCCCAGCCAGAGTAGAAGGCTGGACGAGCGAGTCAACAAGTCAACGGAAGGGCAAACAACCGCCAGTTTAGCAGGCCCATGGAAGAGTAGGTAGTTTGTAACACAAGAATAGTTTTAGAAGAATGAGAGAGAGAGAACAGACCTGCTGGCCAGGGACGGGGGCGGGGAGGGCGGTGCATCAGGCAGCAGCGGATTGCAAGGAGGAAGCCCTGCCTGCTGAGTCCAAACGAGGCTGCAGTGCCTCGTTCTGCCCCTCTGCTCTCTGCGGCAGCCGCCTGGGCCCTCCAGGTGCTGACTTCCCTGACCGCACCTGTGCTCTGAAACCTCTGGAGTCACCTGCTCCAGCTCCGAGAGTGCCCACACCCCTCCCCTCCCCTACCCCCAGACTTGGCCCCAAAGGCCAACTGCTCCTGCCACCTAGTATAGCCCCTCTCCTCCCCCGCCCTCCCTCCCTCTTAGCCCTCGGGGGGCCCTGGCCATGTCTCTATTGGAGTACTTACCAGTTACTGCTGGAATTATATTTTTCCATTCTGCTCCTCCCACCCCCACCACCAAACTCTTTCCTGCCCTTAAAAGGAGAGTCCTAGGACGTGGAACTTGTGTCTTGTCATCTCTGTGCTCTCAGGGCTTATAGAATAGGGCCTGCCACACAGAATATTCAGGAAGTTTTACCTAAATCAATACAAGTTTCTACCATACCTGAGAGCCAACCTCTCAAGAAACAATTCTCTCAGTTGCTCAGACTCTCAGGGAACCACATCTCAGGAATTCTGTGTCCCTCTGTCCCTCTTGACTGAGTAAGTAAATGGAAATGGAAGGTGGACTAGCTCTTTTATCCCTTAAGCCTTTCCGCAGCTGAGCCAGAACAGCGGGGCCAGCTAGACTCCGGGACGTTGGCTTTCTGGCACTGGGGACTACAGGAAGCAAAGTCCCCACACTTCGTGGCCATTCCTGTCCCCTCCAAATGCAACTGTTACTGCCATTCTTCCATGGTCAGAAAGCCTCTGGAGTTTGAGTCTTAGCAACTACCAAATATGTGGTGGTTATTTGTTGAGCGCTAGCCCAGCGCAGCACCCCTAGTGGGAATTACAGCAACAATACACGAGACCGGGCCCGGGGAAAGCAGAGCGTTTTCATTTTGGATCGCATTCCTCAGACATTCTGGCAATGGGGCCTGTGCTGACCTCCCTACATTGGGACAGACTTCCTTGCTGGGTAAGTCTATGGGAAAATTCCTCTTCCCTGGGAGGGGAATGTGACCCCGTGACTGGGCGTCCATTACAGCCAGGGGTGCGGGTGCACCTGCAGGGCCTCCCTCCTCACAGAGGGACTAGAATCCCATCTCCGCAAATCCACCCTGCTCCGGCTCCACACCACAGCTGGGCTTCCTCCTGCTGGCCACTGCCGAAGGGCGCGCACCTGCATGCGATTAGGACTGGCAGACGCCCATGGCCTCGCAGTCCGGGGCTGCACGCTGGTGACACGTTGCAACGGACGAGTTCCTCTCCAGATCCCTCCTCCTTCCGCATCGCAGAGTGTGGGATCCCCAGCATTGGAGGAGCACAACCACCATGCGGGGGGCGGTGGCGGGAGGGGTGGGGATGCCGCCCTCCGCAGGGCAGCAGGTGGCACGTGTCCGGCTTGGCTGCTGAGCGCCGAGCAGGCACTGGACACGCACTGTTGATCAGGCACACCAGGACCCACAGGAGGGAGAGCAGCCAGCAGGCAGCACCCCCGTCACTGGGGAACTTGACACTCGGTTCTCATCAGTGTTCGGGAATAGGATAAAAGTCTAAATGCTACCCCCGACTTTCCACTCTCCCCATAACTCCTCCTTGTCTGCTAACTCGGTATCCCCTCACCAGGGAATGCCGGGGTAGGCCACGTGGAGACCGAGAAATAGGAAAACAAAGAACTGACTCAGGGTCCGGATAAACGATCACGATAAGACTTCACACTTTCCAACGGCAGAGTCTCAAATCTTATACTTGAATGCACCTACCAAGTGAGTTAGTTGAAAGGTGAACGTGATTTTCTTCCAAAGAAAAAGACTCCCTTATTTAGTAGGAATGAAATTAAGCAGCAAAAGGGAGCAGACTTTCTAGATCTACCTTTCACCAGAGAGAGACCATCATGACCACGGGGACTGGCATTAACCCGGGGTAGGAACAGCCCTATTCCAGTGGACGTGTGCCCTGCGGAAAGGGGGGCTCCCCCTGGCCACGTCCCTATCCCAGAGGAGGTAATTCTGATAACAAGCCATTCCTGAAAGCAAGGCCCTGTCACCTTCCCCATATGGCTGCTCTATCACTAATCCTCTCCCAGAAGTATATAAGGAACAGATAAAATAGCTTTCTTCTTCCTGTGTTGTAGGGCAAAGTCATGAGTGACTGACTGGTCCTCTCCTGCCCAGTCTGGGAGATGTACTGAAGGATGCTGGCTGGTGCCACAGAGCACGGATCTTCGTACTCGTCCGAACAGTACTGAGAAAAAGCAGCCGGATGTGCTGTCAGAATTTGTTGGTTTCCCTAAAATACATACCTGGCCTTGCAGAGGAAGCTGCCACAGCTGGGCGTTACTATGGCTGTGGGTTGTGGAGGCCTCCCTGTGCAGCCTCAGAATGGGGGTGCTCAGGCTTCCTGCAGTGAGACAGATCCTACAGGGGCCTGCTGCTATGGAGCAAAACCTTTCCACTGGGACTGTGCTTGCAATGTCAACGCTCACCTGCCACACACGGAGGCGCCCGACCTCCAAAGAGAAAATGCTTCCCGCTGCGTGTCTACGTCTTCACAAGCCCCCCACCCCGCCCAGCCCAAGCTTGGGTACCTTCCCGTGCAGTGGCTTCACGCAGTGCGGGCCGCGCCGTGTCCCACGGAGCCACACCAGTGACAAAGAACCGAGGCACGTGAGAGCCTGCTCTGTTTCAAGGGAGAACAGTGGGCACGACGTCCGACAGGCCCAGAGCTACCAGGGAGCCCCGTTTCTGGGCAGTTGTCCTAAAGCCTGAAGTACAGAGCAGTGGAAGCAGAGCTCCCGAGAACGGCGGAATAACAAGGCAAAACACAGTTCTCTGAAGACCAACCACCAGCAGCTCCATCGATAAAATATTTAATCAACTTGTCTGTACAAAATATTAAAATGGTTAAGGAAGAGCGTACAAGAGCATGTTTAAGAAATATATATACTGCTGTATAACTGTCAAGAAAAATAGAGATTGCTGTTTTACAGTTCATTTACATTCCGATATGTACAATCTATTTAAACTTGAGAATACGTATACACAGTGGGTTTGTGCCTCACCTTGAGCTCCCTGCCAGCCGGCCTGGGCGTGGGCAGCGTTCACAACATGAGCTCCTGCTGCCGCAGCCGCCCGGCGGAGCAGCGGGGAGATGGCCGGGTCTCAGAGCCTCCCAGCCTCGGAGCTCTGCTCTGGCCAAACCAGAGCAGGAAGACATTCCAGCTTGCATTCAATGAGTTTACAATCTCACCACTTTCCCCATCTTTCTCCCGAGGCGAGCCGAGAAATAGTGGGTATCCTTGCAAAATGAAAGGGACTTCGCCCCACCCCACCCCCAATAATACATCCTGTCTTCAGCTGCGGAGGGAGTGTGCGTATTGAGCTGTGATGGCACTACTGTCACTTCGAGTTTTGCCCATTTCCTCAGAACCACAGTACTGGCGGCAAAGTCCAGGTGCTGGCTAAGAGGCAGGGCACCCGTCGTGTCAGATGCTGCTGCCCACACAGAGCCCACGCAGACGGAGGCACGCCGCGAGCCAGGTGCCCGGGTTCAGCAGCAACCTCTTGATATATACATACATATATATATATTTTTTTTTAAGTTTTCCAAACTGTTCAGAATCCTCTATTCTCATCCGCTGAACAGCAAACTGCAGTCAGCATGCTAATCCTTGTTAAAAAAAAAAAATGCATTAACTTTTTGGGGGCAAAATACTTCCAGCTGAAAGACCTAAAGTGACTGAGTTATGATTCTTTGTCACAGAAAACACAGAAGCTGTTTACACTACCGTAAACAGTGGACTACAAAAAAACAAAACAAAACACCCCAAACAACCACCATGACAACAGAACAGCAGTTACCGTAAGGAAGCTTATGTTCGGACGGTGACTTATCCGAGGTGGAGACAGCCAGAGGAGCTCTCTGAAAGCTCCGCTTTCCAGAGTCTCTGTGCCTGGCTTGGAACCCTCCAGGATTTCCCAGCCAGGAAATACATTCTTGCTTTCTCCCTGAACACGTATCATCATTTTCTAAACAGCATGCTGCATGGCTGGCTTTCCTCGGACTCTGATAGGCCCTGACCTGGAAATATAAATTGCAGAGAAAAAGAAGCCCTCCTTGCAGGTGCACCGAGCCCTCCAGCCAGTCTGCTCATCCCAAGGCACGCTGCTGCTGTCCGGAACCCCCGGGGAAGCCTCAGGACTCCTGGGATGCACGTGTCTGTCGTCTTCTGCCCCCGGCAGCCTCCGGCCACTCGGACAGAAACACGCAGACCGGGGAAGACTTCCCCTGCACATTGTCAGACTTGCCTTTCAGACTCGCTCGGCTGACAAGTGCAGGCGAGGGCTGCCCACAAGTGCGGTCTGCGACAGGCCGGGCTTGTCGGGTAAGAGGGCTGTGGGTTGTGTGCCCAGGCACCGGGCCACCAAGCCCCCTCCCATGCTGCAGCCCGTGGTGGGGGGGGCCTCAGGGGCCGGTTAGCCTGGGTGCCCCAGATGGGATTGGGGTCCCCGCCCGTTCAGCAGCACTCCGATGAATAAGCCTGACAGGGCCTCTGGTTTCTGTCAACCACACAGGCACACCTCAGCCCCAGAAGCTTCAGACAAGGTTCTAGGTTACTGCCACCAAGTGTCTGAACAGGATGTGGGCTCAGCACAGGCATCTCGCCCCGGCCCTCGGCTCTTGTCGCAGGAGCTGGGTGTGGTCACTGCCATGACCGGTGGGTCAGACGGAGCAGCGCCGGGAGGATTTTGCAAAGAAGACCAGCCCCCTCCTGCACGGCCCAGTCCAGTTGCCCCCACACCACGCTCCTGTTCACCAACAGCCCGAAAGATGGTGGAATAGAATAGAAATGGAGAAACCAAGCAGCTGGCCACCTCCTGGGAGGGCTGTGTTACCCAGCCGCAAGGTACCTGGGACACGACCATCAGAAGCTTGTCCTTGTTTTTCTAAACAACTCGTTTCAGCTTCCTATCGCTTAGAAAAAGGAGAAAGAGTGTCTGCACTATTGCTCTTACCTCGTGGGCCCATCTGGAATGAAGAGCTTCTAACCTCGGGGGAGGAAGTGTCTTCTAGGCCAGCGTGCAAAGCGGTCCTGCCCACAGACTCACCTGACTACAGAAACACCCCTTTGCATAAGTCTCCATGCACACGGCAGCCCTCTCGCCAGTGTCGGGGCATGTGAAGCGGGAGACACCAGCCCCTTCCTCTACACACACGCACACCCACCCTTGCCGGAGGGGCCTGAGGACTGCTTCCCAGAGGTAGGCACAGGCAGAAGCAAGCAGACCATCGCCCACAAGTCGTGCCGCTCGGAGGGCGCGCTTGCACTTTTCAACAACTCTAAGCACAACTGGAAACACGGACCAGCTTTTCTGTGACCTCACGCTCTGACTCCACCCTTCCCTGGGTTGTTCGGCGGCAGAACGGGCAGTGGCCACCGTGAAGTGCCCCCCAACTCAGCCCAGTCAGAAGGCCTATGGCCAAGTCCCAGGCCAGTTTCAGGCATGGCCCCTGCGCTGGCAGCTCTGGGGTCGGGGGAGAAGAAGCCCGGCTCCGGTGACGCCAGGTGTGGGCGCCTCATGAGCAGAGAGTACCCCCTGAACAATAATCAGAGCCCACACGGCACGCATCAAGCCCTCAATTCCCCCATTGATTTACTAAGCCAACTTCCCGCCCTCTTCCTACAGCTGCCATCTGGACAGGTGACTCCACCTGTCCAGGGTGGAGACGTGTGGCCTTCCTGACAAGAACAGGCTTTTTCTCACCTTCAGCCCCATAGGGATTTAACTATTTAACAGACAAAAGTCCAGAAATGACACAAAAAGAGGAAGAAGCTTGCTCCAGCCTAAACGGTCAGAGGGCTCTAAGCGCAAAGGACAGAGCGCCTGAAAATTAGAAATAACCTCTTTTCGATGCCTCCCTGTTCCTTAATGTTAAGGAGGGTCGCTCCTCCAGCAAGAAGGACCAGAAACGGGCATGGCAGTGAAGGGGGTTTGGGGAACTGCGGCGACCTGCTGGGGCCTGTCCCCCTTACACAGCCCTGCTTGCCTGGTACGGGGACTCTGGGACAGTCCCAGATCTCTGCCGGGCTCCCAATAGGACCGGGGCTTGCTTGCTCCCGCTGCTCCCACAGAGGCACCAGAAGCAGGTGGCAGCTGTCCCAGGATTCGGTCCAGAACATTCTACCCCACCCCCACCCCTGCCGTGTGAGCCTGGGGGAGCTCCAGCCGGGTTGGTGGGGCTCTTCACTTGGAACACAGGAAAGATCGTGGCTTTGGTGAGCTGAGCCCTACCCCTGAGATCTTGGCTTCCCCTGCACCTGCCGTGACCCAGGTGGAAATCAAAGCCACATCTATGAGGCACCAAAAGAGGCCAGGAATGTAATCGACACACACCCGTACACTAGGCAGGAGCTGTGATACTTGTGAGAAGTGGCTCTAGGGTGGGGAAGGGACACTTTCCAGGAACAGCCACATCTGCTCTGCCTTTAAACTATATTAGTGAGCTTTTGGACCAACTAGAACCCTAGAACTATGGAACTGGAGAGCTTCTCATTTTACAGGAACAGAAATGGAAGCTCTGGGTACAGAGGTGGCCACCCACCACTGTCCCAGACCTCTCAGGAGGCAGAGCTCTAGCCCCCAAGTGACCCTGCAGCAGGCGAGCAGCAGACGACAGCGTGGAGTGGTCCCCTCCTGGGTACGCAGAAGTCCCCAGACACACCAGTGCTTCTCAGACCTCCCTCAGAGGGAGCTAGTTCCCTCCTTTCTCACTCCCAACATCTTGCAACTGCCACTTGTCAGCTGTCTCTCCTCCCTTCCCAATCCAGACACCGGAGGGGACCACGCAGGTCTTTCCCTGCCAATGACAGAAGGCTGCTTTCCAGACCCTCGGTCCTCCCAGCCCACTGGGCACCTGCTTGAGGCTTCCTGGCCCAGGACTGCTGAGAGGGCCCTGCTTTCTGAGCCTGGGGAGGTTTCCCCATCCCCACCGACATGTTCTCAGGTGATCGGCGAGGCCCCCCATGAGCTCTGCTTCTTCCTCTCGCCCCATTTGCTGGAGACCAGATTCGAGCAAAGCAAGAGTCTGCCTTTTTCTGTGCACAAGCTCCTCCTGGAAAGAATTCAATTTTCCTCCCCACTTTAAGAAGAGAATCGGTCTACAGTCCCAGGTTATTTTCTGCTACGAGTTTCAATAAAATTACAAACAGGATAAATGACTTGTAGGATTTGAATTACACTCTGATTACAGCCACAGGGTGGTCCGTACTCCCTTTAGCACTGACAGTGAGGTCCCCACTCCTGCTGACACTTCCAGGAGACTGTCAGGGAGCAGTCACTGCTCTGGGCTTGCCGGATTTGACTGGACATCACAAAATCCACAGCTCGTCTCTTCCCCCACGCCACTGTGGTACCAAAATGACGGCACTAGGCTGAAGGGGAGTCTGTGCATGAGGAATGGGCAGAGCTCCAGCTGCGACAGCAGAGCCTGCCACCCTCTCCGGCGGACCTACCCTGCTGCTTGGAAAGCCAGAATTCAAGGCGAGCCTTTGGGCATCAGTGAGCGCAGTGTCCGCCACTGGAAATGTCTCCCCTGATACAGAAGCCTGGTTCCAGCAGCAGTGACCGGACTGTCTTCATGTTTAGCAGACCCAGCACCAACCCGCATGGGCCCCAGCTGGCCTGCCCTGTGCTCCCCAAGCAGGGACGCCCACCCTATTCTCTATTAGGAAGGAGCGATTCATATGGTCTCAACTAGAAGCGCACAGGTCTCCCCCAACAGAATGGAAAATTCGCGGGACTTGAGGAAGAATACTGTGGTGGCCCCAGACCCGGGGGAACCTGAGTTGGGAAGGGGGCACTGCTTTCGCCCACAGTGCTGACGCTCTGAATCCCTGCTTGCGAGCAGACAGCTCTCCCATGGGTGGGGACCGGGGCTTCTAGCTGAGGGACTCAGCCCCGCACCCCCTTGCCTAGAAGATATAGCCAGTGTAGGGCCGACCGTGCCAGCAGAATCCTTCTCCAAATCCTGGCAAAGCAGCTCAGACCACATCATAGCAACAAAAATACGTCTGCCTCTACATGTGGTGGCCCTTCTGTCATTTCTGCAAAGTGTGACACATCTTCTCCATTCATCTACTTTTAACTCTGAGATGCCAGAGGCCGGAGCAGAGTGGTGGCAGGCACAGGTGGTCCCTGGGGGGTGACAGGCAGCTCCAGAGCAATTCCTGGAGACATCACTTCTAGTCAGTCACCAAGGACACACTGAGGGAGTTCGAGACCATCAGAGGAACTGTCACTGCCCAAGGACATCCCCCCCCAACATGCAGGTGGGACTCCAGATGCAGGAAGACCCCTGCTTCTACACCACTTACAACACATCTTGGTAGAAAGAGGTCATCAGGGGAAGAAGAAAAAAAAAAAAAACAGAGAAAATGGACATATTTTTCCTGCCACAAAAAGCTCAGGCTAAATCAAAACAGGTCCTCTCAAAAACCTTGTTTTTCCTAGTCGCTAAAAAAGAATCAGAATGTTTCCTTTTGTCCAAGATATTAAATAACCTAGAATTTCTTCAAAGTATAGCTAGTTTTTTCATTAACTCCCTTTCTAAAACTTCAAATACTACAACCTTTAATATTTTAGTGTCATTCTTTTTTGTTCTTCGCTATGACAGAGCAATCGCCATGCAATTATTAAAAACAGTTTAGGAATGCGAAGCTTCTCTGGCAAAATCCATAAATGTAAAGGGACCACCGGTCACTGAAATTGGGAGGAAGCGTACCATAGCGGCCACCTCAGAAATTTTGTTTCTGTGTTTTGACCTAAAGAGACTTTCCTTTTCTCATTATTTATAGTGACTCAGATAACTACAGCATATAAATTCACATTGTAAATGTATTTTCTTTTTCTCTGGGGGAATTTTACGGGATAGCACGGACTCGGGTGGGGCCCTTAAATAAATTAGCTATATCTAAATGTTTAGTATTCCTCTCTCTTGAATGTCTGATCACTGAGAGTTAAAATTCGTATGACTCATCTGGACCTCAGCATCCAAGACAAGGGTAGAATGGACCCCAAAGGCAAGAGCCCACACAACCTTCAAGAGGAGGACGGGGGTGGGGGCGTGCAGGGGTTTTCAAAGAAGCCCTCAGAGTCCCAGACAGGTGGAATCCAAATTGTTTCTTCTCCCTGTGTCAACCAACTCACACAAAGCCACAAAGGACTCCCAAGTAGAAATGAACCAAATAAAACAATGTAGCCTGGCGTGTTCTAGCTTCCATGGGCAAGAACAGGTACCATCAATGAGACAAAGACAGGACTGGGGGAGACGCTTCCACCTCCGTCCTCCCCACTGTGCAAAGGCCCCGCCCTTCTCAAGGGGCCACAGCCAAGCCCTAATGCCCCTCTACTGCTGAAGTTGGCGTGGGGGAGGCTTCCTCCTGCTCTGAACCACTGGGTTGTGCGGAGCTGAAATCTCACAAAAGCACTTTTGTGTAGCTTCACTTCCCGTTACTATCACACTGCCAAAACCTACAGCAACAACACAGCGAAAGCGTGTAAAAGCCAACACAGACTTGATAGCTAAACGCAAGCACATGTTGGCCCATTCTGAGCACACCATTTGGAGAGGGTTGCGCCTACCTGGCAGAAAAGCCAGAGTCTTCCACAGAAGCCCGCCCCAGGACGCCTCCCCCACCTCTTTCCAAGCCCTAAGAGCCTCTTTCCCAGCTCTTTAGCAGAACCTCCTGGCAGGTCTCTAGGAAAAGCACGGCTGCCTGCCTTTCCCCATTCACAGCCACTGCACTAAGCCTCCTCCTCAGCACCCCCCAAGGCACCCCTACACACTGAGCTGCCCAACCTAGGAGCTTCAGAACCCGGCACATACCATCCCACCCCCAAGTTCGTATCAGTTCAGACTGGCGGTTTATAACCTCCCCTCCACTTCACTTTCCCCTAAAAGAAAAACATTTCTTTCCACATTCTAGATCATTCCCAGTTGGAACTGATTTTTTAAAAAGGGTAGTGCTGACCTTTGCAGGGATCTGGGTAGTTCCACCATGAATTTTTTTGGACAAATGTTCCCTTTCAAAACTCAAGGCGCCTGTTAGATTTTTTCAATTAAAGAACAAACATGCCTTTTGCACCGGTTCCTTCCCAGGGTAAATGACCTCCCTGCAACGCAAAACCTTCAGAAAGGGCATGACAGCCGTTCTGACTGTTGCAGGTGCAACACCAAGCACCCAGCCACCCAGTCCGGAGTTCCCCCACACTCAGCCACAAACAAAAAGGGGTGAGATTACACCTACTTCCGTACTCCCATTAATTCACCCATTCTAGAACCCCCAATTCCCTAACTCATTTCTACCCCCATTTAGGGCCTGTTACTGTAACATTAACACAAACACCATCCTCCCTCCGAAAGGGGATAGCTGATGCGATGGTGCCTTTGCTGAGTACGCATTGGGCCTGGTAGCGTCAGGTCGTCTCTTCCCAGGGCTTTGGTGCCCAAGATAAATGTGTGCATGAGTGAACGAGTGTGTGGGTGTGAGTGTGAACGTGCGCTCCCCCTCCATCGTGCGGGCACGGGGCCAGAGTCTGATGCGCACCCACGCTGGGCGACGGACCCCGGCCGCTGCAGGGGGTCCTCGGTGGCGCGGCTGCCCCCTCCCTGGCCCGGCCTGGCCCGCAGGCTACCTGCAGCCGCACGCCTCCACCACCATGTCCTCGTACTGCTTGTAGACCACGTTGTTGGCCGCGTCGATGTAGAGGATGCTGATAGGGCTGAGGCGCGCGGGCACGCAGCAGGAGGCCGGCGCCGCGTCGGGAGCCATGGAGTTGAGCAGCGTCTGAATGATGGCGTGGTTGGTGGGCTCAAGGTGCGAGCGCAGAGGGAAGTCGCAAACGCCCTCGCAGTGGTACGCCTCGTAGTCCAGCGGCGCGATGATCCAGTCGTCCCAGCCCAGCTCCTTGAAGTCCACGTGCAGCGGCCTGCGGCTACAGCGGCTCCGACCCCTTCGCCCGTGGCCCCGGCCCGCGCCCCCGCCGCTGCCCTGCGCCGCTCGCGCCCCGGCCAGCGCCGTCCGCCGCCGCCTGCGACCGCCGATGACCGCCGTGGGCGACCCAGTGCCGGGTCCCGGGTCAAGAGGCGGCTCCGCTGCCAGCGCGGCCCCGAGCGCGCGGGCCTGGGCGCGGATCTCCCGGAAAAGGTTCCCCTTCCTCTGCGTGCGGGAGGAGACGACAAGCAGAGCGCGCTCTTCCGCCGCTGCACGGCCCCTGTCCCGTGAACCGAAGCCCAGCAGCCGCAGTGCCACCGGGCCCTGCGAGGGACCGGCCACTGAGCGCAGCAAGAGACAGAGTGCACGGGTGGCACGCGGCTCCTGGCGGTGGCGCCGCACGGCGTCTGCCACGTCGAACACCTCCCAGCGCGCTGCGGCCAAGGGCTCGGCGGCCCGCGAGTGCAGCAGGCGGGGCGCTCGGGCGGCCCCGGGGCAGGTAGAAAGCAGCAGCAGCGGCGGGGGAGTGGCGCCGCCAGGGCCCAGCTCCGGAGACTCGTGGCGCAAGACGCGCAGCTCGGCTCCCACCACCTCGTCGGTGTCGGGAAGGCTGGATACGTCGAACAGGAAGCTTTGGCTGGTCTCGGCGGGCGATTCGTCTGCAGGAGTCGGGCGGAGACAGAAAGAGAGCGCGGTGAGAGGCGAGAGCGAAGCCCGCACTCCGGGCCGCCGGGCCTCCGAAGTGCAAACAGCCCACTGCCCGGGATGCGGGAGCGAGCCCGCTGGAGACGGCGCCGGCCGCCCAGTCTCGGCCCAGCCAGAAAGCTGCCAGCCTGGCCCAGAGTAAAGGAAGCCTTCGCCCCGACTATCGATTATCGGGACCGGGGCTTCGGTTCATCGAGCCAAAGTTCTGCCACAGCGACAACCCAGGAGCCTTCACTTATCGCCTATCGCCGAGCCTGGGGAGGGAACCACACCCCTACACCCGTTGCCACTACAGTTCCGCTGCCTGACCCAGAGCCTCAGGTTTACGGGGCCTAGATCGGAAGCCAGACTTTTCGGGCGGGTGGCCGACAGAAGGCCGAGTGGGCGCATCAGAAGCCCTGCGCCCCTTCCAAGGCCCGGAGGCCAGGCCGAGGCCCCGCGCTGTTCTGGGACTGCTCTTTATTGCCTTGCTGATGCCCCAGGACAGCCCGGAAGTCCCGGCTGAGCGAAAACGGAAAATTCGTGTCCCCTGACAGCTCTGCTCCTTCCGCTACCTCTCTTCCCCAGCCCAGCCTGGACACTCCTGCCGGTCACGATCTCCCGTGCAGGCTGGGCCTTGCGTGGGAGTCGTCCAGAGGGGAAGGACACAGCGGAGCTGCGGACCCTCTAGCGCATCCAGCGTCCTGGCTATGCTGAAGGGGAACTAAGGCCCACATAGGGAGCGGCAGGCTCGGCCCGAGGGCTCCCAGTAGGGAGTGCGGCTGCTCGAGATGGGAGCAGCCCTGGCTTAGCTTCTCCTGGCTTTCCACGACCTCCGATGGAGCAGGCAAGGCGGCATAGGGAGTCTAGGATCCTTCTCCCAAGGGTCTGGGGCAGCCCCGGACTGCCTTCCTCGCTG
This sequence comes from Lontra canadensis, assembly GCF_010015895.1. Classification (NCBI taxonomy): domain Eukaryota; kingdom Metazoa; phylum Chordata; class Mammalia; order Carnivora; family Mustelidae; genus Lontra; species Lontra canadensis. The sequence continues at coordinate 15,295,751 of NW_022631026.1, read as the reverse complement.
CAGTGAGGGCAGCGGCTCCATGAGGTCTTGCCTCCAGGACCCACCGATGCCTTCGCAAACATATTCTTTCTCTCCGTTATGACTTATCTCTGAGTTTGGGGGTTTTGTTTCTGTCTTGGGCACTTTTTTTCTTTTTTGGGCTCAGGAAAAAAAAAAAGTTGAAATTCCACGGAGCAGCAGATAAGGAGCTCCCTTTGAAGAAGGTCATATGGTTTCATTTTGCCCCAAACTCGGAGAGACTGTGCAGACTGCCCCCACCACTGGAGATCTGCTCACCGACCACTGCTGCGGGGCCCTTGCCTCCGGAGCTCTGAAGTCTGGGCTCTGCCAGTGGCTTCTGGGGACCTCAAGTAGTCCTGCTCCAAGTTGAACCTCATAGTGGAGAGGGAGGGAGGCTCAAAGTCCTGGGCAAGTGCATAGGCCTCCCTGCCACTGCTTTCCCCCAGGGCTCCCTGGAACACTTTTCCTGAGCCTCCCCTGCAGCATCCCCCCCCCCCCGCCTTTACAAGGTGCAGCTACTGCATCCCCTCCTTCCAGAGGGAGGAAGAAAGGATGCCCTCAGAGCCTTGCCAGCCAAGAAAAGACTGAGCTCAGGCTGAGGCTAAGGGTCGGCCTAACTGTATCTAAGAAAGCAACTGGTGCCTCTGCCCACTCAGTGTCCTGCACACCCACACATCCTGTATCCCTGGGGGCTCACAAGGCAGCCTTAGGGCTGGGGCCTTCCCTGGCTCTGTACACCAGGGCTCCGGCTTTGTAGGAGTACTGCGGCATCCAGTCCTGGGGGCACACCAGGCCTTCAGAGAATGCCTGAGAGTTCGCACTGCACTATAGAGCCATCTGGGCCCAGGATATCCAGCACCCAAAATAAAGCCGTCTCTGTGTGTAGACTCCTGTGTGTGTGTGTGTGTGTGTGTGTGTGTGTGTTGGAGGAGGTGTGTGATCTGGTTACTGCACCACCTCCACCCGCCTTCCCAGGTTAGAGTGTGCGGTGTGGGCCTGTCTGTTACTTCCTTTCCAGCCCTAGTCCCCTTTCTTCCCCTCCTGCCTTCCATGCTGGGTCTCTGGCTGGATAGAATTAAGGCCAACATTACTTGCATTTCCGCCTTAAATTAGTTAAATTTTCCCTATCTGTCTGCTTTAATGACTTCAATAGAGATTAATAAAATCCAGATGACACACAGCAACCACCACAGTCATACCCATGTCCTACCTTTGAAGGACCCAGGGCAGAGTAAGGTGGGGTGCTTGCTCCCGGCCAGGCCTGCCTTCTGGCAGGGGCTCCGTCCTCTCCACCTCACCGGGCTGGCGTCCTCCACCTCTGGCTGTCCCAGCAGCCCAGCACAGGGCACAGGCCACCATAGCCATGCACCTCCCCCTTGACAGAGCCTGCCCAGAGGGGACCTCCTTGTACCTGGTGATGCCACCAGTCTCTCCTGGGGCCATGTACTTTAGCCTGCCTCCTTCCCTTATTCCCTGAGTTCCCCCCAATTTGTGTGGCCCCCAGGAGACTAGAAGGTGCAGAACTGGCTGCACTGAAAGCCTCTGACGACGCCACCCCCATCACGGCGCCGTCCCTCTCGGCCCGGGCCCCTTCTTTCTTCGGATCCTGCCTCCTCGAGGGGACCCGCCGGCCGGCAGGGCCAGGACAATTCCGCGGAGGGACTAGCTCAGCCCTCTGGGGCCGAGCCCTGAGAGCTTGCCGTGCCTCTCGCCACAGTCCAGCGGGTTCGGGTGCGTGGGCCTCGGCGGAGTTTCCACCACCTGAGGCTGGGACGTGAGGGGGTCGCGTCCCGAACGGTCTGGAGCTGGGGCTCGGCTCCGGCGGTGGCCTCCGCCTAGGAGCGGGCAGGACGGACGGGCGCAGTAGAGGCGTCAGTACCTTGGTTCGCCTGGTCTGCGAAGCCGGTGATGGTGTCCGCGCGGCCGTGGCGGCCAGAGCCCGAGGTGGAGGCGGCGGCTGCCCCAGCCGGAGCCCTCCCGGCCAGGTTCCGGTAAAGCGACATCATGAACTGGTGCGGCACCACCGAGCCGTTCCTGAAGCCGAAGCCGGCGGCCCGGCGCCCGGCGCGGGCTCCGGGAGCTGCGGCGGCCGGGGCAGCGGAGACTCCCGCAGCCGGGGCGAGGGTCCGCCCGCCGCCGCCGCCGCCCCCCGGACTCCCGACCGGCCCTGCCCCCGCCGCTCGCAGCACGGCGGCCGCTTCGAGCCCGTCGCGGGGGCGGCAGGCGCTCAGCAGCCAGAGGCACAGCGCGGCGGCCGCGCTCAGGTCCATGGGCTCCGTGGGCCAGGCGGGCGGGTGGCGCGGGCTCCGTGGCTCCGGGAAGTCCCCCGGCGCCTTTTGAACATAGTGTTTAATAATGGGGGAAGTGTGCGCGGCAAGTCGCGGCCCCCCCTCTTCTCCCACCCCACCCCCGCCCAACGCCCGGAGCAGCGCCCCCTGCTGAACACTGGAGTGGCAGCGCCGCGCCCCCCGCTCCGGCCTAACGCCGAGCCCGGGACAGGAGCCTCCTCCCCGCGCCGCGGCGCTTCGCCCCACTCCCGTCTAGCGAGTGTTAGCCGCCCGAGGCTTCCGCCACGACCCGGGGCCCCGCCTCCCCTCCCCTCGGCGGTGCGACCCCCCGCCGCCCGCGCCCCAGCCAAACGCGCCCTCCCGAGCTAGGGGCTCCGAGGCATCGCGCGCACCCGCCCAGCTCCGTGCCCACTCCCCTGCGAAGCAGCTGCACCCGCCCCTAGCCCGCCCGGGTTCTCTGAGTGCCCGAGACGCCAGAGGTGGGGTCGCGGAAGGGCGCGGCCCCGCCGGTCACTGCCGGGACCTCCGGGCCAGGACGCACAGAGAGGCCACGGGGCGTACGGAGGCCACAGGGGCGCTCAGGGCTGCCACAAAGGCGCGTTTTTCGTCTCCGGTTCGAAGGTTGCCCAGCCTGCCACAGCCTCCGAATACCGGAGCGCGCGACCGGAGCAGGGGAGGGGACCGGGAGGGAAAAGAGGGCTAGTGGCTGGAAGGGCAGGCCGGAAAGACAGATAGACGTGGACCGACAGTCGGAAAGCCAGGGTTTGGACGGAGAACTTGCGCTTAAGCTGGAGCAAGATCTCAAAGGAGCGCGATCTCAAAGGAGCGCAGAAACTACGGAGGCAGAGCCGGGATGAGGAGGGGACCCTGCGCTGGAGCAGCGCCCCGAGTTCATTCGTGCGTCGAAAGTGAGGACCTTCCGCCCGCCTTCTGGGGGGGGGGCGGCCAACGGAAACGGGCTACCTGGTATGTTGGGGCGCGGCCAGAAGCCTGGAGGGCGGGCGGCCGAGATCCCTAGGGTGGTGCCTCGGGACCTCTCTGGCCGAGGTGATGGGTGATGGGTGGAGGGCACGCCCAGCGGCCACGGCGGCGGCCCCTCCGAGCGCACTCGGATCGGTTAGGGAGGTGGCTGACGGGTACTGATCGTTTCAGCTCCACTGCAGCCCGGCACAGGTCAGTGCGGGAACGTGCAGCGGATGCACGAGGTCCTGGTAGGTAGATGGAGGGCCTGAGCCAGGCGGACCCTCGAAGCAGCGCAGATGCGTTCTTTGTCCTTTAAATGTTTTATTTGCTACCGAAGTTGAAATCTAGACGGGGTCGGTGCGTCATGGTCACTTTGGGTGACCAGCGTCAACACGATGCCACAGGACCCAAAGTCGAGGGAGTCCCGAGTCTCTCCGCGTTGCGCCACACTGGCTCTGGGAAGAAGCTCCGCGCAGGGAGCTCCCGGGCCGACTCCAGCCCAGGCTCGGAGCTCCCCTGCACCAGTGACTCCGTCCCGAACCAGTCATCGCAGTGCGGGCCGCCGCACAGACGCGGTGGCTGCTCATCCGGGCACTTTGGTCCACTCACCACCACCGGGGACAGGGACGTGTGGGGGCAGGAAGAGAGGTCTGGCGGGAGGCTACCCTTCCCGGACCGCAGGCCCCTCGGGTGAGCAGAGAAGAAAGAGCGGAGTTTCTTCTCTGTGGGGAGTTGTGGTTGGGAAGGGCAGCGGGGGGCGGGGTGGGGGGCTGGAACGACAAGGGCTGCATTAACCCACCCTGCTTTGAGGACTGAGGATGGGGTGCCAGCCACAAGGCCTTGGCCCCAGGTCTCCTTCTCTGGGTGGTACTGGTACAAAGGGCCCCACAGAAATCTAAGCAGGCTGTCTCCAGAGGGTGCCCCCAGAGACAGTGGCCCTTTGACCTCTTAACAGCAAGGACAGAATGGAAAGGTGCCTGCGCAGATAAGGCACAGCCTGTGCCTATGATTCCCCTGCCCTGCGGCTGTCTTTGGGCTCAGGAATTAGTTTTGGGGTGAAACCCCTGCATTCTTGCTGCCGCGGCGGGAGCCTTAGCTCCTTTGAGACCAAATTTCCTCATCTGTAAAATGGGCCGATTCTCACGTCAGGACGTGGGTGTGTGGCCAGGATAACAGGCTGGCACGGATGAGGCTCAGTGGCCTTGCCGCCCTTCCCACCCCCTGCAGCGGGTCTGTTCTGGGGCCCAAGGGTGATGATGGCCAAGAGAGGAGCTGTTCGTAGGCACCAGAAAGGCTCTGGAAAAGACTGCCCAGCAGCTGTTTTTGCTCGAGCTGGGACTTAACCACTCTCACCTGTGTTTCTTGTCTGTAAAGTGACGTCATCATTCATTCCTTGGTCATTTATCCATCCCCTAATTCATTCTTCTTTCCAGTAAATACTTACTGCCAGTAGCTTTCTGTGTGTTGCTGGTCCAATAATGCCCAGGACAGATGCACAGGAAACTGGGGCTGGGGGGGGGGTGGTTCGACCACCAGCAGAGGACACCCTAAAGCTGAGGCCAGAGGGGACAGGGGCACAGGGATGCCTGGGACCCTGTCCTTCCCCTGAAATCGTGACAGTAATGCTTTGCTCTCAGACTGCTGGGCACCGTGTCAGCCGCTCAACATACCTGACGTCATTCCCACCACTGTTATGTCCTGTGAGGGAGGAATGGTTTGTCCCATTTCCTAGACAAAACTTTGTCTATTCAACACCTTGTGCAGGTGGCAGAGCCTGGAGTCTCCAGTTGTTTTTGCTCTATCCTTGGCTGCCCTCAGGAGGCATGCATGTGAAGGGCTTGGTCCCTAATACCCTCCCCAACCCCGAGAGCCAGGCAGAGTACCCTGCCTTGCCTCTCTAGCTCTCTGGGAAATTCTCAGCAGAGAATGAACTCTCTGATCTGGTCCAGGTGAAGACCATGGCTGTATCACCCTGGGAACTCCTTTCTGCCCCTAGGATCTCACAACACCCGCAGTGGAACACAGCCTGTCGTCCCTGACTTCAGGGCCTGCCCCCGGTCCCAGAAGCCGCAGAGCTCAGAGCAGCACGGGTTCCCAGGAGAGAATATGACCTGATGGCTTCGTGGGTTAGGCCCACACACCCAGGGCCTGACGAGATCCTTGTCTCTGGATGTGCTGGGACCCAGGACTGCCCTCCCACAGGAGAGAGAAATGTGGGGCCAGGAGCTCCTAGTCCTCCAGCCCTGACTCTCCGTCCCTGTGAGGCTGAGGCCTCTGGGGAGCAGGCAGCCCTGGGTGGGCAGGCTGGCCCAGGCTGTGCTTGGCGTCTCCTCCCAGGAGATGTGGGGAGCCTTTGGGAGGTGGGCTGGGCAGAGGGAGCTAGCACTCCCTGCCTGGAGACCCGGAAGTCGTGTTCTTCCTGACGCTTTGGAAGGGAGTTTCCTCCATCCTCTGTGTTGCCCCAAAAGTCACTGGGAAGCCAGGGATGAGGCCCTGAGGCCAGTGCGGAAGTTGCAAGGGGGCTGCCGAAAACTGGGGACACTTCTCATTTCCCCTCTTCATCAGTTCACTGAGAGACTGGCTGCAAAGGGGGAAGAGGGGTAAAAGCAGCCCGGTACGGGGGTGGGTGTTCACTGACTGGGGTGGGCAGGAAGGGTCCCCACCTTCTCACTTCCAGGCCCTTCCCGTGGAGAGCAGAGCTGTCTGCTTTCCAGAGCACTGGGGCTCGGGTTCAGGTCACAGAATCCCAGAACCCAAAGGAACATTTTGAGTTATTTGGGCCAACGTTCCACACCATACCTAAATCATGACAGTTTGCCCGCAGGCTGAGCTTGTGTACCTGCAGAGATGGGAAGCCCGCCAGCACGCACAGCCTTCTGAGAGCTCTTGAGTGTGAGCAAGTGCTCCACACTGCCCCTGGGACGGCCACAGCCTCTCTCAAAGGCACCTTTACTGACAGGAGGTCACATGACATCTGCAGCACCAGCCGGGCGCGCTGTGTTGATGCCCCAGAGGAAGTTACATTTGACCCTTGAACGAGGCAAGGGTTGGCACCCCCCACTGCCCCCTGAACCCTGTACGGTCAAAAATCTGAATATAGCTTCTGACTCCCTTATAACTGAACTACTAATAGCATACTACCGACCAGGAGCCTTGCTGATAACATGAACGGTCGATTTTTGTTATCATACCTTTGGTATATTACACGTATCATGTACTGTATTCTCAGAGTAAGCTAGAAAAAAGCAAATGTTACTGAGAAAATCTTAAGGGAGAGAAAACACATTTACAGTACTGTCCTGTGTTTATAGAGATAAATCCTTGTAAAAGTGGACCCATGCAGTTCAAACCCTTGTGGCTCAAGGGTCAGCGGCTGTCCTGGATTCTGCCAGCTAGAGCCACCTCGTGGCGACCATCAGGTACCAGGAATTGCCCCAGCCCCAGTGGCAGCCCTCTCAGCCTCGAACAATTGTCTCCTGCCACACCAGATACCGGACCTCCCTCTTGACAGGAGCACGGTAGGTCCCCCAAAGACGGCCTGCTCCATGGCTTCCACTGTCCACAAAGAGGCCAAGTCTCTGGGAAGGGAAGCCGTCGGTGCTTGGTTCTGTGTCCTTGAACCATCCCTGGTGGCGGGTCCCTTCTGTGATCCTGTGCCTTTGCTGTTTGTGCAGCTCAGCTGGTGTGCCTCAGGCACCCTGTAGATGAGGCTGATGAGAGCTCAGCCTCCACCCTGCCCACAGCAGCCAAGCAGCGTTCTGGAGGGGTTCTGGGTCCCTCCAGCCAAGCCTATTCTGCAAGATGAAACAGATGCCCCTGGCCATGACTGGTTGATGTTCCTGAGATTCTAGAGAATCCAAACCCTGCGCCTAACCTCCGGCTGCCTGCTCCTCAGCCCCTCCTGGCAAATGCACAGTGAGGGTGACGATCAAATGGCCACCGTGGATCCAGCTGCAAGAGGCGGAGAACATGTGAGGGTGTGGTGCCGTGCCAGGGAACCAGCTAGGAGCCTTCCTCGGTCTGGACCCACCATGGCCTCTGGCCTTTGCAACTCAGAGCTGGAGAGAGTGTTCATGGTGAGGAGGCAGGGCCCGGGGTGAGCCTGGGTTTCTGCCCCTGAGGACAGTCTCCCTGGGAGGATGTGAAGGGAAGATGGTGTCCACAGCCCATGGAGGGAGCCACCTACCATTGCATCCAGGCTTCTGGTCTCTGCAGCAGTTCTGTCCTCCAGGAAGACCCTGGCTGGGGCTGCCTGAGCTGCAGGTGTGGGAAGATTCCAGCAGGGCCCTGGCTCAGCCCGTGCCTGATGCCCCCGCCTGGGCTTCCTCAGGCTCCCAGGAATTTCCCATGCTCAACCCAGGGCTGCCTCTCCCCAGGTTACCGGGCAACAGCTCTGGCATCCACACCAGGTCGGCTGCAGCCTGGCCCTGGGACCACCTGCTCGACCTGCCCCCTGGGCCCCAGGCTACTGAGTGGGGGAGGGGAGGCGACAGAGAAGAAAGGGGCGGGTGGCTTCTTTCCTGGAAGTTCCTATGGAGCCCTCTCAGAGCCCTTGGGACAAATAGTGAAGGGCTGGTGGACACTGCCATCTGCTGGTCACTGGTTATAACAGCATCACTGTGTGCCTAAACACCCTCCCACGCAGTCTTAAAAAGACCAGAACCAACCGGATAGTCTGGGGAAAGATTTGGGAGCCCTGGCACCGGGTTTAACCAGGTGAGTGGTTCTGCACCTGCAGTTAAACCAGGTTACCTGGAGCTGTAAGGTGTCCTGGGAGATGAGGGGACAAGCACTGTGGGCCTCCACTGAGGTCAGGAAAGAAAGTAGGTATAGGGTCATGTTAAAGACCTGGCTTCCAAACCACCTTTGCAATGCGCTAGCTTTATGACCTTGGTTAAGTTACTGAACCTGTAGTCCTCCATCTCCTCACCTTTAAACAGAGATGGGGTTCCCACTTGTCAGGGTGTGCCAAAGTGTGAAGGGCATAAATTTAGTAGGTAAAGTCACTGTCTTTGAGACATTTCTCTTCTGTCAGCTTGCTGTCTTGTGAGTATCAGTAGTCTGAATGTTCTGGAGATTTTCTTGGAGACCTTTGTAGACACATAAGATCAAAAAATAATAAAACTCCTTTTGGAATAAAAAACAGGTACTCTTAGAATATTCAATGATTTAGAATGCCCAGTCCTTTAATTTTGGTCAAATAGGAGCCTGGAGTTTCTGTTCCAGTCATACAATGAATTAAGGACCATACTGTCTTTGTCTGGGAAGATGGGGGCTAGCATGGGTCAGGAGCAGAGGTGGAGGAGCCAGTTGTGTCCCCCAATCTGGGATGTGAGACCTTGCCACTGCCCCCAAGGATGAGGACATTGGGACCAGAAAGTGTCCTGATTCCCACAGCAGAGTGTCCAGGGGGGTTGACCTGGGGACCCAGTGTCATCAGGTTGGGTGGCCTCTCTCAGGTCTTCTGGCCCCATGTGGCAAAGGCATCTGTGAGATCTGTCTGCAAGAGACAGTCTCGGAGGCTGCCGTGAAGTGCTGGCTACAAAATTGGGAACTTGGCCTGAGGCCATGGCGACCGCCATATGCTCCCCACTTTCCTAGACAGCTGCTCCACCTCAAAGTAATACCTTAATTTAAGGCAACACCCCAGCTGGGTTCTGTCCTCCCAGACTTCCTTCCTGGGTTAGATAAAGAGTTGGAGGACCCTAATTAAATTGCTTATCCTGACTGCTGGGGACACAAATCTGAGAGTTAGGAAAACACTGGGTGTCAGAGTCAAAATTCCAAAAGCCACCCGCAAATCATGGCAAATTAAAAGAACAGGGAGATGCCATTTCTTCTTTACTTCTCTGGTTAGTAAAACCAGAGAAGATAAAACCCGCTATTGGTAAGCAGTGGACAAGGGGACATTCTGCAGATCCTTGGCAGGAATGTAAATTCATAGAGTTTTCCAAGAGCATTGTGACAGCATCAACATTTGAAAGAAGGAAATGCTTTGACTCAGCACTCTTGTAGGAATTTAAGTTGTTATGGGTATACCCACATAAGTAAAGATAAATATACAACCATTTTTAAAATCGAGGAAATCGTGAAAACTGGAAATTACCAAAATGGCTTTTAATAGGGTCATAATAAAATAAATTATGACACACCCTCACGCGGACTGCTCTTCTCCTGTTACAAGACTGAGGTAGATGTTGGTGTGTGGCATGGAAAGGTGCCTGCAGTATATCATACTGAAATACCCAGTGGACAGAGTAGAGGAAGAGGAGGGAGCCTCCATCCACACAAAGTTCAGGCTGTGTTGAATGTGTGTCTGCCCAGCTGTCATGTGTCAGTCACTGTCCCATCCACTTTCTGTACCCTAGCCCTCTCCCGTCCTCGGGGGTCCCTCTCACTTCTTTTGCCTCCATCTAAAAACAGGTGCACATTGTTTACATCATAAAACAATAAACCTGCCTTGGAGAGCTTCATTATTACATGTCAGTATAAAGGGATTCCTGCGTAGTACTTGAAGATTAATTGACAGATCAAGACAACAGAATAGGGAGTCCAGATCACAATGTTTGTGAATAATAGTGTTTGTGAGTATTTAGGGTACAACATGATCACAATTCCGGTGGAAGAAAGGACAAACTGTCCCAAAAAACCTGCCAACGAATCATACTGGATACTTGACTGAGTATTTAGGGGGAAAAAATGACCCTTATCTTCAGACATAAACCAAAATGAATTCTCAGTGAATCAAAGAATTGGTTGTGGAAAATATATTTGGAGAAAATTCGTGACTATTCATATAGTGTGGGGTAAGGAATGCTTCTTTAAGTATCATTCCATGGTAAAAACCACCAACAGGAGTGTCCAGGGTTGGAACTACATAAAAATCTTAAATCTGCAAGTAAAAATATTCAAAACAACAGAGCTGACCATAGGAAAACAATCCAACTCAACATCACCAGTCACAGGAGACAGTGGCATCACGTGCCCTCTGGCTGGTCACTTGCGTTGAACCATGAGAAATCACTAGGAAAATACCAGTCGAGGAGCAGCCTGCAGGATTGGTGTGGACCCCGTAAAGATGTCAGCATCACAGAAGACAGAAAAGCCTGGGAACTATAGAATGAAGGAGACTAAATGCACATGACAGTTAAATACGATGCATGACCGTCAGCTCGAGTCTTGATTGGGAGGAGAGGGGAGCTGTTGTGAAGAAAAGCCATTACTGGGACAAGTGGGCACGCTGGAATATGAGCGAAAGTTAGGTAAGAGTGATGTGTCCGTGTCCCATTTCCCGAGTATGAGCACTGCATCGTGGTTAGTCAGGACAAGGCTCCACACTGTGCATCTAAGAAAGCGGTTGCTAAAGGGTTTAGAGTGAAATGTCATGGCGTCTGCGAGGAAAAAGACAGAGAAAGGAGAAGGCAAATGGCCGTGTGAACAACTGTGCATCTCCTCAGCTGGGGCACCCTCACCCCCCGCTCCCTCTCCGGGACTGAAGGACTCACCCACCCACTGCTGGGAGGACTGAGTCTCTGCTCAGTCCTCCCTGGGACTTGTGGTGACTGAAGAGAGCTACCTGCCTCACCGCTAGACCCCTCCTGGGGTGGCCCACAATGGACAGCTGGTCTGGTCAGTGTGGGGGTATCAACTCCTGCCTCCTCCTCTCAAGTCAGAAGGGCTTCGGAGGGTCATTGGAGCTCCCTTGGCCCCGGGCTGGGCCTCTGCTGTGACCATGGCACTCAGCCCCGTCCGTCCAGCCCAGCATCCTCCCCTGGCCATCTGCGGGTTCCCTCTCCAAAACCCAGTGTGAGCCCAGGTGAAGGTGCACTCGCGGGGTATGAACCTGTCCACTTCTCTGTGAGTTTGAAACTTTCTCAAAATAAAAACTTGGGGGAGAAAATAAGTTAAAGACAAATGGGATAATATGTATCAGAAAAGGGTAGGCGCTTTCATTTATAAAGCATTCTTACAAATCAGTAAGAAAAAGACAAATAGCCCAACTTTTAACATGCTCAAAGGAAATAAACAGGATCACTAGAAAGAAAATTCTGAGACCAACAAACTGGTGGAAACATGCTTAAGCTCACTAGGAGTCAAATACATGTCCTTCAAATCAAGAACTGTCACTTTCCCCTTACCATATTTGAGAGGATTTAAGGAAATGAATCCAGGGCTGGCACAGGTTTGGGGAGGAGCTCTATGCCAAGCCTCCTGGGGGAATGCTTGGTGGCAGTTCTCAAAGCCACTGAAAGTTTTGTGTCCCTATGCCTGCGCTCAAGTTCTCCAGACTTCTGCAGTCCCATTCCTTTAGCATCCAAACAGGAAGCCTGGCTTTGCTGGGCCCCAGGGAGTAGGGGGATGTCCTGGGGGAGCATCACAGAGAACAGAATCAAGGCAGCCACAGAACACTACCATCCCGGCGGGGTCCTCCTCTACAGATGGGGGGCCCACCTGTCTCTCCCAGAGCTCGCAAGTTGCCCCCAGGCAACTCCTCACAAATGTCTGTTACTTTTTAATGCAAAAGGATTAACTTCTTGGTCTTCCTGCTCTTCTCCCCATCTCCTGAGATCCTCCTTCACTCAACAAAAGACACGGAGACCCACCAAAGTGTTTTTTGACACATTACCCCTTTTCTCCCAAGCAGCCTCCTGATGGATCTGGCTCAAACAGCTAGCTAGCATTCAAACGATCACCCATCCATCTCCCACCACGGACCCCACCTTCCCATCAAATGTCCGTAGCTTACCGACTGGAAAAGTAAGTTTCGTATATCAGCACAAAGCATCCGAGGTAAAGATTTAAGATGATGGTTTGGGAGGTAACCGTGAAAAATGCTTACAGGGTGATAAATGAAAAAGCAAGTTACAAAACAGTATATCCCAAAAGATTTTGTATTGTTTAAAGATGTCTGTGTGTGTGTGTGTGTGTGTGTGTGTGTGTGTAGAACAAAATGCCAAGAGAGCAGGAACAACAAAATGTGCACAGTTGTTATGTCTGGTATGAAATGAGCGGTGAATTTTATGTCATTTTTGTACTATCAGTATTTTCTGTGTTTGTTCTGTAATGAGGATGAATTAGAGCTATACGACAGTTCTAGAAGTAGGGGATCTTCTAGAATCACGCTTCTGGAGAAGGATGCCTCACTCACTGCCCTACAGTCATGTCCATCCTGAGGCCCACCTTGACTCAGGCCTCAGCTTCCTACAAAAATATTGTCCCTCACACCCCAGACCCCAACCTTTCCCTTTGGTCCTTCTGTGAGTCCACTCACTTCTTCTTCAGGATAAATGTTAACTCTTGGACACTCACTCAAGGCCCCCCAAGGGCAGGTCCCCTGTGGTGCCTGCAGCCTCCTGATCCCACTCCCCCCCACCCCCCCCCCCCCCCCCCCCGCATGCCCCCCCCCCCACCCCCCCGCAGTCCCCAGGACACTGCGCTCTCCGGAAGCACGCTGGTTTTGCAGTGCTGGCTATGACACACTTTACATCATCTCTCCCTCCTCCTCCTCCCCCTCCTTAAGCACCCCTAAGCCATACTGAACAGTTTTTAGTTCCAGCCTTCTGTAAGTGCTTTACAGCTGTACCAACTGGGAAGCCATTGCCAAAAACCCCACTTAGAGCGGTCTAAGCACTTGTGTGAGAAGTCTCGACACCTCTCAAGAAAGAATCTAGGGCTTGTACGGTAGTTCATGAGCCATCAGGTCCCCGCCTCTTCCATCCCTAATGGGTAGGCCCCAAATTCTTTCTTGCGCTTCACCGCCCCAAGGTGGCTGCTGCCTCTCCAGCATCTTATCTCCTTTCCAGGCGGAAGACAGGGAAAAAACAAAGAGTTTTCTCCTAGCAAGGTAATTCAACTTCAGGAACTTTAGGATATGTGGCCAGAAATTGTCACGTGTGCCCTCCTAACTGGAAAGGAGGCTGGGAGTATGAGTGTTTCACCTCCCTGCCTCCAGGGAAGGGGATCTCGAATGGCTTCGGGATAACGAATCCACAGTGCTTACCAGACATTTCCTCTCATCCCGGTCATAATGAATCTCCAGCAGTGTGTGAATTAAAGGTTGCCATTACGTTCACTTCACCGATAAGAAAACCCAAAGCTCAGAGATGACATTCATGTTTTTCATGACCCAGGTCTGGCCCCACCTCCTCCCAGAAGAGTTCCTTGAATGCCCCAGACGCAGGCAGAGTTAGCTGGATGCCCTTCCCTGTGCATCCCAGGCCTGCATCCGTGTTGACATCTCCAACTACTCCTGTGCAATGTGTGAGCCCCACCAAGGAAAGCTGTGTCTTCTGCATCCTCAAAGCCTGGCCGGGTGGCAGGCCCAGAACTGTGGCTGGGAGCGTTTGCTGAGTAAGCGGGGAGGTGGTGGCCCTGCTCCACTTGGGATGCCTACACCGCTAGAGTGCTAAACATCACATTGGAGGACAGAGACAAATCAGCAGATCCCCAGGAGAACCATCCCAGCAGAAACAAGGGCAACGTTAGTGCACCGTGTGGCCAGAGCTCAGATCAGACTCCCTGCAGGCTGCGGACTGCACTGCCCCTGGGGCCCAGCGACTTCCCTGGGGTAGAGGGAACCGATGCCTGGAGCATTCCTCCAGGGCGGTGCAAAGGGAAACTGTAAGATCCTCGGCAATGTGGTTTGCATTACTGCAGTTTCAGCCATGGCAGGGGCTCCCTGAGTCAGGCAGGAAGCAGAAAATATCAGATTTAGATCCCACATTCCGTGCATTGTATACAATTATCCACTGGAGCCACATAGGGGCAAGCAGGACCCATGGAGACAGAAAGTGGGATTGCTCTCAGGGACCAGGTCACTCTATCATGGGGAGCCGGTCGTGTTCTTGGCAGCCTCCAGGAGCCCCAAAGGCCCCAACGCTGTGCGCACTTGGGAGCCCCTAGGGCCAGGGGTGAGTTTCACATCCCTGCAAGGCCTGGGCAAGCTACTAGCTGCGGCAACAAGGGGAAGTCCCCTTCTCCACAACCTTGCACCTGTGCTTGGTGTATAAGTGCTTCCCTAGATCCTCCCTGGCAGTTTCCACAGGCTCAATGAGGGCTCAGCCCCAAGTGGCTTCAGCAGCTTCTGACCCAGGACCCTGAAATCAAGGGCTCGGGGTGTGTATGTGTGTGTGTGTGTGTGTGTGCGCGCGCGTGTGTGTGTGTGTGTGTGTGTGTCATTAGGAAGGAAGGGCACCTGGAGAGACAGGTCTGCACATGGAGAAGGAGGGAGAGTGTTAGCAGTTCTGTGAGAGGGAGACTTTGGGGTGACAAAGATTGTCTCCTTGACCAAACTTTAGGCTCCTCTGATCCCTCATCTTCAGTCAGCCTTGACCTTGACTCCACTCTCGCCCTGCAACCTGCATGGATGGCCCAGTCTTAGCAAGAATCCTCTTAAGCAAGCTGAGAGATGATTGTCCACCCCCACACCCACCCTCAGGGGAATCTGATCCCCCTCCACATCTGATCAAGTTCTCCATCTCCACCTTTGATGTCTAAGCCCTAGCCTGCCTTCAGCGAGAATCCTGCTAGGTTGGTTGAGCAAGAACCACCGCCCCTTGCTGTCTCCTCCAGAACCCTGGCCATCTATCACCACGTGTCCTGGCTGGACGGAGCTAGGCCTGACCCCACTGCTGTGACAGTCCAGAGCCCATTGCAGTGGTCTCCAGTAATCTTCCGTGGGGCTTTAACAAGAGTCTGAATGATATACGGTATCTCTTTTGCAGGGGAGAGGAAAGAAGCTTTGAGAAGCTTTTGTTGAGAAGGCCCTGTTGGCTTCTTTCAGGAGGGCCGCTGGGAGGCCTCCAGAACCGTCAGCTGCTGCTTCTTCGGACAGCGCCCCGCAAACGGGTCTAACTGATCTTGTTTCCTGGGGTATAGGTTACCTCCTTCAACCCTCCTCTGAGCATCCCCAGGGCCATGACCACTGGCTGCCCTGTTTCCCAATACGCTCCCCAAGGCAGGGGAGCCAAGTAATTTGCCGTCTGACTCTGGGCACTCTGCTAGGAGCGAACCAGGCGCTGTCGCTGCCAGGACAACTGGCGCAGACCAGGCCTTGCCGTTCCCAACAAGCCTCCGTTTATCTTTCGGTGCCTCCTGGCCACGGGGTTGGCTCAGGACCCTGGTCCGGGGATAGGGGGCGTCGTGGGGGGCAGGGGGCTTGGCCAGGCTGGACCCGGGCCTCCGACACCGCCCACCCGGCGCAGGGCAGTAGTTCCCAAGCACCAGGAAGGCCGCAAATTCACGGCGGCCTCTGGCAGAGCCCGGTGGCCACCAGGGGGCGGGCGGGGGCCGGGGCCGGAGCCGGGGCGGGCCGAGCGCGCGGGGCGGGGACGCGGCGTCGCCGTCGCCCGCGGGTCCCGTGACCGTGCGCCCCGCCCGGAGCCGGCGCGGTCATGCAGTCCCCGGCAGTGCTCGTCACCTCCAGGTGAGCCAGACCCCCGGTGCTCGGCGCCGCATCTCGGGCCGCGTCGACTCCGGGTGCGCGCGAACGAGCCGGATGCGCCCCAGTCCGCGGAGCAGGCGGAGGCGTTCCTCCCCGTGGGTCCGCGGCCGGGCCTCGCCAGCGCCCTGGCGGGTGGTCGAGAGTCGGCCCCCCAGCCGCCCCGCAGGAGAAGTGGACGCATTGAGTGTCTCCGTTTTACAGATGGGGAAAACTGAGGCCCTTAAGAGGGTAACGAACTCGCTCCGGACCCAGTGGAAGGCCGGGATTGGCTGGTCCCGTAGGCGGGCGGAGAGGGGGTTTCCTCTCCCCTTTGCCGACGTGCGTTCACCTCTTTTTAGCCCGAAAATATAGTTTATGCCTCCTGTCAGCGCTCACTGTGTGCCAGACCCCGTGCACGGCACTGGGGATGGGGGTGAATCCTAAAAAGCCCGGACTCTTAGGGGACACGGAATGAACCCAGGTCTGCGGGGGCCAGAAGCTAAGGGGGAGGGGGCAGTAGGTTCAGGTTGCCATGGGAGCGCAGTGCAAGGGCGGAACCCAGGCATCTAGGAGGGGGCGAAGGAGGCCGCGTCCCAAGGAAGAGTAGGAGTTAACCGGGTGAGGGGGAGAGAAGCGGTGGCAGCTGCACCAGGAGGTAGCTCCGGAGAAAAGTGCAAGTTACAGCAGATGCCTGGGAGGCAGAAGGTGCCGTGGTGGCCCAGCCTGACCCAGACCTGGAGGACCTGTGCAAGGTGGATACTGGGAAGGAGGCATGTGCTTTGACTCTGTTATAGAGTGACTCACTTAAGGTATTTCCGCAGACGCCACTCTCCTTTCCCCTACCCAGGATCTTGGTCTAAGATGCCAGTTTCTTGCAGAAATGGATGTATTTGTTTCCCAGCCCAACGGTTCTTTTTCCCGCTGTAATCTGAACTCCCCTGTGACTTCAGGTCTAGAAAAATGTGATTCTGTATGTGAACCCTGATGCCAGAACCTGCTTGGTGTCCCCTGCATGACCCAGTGAGGTCACAGGCTGTGTCTTCATTGGCACAAGTGTGCCTGGGGTTCCCTAAGTCACCTCTCCCTGAGCCTGTTTCATTCTCTGCAAAAAGAAGTTTTGAGATTGGCAGGTATGAAACGTGCCGGCGGCAGACTCCCCTCTTAGCCCATACAGATGGGGTGCGACTTCGGCGCCCAGTGCTTGGGAAGGGGGTTGGTGGCTTTCCTCCCTGCACCCCGCCGGCAGGGCCTGCTCACAGTCATGGGTGCCCAGCAGGTGGTGCTCACTCCTTCCCCCTGGCAGGCACCCACAGACCCAAGCCGCTGCCCGCAGGGGGGTCCAGATGCTTGAGACCGGCCACCAGGCAGGCTCCTCCCAGTCGGACCCCAGTTCAGCTTTCTAGCGCAGCCCCCCACTGCTCATCGCCTCTGGCCTTCACACCTGCGTTTGTCCAGCAGCTCCTGGCCCGGTGCCTGCTCTGTGCCAAGGACTGGTTCAGGTTCTAGGGTACAGCAGTGAACCAAATGAAGCCCATGTTGTGGAGCTTTAGTGGGGACAGCTGGACAGTAGGTAAATAGATGGTGTGTCAGGGACGATAAATGGTATGAAGGAAAATTAAACAGGAGGGAGAAAGAGGAGACAGGAGTGAGTGCTGTTTCATCCAGGAGTGTCAATCTGACAGAGTGGCAGTTGGGCAGATCCAGACAGGCTCCCTGAGGGAGGGAGCCATGAGGATATCTTGTACAAGATAGTACCGAGCAGAGAGGACAGCAGAGCCAATGTCCTGGGGCAGGGCACCAGCAAGGAGACCAGCGTGGCTGGAGTGGCGTGGGCCTGGGGGAGTGTTGGGTGAGGCAGTGAAGAGCTGTGGGTTTGGGAGTGGGTGGGTGGGGGAGCAGTGCAGGGGTGGAGGGAGAGAGAAGGGACAAGGAAGACTTGCAGAAGTGTGCCTTGGGTAGGCGATGGCCTCAAGTAGGAGCCAACCAGTGTATCCCCAGAGGTGGGGGAGGCGGGTGCACGCCCGTTGTGAGGCGGAAGCTCGGGGATCTCTCTGATTGCTGCCGTTCTCCGTGAAATAAGAAGCAGGGCTGTCAGGGGAGAACAGCATCGAGGGTCCATTGGGGGTTTGTGGAGCAACGCGGCTTAGACCCCACGTCTTGCTGCTCAGTGGATGGTCCCAGGAGCAGCAGAGTAACGTCAGCATCACCGGGGAGCTGGCTGGAAAGCAGACTCTCAGGTCACATTCCCGAAGTGCTGAGTCCAGACCTGTGCATTGACAGCTTTCGCGGGTGCACCTGAGGTTCCAGAAGCTTGGTGTTAAGGCACAGCCGACTGAACTACACCCGTGAGGCAAGTCACACCCACCTCTTGCTTTTGTACATAAAGTTGGTGTATCGTCCTGGCTGCTGTCATGCCACGTGGCCGAGTTGAGTAGTTGTGACAGAGGTCATAGATCCTACAAAGCCTAAAATGTTTATTGTCTGGCCTTTTATGGCCAAAGTTTGCCTGGGGTCCAGGGGCATGGGAGAGTGAGTGAGTCAGGCTGAGGTGCATCGGTTACCTGGAGAAGTTGTCAACATGAAGCTGGTGGGTCCCCCTCCCCGGGGCTTCTGATGCAGTGACCTGAACTTCCCAGGTGACACCAATGTGGCGGGGACCACGGTTGGAGAAGCCCAGTCTAGACCAAGGCAGGGGTGCCAGGCCCAGGCTGCGGCTTGTAGGTTGTGGCTCTGAACTCCAGGTGGGACCAGGTGGCATGTCCGAGCGTTTGTCCCTGTCCCGGGCAGCTGCTGGGCACCGGTACAAAGGAGGCAGAGAACTGGAGAATTCGGGAGGGGGCGCTGGAGAGCTGGGCCTGCAGCAGTGATTCCAGCCGTCGTACCCTGGGGCCTCCCAGCCAAGGAGGTGTGACAGGAGCAGCAGGTACAGTGGGAGCAGTGGGGTCGTGGGCTGAAGGTCCTGGGGTGGTCCGATGCGGGGTACCGAGAGGGAGAGCGTGACCTCGGTGTTAGGTGGTGCCTGCCGGTGGGAGGTCAGGGGCTTCTGCACACCTGCTTTTCTCGGCCGAGAGGCCCCCTCCTTCCGCCCACCTGTGCTTCGTTGCCTTAATGATCCTCGTTCCTGCCTCCCTCCAGCCTGGAAGAGGCAGCGCACAGGCTCTGGGGCAGCGGCCTGGGTGTGAACGTTGGCTCCGGCTCTGACCAGCAGAGACCCAAGCAGGTGACTCCCTTGTGCCTTGTTCCCGCTCTGTAAATGGGTCCCAGCAGTTGTGTCCCCTGTAGGGCTGCGAGAGCAGGAGTGACCTCGGTGAGGTCCTGAGAGCCCACAGCAGTGCCGGCTGCTCCCAGGCTCATTTGTCATGGGCTCTGCGCTCCCATGCTCGTCCCAGGAACACGCGTGCACACCGTGTGCTAAGCCGGGAGCAGCACCGGCTCGCTCCGCGGAAGGCCGAGAGTGCTCCTTTGGTCCCTGGCCCAAGGAAAGGAGGGCTGATGCGTGAGGTGTGTTCTTCCATCTCACAGAGGTACCTTTGGTGTCGCCTGGGCGTCCCTCAGTCGTCAGTGCTTATGACAGCGAGCCCTGTGTCCCACGAAAACGCTCATGTGTGTGCGGAGGTCTGCAGGCTCCCCGCGTGTGTATGCACTTCACACGCAGGTGGGTGGCACTTGTCCTCCTCGGTGGGGGACAGACGGCATCCCTGTGGTGACCGTGTCGCATGCCTGTGTAGAGGTGGGAGAAATCCACGCCGAAGGAGTCCTGGGGAACAGAGTGTCTTTGAAGTCCTGCTCAGCCTCGAGGATGAGGGGTCCTGTCCTGGGTGTGTGTGATGTGTGTTTGTACGCGTGGGTCCGCATTACCCCCTTTCAGACGGCGAGCGTGCAGTTGCCGTAACATCTCATGACCTGTTGACCCCCCATACACATCTGTGTCGTGATGACCGGTTCTCCAGCAGCTGCACTATTTTGCTGGGCACTCTCGCAAAGCCTCACACCACAGCCTTCTCAGGGCCTCGTGGGGCCCCACGGCTCCTGAGAACCCTACAAAGATTCCTTTGTAGCCCTCCTGCCCTCAGGTTCGCTGAAGAAACAGGTCTCTGCTCTGGTTCCCGGCGGCGTGTCCGTCTTTCCCTGTGCGCCGACAGCCCCCAGATGCCATCCCTCCAAATCCTGCAGGGGCTGGTGCCCTGAGTGTGCGGAGCTCACCTCCCCGCTGGTGATTTTCCACTAGCCCTGTCTCTTCTGCTCCCGCTTGTTTTCCTGCTGGGGACGCCGGTGTGTGGTGGGGCAGGTGGCCCGAAGCAGCGGCCATGGAGGACAGCCCGCGGAGGGGCCTCCCGCCAGGCCTGCGGGAGCACCCTAAGGCCCTGTCCGCGTGTCGCTCCAGAAGCCTGCCGACTTGAACCTGAGCTTCCTCTGCCTTCTCTCCCTCCGGCAGGCGAGTTCAGAATGTGCACACGGGTCTCGACCTGACGGTGCCGCAGCACCAGGAGGTGCGGGGCAAAATGCTGTCCGGCCACGTGGAGTACCAGATCCTGGTGGTCACCCGGCTGGCCGCGTTCAAGTCGGCCAAGCACAGGCCCGAGGATGTCGTCCAGTTCTTGGTGAGCAGGGGGTTGGGGAGGGGTTTTCCAGGGGGGCCAGGGACCCGGTGACACACCTGCCACCACCGCATGAGCCTCAGCAGGGAGCGGGTACATCTCTAGCCAGCACTTGCTTGGGCCAGAGAGTGCCAGAATGTGCCAATCCGGGAGGGCGCGAGGGTCTCCCAGGTAGAGGGCCCAGCCTAAGCAGAGACTAGCCACAGGGCTGGGGAGGGGTCGGTTTGTGTGCAGTGGAGTATTAGCCTGGAGGACGCGGAGACAGCGGACAGGGTCCGGGTCACAGTCACAGGGGGCGTACAGGGAGCCCAGCTTGTCCTGCAGCCAGGTTGGAGTTGTAAGTAGGGGAGTGACTCACTGGCCCCTCTGGTGGGGAGTGCTGATGGATTGGGAGGAACCGGGCAGGGGCAGGGGGCCCAGTGATGAGGCCAGGGGAGGACTGGAGGCAGGCCAGCAGTGAGGGGGAGGTGGAGATTTGTGAAATATCTCCAAGGTAATGTGCATATCGTCTGCACCAGCAGAAGTAAGGAGCGGAGGGGGCGGTCAGTCAGAAGGACACAAGAGGACCAATCCATGGGCTGGAGCCAGGGACCGGTCAGGCGCAGGAGGCAGGTTTGGGAGGCATCAGCTTAGAAGTGATGTTAAAAGTCTGGGACTGGATTAGGTTGCCCAGAGAATGGACGTGGAGGATAGAGGGAAGGGCTTAGGAGGGAACCCCAGAGACCCAGCCGTGCCGGGATGGTCATGGAGAGGGAGGAGGCTCTGGGGCCTGGAGTCACAGGAGACTGGAAATGCTGGAGACCCAGCATCCTGGAGTCACAGGAGCTAAGGGAAGAGAGAGCTTTAAAATAAAGGCAAAATGAACGAGAGCCCTGTGGTGTAGACAGGATCAGTAGCTACAGGTTTGCTCATGGTTCGTTCTGAAAGTCCTGGCAGCCGAGACAGAAAGGGAAACAGTGAGTGACCCGGCTGTGGTGCCCTAGTAGCAGAGACATCACCTTCTCAGAGATAAAATGCATGGCCCAGGTCTGTCTTTGCGGGAGACGGAACCCATGGTAGCATCTAGAGGACGGTATCTTTCATGTGCTGCTTGGACTTCCAGTGAGAGGCGAGGTCTAAGGTTAGGTGGTGGTTCTGGTTCTGCTTGGCTCTGAGTGGTGGGGTTTTGCAGCTCCTGATGTCTGGTCTGACCCCCACATGGAGCTCAACACATGCCCCAGCCCCATCCCCCAGCCCCGTTTTCTGGGATGGGAGCTGAAGAGCGAATCCGAGGTCCAGTCTCTGGGCGTAACAGAGAGGCAGCATGTGGGGAGCGGGGAGCAGTGTCCACTGCTGTGCCGAGGGCCAGCCTCATGTGGGACGCTGTGCGTGAGGACAGCTTGACCCCTTCGTGCATCACAGCAGCGCCGCTTTCCTCTGACTGGTAACACCCACGCCCTGTGAAGGGGGCATGTGCAGGCCTGGGTGGTCATTCCGGCGGGTGCTTCTCAGGCAGTCTGAACCCCTGTGAGGGCAGAGGAGAGTGCTTTACACCCATCTGGGGATGCAATCCAAAGCCTGAAAATCTCTGAAGTTCCATGATTTAGCTGCAAAAAGAAAAAAAGCATTTGCCTTCTATTCCTGAAAAGGATACCCATGCTTTAATGTAAAAATGAGTTTAATTGCTAATCAGAAAGTAAAACCAATCCCCAGAGAGGGTCACTGGGTATGCTTGCTGCTGAGCGGATGCCCCGTGTGCTGGTGGCACAGGCCCACAGGCTTCCCTCAGGGACTCTGGGGAGCAGCGCTGTCTACCCTGTGCGTGGGTGCGCCAGGCAGAGAATCCTCTGCACTCCCTGCCTCTCTCAGAGCCTCCTCATGCTGCTGTCCGGGTAGCGACTTGAAAAGCCCTGGCTTTGGAACACTGATGCGTGTGGGTCCTGGATGGGGTGACTTAGAACTTCCTGCCCCCCCCCCCCCCCCCCCGCAGGCTTAGTGCTCTGGAGACTCACAACTTCCAGGACCAGGATCCCCGTGAGTCCGTGGACTCTGCCCGCATGGAGCTGTCCAGCCAGCAGAGGGCGCTCAACCCTTAGGGTCAGAGCTTCCTGGCCGGGTTTCGGTCTCTGCCGGCTGCAGTCACCAGTTCTCAGGACCCAGGGGCCCGCTTGGAGCCTGCATCCCTTAGGTGAAAAGGATCCTCTTACCTTTCCTTGAGGGCTCTTCTTAGGAAAGCTCCAGAGCCAGGCTCTTGTGTTGACAGCCGCAGGCTGCAGTCCCCTGTCCCACTCCCCAGTGTGTGGGGGTTGAGGGTGCTGGGGATCTAGATTCTGCTCCTGCCACCTGCCGGCATCTGAATCCCTGATAGGCTCGGGCTTCTGGGAAGAGTTCAAGGTGTCCAGGGCTGCGTGCTGTGACACTGCTGTGCCCCGGGGTTCCCAGGTCTTGCCCATCAGCCACACCAGCATTTCCAGCCTTGGCTTGGGAGTAGAAGTGGGACTGTCCCTGTTTGTACACTCCGTGCTCCCTCAGAGGAGCTGGGGGGACAGGGCTCGCATACAGGGAGAGCACAGAGTCCAAGCCAAGCGAGGACGCTGGGCGGCTGGTGGGGTGTGTGCCTGGGTTCAGGGGGCCCGGAGAGCCCACCATGGTGACATGGTCTACAGCAATTCCTACCTCCCACCGTGCTTCAGCCACTCATGCCACGAGAGGCCCGGGCCACGTGGGGCAGAGACCATGCTGGGGTGGCCTCACACAGAGCAAACTCAGCTGGGGACGGGGTGCTGTCTCAGGGTGACTCAGGGGGCCTGGGACCCCTTCCGGCCTGCTTCCCTGAGGTTCCAGGATGCTGGGCGTCCTAGCCAACAGCAGCACTGAGAAACAGCCTTGCCGTATCTGGTTCTTCTGCCCGTGAGCACTGAGGACCGTCCCCACTAGAAGGCTGCTGTTCCTACACAGGAGAGTGACCGAGAAATTATGCTCAGAAGAGGCAGATCACGTTGTTGTAAGAAGATGACCTCATTGCTGCCCAGACCATGAGGTCACCCCACTAACATGCTGCAGGCCCAGAATGGAGGCAGGCAGCCCCCACGGTCCCCTGTGGGCCAGGCCGGGGTCCCTGTGTCACATGTCTCTACCTGGACCTGTGACAGCGCGTGGAATCCCCCTTGACTGCATCTCCCCTTTGGCTACGAAGACTTTCATAATTTAGCCTAGCATGGATTAGGGGGTGTTGGGAACAGAGCCTAAGGCAGGGGCGTGGGGGGAGGGTCAGAGGGGGTGAGGCATGCCCCAGGCACCTGCCTGTCCTTTGGCAGCTGTCCTGGGGATGGGCCCCAGGCTGTCTGGGTGGGGTTAGGGGGGAGAACATTCAGGAAGCACCTGGCTCCTCTCATTCCAGGTCTCCAAAAAGTATAGTGAGATCGAGGAGTTCTACCAGAAACTGAGCAACCGTTACCCCACGGCCAGCCTTCCCCCACTCCCCAGGAAGGTCCTGTTCGTTGGGGAGTCCGACATCCGGGAAAGAAGAGCCGTGTTCAATGAGATTCTGCGCTGTGTCTCGAAGGATGCCGACTTGGCTGGAAGCCCAGAGCTGCTGGAGTTCTTAGGTACCTGAGGCTCTGTCCCAAACCTCTGAGGTCTCCGTTGGCCCAGAACTGGGCCTCACTCCCCTGGCTGGGCCAGAGCAGGGCCGCCACTGCTGGCGGGAGGAGACTGCCACCCGGGGCTCCCACGGGAGCCGCCAGACGGGGCCCCCACGGGGCCTTCTCTGTAGTCTGACCCCACCGGTGCCCATCCTGGCCGTCCCCAGAGCCTCCCATCCCATACGTACACATGCCCCACTTTGCCTCCTGCCAGCCAGGCCTCAGACCTGGCGCCCAGGGAGGTTAAATTTTTAGAGGGGTGAGGAATAAAAAAAGCAAAGCTGGTGAATGCACAGAGGTTGGGGTTGGGTGAGGCTGCAGAGCCCCGGCTTCTTCCACCATTTTCCAGCCCCCCATATGCACCTGTGGGCCCCGAGTTGTTCGCTGTGAGATCACAGCCTGCTTGCCTCCCAGTGGGCTGTGTTGCCTGTGATACGGGCGCCCCAGCTGATACCGTCATTGGAAGAAACTCCGGGTCTCCTGGCCCCTCTTACAGAGACGTGGGTGGGATACAGTGGTCTGACTCTCCCCGCCCTTCTGGGCCTCCGTTTCCTTATCTGTAGAACGGAGGCGTGAACAGGATCTCTCCTGCGGATTTTTACAGTAGTTCAATGAGTCCATACCTACAAAAATGCTTTTTACATGATGCCTATCACACGGAATAGAAATTTTGAGTGATATTTCCACATTTGTTCTAATAACAAGCATAACATCAGGCAGCCTATCATTACTGCTTAGATCTACATAATGCAGTCGCACATATTGCTGTGGTGTATCCCAGGCATGCTGTAGGTTCTCTATCTAAGGGTGGTATTTTTTTTTAAAGGAATGGCTTTCAGGGGTCTGTTACTCAGTAACTATCTGGATAGAGGTGATCAAGTAGTCTAAACCTATGTTTCTCAATCCGTCCTTGGGGAAGGGCTAGATTTGTATTCCCGATCGGTCATGGACAGATACTTTCACAAATACAGAATCACATGTCTGGGTGTCGTGACAATGCCAAGCTGCTATGGAAGTTTCCAGATGCTTGCTCTCCCTTTCTGTGCTTACCACATCATGGATTTCCATCTGTGGACCATGCTTTGAGAAGTACTGATGTAAGCCAGTTTGTAATGAAGCTGTTACAGTTTGTTCTGGAATCTTCCATGAGCTCACTCTGCGCCCCATTGGGTTCATAGTCTAAGTGCCCAGACCCTTGGAGCAGGTCTTCATTTATGGTTGGATTGCCAGAGCTCCCTGATAAGCCCCAGAGATGCATGCGGGCTGGCTTTCTCTGCCCTTAGCCCGTGGACATAGGCTTGGCTGTTGCCATGTTGTCAACTTGTTCCAAGGCTCGTGCCTATAACCACTCCACTGTAGGCTTCGCTGCAGGCTCTGGGCTTGGAGCCCCAGCTGCCCCCTGTCTACCCAGACGCAGCAGCCTGTCCCAGCATGTTGCAGGAAGCCCCCAGCTCAGGTCCTGGCACAGGAACTTGGGTGGGGCAAGGCTGCCTCGTCCTCTGGCAGTGGGTATCAGGTGCCTTCCTCCCTCTCCTTCCACAGGCACCAGATCCCCAGGGGCTACAGACCTTACCAGCAGAGATGTCTCTGTCCTGGATACACACAACCAGGCCCAGGAAGACGGGGAGGCTTTCGACTTCTTTGAGCAGCAGGACAGAGCAGAGCCTGAGGCTCTGCCCATCCAAGGCTGGAAGGGCGAGGATGCAGGAAAATCCTCCGAGGAAGAAGAGGAGGCACTGGATCCCCTGGGCATCATGCGGTAGGTCTCCACATCCTGGATAGGGCCTCCTTCTGGCCTGCCCCAAGCTCTCTGGTGAGGGCTTCTCTCCCTCCATCGCTCGTCATCACTCCCTGTGGCCTGGTGTGCTCGGGCTGGGCTCAGATGTTACCTTCTCCTCCCTGGCCCTCTGGCCAGGCAGGCCCTGGGTCCCAGCTCTGTACTGAGTCCCGGCAGGGCTGCCCTTGGCTGAGTACCCCCGGACAGCTCAGCAGCCCAGGAGCCCTGGGCTCTCCACCTGGCTCATCACTGACAGCCTGGGGCTTATGGCATGTGTTTGGAGCCCCCTGGGCCCTGTTGTACTGTCCTTAAAGCAGGGGTGTTGACCTGGGCCCTGCCTCCCCACAAGGCAGTTGTAAGGCCCGTGAATCACATGGATGGAGGGGACAGATAGCCTCTGAGGAGCCAGCTGTGTGTGATGGAGAAGGTGGCACGAGCCCCCCCCCCCCCCCCCCCCCCCCCCGCCCAGTCCGCTGAGTTCCTTTACGTGCGCGGACACACACACAGGGGCGCACACACAGGTGCCCTGGCTGGGGAGGAAGGGTTGAGCCAGGTATGGTCTCAGTGGTCCCTCGGCTGTCATCCGCTGCCTCCTTCTTTCCTGAGCCCCTGATGCCTTCGCGAATTGGTACGCTGCTCCCGGGCCCCAACGGCGGGGCTGCCCTGTGCTGGGGGCAGGGGTCCGGGCGGGAGAGCTGTCTGTTCCTGAGGCCCGTCCAGTGCACACAGGCCGAGGTGTCTGAGCGGGACCCCCCCCCAAAACAAGACAGGCTTGGCCGTCCCAGGCCCGAATGAGAAAGCAGGTGGGAACCTGTTTCTGAGCATCTCCCACTCGCCGAGCGTACTACCCGCACTGCATGCCCTGTGGTCCACAGACACCCTGCCTGCGAGGAGATGCTGTCCTCCCACTTCACAGGTTAAAGAAAAGCTGCAGAGGCCGAGTGCCCGGCCTGAGGTCAGTCAGCTGGTAAACAATGGCACTGGGATTCCAGTCTAGGTCAGGGTTTTGGACGCTGCTTGGCCTTGATCCTGGCTCTGCTGTTTCCCAGCAGTGTGGCCCTGGCAGTGTACCCCTTGTCTTCAGTTTCTGCGGTGAATCGGGTCATGGTAGCCCCTCTCCACAGGGCCCGGGTGGAGGCTGAGTTAAGGCGAGTGCCAGCACGTGCTGCTCTCATGGCTGCAGCTTGCCGCCCCACCCCCTCCCCCGAATCGGACTGTAGACCCAGGGTGACCGTCCCTCTGTCCTGATGAGAGATCAAAGTTCAGTCACCCTACAAGGGATGCCCGCCTCACAGGTCCTATTCCAGAAATCAGGGAGGGGCAAGTTCAGCGTAAAGGACATGAAAGTTGCAGTCCAGAAAGCTCTGCCCACCGCCCACCAGCCTTCCTGTCCTGGGGGAGTCGGGGGGATGTGAGGCTGGGAATGGGCAGGTGGAGGTGTGGCTGCATGGCCCCTTGTGACCAACCTAGAGGAGATAAGGAGTCACACTCTGGAAACCCGGGCCCAGAGCCAGAAGTGCAGGCCTGGGGTCTGGTCCCCCTAGCCCTCCATGGGCACCCTGACCCAGACGGGGGGTCAGTGGCCCTGGGGGAGAGGCAGCGAGGTTATGTGGGGAGCAGTCTGTAGGAGCCACTTCCTAGCAGCCTCACACGACCTGCAGGCCCTTCTTGGGCTTATTTTGGTCAGGATGAGGCTTTGTTTGAACTCGGGCTCCCTGTTGTTCAGAGGAACCACACGTAAAGCCAGACCAGGATTTCAGTGGTTTGTGCCAGCTTTTGGCTGAGGGTCATGCTTAGCAAAGCGGCTCCTTTTTTGGGTAGGAAAATGCTGTTTGGGGTTGGCAAGGGCCGCCTTGAATTTCCTACTTATTCCAGTAGCAGATAGTCAAGGGACATGTCTGGGACCACCCGCCCCCGGCACTGTCACCAGCTCTGGGGGCCTCATTCTCGAATGCCAGGAGAGTGTAGCACCTGCCCAGGGCCCCAGAGGCTTAAGACCTTCTGCTGGTTTTTCCTGTAATGACGGGTGTGACAGTGGTCGGTACTGTCACTCTCATCAGGGAGAATAACACCTAAGGTCTTTTGAGAGCTTATTAAATGCCAGAAACCGATTTCCATTCCTGTGACTGGACATTTCTCTTCTATTTCTGCTTTTGTTTTTTTAGAGGTCATGACACACCACATTGCTCTCAGAACCTGTGTGGGTTCGTGTGCTCCAGGAAGTGTGTGCATGTGTGTGTGTGTGTGTGTGTGTGTGTGTGTGTGTGGAAGCTGAAGTCTTGAAGTATGGAGACAAGTAGCTCCTCCAAATTCACGCAGCCCCATTTGGCAGGTCATGACTCAGTGGTGCCCCCTTGACTGTCCCTTGATTCCAGTCATTCTGCAAAGTGGGAGGAGGGCAGGGTCCTGGGATTACCCCCTTTAACAGATGGGAAAGTCCAGGACAGTTGAGCAGGGACTTGGCTGAGCCTTGCGTGTGGCCGCCCCGCCGCCCACCCCGTGGCCACACTCCCAGATGTGCCCCCCTACCCCCACCCCAGCACTCCTGTGGGCCTGGCTTTCCCGAGCCACCTCATTTCCAGGCGACAGGCATCTGTCCTTCCTGCCGTGGGCCTGGCGGGGCGCTGTTGCTCCACGGCAGGGCTGCTGGGGGGCGGAGGGGGGGTGGGGTGCGGGTTGCCAGCACAAAGCCCCGTGCCCAGACGGCCTGGCTTTTCTTTGTCTCTTAAACCTGGTTTTGATTAGGGGGAAAGAGTTGCTGCACCAGCACCGACTGCTCCAAGACAGAAAGCGCTCTCCGTGGGCCCATCCTGGCCATGCTGCTCCCCTGCTTGCGGGGGTTTGAGCATCCTTGTCCAGGCGTGACCCACAGATCTGCACACCGAGCGCACAAGCCTTGCACGCTGTGCTCTTCTCTCCATGTCCTGTCATGGTCCCCTCCCCATCCCACAGAGTTGTCAGGTCTCGCTCTCCGTGTTAGAGACAGCACCTCTGAGAAAGACGGAGTTCTACCATGATAGTTCTGCCTTCTGCTGGAAATACCTTGTTGGGAACGTTTTTAATCGTAACTCCAATGATACACGACTGGTACAGACAATTGAAAACACAGCAGAAGGCTTTTGCCCTGAAGGTATATGCTTCTGGATGTACGTTTCTCAAACCCAAAATGGGATTGCGTTGTGTGCACCATTCCACAGTTTGCTTGTTTTCAGCTTATATATTGGGTCTTTCCAGATCAGTAAATCAACTTCTACATTTGTAACTGTGCTAGTCCGCCGGGTCGATGGCCTGTAAGTGGCATTGCCAGGCCTGCCTGGGGGCACTGTGGTGTTTTCTGTAAGTTTTTGCTATTACAGGTGGTGAGGAACTTTATCCTGTGTAGAGCTTTTACCCCCAGTGAACTGCCCTTAGAGCCATGTCCTGGGCTCTTCTGCCCAGGGGCCTTGGTTGTGCTCCTCCAGGGAAGCATTCTTTAGGGACCCAGTCCCTCTCTTTTGGGAAGGCCTCTCTGCCTACTCACGAGGCTGCTGCCTCCTACCTCTTCCCCCAGTGCCCAGGGAGTCCCTCCTCTAGCCCCCAGTCCCAGAGGACCCTTAGGGACACTGGCACCTTTAGGGACAGGCTGGTTCCTGCATGGATATGCCTTCCCTCAAGGCTGGGCTTCCTGCTCTCTGCTCACAGGAGGGGGGGCCAGTGCCCAGTGGCCTGTGCGTGGCCTCCAGCAGGGAAGCTGGACCTTTTTTTGGAGCATGAATCATGCGTTTTGTCACAATTGTTTATACAAATGTTGCGTTATCTTCACAAAAGAATCCTATGCATCTTAGTATAAAAATGTTTTACCCTACATTTGGGTAACATCACTGATCTGGGATGACCCAGCACACTGCCAGGTACCCCTTAACTTGCTCCCATTGGAGATTGATTTATTTCTGCCCCAGCTTTATTGAGAACTGGTCGGCATATGGCATTGTGTGAGTCTGAGGTGTACCGTGTGATTTAATGCACATATACATGGTGAAGTAGTCACTGCGGTGAGGTTAGCGGCCGCCGCCATCGATCGCCACACAAAAGTACAGTTTCTGAGATTCAGAAGCACGGTGTCCCCCAGGTAGGCCGTGGCGGGGTGTGCAGGGAGTTGCGCGGGCGGCTCCTCGCCCACCCCACTCACATGGGTAGCAGGCCCACCGGGAGCCCCGAGCACCCTGCAGCTTGTGAGAAGCCCCTCAGACTGGGGCTTTAAGGAATGCTCTAGGTGATCCACGGGGAAACTCCCGCTTGAGGAGCCCCAGAAGCCAAAGTTGATGAGGGCCTTGGGTATGGCAGAGGGAACTGAGACAGGAGCAGTAGGTCCACTGGCCATGGGGCTTCCAGGAGGGTGGTCCCAGGCACCCTCGGGGGGCCCCTCTCCGGCTCTCTGGCTTCGCTCCCCTCCCACCTGCCACCTGCTGGGGGGGGGTCTCCCAGTCACAGTGGGGCCGTGCAGTCAGCCCTGGCCTGGCCTGGGACCAAGATCAATGAGGACTACAGGGGGCACGGTGACAGCTGTCCTACCGCTCACAGCCACAGCCCCCATTAGCGCAGCCACACGTGCTCTACTGACCAGATCTCCCCATCCATGTTAGCGCAGAAAGTCTGGCATGAATGAATGGTGTGACACTGCCGTATACTTTTTTTTTCTTTTTTAAGGTGACATTTTGAAGATGTATTTATCTGTCAGAGAGAGAGAGTGCGCGTGTACACAAGCAGAGAGGGAAGGCGGGCTCCTCCCTGAGTAAGGAGCCTGATGTGGGACTCAATCCAGGATGCCGGGGTCATGGCCTGAGCCGCAGGCAGACGCTTACCCGACTGAGCCACCCAGGCATCTGCTTTCCACTCTTTTAATTCAGTAGCAAGAATTTCAGTTCTGGAGAAATCTCATACAGAGCCCCAGTGTGTATCAAACAGCCCGAGGGAGAATTGGCCCGGTTGGGACAGGAGTAGGGACTGGACGTCTGCCCCCTAGGCCTCAGCTCACTTCTCCCATGGCCCTGCGTGGCTCTGTGGAAGGCCTGGCCCCTTAGAGCATGGTTTAAAGCCACTGGGATAGCTGGGTGTGCGGTCAGCCCGGAGCAGAATTAGAGGCCAGCAGGCCCAGGTTGAGATCCCCAAGGGCACTGGGCAGGTCGTTGAACTTCTCTATGCATTCTCCAGCTTGGGCGATGGAGGTGATGGGTTTTTGCAATCGCAGGGACTGCCAGGCCCCACGGGTCATGTGAGCATTTGAACTATCGTCGGGGATGTGGGAATAAACCAAGATGGCCCGAGTGAGAACAGCCTAAGGTCTTGATTTGGAGCCGGCCGCGGCGAGGGAGGGGTCAGACCTGCATTTAGCAGACCCCAAGGCAGGCTGGAGTAGGAACAGTTCCTAGTGGGAAGGAGGAGGCTTGGTTGTGCCCGACTGGAGGCTGTTGGCGAGGGAGACTGCTGCCTGTGTGGCGTCCCGCATGCTCTGCGGTCAGTTCGGGGAGCGTAGTTGAGTGTAGTTGGCTTTCTTTGGCTGCTGGATGAGGAGGGAAGCGGGGGTAAAGATTAGGGTAGCTGCCAGTTTGTGTTGTGGTTTGATTCCTTAGGCTGGCGGCTGCAGGGTATGAGACACGGGTCTGTCTGACGTCTGCTCTGCCCATTGCCTGTTTGTATATTCAGTCCCTCGGGGGTGCGGCCAGAGCTGGGGCCTTGCTTCCCAGCAGTTGGGGTTGGGGGCGACAGGGCCCCTGCAGCCAGACGGGCCTGGTTCGGTGGTGGTGCAGGGCACCGTGCTGGGTGAGAGGCAGGGGAAGAAACGTCAGCTCGCACGAGGTGCAAAGGCAGGGGAGTCCTGGGGGGGCTGATCAGTGAGCCCTCAGGTGGGGTTCAGTGGCCTGGGGAGTCCGGCTCTGGCTGTTGAGAAAGATCCTTGAGTGTGACCCTGGGCTTCAAAAAATGATGGGTCTTTACCAGGCAGGCCTTGTGTATTTGTCAGAGCACAGAATACAGTCGTGGGGCAGGAGCTTGATGTGAACCTAGTTGGTATCAGGCTCCTGCTGTGCCCTGCGCCGCCCTGCATGCAGGCTTCCGCTTCCAGAGCATTCCCTACTCCCATGTAACGGCTAAGGGAACAGGCCCCGAGAAGTGAAAGGACTGACCCGAGGTCATAACGTGGATTCCCTGCATCCCCCTCCAGGGCTGCTCCCCAGGAATAGGGAGGCCAGACTCTCCCCCAGGCCTTGTGGGCTCTGGCCCCGACTTCCCCTCAGACTCCCCTCCCCCGTGTGCCTGCTGCCCGGCTCGTGGCCACTGCACCTACACCACGCACTTCCTGCCTTGGCATTTGCACAAGCCTCTCTGCCTGGACCACTGCTTTCCCGACTCTGCTGAGCCCCCGTCCAGCGCTTCCCCGAAGCTCCCATCCGGGGAGGCAGGCACGGCTCAGGGATGACTGCCTGTCCCCCGTGACCCACGCCACAGTGATGACTGGGTCATCGTGGAGGCCCCAAAGCCTGGTGCTGGTGCAGATGACATTGTCCCGGAATACAGGTCACGGAAGTTCATTCATGGGCACTCTGCGAGTTTCCCTCGAAGGAAGAGAAACTGAATTTAAAATCCGAAAATGAAAAATGCTTCATTGGAAAACAGGAACGTGGTACGATTAGAAAGGAGATTGCTCTCTGTCTTTGGTTACGCACCACTCCGGCTTGGAGGGTATGTCGTGCTGTCTGTGAGTCTGGGCATCAGAAGGACCCACTGCCTTCTCTTGGGTCCAGGAGGTGCTCCCACAACTCAGTGATGCAGGTCCTGGGCAGCTGGTGGCTCTCGGTGGTCGGCCAGGGGCACAGGTGCACCTGGAAACATGGGCACAGGCCCCCTGGGTGGCCGGAGGGGAGGCTGCTGTCATGTGTCCATCACTGTCACCACAGCTGCCTGAGCCCCATGAGCAGGGCTGTGACTGACTGTCGGTGCTGTCAGCCTGGGCACCTGCCGCCTCCCTGTGTTTGCTCCTCCCCTGCCTGCGCCACATGGCCCATGCCGGCAGACGCACGAGGCAGAAGAGCTGGTGTCTGTCCGTGCACAAACCTGCCTGCTACAGAGACTTGCTTCCACAGACTTGCACCCGTCCAGGGAGGCCCTCCCCCACACCGCCCCACCTCATGCCCCCTGTGCCAGAGCCTGCCCAAGTTCAGGTGACCTCCTGCCTTCTCTCCAGGAGGTCTGTCCATCGCACACTTCTCTGTTCCATGCCCCGCTGCCCCAGCCCTGGTGACAAGAGTCTAATCCTATTGGCCTCCCTTCGGTGAAGAAAGGAGAGGCACCCTATATTGCAGTGGCACAGAGGGTGGGTGGCAGACAGGCATGGCGGGTGACAGACGGGCACAGCTGAGTCGGGCGGTGAATGCTACAGAGAGCCGGGTGGACACTGTGGGGGCAGGTGCAGAGCAGGGACCGGGGCGGGTAAGGGACAGGTCAGGGCCATAGCCTGTGTATGCAGCCCGAGTCTGTGCTCACACAGTCTGTGGATGAGGGGAAGACAGGGGCTTAGAGACTCACCTCAC
Organism: Lontra canadensis; assembly: GCF_010015895.1. Lineage (NCBI taxonomy): Eukaryota > Metazoa > Chordata > Mammalia > Carnivora > Mustelidae > Lontra > Lontra canadensis. The sequence continues at coordinate 15,262,516 of NW_022631026.1, read as the reverse complement.
GTAGGCCGTGCGCGACCTCACCCTGAGGCCTGAGGTCTGGCATCCTTCTAGACTCGCCCCTCTGCTCACTAATCACCTCACCGTCCACGTGTTCTAGGAGCTCTTGGCCTTCTGATGTCCCCCGATCCATTTCCGCATCATACTGCAGTGCTCCCCCAGGCCAGGCCCTGATCATTTCTCCGTGGACCACAAGCCATGCTGCCCTGGGGACCCGGTTCCTGATCGTGCCTGAGCCGTGCCTCTGGCAGACCCCACGGATGAGGGGCTCACTTCCCCTGCCTGAGTCCGTGTCTGTTTCACTTGGCCTCGTCCAGAAAGCCCCTAGGGCTGGGTTGGATCCTTGCCCTGTGCTCCGCACATTCCAGGACTCTTGCCCTGTGCGGTCTTGGTGGGTTTATGGGCCTCTGAGTCAGCTGTGAGCTTCTGGGGCAGTGGCAGGTCTCACTCTCAGCCCGGGAGGTGCGCGTGCGTGAGTGCTGGGTCCCAGAGGGCATCCGGGGTGAACGCCAGCTGCTTACAGAGTGGCTGAGGGTGGGTGAGGAGACCAGCTGTCGTGACCGCCAGCTTCGGAGGAGCGAAGCCTTCCAGGTACCGTCTCTGTCTCAGACTGGTGCTGGGAACCCCATCTGCACCCCCTCTCCGCTATTCCTGGGGAGCAGGAATGAGTCTGGATAAGAGACGTACTGTCCCCTGTGTCCATCTCTCTGTTCACGTGTCTGTTCTTCCCTTTCCCCTCTTTCCTTCCTTCCTTCCATCTGTCCTTCCATCCATCAGTCCTCCTCTTTGACCCAGTATCTGTGGAGCGTCTTCTCTGAACCAGGCACGTGGGTGTGTCCCAGAGACTCGAGTTCGGGGGCCAACCAGAGCAGGACCCTGGGGCTTTGAGCGGTCAGTGCTCCCTATTTCCTGCCTGTTCTCTGCCTCCCCTGGGAACGCTCAGGGAGGGCTGGGGAGATGGAGGATAGCCCGGTCGGGGGTGGGGGGGGGGTACGGACGGTGCTCGATTGACTGGACGCCCCCACGTGCCACAGATTGGCTTTATGTCATTTCAAGACCATGAAAGATCAGAAGTGCCTCCGCGGAGAAAAACAAGATCATTCATCCCATTTGGGAGGAAAATTCACATAGAAGGAAAGTCAGGCCAAACTTGTGTTCTCAGAACCAGAAGTAGGTGTAAGACGGGAAGTCACAGATCTCTCTGAAGACAGAATTCATCATGCTTGTCCTCTCCCTTCCTTTGTTCTCAAAACCGCTCCCATCTTTCCACGGCTCCTCTGATTTCTGTCCGTGGGAAGCCTCTGGCCCCCACGCTCCAGGGCTTCAGGTGAGGGCTGTCTGTTGGGTGACGGAGGCCAGCAGTGGGGCCGAGCCCACAGGCCTCAGGCTGGGCCAGTAGCTGCATCAGATTCCTCGGAGACTCCAGCGCGGCTTCCTGGGCCGGCCCTGGGGCTCTGACTCAGTAGCTCTCGGCTGGAGCCATCTCCATCTGGCCTGCCTCTGGCACCCACGTCCCAGGGGTCAGGAAGGCAAACCGGCTTACCCTGATCCGAGAAACAAAGAGCAGGTGTCCCTGTCAGGGCAGTCCACCTTGGCCCTTCAGGGTGTGTGAGGTGGCATGGCTGAAGGTTCCGGAAAGCACTTGCTATGAGGATGGAGAAGGCCCGGCACCTTCACAAGCAGGGCTTGGGGGTGGCACCAAAGCAGAGGTGTGTGCCCAGGAGGTCTGTGACCTGAGCCTGTCTGGGTTGTGCCCAAGATGGAGGAAGCAGGGTCGGGGCGTGTGGGACCTCCTGGCCCACCCCTGCCCTGAGACTCTGCTCTCCATTTCATCCTCCAAATGTGCAGGCCTGAGCCTATTGTCCTCACCCCACCCTGGATCTCCCTGCTGCGGGGACACCACAAGGGGACAAGAGCGCAGGACCGTAAGTAGGCCTCGGCCCTGAGTGCATAGGTGGGCTCCGTCCTGGAGGTGTGACCCCGCGGCAGGGGCATTTCCAGCTCCCACAGCTTCTCCCATCTCAGCTGAGCCTCCGATTCTACCGCAGGTCTGCAGCCGGACCGTGGGAATGGGCTCCTCTGAGCAGCCTGCCCTCCAGCCTGCAGGGCCACTGGCGCTTTGTCCATCTGCCGCTGGTTGGTCTGTGCCATCGAGGATGGCAGGGCCGGCTTCTGCCGCAGGTTTCCCACACAGTGTTGCCAGCAGGAGCTCAGACGGTGACCTCTGTCTAGTGGAACTGCCCGCCAGGCAGACAGGCACCCCAGAAATTCTGTTTCCAGTAAACAGCGTCTTTTCACTATTTGCAGGAACCTTATAATGGCTAATTTTGGTATCCACAGCAGGGATTGGATCGCCGTGTTAAAATAAAACCAAGTTTGTTTATTTATTTATCTGCAATGTGACTTACGTATGCAGAGCCGCAGGGTCCAAGTCCGTAAAGGCTTCTGTGTGCTCTGTGTGCTCTGCATCACCACCACCCAGGGCAGGAAACAAAGCAGGCCCATGGCCCAGAATCTCCCTCATGCCCTCTCCCAGTTTCCCAAAGCAACATCTCGTCCAAGGCAGGACCTTGGCCAGTGGGTGAATGAGACATCAAGGGACCTTGGTGAGGGAGACAGAGCCAGTGGGGGATGCTCTGAGTAGCCAAGAGGTTTCCTGAAGGAGGTGGGGCTCACTCGGTGGGACTGAAGTATTTCTTGGAGTGACAGAGGTTTCCCTTCTCAAGGCTGCTTTCCGCTTGTCCCTGGGTACCACCTGTTCCCAGCCTCAGGCTGCATCCACCCCCCTTTTCCAAGTGGCTCTGAAGAGCCTGGCCCTGGGAACGCTGGGGGCACTTGGCTCCTGCAGCCTCCAGAAGGAGAGCAGCTGCTCTGCCCGGTGCCCGGGCAGGCAGGCCTGAGTCCTGGCTGGCCCGTTAGGGCGGGGAGCTGTCTGGCGGTCATCTCGGTCATGCCGACATTCCCCTGCTCCTCCCATACATCCTGGGGCACAGGGCCCAGCCACTTTCCATAGCAGGGTCTTACACCTCAGGGTACTGGAAAGTTCCTTCCTCACCCAAGTTCAAGCTCACCTTCCCTGCGTGGCTCTGACCAGGCCATCTGCGCCCACTGGCCGGGCTCTCGTGAAAACTGAGCTGTGTCTGTGATTCCGTAGCTCTAAGAAGTCCAAGAAACGCCCTGAAGTGGCTGTGAAGCCCAAACCCTCACCCCGACTCACCATTTTTGATGAGGAGGTGGACCCTGATGAGGGGCTCTTCAGCCCAAGCTCGAAGCTCTCCCCCCAGCGCCCGGCAGAGGACGTGCCCCTCCAGGACCGTAAGTAGAGCCTCCAGGCCTTCCCTCTACTCTGGGTGTCTGCTCCATGACCCAGCCAGACTCTTACAAGTGGCTTGGACCCACCACACGTGAGCACAGTGGAGATCTTCCCCTTGTCCTGTTTCGACGTGGTCCACGCTCAGCTTACGGAGATTTTCTGCCGGAGAGATTAGTCATGCGCTTTGTGTCCCCATAGCCTGGAACCTTCCAGGACTATATGTTTGTTCTAATCACCCTGGGGAAGTGGGGGTGGCAGTTTTATCATTCCAGTGGCCAGATGTCGGCACTGTCTGGGAGGGAGATGCAACTACCCAGGTGTGCCGTGACTCTATGATAGATTCTGTGTGACCTGAGTAGACCCCACTGGAGGGTCCTGGGCAGAGTCGGAGAGAGGAGAGCCGAGCGGCCTTGGGACTCCTCTACTTGTCCCGAGATCTGACCTTTCGTCACCCCACCCGGGTCCTCGTTCAGGATGGACAAACGCTGTCCCCCATTAACCCAGCACTTAGTGACCACCCACGAAGGGCCAGGCTCTGTGCCGAGCCCGAGAACACATTGATGAGAATGACAGTCCCGGCCTCACAGCTCTGAGGACATGTCTTGGCAATTTCAGCATCACCTTTGAGTGCTGTCCCTTGCCCTCTTCCTGTCCCCACCCGGGCCTCTTCCTCCAGTTCTCTGCTCTGCCTTGTCCCTTGCTCACTGTCTCCTGGCTGGGCTAGGAGGCTGGGTGAGGCTGTCCCCACCTGTGCCCCCAGCTGCTGAGGACAGGCCAGGACATCCTTTGACCACTCTGCCCCTGCCTTCCGCACAGCCCTGAAGTTGTTCGAAGACCCTGACCTTGGCGGTGCTGTCCCTCTGGGTGACCCCTTGCTGCTGTCTGCTGCCCGTGAGAGTGGAGGGACCGTGTCCCACGTGGAGCTGTTCAGGTACCACCTGTCCCTTGGGCACTCCTCTGCCAGCCCTCAGAGCAGCCTGGGCAGAGCCGGGGACCCGTCCCCGTGTGGGAGCATCTCACCGGCTTCGGCCACCAAGAGAGGGCATCTTGGCCCATCAGAGGCAGGAGCCTGTGGGTGGGCGCTGACTGGGAGGCAGTGGCGGGGATTGGGGCAGGGGTGGGGATGGGCCACAGGCCGGGTAGCTCTGCGAGTTTCAGAAAGAACTTCGTGAATACGAGTCTTTGCCTTCCCACACTCACGCTTTCATAATTTACGTGGAGAATAATTAAATTATATAATTACAAGAGCAAGTATAACTGGCATAAATACGTTCAGGAACAACCATTAAAATGGGTTCTTGGTAGCACACAGCCCTCCCCGGGGAGAAAACCGCAGGTATGCTGGACCGAGGCCGGTCCCAGGAGGGTCCCAGGGTCAGGCTGTAGAGGGGAGGGCGAGGCATGGTCTGTTGCACAGAGGTGGGTGGACGGAATGTGTGCACGGGGGCTCCTGCTTCAGGGTGCTGGCTATGGTCCATGTGCCACAGCCTACACATGGCCTGATTTCATCCTCACAGCGGCCCCCACCTAGATGCGAGCTTCCCCCGGACAGAGCTGGGCTTGGAACCCAGTCCCCTGGTCTGTGTCCTGTCCTCCCCGCACCTTCCAGGACCCTCGAAGCACTTAGAGGAGGAGAGGCTTGGAGATCTGCCTCCTGCCCTGGGCCAGCCACTTACGCATGTGCTGGCTGTGCTCTCCGCATGCTTGGTACTGTGTGTCTCTGCTGTGTCACCTGCACCCCTAGAACACGGCTGTGCTCAGCGGTTTACAGGAGGCTGAGCTGTGTCTTTCCAGGAACATGGTGCTGAGACGCTGTCCTCTGCACCCTCGTTAGCAGCCTCGGGCTATTAGCCCTGTCAGTGCCCGAGTCACAGCAAATGCGTCTTGTCTTCACATCTCCCCATGGCCCCTGGCACCTGTTCACTGTCATCTGTGTCCTCGCCCCTGACCGCCCCAGCAGGCTGGGAGAAGCTGGGGTGGCAATACCTTGAGAGGAGAAACTGAGGCAGTAGAGTCAGTCCCGGGGAGGGTGTCAGGGCCCCGTGGAGTGTGCCCTACTCGGGGAGGCTCTGCCATCTCCAGGACACGGTGTGTCCCAGGGAGGCCATTCTGTGGGGCCTTTCTTGGCACAGTCTTTCCTGAGTCTGTGACGCCAGCACTTCCCGACCCATGTTCTTCAGGGCTCCGGTGTCCCTTCAAGGGGTTCTGTGGCCAGACGGCTGGGGCAGTACCAGTGTTCAGCACAACTCTGGGCGTAAGTAGGAAACAGCGTATAGCGTTGCATGTTTCCATTGGTCTCTGGGGGCCCTTTCTCTTTGTCACGCCTCTTGGTGTCCCCCACAGCCCTCTGAGAATTACTGGGGAATGGGTGTCCGCGGTCCGGCCTTCACTCTGCCACACAGCTGGTGAGAACGAACTCACGTTCTGAGAGCAGGAGCCGCATCGTACTCTTTGTGGGGCTCCACGACTATCCAGGCAGCAGTCGGGGTTCCTGACGATGAAAAGCTTCCTAATCCTCATCCATTCGCTGGTGCTGTCACCCACCCGTTCATGGCATTGTGGCCATTAGGAGCCTGAAGCCCCCCAGAGCACTCTGCCCCACAGGTGTGGGGGGTCTCACAAGCTAAGTAACCCCCTGCTGTGCAGCCATGCCAGTGGTCGGGGCCTGTCCCCTGTGAGAACCTGGGGAGGTCGAGTGGGACTGGGGTCTTCAGAGCTCCGTGCTGCCTCTCTGTGGGAGCCGGGCCTTGCGTTCGTGAGACCCAGTCCCAGCCGTGACTCGGGGAGCCTGGGTAGAAATAGAGTTCATGGAAAGGGGTGCCCCTGCCACCACGTGTACCCCAAGCGTGATGGTCCCACCTGCCACGACAGCAACTGCTGATGCGTTCCCAACAGGGTTTGCCCCAGCTGCATAAATCCGGGCTGCTGACATGGGCTCTTAGCTGCTGCTGCTTCCCGAAGGCCCCGTGGGAGGATATTTCAGTCCCCCTGAGCTGTCCCGGGGCTCCAGCCCGGGTGGAGGCTGCAGGTGGAGCCCGCACCTGCCCCAGGGCCTCAGGGATGAGCCTCTGCCTCGGGGAGCCGGGCCACAGCTGAGCTGAGGTGGCCAGGAGCAGCCGGTCTTGTCACACTTCGGGGATTGCCTCAAACCCAAGATAGCTACCTCTCTGAAGGCCTGGCTTGGGCTGGGCCCTCTCGGGCTGGGCTGGAGGGACAGCTCTGCCATCCTCAGATGCTCTGACTCCTCCCTTTGGGGGTCTCTGCCCCACCGCAGGGGGGTGACCTAGAGCTTCTCTGGCAGCTGGTACTTGGCAGGCCGCCCCTCCAGGGGAGGATGGTGCTGGGCACACCACGCTCCAACAGACTGCTTCCTAGCCCGGTTGATGTCTGAGCTGGACCCCATTGACATGGGGAGACTGAGGACCAGGGAAGGAACATGACAAAGCGGACTGAGGCCACTGGTGAAGGCACAGCGGGAGGGAAATGGAGCCGTGTTCCAGGTGCCATGTGCTGTGCTTCTGGGCCCACAGTGGCTCTGCAGGCCTTGCTGGATGATGTGGGCGTTCCCATCTCGCAGATGGGGACTCCGGGGTCTTCTGCCTCTAGCACCTGAGCCCTCTCTCCCTTGTCCCCAGCATGGCAGATACGGCCTGCTGAGATACCCTTAGACACCTTGGCCCAGGTGTGGGCAGCACCGGTCCAGATGTCTCTGCTGGTTGCTGGTTTAGGAAGCATGTAAAGGCATCCTCTTCTAGGAATTCAAAAATTGGCCCTTGGATTTCAAAGGGAGTTTTCCGTGTGACTCTGTGAAGGCCCCCTGTGAAGGATAGTGTTACCAGACTCCCCACTGTTCCCCAGCCCCGGTCTCCTGCTGTCTCCTGGTTCCAGACTAGACTGGCCGGCATGCAGCTTCTCCCAGAGGAGAGGATGGGTTGCTGCGCCCCTGAGAGTGTGAAGTCAGGAACGCATGCTGTCCGCCTTGTGCCTGAGAGCATGAAAACCCTGGTCAGGCCATTTTCCTTAGCATCTTCTGGAAGCTAGAGCATCCCTGAAGTGATCTCATCTAGCTCCTCGCTGATGGGATACTGAGGCCCAGGGAGGGGAAGGGACCTGCCAGGGGTCACTTATTTTGCAGTTCTTTCAATTACTGTGTCCCAGATGGGACTGCCATCTGTCAAAGGACAGAAGAGTGGACAGTAGGTGTCCTAAAGCCTGACCCAGAGAGAATTTTCTGAGGATGCAGGTGTGTGGAGGTTTTCACAGAATCCCAAGAGAAGCTCCTCCCTCAGGGGAGGAGTCTGGATCAGGGGGTCTGGATTAGGTCCTCAGAGGCAACAGGTCCAGCAGGTGTCACCTGAAAGGCCTCAGGGGGCCTGTGGCCTCAGCAGAAAGAGAGACCCTCAACCCTGGAGAAATTCCAATCTGAAGGGCTTCGTTGCATTGGTACCCCAGGAAGGCATACACACCTGAGAGACCCAGGCACCCCCAGGCCAAGTCCTGTTCCTTCACAAGCTGGCCATGAGCCCCAGACAAGGCCCTTTATCTCTTTGTACCTCAGTTTTCAATCTTCTGTCTGTGAAATGAGAGTACGACCTGCTCCCAGACAGCGTCTAGTTACCATTCAGTGAATTAGTGAACATGGAAATGCCTGGCCTCGGTGGGCTTTCAGCAGGGTGTGAATTGGGTGGCTGGGTGCTGGGATGGATTGAAAGGGTCTTGCGTTGTGCATCTGGTTTCCACAAATTGAGTTCCTCTGCTGCCGGTTCCAGGAACCGGCCACAGAAGCTCGCTCAGGCAAAGAGGGAAGAGGCAGGTTGTGGCCTCTGGGGTACCTGGTGCCTGGGGCAGGTCCTGTGTGACTGTCCTACTGCCATGGGTTGGAGTCCCACCCAGTGATGGGCTGTTGGGTCCAGGACTGTGGCCCCGGCCCTCAGTGGGCCCACAGTGGGCACCGTGGATGGCTGGCCCTACCCCACCATGGTCAGATCCCCTCATCGAGTCTTTCTCGGGCTGAACTTGGTGCAGACGAGGGCTCGGCTCCTGAAGTCAGACACCCTGGTCCGGACCCAGGCAACGTCACACATGGTCGTCTCACAGGTAGCTCGGCCTCCTGAGGCTATAGTGTCCCACCTGCGGGTGGAGCTCCGCCGTACCCCCAGAGGGTTTGGGGTAGACCAAGGTATGGTGTGTGTCCTCAGTGCTTCGTACAGAGCAGGAGCTCTGCGTCTGGCTGCTGTTAATCTTCTTGGGAGGTTGAAGGACAAGTCCCCTAAAGTGCCATCATCTAGCGAGGGACCCCCTGAAAAGCAGAGGCCGCTGAGGGGCTGCAAGGAAGGCAGAGGCTGTCCCCTAGCTCCTGTGGAAAGGCCGGGTGGGGCAGGGCCCGTCGCCCTGCCCAGAGCGGGGTGCCCTTGCCTCCGGGCCTTGCTCCCTCTGCGGAGGTCACATTCAGAGCTTCCCCTCTGGTTCCCTAGAGTTGAAGAGGACTTGGACCAGATTCTGAACCTGGGAGCTGAACCCACAGCCAAGCCCCAGCCTAAGCCCAAGCCGCCAGTGGCAGCTAAGCCAGCGCTTCCCCGAAAGCCAGCCGTGCCCCCCTCAGTGGGCCCGCCGGAGGCCGTGGCGGAGCCGCGGAAGCAGCAGCAGCAGATTCAAGCCATGGACGAAATGGACATCCTCCAGTACATCCGGGACCACGATGCGCCCAGCCAGGCCGCCCCCAGCCTCTTCTGACCCTCACACCCCTGGACTGGCCCTGGGCTGGCAGAGCCTCTCCCCAAAGAGATGTGCACCGAGGGGGGCCCCGTGCGCCACGGGGCCAGGACCTCTGCTCCCAGGGGAGTGGGTAGACGCCCAGGTCATAGGACCCTGTACCAGCTTGGTATTTTGTTTTGTTTTGTTTGCCTGTGGGGTCAGAGAACCCTGCAGGGCATAGAAAGAGGAGTCCCCACAGGAACTGGGATCAGATTGTCTCAGCTACATGGGTGTGGAGGGGAGAGTGTGTCCTTGCTAACCAGGAGCTCAGCCCCTTGGATGAAGCTGAGGCCGCAGGGGCCCCAGGGTGCCTTACTCAGGGCAGGGAAACTTTGTGTCCATCCATGCCTGCTGCAAGGTAGCGAGGGTCTGCCAGCCCGGGAGGAGGAGTGGAGTTCCTGGGCAGTATGGCTCCTAGGGACCTGCAGGCTCCAAGAGGGTCCCCGGGGGACAGATACGGAGTGGGTGCCTGGGAGAGCCTGGTTGGGTGGCATGTTCCTGAGCAGCCTCTGGTCCCCAGGGGCTAAGCAGGGTGCTTTCCCATGTGTCCAACTCGAGGGAGACATGAGGCCCAGTGCCTGCCTCTTTTGGATGTGGATGGCCTGACAAGCCCCTGGTCTCCCTCCCTCCTTCCCCAGGGAATGCCTGGCCAGACCATGGCTCTGTGGGCCTCTGGCCATGGCCAGTGTCCAACTCTGCAGCTCTGAGCAGAGTGGTCCTGGCACCCTCCAGAACACTGCCTGGCCCGCAGCTGGGGCGTCCCTCCTACTCGCGGTGGGCTTAGGCATCATACTCTTAGCTGCTGCTTCAAGCACTTTGTCCAGCGGTGGGTGCTGCCAGGCCTTCCCTGTCCCCCAGATCTGGACGTGTTCACCAGCCTCTCGGCAGTGGGGACCACCTCTCTGGGGAGAAGGAGCCCTGTGCCAGAGCAGGGCCAGTGCCTTAGACTTGCCGCCTGCCCCCACACCCCTGCACAGGGGGCTGGCATGGCGCAGTGCTCAGGAAATTCAGTGAACGGTGTTTAATAGAGCAAAGAGTATCTTTTAAATATATTCTTCATGTTCAGAACTAGTTTTTGTTTTGAGACACAGTTTTTAATGAAATGCAACCCCTGTTGTCCCTTGGCTTCTCCTGCTTAATGAGACCCCAGAAGGGGGTTTGGAGGTGGGACCCCAGATGCTTTCCTGATCGGGACCACCAGCCAGCCCTGAGGGAGGCTCCAGACCAGGCTGGTTGTTTGCCACCATCAGTCTCTAGTGCCCTGCTCCTGCCCCATGTCCAGACCTGTGACCCTGTGGGGCACTCCCTCTGCTCTGTCCTGTGTCTAATGCACCCTGGCACCTGCGGAAGCTGTCAGGTCTGAGGAGGCTGCTTTCCCCCAGCCTGGGCCAGAGGGACAGGAGGGAGGTAGGCAGTCATGAGGTCTGAGGGCTGCATACCTTCTCCTCTGCCTTCCCCAGGCTCCCAGGTCGTTGTCCCTGGGGCACCGGCTGCCAGCTGCCGGCTGCAGGGCTCCTCGTGCCTGCCATCCACTTCCCTTTCACTGCCAGGCCTCGTGCCCCCACCCTGCAAGGCCTCAGAAGGAGCGCTGAGGGGAGGGCTGTCTCTCTGCTTTCCCTCCTGTGCCAGCTCCCCACCCGCTGCCCCTACTCAGCAGCTATGACACGGGTGGAGGGCACAGCCGGCAGGTGCCCAGAAGGGGTGGCGGAGGGAACCTACCGTTCTGGGGTGGGGTCACCCACTGCAGGCCGGCCTCCTTCCTGGAGGCCTGGTGCTGCCTAGACACCAGAGTGAAGACCGGCACATCCCCCGATAGTGGCACTCGAGCTGCGGCTGGTTCTCCTCCATGGGTCTGTGACCTGCTGGTGAATTGATGACGCCCGGTGATCCAATAAAGGTCACATCAGTGACCCACTCCAGCATTTGTTGATGGTGGTTTCTCTGCACCTGGTCTGGCGGGGAGCGCTGGGGAGGGCAGGGGAGCATCCTGCTGGCAGCAGGCTTGGCAGGGGGTGCTGCCCTGGAAGGACCCTGGGGTCCGCCACGGCTCTGCTCAGGCTCCCAGGCTGCTACTCACAGGGCGAGTTGAGGCCAAAGGGAGGATTCCACTGTGTATGCAAACTGGGGCCGAGGGGCCAGAGGCCCAGGCTCCGCAGGGGTCACTGCATTAGTAACTGGCCAGCCAGGACCCTTGGAAATAGTCTGGAAAGAGAACCCTTAGCATCTCTTCACGGTGGGGACTGGCCTAGGCTTGGACTGGTCTTCGGCTCTTTAAGCTCTGACGTCAAGTACATCCTTAACACACGCCTGTCCTGGCCTACTTCCCCTGGCCGGAGCACAGATTCTGAGACACTGCTCTGTGCCTGGACCCCAGAGGTCTTGGCCACATGTTTGTGCAGACTGACAGCCCCTGGGGAACTAGAAATGGGTCCCCAGGAGCCAGTGAGGCCCCAAGCCGGGGTGGGCTGTGGGCCAGCACCAGCCTCCTCCCCCTGCTTGGCTTTGGCTCTCGTAGCCAGGCTTCACTTGGGGTCTTGGCTCCCAAGGACAAGCTCCCAAGGACAAACAGCTGGGCTCTTCTGAGAAGGGCCCTGCAACCAGGATCCTGCCGCCTACTGCTTACCACATGAAGAAAACCGAGAGGTGGAATTCAGGGGCAGTAGCCTTTGTTTTGAGGCCGCCATGAGCTCCGTGGACAGGATGCACCCTCCGTGGCGGGGGTCCCCCTCCCGCCCCAGAATGGTTCTCTCAGGAAGCCAGGAACTCCAGTTCTGCTGGGAAGTCCCCATCCTAGCACCCGTCCAGCTGGTCTGTGCAGTGGGGTTCGCTAGGCAGTGCCTGCCCTTCCGAGCTCTGGCGCAACCGTGTTCACGTCCGTGCAACGGGCAGGAACATCCCCTCTCCTCCACGAGCTCGAGTCCTCACACTGGATGCAGACAAGACAGCAGACATCCAGCCACTTTCCAGGGCGCTCTGGCCTCGGTGCCCGCTGCCCCCCCCCCCGGCATGGCGCTGGTACTCTGTGCAGAGATCAAACACCCAGCATCAGGCTTTGGTTTGCCTCCACCCCTGGAATCTCCGGGGAGGCCTGGTGTGGGCGGTCATGCCCAGTCATCCAGCTCCCCGACCATCCGACTGGGCATATCCTGGGGAGGAAAGAAGCTGTGCGGCTGCCATGCCCTGGATGCCGGTGCTGCTGGGGCTCTGATGGCTGCCCAAAGCAGGCCTGGTCGACCCTCAGAGCCTTTTTGAGTGGCTGCCCTTTCAGTGTCAAGTTTCGGAGGGAACAATTCAGTATAAACCCTGATCACTCCAGACCGTTCCCCGTCAGCACCCTGAGGCCTCACAGCAGGGATTGCTGACTGAAGGAGCCGTGGAGAAACTGGCCATTGGGCTCTGGGCATGGAAGGTTTGGGTCCAGCTGGGCTGTGTGACATCCCCTCCCCCCACCACTCACAGTGCCGAGTGAAGAGACTTCCCTGGGCTCTTGTGAAGGGGCCAGCAGGACTGTGACGTCCTGTTCATGCTGGAGGAATTTCCGTGGGCTGGTCACCAGCGCATCACGCGGGGACCCCGGCCCGGGATGAGCTAAACGCTGATGGGAAGCGGCCGGCTGTCGGTGGGTGGTCAGAAGGTGCGGGCGGGCTCAGCTCTGCCTGGTGTCCAGCCCGGGCACTGAGCCCTGATTGCCAGGTGCTGAGCTATGTCCACCGTGGAGAAGGGAGCAACTTGGGGAGCATAACCTGGAGGGCCGGTACTGACCCCTCTCCCGGCTGACCTCGGCTCCGGTCCTCCGTGGCTCTGGCCACAGGTGAGACCTGAGGGATTTCATTCCTTAAGTCACACTCGGGATAAAACCACGGCTTCTGGAGCGGGGACTGGGGGCTGAATGCATGGCCTGGGTAAGCGGGAATCCCCGCGGACGACTCTCAGAGGCACCGATGCTTCTCTGCCATCGCAGCAGATAGCAGCAGCCTCTAAATGGGCTTTTTAGTGTGGCTGAGTTGGCTCCCCGCAGCCCGGCAGCCCGGCCGGCCAGTCATTCCCTGGATCCGGGGCAAGACAGAGGGAGGCCAGGACCAGGTGGGAGGCACAACCCTGGGACTAGGGGCACGCAGGCAGCGAGAGGTGCCATGAACATTTCCTGAGCGCCTTTCCCGGGCACGGCAGAGGCCACAGCGATAGAGAAACACCAGCCGTCAAAGCTGAATCCGCCGTGGGCCGTGCGGAGTCCCCAGTTTCAGTCCCGTTCTTCGGGCTCCTGCCCACACAGCAGACGCAGCTGAAGGAGGCACCCCCTCCCGGGCAGCCTCTCTCCCGTCTTGCCTCCCCTCTGACACCACTGCACAGCCCTGCTCGTGACCTGAGCCCAGCCTCCCGTCGGCTGTAACAAAGTAGCACGACTGGGTGACGTTAAACAACAGGAATTTATTGTCTCCCCAATCTGGAGCCCAGAAATCCTGAAATCAAGGTGTTCGCAGAGCCACATGCTCTCCGGAGGCTCCGGGGAGAATCCTTCCCTGCGCTTCTGGCTTCCGGTGGTCGCAGGTGACTCCTCTTGTAGCGGCATCACTCCCGTCTCTTCTTCCTGTGGCCGTCGCTTCTGTGTCTTCTCTGGGTTCGTGTCCAAATTCTCTCTTCTTGTAAGAACACCGGTCATTGGATTAGGACCCAGCAGGAGCTCATTTTACCTTAATTCCACCTGCAAAGACCTGACCTCCAAGCTCCCATTCACAGATCTGGGTAGACACGAATGTCGGGAGGAGGCCGTTCCACCCACTATAGTCACTAAGGGCCTGGGACCTTCCAGAAAACTGACTGACTTGATAGCAGAAGTGATGATTTCTGCGCTTCGAGCATCTGCTCCAGGACCTGGCAAGACCTTCTCCGAGGGCCCGTTAGGTGCCATCTGGGACTTGCCATCCAGCTGCCGCTGAGAGTGGACCCAGCCTTTGTCATCACTTGTGACCAAAGGTTAGTGTGTGATTTGTGGAGCTCCAGGCCCTGACCCACGTGGCCAAGGGGTGGCCTGACACCCCCCTGCCCCCGGGCTGTCATGCTGCTTCTTCCCTAGGCAATGGCAGGCCCAGAATGGGTCTCAGTTACTTCCTGTCCTGAGCCATGGGCTTTTAGGAGTCCGCTGAGGCAGGCAGCGTCCCATTCTGTCCTGTCCCGTCCTGTCCCATGCAAGCCGTGGCCTCTGTGGCCTCCGTGGGGGCTCTGTGGGTGTGGCAGCAGTGCCCTGTCTGCGTTGGGGAGGGAGCCAGGAGAGAAGTGTCTTCGTTGGCCTCCTGCCATGTGCCAGGTCAGCATTCTCTTGTTGGCAGCTGCCACCCGAATTGTGAAAACCTCTTCGAAGTTGCATCTCTTCATTGAATAGGGGAACTTCAACACTTCCTTTAAAAATGACTCTTAGACCAAGATGGCCTTCCACGGACGAATGGATAAGGAAGATGTGGTCCATATACACTATGGAGTATTATGCCTCCATCAGAAAGGATGAACACCCAACTTTTGTAGCAACATGGACGGGATTGGAAGAGATTATGCTGAGTGAAATAAGTCAAGCAGAGAGAGTCCATTATCATATGGTTTCACTTATTTGTGGAGCATAACAAATAGCATGGAGGACATGGGGAGTTGGGAGAAGGGAGTTGAGGGAAATTGGAAGGGGAGATGAACCATGAGAGACTATGGACTCTGAAAAACAATCTGAGGGTTTTGAAGGGGCGGGGGTGGGAGGTTGGGGGAGCCAGGTAGTGGGTATTATGGAGGGCACGTATCGCATGGAGCACTGGGTGTTGTGCATAAACAATGAATTCTGTTATGCTGAAAAGAAATTTTTTAAGAAATGACTCTTTGGAGCAACCTGTGGTACATCATGGAGGGTCAGCCACGGTTGGAGCGGTCCCGGCTAACAGGGGGCCATGTCTCCCTTCCTAGAGGGGCACACCGTGCTGGAGAAGGCCTTTCCCAGTGGGGCCGCTGCAGAACCCTGATTCAAGAGGGGCTCGATGGCTTTCCCAGGCTCCCGGCCGCTTGGGCTGCCCTCCCACCAGCATCCTGTCATCTCACTGGGTATCTGAAGAAGCCGGAAAAGGCTCTGACAGAGCTGGTGGGGAGAACCGGCCTCCAGAGTGGGACAGCCACTTGGCCCACTCCCCGGGCGCCCGAGGGGGCCTCCCCTGTTGTCTCCAGTGGCTTCTCTTCCTTGATGAGATCTCTCTTGACTTCTCCACGTGTGTGGTTCTGCTTCTCCTTTCAGTTTAATAGCCACTTTGCTGATTTCCTCCCAGCAAGGGCTGTTGGTCCCACAAAGTGATCCTTCTAGATTAGACCGCAGAACAGCTGACTTCTTGTCTCCCTGTTTCTCAGACCATCAGGAGCAGCAGAGAGGCTCTGCTTGACCTGCCAGGGGCCCGAGGGCCTCACTTTACTCCCTGATGGTCTGGGATCCTCATCAGGCTTGTCTGGTTTTATGGGTGGCCCTGGGACGGGAACCCAGGTCCCCATGACCATAAAATCCATGGACACGGGAACGAAAAAATCTTCAGCAACACAGTGAGAGTCTGGCAGTTTTTTCAAAGGTGAACAAAGGTGAACATTTCAAAAGGCGTATGACCCAGCCATTCGGTTTCTACGAACACAGCCAAAGAGAGAGGGAACCGCATGTCCTCATAGCGCATTGAACACAAATGTGCACAGCAGCTCGGTTCGCCACGGCCAAAAAGTGGAAACCACCACCAAGCCCACAAGCGGGTGATGGGAAAGAAAACGTGGGCTCGCCACGGCCGCGCGGTATTACTCAGCAATAAACAAGAGGGAAGTGCTGCTGCCCGCATGATGTGGACCGATCTCAGAAACGTCATGCGGAGTGGAAGATACCGGACTGGGAGAGACCACGGAGCACAGCGTTCTGTTCCCAGGACGTTTCCACAAGAGGCCGCCCTGCAGAGCCGGAAAGGAGATGGTCCTCGCCTCCGGCTGGGGGTCGGAACGAGCAGGGACTGCAGATGGACGCAGAGGATGTTCTGGGGACTTTGTTGCGAAAATTGCGCCATTCTGTAAATCCACTGAAATTCTTCTACTGCACCTTTAAAATGGGTAAATTTTAAATTAAATTATAGTGTTCAATTATACCTCAATAAAGCGGTTTTACAAATCAGTGACTGAATGAAACAGGCCAGCTGACACACGGGCAGCAGCGTGCAGCGGCTGGGAGGGTAGGTCAGCCCTCCGCTCTCCGGCGGCTCGCTGTGTGGCCCCAGGCCCATTGCCTACTCTCTCTGTGCCTCAGTGTTCTTACCTGTAAAATGGGGATGATAATCTTCAGTAGGGTAGTTATAGGAGAAAATGAGTTACTGTTTGTACCGTTTCTGTGATCGGGACCTGATGCCTGGTACACGCTCTGCGGGCAGAGCCGAAGCACGTCGTGACTCCCTTGTTGGCGGCACTGTCAGCAATTCTAGGGTCCAAGTGCTCCTTCTCTTCATCAGGAAGATGAAGCCAGTGGGGCCTGCTGTGTGAGGGTGGCCGGTGGTAAGAGGCTGTGGTGTTCTCTGCCAGCGTCTCGGCTTCTCTGGGCTGCTGTTGGCCCCAACAGGCCCCTATGCAGCCGGCGCGGCCACCGCACGTGGGGTGGGGGTCATGGGAGGCGGCGTCATCAGAGGGCAGATGTGCCATCGGAGACCCACAAGGGGGCCTGGTCGCTGGGGGCTCTGGGATGTGACCAGCGTCCTAGATCTGGATGGGCCATGGAGGGTGAGCAGAGGGAGGGCAGATGGAACGTGCTGGAAACAAGCCTCTGGAGAAGACGTCATTCTGATGAGCATTACTAGTAACAGTTGCAAAGCCATGCAGCTGGGAGCTTGTCCCAGCACACCCCGCACCCCAAACCAAGTACGGCTTTCCCAGCACCATGGAAACAAGGAAACAAACACATGGCTTCCCTCTCCTGGCCCTTGACCTTTTGTACCAAGCCACTGGCGGGGCGGGGCTGGGGAAGGAAGCGGGGGTGGAGAGAAGTTCCTGGTTGCTTGTGACCTGCCCATACTGTGAAGAGGGCTGGACATGATGCCCCTTCCTCTTTATGCCTCAGGCCTCCTCCAACCTCCTCGTCTCCCAGGACCGGCGGCAGGGTTCCTGCATTCCCCTTTGGAGGAAGCTATACCCACAAAGACATATGCACATGTTCATGGCTCCATCGTGCAGAACACACCCAACCGAAGGAAGGAACCCATGTCTCCCCGAGCTGGTCAGCAGATAACCAGCAAGCACACCCATAAACAGTGCAATACTGCTCAGCAAAGAAGAGGAAAATGCTAACGGAGATGACGGCATGTGGTCCTCAGAAACAGGCGACGTGAGAAAACCTAGACCCCCCAAACTGCACACAGGGTGATTCCTCTTATGTGAAATTCTAGAAAAGGCAAAACTATTGTGACAGAAAGCAGATCAGTGGTTGCGAGGGGCTGCGGCTGGGCAAGGGTGCCTGAGGAAATTTTCTGAGGTGATGGAAACACTCTAAAATTTGAGCATGGCTATAAACAAAATGCATTAAATTGTACGCTTAAAATAGGGGAATTTTATTGTATGTAAATCACACACCCATAAAGCTGCTGAAAAAGGAACCACAGTGCAGAAGTAAACGTCCTCTCAGCCCTCCCGTCCCGCAGTCCTGCTCCTCGGTATTTACCCAAGTGGATGGAAAGCTCAGCCACACAAAAACCTGCGCACCGATGTTTATAGCAGCTTTATTCACAATTTCCAAAACGTGGGAGTATCCAAGTAACCGAGACGTCCTTCGGTAGGGGAACAGATAAACACACAGTGATCTATCCAGACAATGGAACGTTACTCAGCACAAGAAAGAAATGTATCATTGAGGTATGAGAAGACCTTCCTTCCAAAGAGGAGCCTGAAAAGCCTGCGAAAGAAGCCGGTCTAAAAGAGGCTCCACATCCTCTCATCCCAACAATGGGACCTTCTACGAGAGGCACAGCTATGGCGACGGTAGAAAGATCAGGCTGAGGGAGAGGAGGGATGGACAGAGGGAGCACGAGGGACGTTTAGGGCAGTGAGACTATGCTATGAAACTGTAATGATGGATACATGTCATTCCACACTTGTGCCAATGCATAGAACATACACCACCAAGAGGGACCCCTGATGTAAAACCCCGGGCTCTGGTGAGATGACGTGTCTATGCAGGTTCATCATTTACAACAAACGTACCACTCTGCCGGGGGTGGTGATAATGGGAGAGGCTGTGTATGCGGGCAGAGGGGACATAGGAACTCTCTGTACTTCCTATTTAATTCTGCTGTGAGCCACAAATTGCTCTAAAGCATAAAGTCTATTTTTAAAACAAGGAACCACGAGTTGAGGGTCATTCGCCCTAAGATGCCCGCTGCTCTGAGAGGTCAGCCCTGCTCCCCACCTCCAGTGATGCCCCCCACAGCCTCCAGGGATGGGCAAACCTGAGGGAAGGAGCTGGAGCCCCCCAACCCCATGAAGGGGAGGACCTGCCCCAGAGTCCCCTGGGGGAAATGAGGGCTCAAAACCCGGTCAGCCTGGAAGCCTCACGAGTTAACTGGCCTTGGTTCCTCGAAAGCTTATCTCTCTTCTGTATGATTTCCATTCCTCCCTGTAGCTGTCCTGGACAAGCAGGTGGAAAGGATTTACTGCAAGACGGCTCAGTGCCTTTCGGAGGTGGGCGAGCTCCCCTGAGCCAATCGTGGAGCAGCACGGCCAGCTTTTCCTTCTTCTGTCTTCTCGTGGAATGAAGCTGAGGGGCTTCAGTGCTAGGAAAACGTGCTAGGGGCTCTCCCAAAGGCCTCATCGAGCTCCAGGGGCTTGGACTACATGGGCCTCAAGAGAAGGAGCTTTGGGGCACCTGGGAGACTCAGTTGGGCATCTGCCTGCAGCTCAGGTCATGATCCTGGGGTCACTGCTCGGGTTGGGGGGCGTCTGCGTCTCTCTCTGCCCCTCCCCATGTTTGTGCTCTCTCTCCCTCTCAAATAAATATATAATACCATAAAAAGAGAGAGAGAGCGAGAATGAGCCTTCCTGGGAGGAAACTCAGTGGTCCATCAGGATCCGAGGAGCGGGCTCTAAAGTCTCAGTCCTGCCGAAGGCCTCCACCCCCTCTCCCTTTGGGTCGGAAAGCGCATAGGCCTTTGCTCGCTGGGCTCAAGGAAGTCCTGTTGTGTGGTTCTCAAGGGGCAGAGAGCCAAAGACTGCCCACAAGGTGCTGCAGCAAGCAGGGATGCTGGTGTGGGGCTGGGCCGGGCCTCCGTGTCCCCGGAGAGTTTCACCTGCTGTGGTGTCCGACACAGATGTTTTGTCCCATGGTCAGCCCCACGTGAACACGCTGCATGGCTATGTTCGAGGCTACGTTCGAGGAGGTTTACGTGGGCTACCTCCTTTCCCCTTAATGGAAGCCCAAGGTGTTATTTTTTTTTAATTTTTTTAAAGATTTTATTTATTTATTTGACACTCAGAGATCACAAGTAGGCAGAGAGGCAGGCAGAGAGAGATTGAGAGGAGGAAGCAGGCTCCCCACTGAGCAGAGAGCCCAATGCAGGACTCAATCCCAGGACTGTGGGATCATGACCTGAGCGGAAAGCAGAGGCTTTAACCCACTGAGCCACCCAGGCGCCCCCAAGGTGTTATTTTTGCTACTGAGAGGCAGCTCCTACTGATGTTCCTGCCTGTTCCTGAAGGACATTTTCTCTTGGCGTTGGTGTTCGGGCTCAGCTTGAGGAAGAGGCCCTTAGACCTGAGGCTTAGGGGTCCCAAGTTCAGAGAGAAGAGAGGAGGGAGCCCAGAGCCTGAATCCAAGAAGTGGGTCCCCAGGCTCACGTGGAGATCAGAACAGACATGCTGTAAAAATGATGCAGCCCCTGGTCAAGC
This sequence comes from Lontra canadensis, assembly GCF_010015895.1. Taxonomy (NCBI): domain Eukaryota; kingdom Metazoa; phylum Chordata; class Mammalia; order Carnivora; family Mustelidae; genus Lontra; species Lontra canadensis. Next base: position 15,242,538 of record NW_022631026.1, on the reverse strand, counting down.
CCCCCGCCGGCCCCCAGACCTGCCTCTCCCCCTTCTCACTCTGGGCCCCCATCCCCACCGTCCACTCACCTCAGAAACGTCCCACTCTTTGGAGGGGCTTATTAGCTCATTGTAATTACTCTGGTTCTTCAACGAACATGCATTTCCTCATGTTTTCCTAGGTCTTTTCAAGCTAATTTTGATCATTTATATTTTTCTAGAAAGTTGTCCAGGTGTCAAATACATGTCACACTCTCTTATAACTTTAAACATTGTCTTCATATTGTTGGCTAATGTGTAATCTTCATTTCTAGGATTTTTTTTTAATTGTCTGTCTCCTTTTTTAAAAGATTTTATTTATTTATTTGTCAGAGAGAGAGAGAGAGAGCACGAGCGGGGGAGCGGCAGGCAGAGGGAGAAGCAGGCTCCCCACTGAGCAGGGAGCCTGAGGGGGGCTCAATCCCAGGATCCTGGGATCATGACCTGAGCTAAAGGGAGACACTCATCCGACTGAGCCACCCGGGCACCCCTTTATTCTCTTTTTTTAACTGGTTATATTTGTCAGAAATGTATTCAATTTATCTTTTCAAAAAACTGATTTTTGTTTTTAAGGATCTATTTTACTCCTTTTCCATCTAATTCATTAACTTCCACTTTAACTTGATCCGTTTCTCTTTTAGGGTTTGATTTTTTTGTTTTTTTTAGTTCTTTTTTTAGAAGCACATTTCTAATTTACTTCCCCTTTTTTGTTGTTACTTTTAATAAAAATATGTAAGGCTACAGAATTTTCTCTGGCACAGTTTGGGTCACCTCCCACAGATTTCATAATTTTCTCATTTTCATTAATTTTTTAGAAGTCTAACTCAGAAGTTTTTGTTTCCTGTTTAATAGTGAGGAGCTATTTTAAATACTAGTAGTGTTGACATGTTGGTGCTTTTGCTTCCAAGGTTTTACCACTATTATTATTATTATCCTTCTGTGATTCATTTCTAGTCTTATTGCATTATGGTCTGGGAATGGGGATCCATATGATTTCTGCTTTCTATAATTTTAAAATCTTCCTTTATAGCCTAGCACATAAGTAACTTCTATAAATGTTAAATGGAAATTTTTAAATATATATTCTGTGGGGTGCCTGGGTTGCTCAGTGGGTTAAAGCCTCTACCTTCGGCTCAGGTCATGATCCCAGGGTCCTGGGATCGAGCCCCGAGTCAGACTCTCTGCTCAGCAGTGAGCCTGCTTCCCTTCCTCTCTCTCTGCCTGCCTCTCTGCCTACTTGTGATCTCTGTCAAATAAATTTTAAAAAATTAAAAAAAAAAAACCCAGAACTATCCTACAACCCAGCAATTGCACTACTAGGTATTTACCCAAAGGATACAAAAATTTGAAGGGGCACATGCACCCTGATAAGTATGGCAGCATTATCAACAACAGCCAAATTATGGAAAGAGCCCAAATGTCCATGGACTAATAACGGATAAAGATGTGAGATGCACACACGCAGACACACACACAATGCAACATTACTCAGCCATCAAAAAGAATGAAATCTTGCCATTTGCAACAATGTGGATGGAGCTAGAGTGTATTATGCTAAATGAAATAAGTCGATCAGAGAAAGACAATTATCATATGATCTCACTCATATGGAATTTAAGAAACAAACCATAGGGAAAGAGGATTAAAAAAAGAGGGGGAGACTCTTATCTATAGACAAAAAACGGAGGTTGCTGCAGGGGTTATAGGAAGGGGATGGGCTAGTTGGGTGATGGGTATTAAGGAGGGCACTTGTGATGAGCCCTGGGTGTTGTATGTAAGTGATGAATCACTAAATTCTACTCCTGAAACCAATATTACACCAGATGTTAAGTACCTAGAATTCAAATTAAAAAATTGAAAAAATATATACCAGAGTTTAAACAAAATAGTGTGGTACTAGTACGAGGATAGACATATAGATCGATGGAATGGACTGAGTGTCCAAAAATAAATGTGTACATCTAAATGGTCAATTGATTTTCCACAAAGGTGCCAGAAGCATTGAATGCAGAAAGAATAGTCTTTTCAACAAATCGTGCCAGAGAGGATATCTATATGCAAATGAACGCACCTGGATCGTACCTCACATCATATACAAAAATTGTCTCAAAATGGATCAAAGACCTAAATTAATATAGAAGCTAAATCTGTAAAGTCCTTAGGAAAAAAAAAAAAACATAGGGGTAGATTTTCATGACCTTGGATTTGGCAATCGATTCTTGGATATGCCCCAAAAAACACAAGCAGCAAAAGAAAAAATAAATTTAATGTCATCAAAATCAAAGGAGATTGTGTTTCAAAGGACATCACCAAGGGAATAGAACATCTACTCAGAGAATGGGAGAAAGTACTTGTAAACCATATATGTGATAACAATCTGGTATCCAGAATGCATAATGAGCTCTGATAGCTCAACAATAAAATAAAACATAATTTAAAAGATGCCCAGAGGACTTTGACAAGCATTTCTCCAAAGAAGATACACAAATGGCACACGAAAATATGCTCAACACCAGTAGTCATCAGGAAAATGAGAATCTGAACCACAATGAGATACCATTTCACACTCACTAGAATGGCTTTAATTTAAACAAATTGGAAAAATAACAAGTTTGTGAGGCTGTGGAGATACTGGAATCTTCACACACTGCTGATAGGAATGTAAAATGGTACAGCTGCTGAGGAAAAAAATTGGTGGTTCCCTCAAAAAGTTCAACAAAAAATTATCAGAAGATCTAGCAATTCCACTCACAGTATATGCCCCCACAGAATTCAAAACAGGTGTTCATACAAAACTCACACAGGAATATTCATGGTAGAGGGACTCAGTTGGTAGAGCACGTGACTCTTGATCTCAGGGTTGTGAGTTCGAGCCCCATGTTGGGTGTGGAGCCTACTTAAAAATAAACAAAAATTTAAAAAATTAAAGAGTATTCACGGTAGCCTCATTCATAAAATCGCTCATGGATGGAAACAGCTGAAATGTCCATCAGCTGATGGAGGAATAAACAAAAGGTTGTAGATCCACACAGTGAAATATTTTTCAGCCAGAGGGCATCAGCCCCTGAAGTACTGATGTGTGCTCCAACATGGGAGAACCTTGAAGACATTACACAGAGCAGAAGAAACCAAACACAGGAGACCACGTATTGTATGAACCATTTATATGAAATGTCCAGAATGGGAAAATCCATAGAGACAGAAAGTGGATCCATGTTTGCCAGGGGCAGAGGGCTGGAGAATTGGGGAGCACCCATTTCTGCCTGTCTAATGACTATGGGCTCTCATTCTGGGGTGATGAAATGATCAGAAGTAGATAGTTGTGATGGGTGTACAACATCGTGAATGTACCAACCCATAGGATTGTACACTGTAAAATGGCTAAAATGGTAAATTTTACGTTATGTGTGTTTTACCACACACACAAAAGTGTGCCTATTGCGTGCTGGGAAACAAGCCCAGTGAGGAAGCTGGGCTTGCTTGCCAGGCCAAGAGGCCATAGAGTCACTAGATGATGGGGAGCAAGGGGGTGGTGGGGAACAGGGGGAGCCATGGAGGATGAAAGACGGAGACAGATGGAGAAGGGGGGTGGCATGTTTCTACAGATGATGTTGGAATCCTGGTGGGAGAGGCCACAGGAGTGCAGGCCTCCCAGGTTTGAGAAGCCATGTGTGTTTGCACATTTCCTGGGAATGATACGGGCTGGGACTTGTCTTTCTTGGCTGCTTCTAAACCAAAGACAAGCTCTCCCCTGGTTTGGCAGGAAACCTGTGAAGTTATTGCCAGACATCTGTTTCATTTTCCTTGGCAACAAAAGACTTCCTAAGAGATAGACTCAAGGCTTAGAATTGGGGACATCCATAACGCTTTCTCCTTCTCTCCCATGGAAGCTGAAACCCCAGCTCCGAAGCTTGAGTTGAGAGAGGGCCAGACCCGGGCTGGGGTGGGGTGGGGCGGGAATGGAGCACCGGGAGGAGGAAATGAGTGAGGCGGGGAAGGGAGGGGGATGGGGGGGCAGCCGCACAACCAGGCCAGGCCCAAGCAAACTCTGGAAATCCAGCGTCTGGAGCCAAGTCCCTCATGGGGTGTGGGGGTGGGGTGAGCCCTCTCCCCGTGACCTGCTTGACTTCTGAAATGGAGAAACTGGGGGACCAGTCCAGGACAAAGAGCATGGGCCTTGGCATCAGAGGGGCCATGTTTGAATCCCAGCTTGTTTACTCTCCCAGTGACCTTGGGCAAGTCTCCGTTCTCTCATCTGTAGAAGGGGAAATAACATCCACCTCATTAATTTGTTGCTGGGAATGCACTTGAACCATGAATAGAACAGAGCAGCCTAGTGGGGGTCCACAAATGTATCGGAATTCTCCAGAGAACTGGGCAGAGGGGACCTCCGTGGCCGGGCCTGCCCATCTCTGTGCCTCTGTCCCCACACCTGGAACAGCAGTGGCCTCACACTGACTTTCCATTATTTTATGACTAGGAACTCCAGACCCGGGCTCTTCCTGGGGATTGTTTAAAAGGAGGGCAACTTATGGGGCACCTGGATGGCTCAGTCAGTTAAGCATCTGCCTTCGGCTCAGGTTGTGATCTGAGGGTCCTGGGATGGAGCCCCACATGGCATCAGGCTCCCTGCTCAGCGGGGAGTCTGCGTCTCCTTTTCCCTCTGCCCCTCCCCACCTCGAGCTCACTCTCAAATAAATAAATAAATCTTTAAAAAAAAAAAAAGGTAGGACAGCTTATCTAGCGCCTGAGACACATAAGGTATAGACTGAGAAGCTTTTCATTCCTCAGCTGAGGTTCAAGCAATGAGATGACCATTGACAGAGAGACAGCCACCCCTCAGACCATCCCAGGGCCAACCCGGGCCAGACTCCCTGAGGAACAGCGGTGAAAAAAAAAAAGTGGCCCCAGCTACACTCCTGCCTTCCAGCAACTTCTCTGAGTTTCTCAGACCTGTGAAGTCTGAAGTACTGTTATTTAAAATATTTACACATTAACAAGGCCAATGGCAGTCCATTCCCATAAAGAAAAACTGCAAAGTCCGGTCATTTAGGAAGTTTGGCGGGGGTGGGGGGGCTTTGGAGGGCCCTCTAGAGAACAGCAGGGTCTGTCCCTACTGGGCGCCAGCCCTCTGGCCCTCTTAGGCCCAGCACGAGCCCACGGCGCATCTAATATCCCTGTCTCCATCTTGGGGAGGTGAAGGGACTCGTGTGAGAAGGGTGCCCAGCGGGGAAGTGGCCGGCTGGAGCGGAAACCCATGTCAGCTGCTGTGTAGACCAGGGTTGCCAAGAACACTCCGTCTGAGTGGGCCAAGCATGGCGACATCTCAGGATTCTTTTAACAAGCTTTGTTGAGACACAATTCACATACTATACAATTCTCCCACTTAAAATGCACAAGTCAGTGGTTCTTATTACATTCACAGAGTCGCACAACCACCCCTCACAATCAATTTCAGAACATTTTTCATCACCTAAGAAACCCCACACTCTTTGGCTACCGTATGCCAATCTCCCCAACGCCCCCGCCCAAAGCATTGGATCCATTTTTCTGTCTTCTATACATTTGCTCATTCTGGACCATTTCATACAACTGAAATGATCAAATCTAGGGCTTTTTGTTCACTGCCTCTTCCACCTGGCACGATATTTTCAAGGTTCCCCCATGTTCCAGCATGTGTCAGCGTTTCATTCTTCTTGTGGCCAAATAATATTCCCTCGTCTGGCTAGACCACACTTTGGTTATCCATTGAGTAACTGATGGACATTGGGGTTGTTGCTACCTTTTGACTATGCTGAGTAACCTTCCTCTGAATATCCACCCACAAGTTTTTGTGCAGACACACGTTTTCACTTCTCTTGGATGTATACCTGCAGTAGAATTGCTGAATCGTATGGTAATTCTATGTTTAACTTTTTTGAGGAGCTGCCAGACTCTTTTCCAAAGTAGATGCAACACTTTATGTTCCCAGCAGTCCCGGGTGAAGGCTTGGACTTTTCTACATCCTCCCAACACTTGTTACTATCTGTCTTTTCATGTTAGCCATCCTCGTGAGTGTGAAGTGGAATCTCACGATGCTTTCGATCTGCATTTCCCACTAATAATGCTGAGGATCTTTTCATGGGCTTATTAGCCATTCCTGCGTCTTCTTTGGAGAAAGGTCTATTCCAATTCTATCCCCATTTTGTAACTGGATTGTTTGACTGTTTATGATTGAGTTGTTAGAGGTCCTTATGGACTCTAGCTACAAGTTCCCTACCAGATCTATGATTTGCAAATACTGTTTCCCATCCTATGGGCTACCTTTTCACTTATTCGGCAGTGTCCTTTGAAGCACAGGAGTTTTAAATTGTCATGACGTCCAATGTATTTTGTTTTTCTTTGGTAGTTTATAATTTTGGTGTCACAGACTTCCCTGGTTGTTTTTTTTTAACATTTTTAAAAAAGATTTTTATTTATTTATTTATGTATCAGACAGAGAGAGAGAGAGAGAGAGAGCACAAGCAGGGGGAGAGGCAGACAGAGGGAGAAGTCAGCTCCCTGCTGAGCAAGGAGCCTGATGTGGGACTTGATCCCAGGATCCTGGAATCATGACCCGAGTCAAAGGCAGCTGCTTAACCAACTGAGTCACCCAGATGTCCCAACTTCCCTGTTCTTTTAAAGCAATATTTAGCAGAGAGAAATACACCCATACCAAAATAGCAAATCCTCTTTTTTGTTTTTTTAATCTGAGACTTTTAAAGAATTTTTTTATTGATACTACACATTGATCCAAACATAATCTGATGCAACTTATGGAAATTCAAATAAGAAGGATACTATACGTAAATAATTCTAGCCAAAACGAAAGTAGCATCTGACAGAAAACTAAGGGTGACGTCAGTAATGCAATTAGTTATAAGATTCATAGGCCGATGGAATAAAGATTTATCTACAGCTTAGGGGAAGCCTCCCTTTTCCTGGTGCAGAGGCCAGAAAGAAATTTCTCCTATGGCTTCTCCTAAGGGGAGAACGTATTTGGGCTCATCAGCTAGAAGAGCACGTACACATAAACTCCCCGAGACCCCATCTATCCACAGCTGAATCCCCTTCCCTTCGTGTTTCCAGACACCGTCTCATCCTGCCAACCGTTTTGCCCCCTGTGAAATTGTCCTTGTAGTCACCTTTTTAAAATACCAATAGGAGTACCTCACTTCCCTTCTTGAAATTCTTCAATAGCTCCCACTTGCCCTCAGGATAAAGTCTGAGCTCTTTAACCTGACTTATGTGAGGCTACGTGATTTGACCCCAGCCTATAGGAGCTGGTCATTTTGAACACATCCCCGACTCTGGATCTTAGCTCACTCAGCCCTCCGTTCTCTTAATTCACTTACACTTTGAGCAAGTCCACTATCTGCGTCTTTGTCTGAGATGATAGCAGATTTGAAGCATCAGACTATAAAGAACAGAAAAGAGCTTCTCCAGGAAGGGTCCTCGTACTGCCGGTTTCTCAGCAGTGGGACACATTGAAAAATTACAAAAAGCAGGTCTAGATATTCCGTAAATTGGGTAATCTGAGACCATTCATTCATGGCTGGTAGAAACACTCAGCTGGTCCAACAGCCTGATGATCAGACTATGACCTAATATGGTAGAATTTGGATGCTTCACAAAAATAAAGCTAATGATATATTCTTTTCAATGCACTGTTGTCAGGAGGCATGTGGATGTTCAGTATTGTTTAGAATGATTTTCTTATATACTGGTGGATGCAAAATTTTAAAAATATATATTCTTGAATTAATATTGCATTATAAATACTAGCATATAATACTCAAAAAAACTTGACCCTCCAAATCAATGCCCTTTCATGAATTTTACTAACTGAAGTTTGATTACAGAGGGAAAGGATGACCACCCTCTAATTCTCTGTACCAATGTTTAAGAAAATAAGTTTTTAGAAATGCAAAAGAAATCAGTATATGTTCATTATAAGAAAACCACAGATAAACCAAAAGGAAAAAATGACACTTTCCAAAGATAATCACTGACACCATTTTAAAATATCTTCTTCTGTATTTGTATTGTGCATTCATATATATGTAAATGATTCATATAGATATAGATACGGATATAGATATATATAAAATGTACATATATATGTGATTCTTTAAAAAAAGTGTGATCTCACGGACAGATGTTGTAACATGTTTCTGTGTGCTGTGAGGAGTTCAGTGTGATGATATCATGAACGTCTGTGTGTGCCTGAGTGTGAGCCGGGTTGTGGTTTGTCTACACTACGCTTTATGTAACTGTCTGTGGGACACTTGGGTGTTTCTTGTGTTTTCTCCTCCTCCTCTGATTCTGGTCTCAGGGTGACTTGGAGGCTGATGCTGGAACCATTCTTTTGGCGGACTGGGCTCTCTCTGACTTGAAAACATGGTGCATCTCCTGGTAGGGCCATTCTGACTTGTAATAATGACGCTTTGTGGCTTAATGAGAACAGGGCTCTATTAATCCCTCTTTGTCTGACCTCAGCCAACCTCGCTCTCAGTGAAAGCTGGATTCTTAGGCCCTTGGGACCCTATTGAGCTGTTGTCATAGCGATCGGTGCCGGGGGCGGGGTCACTGGACCAATGTTCCTAACCAGACCATCTCTGTCTTAATGATACACACAGGTCATGCCTGTTCAATCCCAAACCCAGAGAGGGACATGACTAACCCCAATGCTATGCTAGTGTTTGTCCTGACTGCCCTGACGCTGGGGCCCCCTGAAGGCTTTCTGAGGCCTGGCATACTCTCTCCGGGAAGGGCAGCTCGGCTCACCTGGTGCTCTGTCCCCCATGGCCCTGGGAGCACCCCCAAGCCTCTGCAGGCTTGCGGCTCACAGGACACTGCGACTGAAGTGAGCCCTCCTCACCTTGAGAAGGCCCGCGGGAAGCCAGACAGACAGGCCGTTTGCTGCCTCACACAGCGAAGCTTCTTGTTACCTGATGTCAGGGCTGGAAGGACCTTGGAGGATATTGGGTACACCTCCCTGTTGTGCAGATAGAGAATCTGAGGCACAAGGAGCCAGATCTGATTCCAAACCACCTGACGAGTCAGGGGAAACCATCTGAACCAGTCAGTCCTGAACCCCATCTCGAAAAAGGAACATGTCTGGAGTCAGTTGTAAGACAGTTGATATTTTTACAGTAAGTTCTTTATTTTTTTAAATTATTATTATTACCCAAGTAGTCCAAGAATACATTTTTCTTGGGGGAGGGGGAGAACATTGCAGAGAAGTTTCCAAGTTCCTTTGGCCTCTGTCTCCGATCCCAGTTCTCTCCCCCTGAGACAGACGCCCAGTTTGGAATGTGCCTGAATCTGATTTTAAAGTGCCCACATCTATTGGCTTGACCTGGATGACCAGGACGATGGGGGTAAGGCAGGCTCATGTCCCCACCTTGGCATGAATCCAGGCAGCTCACTGTGGCTGGGAGCATTGCCCAGGGGAGAGGCACCTCCCTGGCCCCTGTGGAAGCAGGGAGTACGGGACATGCCAGCACGGCTGTGTCCTCGCTTATCCCTGGGCTGTAACAGCTCCTCCATCTTCTTGCGCTGCATCCTGTGTTGGAATTCCAGCAGCCCCTGCTTCTGGCCTGGATTGGATGCCAAGATCCCGAGCAGAAAAATGGAAATTTTTCCAGCAGAGTTTAGTAATCTCTCCAATAGGCCACAGGCCCCAGGGGACAGTGCTCACTCAGGCTTCAGGTCCCTGTGCCCCTCTTGCATTTCCACACCCCCTCACCCCATTCCAGCCACTCCCCACCCCCACCCTACCTCCCCAGCATCTGTCCCCTCCTTCTCATAGGCCAGGGAGAAGCTCAGCCGACCATTCCGGGAACCCATGGAGAAGGAGGAGGAAGGTTTCAGAGAATTTAAAGAGCACAACAATGTATCCGAGTTAGTCCTAACCTGAGAGAAATGCTGACATTGAAGGCAAGAGACAGGGAGGAAAGAGGCTTTCCAGGGCCCCCCTACCTTGTAATGTTGTAACACAGCAGAGGTTTGCCGCTGGGAAACAACCAGCTCTTTTTCTCTTGAATTTCTCTCAGTCCCAATCTTTGAGAACCTCCTAGAATTTCAGGACACACTGGTTGGATTTCTAAATGCATCAAAATTTTCAAGATTTGTTTTTTTTAATCAGTTAAAATCTTTATTTTTTTCTCAAGCAAAAAATCTTACCCAGAGCTTTAACATGTCTGACACAGAAAAATCAAAGCATTTTCTCCAGGCAAAGTAGTTTGCTTGGCAGAAGCCCTCTTATGTCTGTAGAATCCTAAGGTTTCTTCAGCCCAGTTTTGATCACCTCCCACCAAAATCAGCTTCCTTCTCTTACAGCTGAGATAACTGAAGCAGAAGGCTCAGGGGCTTACAGAAGCTCCCTCCCCCCCCCCAAAAAAATAAGACACATCTTACACCTCCCAGGACACCTGGAGATCTGGCCAGGGCTCAAACCCTGGCACAAGAACTTCCTTAGCCTGAAACTGTAAATTTGAACAAAATCAGAGCTTGTGAGGACACTTGGCAAGTGTGTCGCTGCCGGGGGAGGGGGAAGGGAGGGGGTCATGCTGCCATGGTTACGCTGGCCCAGGAAGTGACCTTTTGCTCCAGAGTCCTGGAATGGATGCCTCTTTCCTGCTGGGCTGGGGGCGGAGGAGGATGGCCAGAGCTAAGGTGGAGGGCCTTATAAGGCCTATAACACCCCTCCATCCCTCCCCTCCCTCCCCCAGCTCCAATGCCACACCATAAACATGGAGGGAACCCAGGACTCCTCCCTCCTCTAGGCCTCCCTCTTCATGTGGAAATTAGCAATGATGCATGTGTGTGGCCATGAGGGGTGGCTCTGAGCTTGACCTCCAAACATGGTCCAGGGCCCAGATCCAACCCAGAGGCCAGTGAGCCGAGCACCTCGGATCCACACGATGGTTCCCAGCCCGGGGAATGCAGGAGGTGAAGAGCCAGCAGACTCCGGAGGAGATGAGACACTTGCGGGGACAAACAGGGAAACGGGCACTTCAAACACAGTAGAAGGACTACTTTGATGTCGTGGGGGATGAAGTACAGAGGCAGGAAGAAAGGCCACTTTGTCTCTATATGGGAGGGGCTGGAGGAGGGAGATGGAGGGTCTTGAAGGATGAGAAGGAGTTTTCCAGGAGAAAAAATGGCAGGGATGGAGAAAGAAAGGGACAGAGATTAGCATTCAGGATGACAGAGCAGATGGTGTCCAAACCTGTGAGGGCCTGGACAGGGACGGGGAGAACCTGGTGTGGGCTGCAGAGGCATTGGGCAGACAGAAGGGAAAGTGACAAATAGATGTAACAGATGTAAACATCTGGGTCACACCCTGAAGGTCAGTAGTTTTCAAAGTACTGGTGGCCCAAAAAGTGTTCCACGAGGGCCCCCAAAAGTGGGTAGGGAGTAAGCTCTGGGTCCCTCCTTCCTCCATTTTATATTCTGGGGCTTCACACAGGAAAACCTTTGAATTAAGTTCCCAGTGGTTAAAAACAACAACAACAACAAAAAGTGGAAAATCCATCCATGAGCCGTGCTAGCCCTTGTTGATTCGCGTCAAACTCTGGGTCCTGGCTGCCCTCTCTTCTTGGCCGCTCAGGGGCCTCAGGGCCCTGGAAAGGCCTCCTCACCCGGCAGAGCCCTGGGGGGGCGGGCACCGAGGGATAGGTTGGCCCAGCTTCCCTGCCCAGCAGGGTCCCGTGGGGACAGCCCCCTCCGTGGGCTTCCTTGGCTTTGAAGTTGTTGTGCTTGTTGTCTCATTTGCATTTATGTCACCGAAGAGTCAGCAGGAACCAAAATACAGAACTAGGAAAGAAAACAGCTGTGCTGGGAAAGGCAGCAGCACCCAGCAGGCCGCAGTCCCTCTGGGGGAAAACTCGGGCTGTGGTCGTCGTCATGGCTATGGGCTCCACACGGCCCCACTCAGACCCTCCCTCCTCCAGGACACCTTCCTGAAGCCACGTGGAATGACTCCCTCTTTCTGGGTCTACCCCGCCTCACTTAGAGCCTGAAGAACTGTAACGATGCAGCTTGTGGTTCAGCATGATCTGGAACCCCAGAGCCACCACTAGTCCACAGGGCACCTGTGAGCACAGTAGGAAAAGGCGGTCCCTCCTCTAGGTGGGCATAGCTCTGTGCCACGGCCTTTCTCCCAGGTACAGCTACACCTGCCCTACCTGAAAAGTCAACAGCTGGTGGGATTCCTGCCTCACAGAGGGGAAACTGAAGCTCTATTCATGTTGCGGCAGCTCCTCCCTAGAGGGCCAAGGCATTGATGCTGATCCCGCTGCTCTGGCTGTGGAAAGTCGACCCAGCATTCCCAGGAGCCATGTGCTGGGCGCCATGTCTGTCCTGAGGAGTCCTCACCTCTGGCAGCTGGGGGCGGGAGGGCACTTGGCCAGGCCCAGCCAGGGCCACGGCTGTGCCGATCCAAGCCCCAGGCCAGAAGCCAGCCTCTGCTGGCAGATGTCACCGCTACACTGGTCAGAGGGCAGTGCCGGCTCTCGGCTCACTGTCCTGTGGCTTCCACCGCAGCCTAGGAAAGGAGCCATGTCTCCACTGGGTTACTGAGGATTTCCCGGCCAGCAGCTCCCACAAGCAGCCTCAGAGTCACCAATAGAATTCAGCAAGGACTTCTGGGGTGACAGCAGGCATCCATAGACCCGTGTAGACAGGGAGCCCGAAGCACCACCTCATATCATCTCACCGAGCCTTCCCTCCCCTGTCCCTGTGGCTGACATCATAACTGACCACTGTGCTTCTAGTATCCCTGGACTGAACCTCAGAATCCTTCTCAACTCCGTGCTCTAGGCAGCCAGCACAGAGCTCTTAGAGTCAGTACAGAAGAAGAATCCTACTTTGGCTGTCCCTCGTGTGTTCGAGTGTGTGGATTGAGAGAGGAGGAAGCAGAAGGCCAGCCACAGCTGTGAGGGGAAAGCCAGCGTCCCGTCTAGCCCCAGGCCCAAGGCTCTTCTCTTCTGAGGTGGAGACTCCGCTGGTTAGGGATTTTTCCACCAAATGTAGGGGTTATGTTTTGGGGAAGTCTGCCCACAGTGAGTCCTGCTCATGTGTATTCCTTTACTACCCACCCTGGAGGCCTTCATCCCAGGCTTTGGTGCATCAGAAGCGCCTGCCCCCATCCTCCACTCCTCCCCCATGGCAGCTCTGGGGGTGCCCAGGGGCAGCAGGACCTGCCTGTGCTTCCCACACTGGCCCCTGGGCACACGTGGCTGAATGTGACCAGGGAAGAAATGGGCCAGGCGGGAGGAAGAAGGGCCAGGAAAGACCCAGGGTCTGGGGCTGACTTGGCTGTGGGCTCAGGGAGCATCTGCAGAACCAACCATGATCCTTTTCTAGACTTGCACTTGATAAGAAGGATGCTCACAGGCTGACTTGGGGGCACTCCGAGTCCAGGAGTTCAGGCAAGTGGGGCTAGCATGTCCACGAAGGCTTCTGGGAACTCAGAACTCAGCCTGACCAGAGACGTGTCCATTTACTCCTTCATGCATTCATGCGTTCAACCGAGGCCTCCTGGCCCCAGGCATCTGGCTGCTGGGACACCGCAGCGAGCAGAGCCAGCAGAAACAGCCAGGCCTCCCAGGGGAGGGCAGATGACACACAAGATACAGGAGGAAAATGCATGTGACAAGCGCTGGGGGAAAGACACAGCAGGAGATAGAGAGGAAGTGCTTGGGAGAGCGTGGAAAGTTGAGCCGAGGTGGCCCGGGAGACCTCCAAGTCGGAAGACCCACCCCCTGCAGAACGTGCTTTCTGACAGCAGGAATGGTGTGCGGTTCTGGGAAAGACCTCGGCAAGCCTCTCCCAGGCGGCAGGACCAGTGCCCGCGGAGCCGGGGAGAAACAGCGGGGGCCCTAGGGCAGGAGTGGGGGGCATGAGTGGACCGCATTGGGCTGAGGTCTGAGGGCCAGGAGGTAGGAGGAGCAGAGGTTGGATAGTGTAGACCCCAGACCGTGTAGAACTGCCATGTGTTATGTAATGACCTGTCATGGGTTGAATTGGGGTGCCCCCCAAAAGATATGTCTATATTCTGACCCCCAGAACCTGGGACCGTGACTTTATTTAGAAAAGGCGGTTTTTGTAGATGTAACTAAATTAAGGATTGTGAGATGGGCTCATCCAGTGACAAGGGTCCTTGTAAGAGTCACTCAGAGGATGGACATGGAGCAGAGGAGAAAGCCGTGTGAATATGGAGACGGACAAAGAAGGGATGAAGCCCCAGGCCTTCCAGAAGCTGGAAGAGGCCAGGAAGGATCCTGCCTGGCGCCTCCAGATGGTGTCCTTCTTCTGTGCAGGGTTGTGGGGTGGGGGGGCGGCTAGCCCCTGCCAGCGCCTGTCGGATGCTACCACCTCCCCTACCCAGCCTGGTCAGAAAGCTGATACAAGATCCCACGGTCTCCGAAGGGCCAGAGGGCAGCAGGCCACCTGTGTGGCCGGTACCAAAGTCTGACAACAAACACCCCGACGGGAAGTCCTCGAGTGGCGTCCGACGCCAAGCAGCAGAGGCTTTGGGGTGCCCGGTGGCCGTGCTCACCTTACAGGCTGTTTGTGGCCTGGCAGTGTGTAGCCTCAAGCAAGAGTCCTGTTTCTGTGAAGCGGGAGAAGGGTGTCCGGGCAGGAAGGGTCGCAGGAGGGCTGCTTCTTGCTCCAGGAAGATGACAGAGGATTTCTCTTCCCTTGGTGGCTCCCCTCGAGGACAGAGCCGGTGGCATCACAGGGACACGGGCACAGATGGAGATGCCCCTCTTCGGCGGCTGGGACAGCCTTTGATTCTGCCCCCGGCGTTGTGAGGACAGCTGTAAACTCTCAGCGCCTGGCTGGCTGCCTCCAGCACCCCGGCGAGACCACCCTGCCCCTGTCCTGGCCTGCAGCCCAGCTTCCCTCCTGAGGGCTCACCGAGGCTTGCCAGCACTCCAGGGTGAGTATCACGTAATGCGGGGGAGGGGGGGCTGAGGGCCACGGTGGGGATCCCGGGTGGCTGTGCGGAAAAATACCAGCTCTGCTCTTTGTCCCGGGCCAGTAGCTTCAACCCTCCGCACCTCAGTTTCCTCAGATGCCACGGGGAGACAATACGCTGCACCTCACAGAGTCCGACAGAGATCGACCAAGTCCGTAGAGGTGAAACACCGAGGCAGTGCCAGGGCTGTCGGCATCCACACCTGCACTGACGCTGAATCCAGAAATACAGGTGGATCCAGTCAGCCAGCGGGCCCCAGCCATCTGTCGAGCTCTGTCAGGCGGGGAAGGGGTGGCATGAGGGGCCAATGAGTCAGACACAGCTGGGACTTTGGAGCAGGGAGGCCAAGGAGCTGCTTCTGGGTGGGAGGCAGGCCCCACAACCCCACTGTTGCCCTCAGAGCACCCCAAAGGCCTGTCAACACACCCTTCCACCGGCTTCCGTGAAGAGGAAACGGAGGTTGCCACTCACCTGCCCATGGCGTCTCCCAGACCCTGGAGAGCTGGGAGGAGGGGAAGGCCTCGGGCAAGCTGGACGTGAGGAGGATACCGGGAATGAGGACTAGGCTCAAGCCCGGGGCCAAAGGGCATGCACAGAGCCCAGAACCTGAGGTCCAAGCCCCTCAGAAGTGCCCAGGGCCAGTGGGCTGCCTGGGCTCTGCCTCAGCAGCCCCATCCGTCCAGCTGGAGGGGCGTGGGGAATCCAGCAAGGGCAGCCTGAGAGCTGCTGAGACCTGGATGACTCGATGCATTGGCCTCGCTCATTCATTATTCGTTCAGATGTTGGCTAAGTGCCAACTCCGCACCAGGCACCCGGGACACAGCAGTAAACGGAGAGCTGCCGGGACCCAGCTGGAGGTTCTGGGGCTCCAGCACCTGCAGGAGGCTCTGTCCCCTTTCTCTCCACTTCTGGAGCATGAGACCTTCACCACCCCTGCCCCCGTAACTCCCCTCCCCAGCTGCGAGGGGGATGGATCCTAGAGCTGGCCGGGGTCCCCACTCTCTGGTGTCACAGCTTCTCCTATATGGCCTTTTACTGGGAAGTGAGTGATCTTCTGGGAGGACTCTCACTGAGCACGCCTTCGATCCCCTCATGCACGGACCAGCGGCTGGAGGAAAAGCCTTCCTGCTCAGGCAAGTCCGTGCCTCCCCTCTGGGACAGGGGACAGGCCATAGGCCTTGGTGGTCAGTTCTGTGGCTACACAATGCTGGGGCGCAAGGACAACACTCCTCACAGAGGTCCTCCTCGGGACTTCTCATGGGACCCCTTTCACTAATGGGACCCAAACATTTAGTTCTGGGCCCCTGGCCTCCAGCAGCTAAGAGGTTAATGGGGGTGTATGTGGGAAAGGGGTGGGTGACAATTCTGTACCAAGCACCTGGGACCCAGTAATGAACTGAGAGTCACTGGGACACACCGGCTTTTGTTTAGTGACCAAAAACCACATAGATGGATACATACAAAGTCCGAGGTGACTGACTGTATGTCGGTGTGTATGACTGTATCCGATCCACAGTGGGCTCTTGGCTTAGAGGAAAGCAGTCATTTCCCCTGGCCCTTCAGGGATCAAGGTCACTCCTCCTGGACCCAGGGATGAGCCTTCCCACCTGCAGCAGCATTTTACCCTACAAGGCCCCCACCTGGCAGCTGCCATCTGCGCTCGGGCTACTGGGGGAATCAGCTCCCGCCGCAGCTCAGGGCTGAGCTGAACTGTGGCATCGAGTAGAAACATCCGGGCCTCGCAGAGCAGAGGTCCAAGGCCGTAGTGGAACATTAACCTGAGGAAGGCAGTCGAGTCAGATGTGAGTTCTCCAGGGCCAAGTTCAGAAAGGTTCACGCCCACACTTCACCTCACGGTCAAGGCAACTCCCCAGTTCTGCTTCCTCCCTGCGTGCCCGGCCGATAGAGCCCCGCTGCAGGCATCTCTACGCTGCTGTACCAGGCAGGGGTGGGGACAGGGACCGGTTCCGAGCGTTCTGCAGCACTGGGAACATTCTGGCCTGCATGTTAGAGGGACAGATGAGCTCACCAGGTCGGCCAGGGCGAGAAGCCACCCCTTGCTGTTCCCAGGGCTGAGCCTGTGGCAGGCTGTGCTTCTGTCCTGTGGGCAGCCCTACGTGTCAGGGAGGCTGTGCCTGGCTGTTGCTCTCTCAAGGCCCCTCCACCCCAGTGAACGCAATCTCCCTGCGGAGACGGCAACACGGAGCCACTCAGCTACAGAGACACAGGGACACCCCCGCTGGCCTTCCCCACCCCTTCTCACCATGGTGTGGACGACAGTGAACACTTTGAGACCCGTGCAAACGTCTTCTTCAGGAAAGCTGGGCCGGGTCCCGGGGCAAGGACTCTAGTTTCTGACTTTCCCAACGACCGAGCCAGGGATGGCAAACATCTAAGACCCCTCCTGAGAGGGCGCTATCAGGACAGAACAAACTGAGGGTCTCGCACCCCTGTATTTCTTTTGCATGGGCTCTGGTTTTTGTTTTTTATTTTATTATTTTTTTTTTTTTTGCTTTTCCCTTTTATTTTTTTTAAGGAAAAAAATTTATTGGACGTTTATGGATTTTTTTGGCTTCTTTTTTTAAATAAACATTTGATGTATTATTTGTTTCAGGGGTACAGGCCTGTGAATCATCAGTCTTACACAATTCACAGCACTCACCATAGCACATATCCTCCCCAATGTCCATCACCCGGGGATCCTGGTTTTATTTATTTATTTTTTTAAGATTTTATTTATTTATTTTTAAAATTTATTTATTATAAGCAAGGGAAGTGGAAGAGGGAGATACAGACTTCCCGCTGAGCAGGGAGCCCCATGCGGGGCTTGATCCGAGGACCCTGAGATCATGACCCAAGCCTAAGGCTGATGCTTAACAACTGAGCTACCCAGGTGCCCCGGGGCCCCGGAGCTCCCGGTTTTTAGTGACTAATTAGCACCTCCCCTTTGGAGAACTCAGTCCTGGTTTTCCGGTGAGAGGATTGCTGTCCACTGCTTTTGGGCAGCTGACTGGCCTAAAGTCAAGGTGAGACAGGGCCCCCTGGGCTTGACCAGGCTGTGCATTTTCTGGGGAGGAGGGCAGCAGGCCAGGGGATGGTGTTCCCGAGAACGCCGTCTCTGCCGTCTCAGAATCTTAGGACTTACACTGCTTGTCCTCTGAATCTTAAGGTCCTGGGAGCTTATAGGCCCGGAACTCAATGCTTTGGGATATGGAAGAGAGCTTTGAAGTAAGACAGCCCACCCTGGCACTTGGAAGTTAAACAGCCTCAGCCAGTGGCTCCTTCACCCTACCTTCCCCCAGCAAGAGCCTTGTCCCTCACTGGGTTTCCATGGGTAACATGTGCATGGTCTGGTCTCCAGACAGTCCGCGGAGTAAGCTGCGGCAGTACCCGCCCCCACCTCCAGGGGGAGCCAGAGCAGAGCAGCATACAATCCTGTGGACGCTGTTCCAGCAACCTGAGAGAGGAGCGGTTCTCACCTCCCACTAAGGGATACCAAGACAGAACTTGGTGGGGGGGTCACTGGTGCCAACCATTCGACAGTGTAGTTGTAAATACAAGCTTTCCACACATGAAGCAGCTGGGGATCCCATGAAAGACTAAGGATCTGTGTGGTCAGGCAGAAAGGGCTGGAAGGGTCCAGAAGAAACCGGCCCCGGGGCTTACAGAAAGGGAAGGCTTCCAGGAAGAGGCTGGCTTTGGAGGTGCCCATGGCTATTAAGTCCTGGATTCAACCCTTTCCCTCTGATGCCAGCAGGGGTGTACAGATCCCTACATGGTCCACACAGCCTGCTTCAGTCCTCACCACAGGCAGGTCAAGGGGGAACGAACATCCAGTGTCAAAGATGATCTAACGGAGGCTTCAGAAGCTCAGAGTCTCGCCAGGATCATGTGGCGACGTAGGGCAGAGACAGAGGCCGACCCGTTCTCCGGACTCCTAGTGCAGTAGCAGCTTCCCACCCAGCAGCTCGACCCAACCCGTGAGCACAGCTGCGCCTGCGGAACCGATCTGGGGACTGGTTCCTGATGCTGTCATCCGGACTTGGATTGTGGGTATATTCTTGGTCGCTGGCGCTGACACCCTCTGACCTACCATTACTGGTGGCACCTAGACATCCTGCTCTCCAGGCCCTTTTGCCCTGGACCTTCCCTCAGGCTCCTTCCCCATCCCCAGCCTCTCCTCCACCCTCTGGAACACTGAGTGGTCTTGTGACATGCCTACCACCCTTGGAGGGCAGGGGATGGTGCCAGCTTCCATGCCTTAGAGATCTTGCCTGAAGGGAAACATCACGACTTATGCTGCCTGATCCACGGTCATCATGTGTTGACAGAGCCCTGTCATTCATACATGTATGCACGATTTTTAAAATTGGGAACATACAATTGCTTTGCAGTCTACTTTGCTCAATAATATTTCATAGCTCTTTTTGCTTTGCATGAACATTCTTCAAAAATACCATTTTAAAGGGCTGTGTAATCATATAGCTACATTGTAAACTCTTTCATTTTTCATCTATTTTGGAGTATCTGGGCTTCTATTTTGTTACTACACATTCCCTTCATGGATCATCTTTGTCCATAATTTTTTGTTTGAATTTCTAATTATTTCCTCAGAGAAAATTCCAAGACATTTATGTTTTCTAGTTAAATATCCTTGGTACATTCCGCCGAAGTATTTCTAGAAGGGTTGTCCTCGACTTGCATGCCCCCACCAGGGGAGGCTTGAGAGAGAGCCAGTGTCGTCGGTCTGCACCAGCTCATGGCAATACCAGCAAACCAAATTCTATTACAAAAGGCAAATAATGTTATCTCAAAATTAGAACTTACATGATGATCAAGGGCACAAAAATGCTCCTAATAATTAAGCCATCTTTAATTTTTTGGGCTGATTCTCTGCTTTCTTCACGAGCTTTTCTAACAGGCTTTGGTGGTGTTTTTTTTTAAGATTTTATTTATTGGATGGAGAGAGACACAGTAAGAGAGGGAACACAAGCAGGAGGAATGGGAGAGGGAGAAGCAGGCTTCCTGCCAAGCAGGGAGCCCAATGCAAGGCTCGAACCCAGGACCCTGGGATCATGACCTGGGATCATCTGACGCCAGATGTTGAACTGGCTGAGCCACCCAGGTGCCCCTTTTCTAACACAGTTTTGATGGGCTTATTTAAAAATCATCCTACATGCTCTCTCTACGTTACCGCTGCGACATTTGTGACATATGTGTTTTACTAGTGTGTTGTTTCCTTTTATTTTTGTTTTCGTTGGTTTTTAACCCCCAATGTTTTATATTTTTACATTGTCAAAGCCACTGGCTTTTCCTCTTGTGACATTGTCCATTACTTAGAAAGTCCTTCCTGAGAAATAGTTTTTTAAATGGGTCAAGAGGTAGACTCTTCCTCCCCTTGGTTCTCTATTTTTGGTAAATTTTGAACAAACATCCTTTTCCCAAATCCCCCTTTCCCTGGACCATCTGGCCTGTGCTTGCTTTTATTTCTCCCTCCCCTGGGGCCAGTGGGTGGGAGTGGGAAGAGGCTCTCACAGTGCACTGATCTCCGGGTGTAGAAACTGGAGCCGGGCCTCTGGGCCCCAGAACTGGTTTATTCTCCACCTTTTAAATGTGATGTATCTGCAAGCGAAGGCACTTGTGTATGGGCCTTAGACCAATTCAAAGGGCTTATTGGCTGTGCTCTTGGGCAAGACAGCCCTGGCTCCTTGATAGCCAAAGTGCCTGGGGGCCTTGAGGGTCTTTGGATGCATAATGTGGTTCCACCATTTTTGTCTCTTACTCCCTGCAGCCCAGACAGTGATCTCCTGCTGAGCTTCCACAGTGCATGGAGCCAAAATGGCACCCTGTGGAGAGTACACTTGGCTCACAGCTGGGATCTCCACGTTCTGACCCCAACTCTGCCTCCTCAAAGCTGTACAAACTCCAGGAGTTTCCCTTCTGTGCAAGAAGGACCGTAATACCCAGTTTGCAGGGTTGGCGCGAGGATTAGAGGCAACACCGGGCATGCAGGAGGCACAGTGTTGCTTGCGCATCTCAGGACGATGCTTCGGCTGCCAGTGAATGAACCAGATCTGTGCCCACTGTCTCTCAAGAAGGGAACAACATGCCAAAGAGAGCCAATGCGTGGGACTGGGGAAGGAGCCGAGAGAACTCCAGGACTCTTTAATTGTTATTTCTCTACTGTTTGGAGATACTAGATGCTCAGTCCTTCAAAGCATCAAAGGATTTTAGCAGAGGAAATTTGGTGTTGTGGCTAAGCCAAGGGGCTTTGAAGTCAAGAGCTCAGTTCCTAACAGTTTCCGGATCTACCCTTTCCGAGACTGTATGACCTTGGGCAAATCACCACTCTTCTGTAAGCCTTAGTTTCTGGATCATAAAATGGGACTATCAGCAGGGCCCCTCTTGTGGGGCATTGTGGGGATTAAAAAAGATATCTATAAAATTAGGATGAATATATACCTATCTTCCAAACCAGGGCACTTTTGAAAGGGAAAAGAGGTGCTATTAATAATTGTTTAGCAACCCAGGACGTCCCAGGCAAACCAGGGCACATGGCTACACAGCATAAATGGCTTGGCGCAGAGCCTGGCCAAATACACCCTCTGTGACAGCAGCCGATTTACTGAGGAGTATGTGGCTTCTCTCACAGCTGGGCGGCTCATGCTGGAGACAGAAAAGAACCATTTCAGCACAGGGCTCTGGATGGAATAGGGGCCAGGGGCTAGGACTCAGGGGGAGCCAGGAGCCACCAGAGCCTCACCCAGCCCTCCGCGCCCTCCAGGAGGTCGTCCTTCCTGGAAGGAGGTGGTGAGGGACCAAGGCCCTTTCCCAGGATTGCTGCAAGGGAGCCCTGCTTGGACTGGCCCCTCTCCACGCTGTCCCATGGGATCAAATTAAAGCCAACTCTGGCAAGGCAAAGGCTCCAGTTACTGCCCAAGTCTGGCTCTTTCCTTCTTGGGTCCTTGGGGGCCATGCTGAACCGCATCTCAGTAGCTCCAGAGGTCACAGCCTTGTCCCGCTGGACCTTGCATGGGCCCCTCATCCCTCCCCACAAGGCAGCCCGACACAGAGTGCATGGCCTGCGGTGTGTGTAATCCCTCTCAGGCCCTCAGCTCTCCTCCCAGCCTTAGCACAAACACATTCCTGAAGACAGGCAGGAACTGGGAATGACTCAGTCCTCAGGAATGTGCAATCTGATCCCCTTGCCTGGGGGGCAAATTCCTCATTCTAAGGTGGGCAGCTAGCTGGCCGGACCTAGAAGCCCTAGAGGGTACCGTCTAGACCAGTTTTGAGGAAATAGGCTCTCTCTGTAGCAGCCTTCAGACCCCAGACCCAAATGGTGTTCTGGGGGTGGTTGCCAGGTCAAGGTAATGCTCAGAGACCCCATTCCATGTTCAGGGCCAGTGTTCAGATTGCTGGAGCAAGCAGGCCAAGTCCCAGGGCGGGAGTCCGGAAGCAGAACCATGGGGGGGCTGGGCACCCCACCCCTCCCCAGGTCCATCCCCTGAGCTAGGGGAGAGGAGAGAAGCTTCTAGATGTCAGAGTGAGAAAGCAGTCTGTCCTCACTTCCTGGCCTTCCAGCTGTCCTGCAAGACCCTGGCTATCTGCAGGTGGGAGGCTACAGCTCCAGGGTCACTCATGCCCTGCCTGGCCCAGCCTCAGCCCACGATTCTTTGTGCCCTTGTGCAGGACCACCAAACAATTTGTATAGGCAATCTTTTAAAATCATAGAAGTCCCCCATTTGATGACTCTGAGTCTGGACATTCGGTAGAGGAACAAAACACTAGTTGAGCCTAAGTCTGTCTTGGGCCTAAGCCTAAGGTGGGTGGGGGCCCAGTTCTGGGACGAAACAAGGCACAGTGGCTGGCCATCACCATAAGCAGAAGAGTGTGCTGGCCAGGTCCACAGATTTACCTGTCTGCCAGCCACCGTGAGACAGGGCAGAGAGACCTCACTGCCCGCACCCTGCGTGGTCGGGTGCGCACTAGCAGTGCTGGGCCCCAGGTGTCACGATGGCCAAGACAGGGGAACTAACCAGAAAGGGTCATAGCCACGGCCTTCCTCTGCTAGACGACTCCCAGGCAAGGGGAGCCCACCTCCTCCCATCACAGAAGATGATGTGAGGCTCCTGTCGCCTCCTCACTCCTCCACCAGAGCGGTAGCTGGGACATGTGCTTGACCAGCCAAACCCTTGTCCCTGGGGCTTGGCATCTGGAGGGAGTGATACAAAGCTTCCACGAGAGGCTGACAGGACTGGGGAATCCAGCAGGGTCCACCCGGTGGAAGGTAGCACACAGTTCCCATGGGGGACACGGTCCAAAGGTGCTCACCTCCCTTGTTTTCCAGCCTTCCTGATAACCCAGTGTGAGCAGCCCAATATTCTTCCACTAAAATCTTTTCCTAAGTAAGTTAGCCAGAGCTGGTTTCTGTGGTTTTCACACGAAGGCCAAGTGCAACAGATCAGCGTGTGCCGAGGCCAGCACAGTGCAGAGGGGTTATCCAGAGTGCCAGGGCCCCACCTGCGTTTGCATATGTCTTGCTCTAGAATCCTTGCTTGATTAAGATGTGAGCTGAGGCTGGGGGTGACTGGGGATGTTGGGGGAGCTGGTCTAGCTTAGGGTGAGAGTGGCAGGTAGGCCAGAAGGCGAGGGGGAATTGAGGCAGTCAGTGGCGCAGGGCTGGGACTCGTTGTTGGCCTGAGCAGAGGAGGCGGGTCCTTGTCCCCCCCGCCCCATCCAACTCGCAGTTTGGCAGGCACAGAGGGATCAAAGGTGGTTCAGATGAAGAGGCAGGGGGAAGTTCTCAAGAACTGGCAGGGAGGGGGGCAGCACATCTGGGAGTAGCCCAGATTCAAGGACTCACACCCACCTGGGCCACCAGGGCCTCGAGCCTTGTCTCTCAGCAGGGCATGGAGTCTGGAAGCCTGGGCTGCCAGGATAGCCCACAGGATCTGGACACTCAGGCCCTCCAAGAGGGTCCTGGCTGGATCTGAACCCCGCAGTGGGAGGAGCCCCAGCATAGTGGGTGCTTGCTCCTGTTTGACAGTGTTCCTCCCTGGAGCAGGCTGAGCCGAGGCCAGCAGGCTGACAGTCCTCCCACTGTCCCTCTGTGGGCACAGGCAGTGCCCTCCCATCTGCCCCTTAGCTGACCTCGTAGGTACCCATGGAAGCCGAGTGGAGGAGGGGGTGGGTCCCCGATGGCAAGGACAGGGGGCAGAAGAAGAGGTTACAATGTAAGGGGCTGACGTGTATAGCGGGTTCCTGTCCCTGGGGCCCTCTCAGCTGGAGATGGAGAAATGGTCATCCCAGGGCACCTGCCCGGCACACGGTGTGTGCCCGCTGCCCCCAGCCCTTCCTCACTTCTTCATGCTACTGAGAGGCCAGCCCTCCCCAGGACCTGCTTTCCCACCCCCGCCTCTCTTCACAGCCTCCACACCCCAGGTGGACAAGCACCCCAGCACCACCCCTGTCGGCCCTCCCTCCGCAGCCCTGCCTTGTCCCACCCCGCACTCAGTACCCTGTCCCATCCTGCACCGGGAGGGCTGCATCTCCCAGGGCAGTTCTGCACAGCCTAAGGCTCCACCTCCTTTCAGTAGATGAGGAGCCTTCCTCTACGGGAAGCCAGAAAAGGTGGTGGACAGACCCTAGAGGAGCACCATGTTTTCCTGCCCGAAGGTCCGTCCATAATTCCCTCCCCTTGGGTGTGGGCAGGACCTAGGACTTGGTCCTAGTTCATAGACTATGAAGGGATTTTGCAGGTGTTATTAAGACCCCAAATCAGTTGGTTTTGAGCTCATCAAAACAGAGGTTATTCTGTGTGGGGCTGGCTTAATCAAGTAAGAACCCTTAAACATGGGATTGGGCCCCTCTGAGGGGAGAGCCTGTCCTTGCCAGCTTGATGGAGTAAACAGCCATCAAGGAAGCCCCCCGGGCAAGGAAGCACAGGTGGTCTCGATTGGGGGGGTGGCCTCCAGCTGAGAGGCAGAAGATCGAGGGGCCTCGGTCATCCTGCTGCAAGGAAACGCCTGAACTCAGGTGCAGATTCTTCCCCACCTGAGCCCCCCGATGAGAATGCTGCCAGTTTCCACTTAGATTACAGTCTTAGGGGGCCCTGAGCAAAGGATCCAGCTAAGCCGGGCCGATTCCTGACCCACAGCAACGTGAGATGAGAGGATAAACGTGTGCTGTTTTAAGCTGCTAAGTTTATGGTAATTTGTTACCCAAAGAGAGAAAGCTCATGAGTTGGAAGGGTTGGGATGTTAACTTGGAGCTCGGAATGGGAATGGGGTGTCTTGCCTTCTTTAGAATCAGAGCCCTGAACCCAAGCCCCCAAGGGCCAGAGTCCACAGCTGCATAGTGACCGGCTCCACGCAGGACCTCACTGGGCCCTGGTTTCCAGGTTTTGCTGAAGAAAACCCACATGCTGGGGAGTATGTGGAGGTGGTGGGGGGGGACCCTTCCTGGGGAGGGGGTCGTCTGCTCTGGTACTCTAGGGCCTCATCCATACTCGGGCTGCACTCCACAGGAGCAAGATTCCTGTTCCAAGGTCTGTACACACTGAATTTACGTAAGATTTTCAATGAAAACTCACCGCCCTCCTGCCTGGTGTCCGTTCCCACCAGCAGCTCCTGAGGCCTCCCCCTTTCCCAGCCCACCAGCTCTCGACAGTATCTGTCCTGGTGATTTCTGCCAATCTCACGGGTGTGAAATAGTACCTCATTGTTTTAATTTGCATTTCCTTGATAACTAGTGAGGTTTACAACTTCTTTGTGAACTTGTTGGTCATTTGGATTTTCTTTCCTGTGAATTCTCTTTTATATCTTTTGATTCCTCTTTAAAAAAATTATTTTTTGGCTTTTTTCCCCCGGAGGTTTCTAAGGGCACCCAGCTTGATCTGTAGCAAGGGGCACCAGGGCAGCCCAGTCCTCCTCCTTCCCCAGCTCTGGCCACCTGCCCTGTGCCTTCTACAACAGTTCCTTGGGTCTGTGTCCCAGAGGGTGTCCTACGTGAGGGCCTGGAAAGAGCAGAGAAACCAGTCCTAGCTGCCTCGCCTACTGATCCAAAACCTTTTCACTTGCTTTTTTTTTTTTTTTTTTCTTTTTTTAAAGCCAGGAGGGAGAAAGACAGGCTCCTGTATCAGAGGTATTCTTGTGGGATTTATGGGTGAGTGACTGGACACTGATTTTCCTCCGGTTGCAGGGACCCAGGCTGCCCTGTGGACCCCCATCCCCCAGACTATAGTTCCAGAGAACCCGGGAGAAAACACAAATGACCCCTTTGAGCCTGCAGGGCCAGCGGGGGCTTCCGGGGTAAACAATGATCCTCTGTGTCTGGTTTCTGCTGAGGGCCGGAAGCCCCTGGTGCATGGCCCACCGATGAGTCATACAGGATATCTCCTGGGCCTGCTTTGTTGTGCCCGAGGATCTCTCAGACCAGCCTGAAATGGCAGATGATCTCATCGGCTGTTCTGGGGAAGCCCTGTCAATGGACAGCCCCGGGAAGCTCACCGCCCACAAACGCCCCAGAGTCCTGGTCCCCCGGCCTTGAGCAAGTTCCTGGAGGCCAAGGCCGGGGTTGGTGGGGGAGAGGCGGGGATACTGGGCCAAGAGAGCCAACAGGAAGAAAACACCCCAAGCTCATAGAGTCCATCCAGGGAAACCCCCACTCCACTCTCTCTGGGCTCCGCACGCGCCTGGTGGCCGCCCAGCTTCAGCTGTGTCCTGGGGAGTTTCCTGAACTCAGGAGAAGCCCCGGGCAAGTGCATTAGGAGCATCCCAGGCAGGGCCGACCTGGTACTGGCAGGAAGTCAAGCCTGGGGTGGCCACTGATCCTGACTTGGCCTGTGAGGCTAGGAAGGGAACAAGGGTCAGACTTTCCACTTGGCTGGATTCAACAAAGATTTCAAAAACAATAAGCCACGTGGTACTGAGGCCATTTCAATTCTTGGAACTTGAACATTTCTGTTAATGGTGGTTGTTGTTTAAAAGATACCTCCCTGGGATGCCTGGGTGGCTCAGTTGGTTAAGCGGCTGCCTTCGGCTCAGGTCATGATCCCAGCATCCTGGGATCCAGTCCCATATCAGGCTCCTTGCTCAGCAGGGAGCCTGCTTCTCCCTCTGCCTCTGCCTGCCCCTCTGTCTGCCTGTGCTCACTCTCTCTGACAAATAAATAAATAAAATCTTTAAAAAATAATAATAAAAATAAAAAAAATAAAAGATACCTCCCTGCCTGGTACAGAGCATGGCTCCAGAGTCCCAGAGCCACACACGCACTCACTGTGTGGCCTTGACCAAGTTACTCTACCTTTCTGAGCCTCAGTTTTGCCGTCAATAAAATGGGATTGTGGTACTTCTCCTGAGGCTGCTGTGGGCAGGCCCAGGTGTACAGACGCCAGCTGCCCTGCTCAGAGCCAGCCCTCAGTAACCAGTAGTCCCCTCTCTCCCCTTCCCCCGCCCATAGCTTTGGAGGGGCTCTTGGTGGGCCTTCTGTTCTCGTTCACCCCCCAGAAGCTCACAGCGGAACACATGTCTTAGACGGCCCACCTTTCCTCTGGCCCTGGGGATGGGCGGGGCCACCCGCCAGAGCCTCCAAGGAGAGGATGGCCACAGGGGTGTGAGGCCCCAGAATGGGGTCATTGTCGCCTTCTACTGGCATTTCACATCTGACTGGGTAGCCGGATGAACGATCCCGCTCCAAGGACCACCTGGAAACCCCGTCGGGATAGAGCCCAGGCCTGCAGGTGTTGGGACCCCAGGGCTCAGGGCCAGACATCACCAAGACCAAAGCCCCTCCTGGCAAACTGTGCCCATCCCACGGCTGAGGGCTGCCCTGAGCAGCTGAAGAGCCGCAGGGAGGAGGTCAGACAGGCCCCGGGCAGGCTGCCTGCCCAGCTCTGGCCTGAGCCTCTCTGGAAGGCCCATCCCACTCCCTACCCCCAGCTTCAACGCCAGGGCCAGATGCCAGGACAGGAGCCCTCGCACAGCCTCCCGTCTGCGTGCAGCAGCCGCTCTAAAGACGTCACTGGCC
Organism: Lontra canadensis; assembly: GCF_010015895.1. Classification (NCBI taxonomy): domain Eukaryota; kingdom Metazoa; phylum Chordata; class Mammalia; order Carnivora; family Mustelidae; genus Lontra; species Lontra canadensis. The sequence goes on along the minus strand of NW_022631026.1, from coordinate 15,214,481 downwards.
TCAGGCTCAAAGCGTGAGCGTTTCCACTTGAGCGCCAAGCCTTAGGCCCCCTGGCACCGGCTCGGCCCCGGCTCCTGCCCAGCTCGACTCCCAGGCCACGCTCCAGCCACCAGGAAAGCCCCCTTACACTTCCCTGGAGGGTCTTTCTTCCCCTTCCCACCCCTGCCCGCATCCGAGCTGTACGAGAGTCACTGATGGGCCCCGGTGAGCGCAGGGAGCTGGGAAGAGGGTGTGAACTAGAACTTCTCTCGGGGAGAACAGGGCACATGATTTCAAAGGACGCTTGGGAGGAGGCAAGACCCCCCAGGAATCACACTGGGACCCAAAGACGGTTGGGAGCTTTCTGAGGAGGCCTTTGGTGTCTGTGAATGGGCCGCTCGGGGCCAGGGCTGAACGGCTCAGGCCCGCAGCAAGAGTTCTCCTTTCTCGGCTCCCCCGCCCCCTGCCTCTCTCCCACACATACATACCGAGACGACATTAGAAGAACATCAATTCCTAGTGTCCCCGCTTCCACGTCCCCAGCCCACCCCCCAAGTCCTTGCGGCCCACTCCTGCTCGCCCCGCAAACCCAACTCAGTGGCAGGTGAGGTTTTTGTTCTTTCCCCAGAACGTCTCCCGGGCTTGGCTGTGTCTGTGCTCCGCAGCGTCTGCAAGGACGGGAGGGTGTCCTACCACGAGTCAGCGGTGGGCGCGGCGTGACGCCCCCTTACAGCCCCGCATGTGCGGACGTAGGGGTGCGTGCAGAGAGACACGTGTGTGATCACTTCGAGTGTCTACCCCAGATTCGTGCCCTCTTCTGCACCAGATGTGCTCCTGCCTGGCCCAGGAGCCTCAGCCAGCTCCACACCCCTGCAGTCGGTCTTCAGATCCCAGCCCCTCTGTCCTCCTCACTCCACCCGTGATGGCCAGGCCCACATTCAGGTTCCAATCCTCTCTCTCTCTCTCTCTTTAAAGATTTTGTCTGTTCATTTGAGAGAAAGCACGAGCGGGTGTGGGGGGCGGGTGTGGAGAGGGAGAAGCAGGCAGGGAGCCTGATGCCGGGACGCAGAGATCGTTACCTGGACGGAAGGTAGAGGCTTAACCATCTGAGCTATCCAAGCGCCCCAGGTTCTAATCCCTTCTACTCGGACCCTGCCCACCACACCTGACGCAGTCAGGTCAGGAGTGCCCAGCCCAGCTCTGTTCAAGAAACGACTCCGCCTTCCAGACGCAGCCACAACCCCACTGCTACCCTCTGCCCCCCATGGAGGGCTCCTGGGACACTGTTGCCACTCCTGGCCACTTAGGACGCTGTGATACGGCCTGTTGTGTTCACGGAGCCCCTCTAGCATACACCTCCTGCCCTAAGCCTATCGCTCCTACACAGTTCACACTCAAGCCCAGGTCTGGGTCTCCACCGCTGACTCCTCTCCACCCGCCATGCTCTCTTCTCCCCTCTGCCTGCCACCTAACTGCCATCTCCACAGCCCCGGTCATCCGTCAGTCACCCCCGTGTCGCCCTCTCTGGCCAACAGAGGTGCCACAATTTTGCCTTCCTCTGTACTCCAGTGGGCTTGATCATTCCACAAAGTTAGGGTCTTTGAGCCTCAGTCTAATCATAATCACGTTATTATGAGCACCTACGACACACAGGACACTGATCCAGACAGGCCCCTAAAGTCAGACTGGCCGAGACCGGACCAAACACGGACTCCTCGCACAAAGCCCTCCGGAATCAGTGTTGCCCTGGGCGGAGCCTCCAGGGACCCTCGCATGATGCGCCAGTCCAGGCCTGGCCTTCCTCTGGAGGAGTCAGAACCGCAGCTAGACCTTCAGGCGAAGGGGCGGCCAGAGACAGTAGACCCCAAACAAATTACTGCTGGCATTCCCAGAAACCATCCATGCTGGACGTGTGTCCCTGGGAAATGTTACCTTAGGGGGAATTCTGACTTTATCATTTGTTTTCCACTGAACCTAAGGATGTGACTGTGTCGTTCGGTTCATAGAAAGCAACCACTCCATGCAGAATAGAAACAGAAACGTCAGCCTGTGTTGTCCCTCTGGTAATCGATTCTGTTTCCCGGAGGGCAGGGAAGGCCCAGGAAACAACACAGACTCAGTGCGATGGGGTCAGCTTCCATTTCTGTTGTAGAATTTAAAAATCCCCAAATTGTGGCATGCCCCCTGGGCTCACGCTGAGGGGGTCACGGCAGTCTCCTCGTCGGCAGGATATCGGGGCACCTGCTATGCTCCGGGCATTCCCAACACAGTGAGGGAGGTAATGAGGTCCCCGCTTCAGAGAGACAGTCATACGGCAGGAAATGGCCAAGTCTCTACAATCAGATCCGAGTCTCAGGGAGACCCCATACAAAGCAGAGAAAATAGGGTGCCAGTGCTGTGGCTCCTGACAGGAGGGTCGGCATGGGGAAGGCTTCTTAGAGGAGGTAAAACTCAGGCTGGTTCTCAAAGGGCAGGAGAGAAGGGGGGACAGGCAGAGTCCCAGCGGGAGGAAGAACATAAGTAGAGATGGAGGGAGAGAAGCCTGGCCAGGAGGCAGATGGGACGGGATGGACCGGAAGCCCCCCTCCCCCAGTGCCTGTCAGGAGTGGCTCAGGCATCACCCTTTTTGTCGACAGCTGTCTTTTAATGGGGAGTCCCTCCTTGAGTGCGGGCATCCACGGCCTCATGCCTTAAAGGAATTCCTCAGCTGCTCCTGTCCTCCCTGGAGAGGGTGGGTGAGAGGAAGGGGGTGACCCAGAGGCCATGGAAGAGACACAGGCCAGGGCCCCACGTGGACGAGCTCGGGTGTGTGGATGCCGGGCTGGCGGATAATCACGCAGGGCCCTGCCCTTCACCTGCTGCCGCACTGGGGCCTCCAGGGACGCTAGCCTGGCAGCTAGAGACAGGCTTCGAGGTCAGAGCTGGAGGAGGAAGGGGCTGGCACCCAGTGGATGATTTACAAGAAGCACAGGAGGCTTTAGGCAAGGCCAGGGGGGCTGACATGCTCTAGGCTGCAGCCGGTAAATATCCCTCCAGGCCCCTCACTCTGGGACTGTGGCCTCAGCCCTGCAAATGCATCCTTGGGGGTGTGAAGAGCTACAGAGCCAAGCCCCCAGAACCCATTATTCTGGAAGTTCCAAAATAACCAAAACAAAGTCTGAACAATATGGGAGTGAGGAGAGAGGACGGAAAGGGCCAGTGGGGGCCTTTGTCCTGAGGCATCCAGACGCTTACAGTTTCCACATTAATGAGCTAGGAAATGGCTCTCTTTATGCCAGTAATAACAACCACCACCCTCTCCACGTTCTCATCGAATCCTGGCAAAAACCCAAGCCAGGCCAATGCGAGCATCCTGTTACAGAAATGAGGGGTTGGTGTTCCAAGAGGCCCATGACCTCCAGTATCAGGAACGCTGGAGCTGAGGCTTGAACCCAGTGCCCCCAGCTTCTCTCCATCCAGCTCAGTTGGGCCAGCCGCACGGGTCCAGGGACAGGATCGGACAGGAGGAAACTGCCTGGTTCCCTTGAGCCTCCTAACAAGGTGAGCTGGATAAGGAAGCAGACTTGTGAGCTGGCCGGGAGGCCAAGCTGACCCAGCTTGCCTGCCCCCAAGTGCCACTGTTTGAAGGCCAGGTGCCAGCCCAGTGGGGCCAGCCAGGCCATCGTCCCCTCATCGACCTAGGCTGATGGGGTTCCCTGTCTATAGCCACACACTGGCCCGATCAGGCAGTACTCCCATCTTCCTGCTGCTGCCCTGGCCCTTGGGGGCCTGAGAATGAGGTCTCCCCCATTCCCTCTCCCAGGCCAGCTCAGCCCGGCTCCCTGAGCCCCGTGCCCTGGGCAGGAGTAGGAGGAAGGTAGCCATGGATCAACCTCTTGTACACAATTAACAATTGACTATATCTCTTCCAACCCTGTAAGATTTTCACGGGCTCCTATATTTAGCAGCAAAAGAAAAATCGCTGAACTCATAAATTGTGATTTTTCGTACTCATCTATTTCTAAAGCTCATTGCTAGATAACTAAGAGCTTGTTCTTTGATTATGGCCATTTAGTAAAAGGAATTCTAACATGCTTGCTCGAGTCTCACAAGCTTTGCAGTTTGCACCGAGAAGCTGTGTGTGACAACACTTCCATCTGGCAGATGGCCTTACTGGAATGCACTGAGAAGTCTGGAGAATGGAGACGTCAACAGAAGCACAATTAATCAGTGCAATTGTTTTCCCTGCCGTGAACAGGACATTTCTCTGGATTTTTGAGGGCGACACACATGGCAAGAACCTGGCTTGGCATTCAAAACCAGATCGAGCAGCAGGCAGGCTTTGATTCCTGACATGGTGTCCTTGCTCGCTTTCTGTCTCTGGCCGGTGCAGCAAAGCCCTTGGTCCTCCTTGCTCCAGTGGGGACAAGAGTGCTGGGTCCCTCGAGCAGCCTGAAGTTAGTGGCTCTGACTGGAGGCTCTCTGGACTCCGGCTTTGGTAATCATTATCTTTATGAGAAAATTTCTTGGGCTTATAACTTGCAGACCAGATAAGGGAAAACCACTGAAGCCAATATCTGAACAGGAAGGGAAAAGCCAACAGCTCCTTACGGAGTTGAACTGCTGGGAGTTGTAGATCTGGTGAAGTCTCCAGAAGCATGCCTTTGGAACTGCTAGTCTACCCTGAGCCAGTCCTTTTCACAGAACCTCTGAATCTTAGGTTTCTCAGTCTACAGAAGGCAACTCACCCTGCCAGCTAATGCAGGTTTCAGAGTTAACATGAATGAGACCGGGACTTTGGGGTCTCCCTTGAGAGAACATTTATAAAACACACCTCCTGGAAAGACCCAAGGCACTGTGGGTGGGTGGGGGTGTCTCAAGGTTGAAGAGGAGAGGGTTTTTCTGTGGGAAAGATGGGGTGAGATGGGGAGAGATGAGATCACTCTTCCGCAGGACCCCAGGGCCTGGCTCCTGGGCCCAGAGTTGGCAGAAGTCCAGGGGCTTCAGCTAGCACCACCTGAGACAAAGTCTCCCCTCTCCCAAGTTTGGAAGGGGTTGGTCCCAAACTTCCCCTCCCCCACACTCAGAGGGAAGGGCCTGATCACCCAGTTTCCAGCTGGTTAGAGGAAAATGTCCTTGGTGTTTTCACAACCTCATGCTGTCTCTCCTTGGAAGGAAACTAGAGTTCTAAATCACAGGCGTGGAGGGAGGAGGATGTGAGGAAATCATTTCAAAGCCTTAGGGCTACACCAAGACCTGAATCGGGAGTCTATGTAGCCCCGGGGCCCAGATCATGGGTGGCTTGGGCCAGCAAGCAGGGATTGTGATAGGAACAGAAGTCTTCAAAAAGCAGTTATATACACTGGTTACAGAATGGCAAGGCAGACGTTATTCAGGGGACTGTCCCAATAGTTACAGGGACCACAGCAATGGGCTTTGGCAGTAGGGGAGAGAGACTGGGCTCACTCTGACTATAAGGAAAAGAGGGAATTATAGCCAAGAAACAAGGGTGCAGTGGGGATGGAAAATGCTGAGAAGAAGCACCAGGGGTCAGGGAATCCTGACAGGATTCCCGCAGAAGGCCGGCCAGGGCAGCTACAAATCACCCGGGGAAGGTGGGGGATGGGAGCCCCATCAGATGTGGGGGGTGATCAGATATGGAGGAGGGGCAGTCTAGATGAGCTGATTTAGCAGGATTCTTGCTGAACTGGACAATGCAAAGATGAACATGGAAGCCCCAAACCAAGGCCTAGCTGAGAAGAGAGCTCCGGAGAGCCTGATGGGAGTTCCATCCCGGGGAGAATGTCGGTCGAAGGAAAGTGGCCCAACCCGGAAATCTGCGTGCTTGGAGCTGGAAGGAGGCAGCCGAGATGGATAAGAACCTGACGGAAACCATATAAGAAGTTGGCCGCAGAGACAGGCCTGAGCCACGCTTCCCAGGCTCTCCCTAGGCCTCGCGTTCCCTCTCCTTCTCCGCACAGAACCAGCTTCAGGACCACTTCAGCCCAGGTCACAGGGAGGAAAGAACACTGGGCGTGGACACAGGAGTCTGGGTCTCAGGGCCAGTCCTGGCCTTATCAGCTCTGTGGCCTTCAAGACGACCAAACCTCGGGGAGCCTGAATTCCCTGGAAATACAGTGAATACATATAACAAAGTGAGGCACGCGGCTTCTGTGAAGTGGTTCAAGTCCACAGCCCTGGTCCCCTCAGCTGCTCCCACCTACTATGAGATGTGCAGACAGGACAGTGACTCAGTGATCCGAGGTCTGTCCCAGTGTCCCAGGAGTGGCCTCGGGGAGGCAGCGGGTTCTGTCTCAAGTTCATGAATCGACATCTGCTGCCATTAGGGTCAGCCACTAGTTCGGCCTGGGGACCCAAGGACTTCACGGGTTCACTGCCCCTGGGGCACTCAAGCCACCTTCAAAGAAAGCCTTTCTTGGGAAGGCCAGTGGGCATGGGTCCAGGGCAAGATCCCAGAAGCCTCTGTGGGCCAGGAGGAGGGTCCCATGAGGCCTGGGAGGGCCGGAGGGGAGGAAGAGGGCTGGGAGGGTCTCTGCTGTCTTCCTCAGCAGGAGGAGGTCCTGGGGGTCGGTGGGGCTCTGTTTTCCCCAATCTGTGGCGCCAGTCTGAATTTGGCAAATGACCCCTGGAGAGAACCAGGGCAATAAAGTTAGAATAGCTCAGGCACAGGAAAAAGGACACAAAGGCGAACAATGCGGGGAGTGTTCAGCAGGAAGAGAAGGGAACAGGGCCGGGGCTCCTGGGCAGGCCTAGGCTCCAGGAGTCTGAAAGTGCATGGGCGACCCTGAGGCTCAGGCAGTGCCAGGAGGGGAGGGGGCCTGTGCCCAGAGGTGATAAAACACAGAGGGAGCAGAGGAAGAGGAAGGCCTGAGAAAAAGGGGTTTCTGGTATGGAGGGCTGAGGAAAAGCTCTCTCCAGAGTTGGGCCTTCGCTTTTATCTTCTTCTTTTTCAAGGAGCAGCGATTTCTGTCTGTTCACACCCACTGACTGAGCAAACATTGGGCCCCTGCTGCATGCAAGGTCTGGGCCACAAGGGAGTGAGTGAGGAAGGAGATGGGGTCCCTGCTTCTAGAACCTGAACCCGCCCCCAACAGTGGCCTCACGGCTCCTATCATGGCTCCGGTGAGCTCCGGTGAGCTCGGGTCCCTCATTCATTTCTGTGATCCTTCCTAGCCCTCCCGTGGCTCTTTAGAGTAAAATCTGAGCTCACAGCCCATGTCCAAGACCTATCCTGCCCTGCGGCCTATCTGGACCTCATTACCCCCGAAATCACTCATTCGTAAAACTACTCACTACCAAGCTTCAAGGCCTTTGCGCTCCTTGCTCCCCTTTCTGAAACACCATTTCTTCTCTCCTTCCCCAGTAGAATCTTGACTGACCTCTAGGGACTCCGTTCAGGCATTGCCTCCACTGGGAAGACCACCCTGCTTTCTCAGTTTGGGTAGCCCCCAAATACCCACCATAGCAAGCCTGGCATCACCATAAGGTGATGAGACATTCACCCATCTCTTTCCTACCATCCTCAGCCCCTTGAGGCCACAGGGAGCCTCTTTGTGTCTTTATCTCCCGGAGACCAAGCTGGTCTTGCTGAAAGCAGATGTCCAGAGGGTGTTTCCAGGTAAGTGAACCAAAGAGCTCAGGGTCAGTGACCTGCGGGTGATCTGTTGGAGGCGGTAGAAGGAAAGGAGGCATTTCTTTTGTTCTGGGGGTCCATAAAGTTGGAAACGAACATACCTCAATAGTTATGACGTAATGCTTTCAAATGGAAGCGGGACCCCCTGATTCCAGTATCTCAGCCAGCAAAGAGGGAGAAAGCTCCCCTTTCAAACGCCACCCTCCGGGGCAGGTGCTGGGGGTAAGAGGCCCAGCTCTGGGTTGTCAAGAGCCCTAGTGGAGTTTGTGGCCACGGAGCAGCTGTGCGGGACTGTTTCAGGGGGAGGCAGCCCCTCTTGTAAGGGGCCCAATTTTGGTTTGCCTCCCTCATGTTGAGGCCAAAAAGCCAGGGCAGGGGTCGGGGTCTGGGCATAGATCCTCCTGAAGGACCAGGCTGAGGGTCCTGACCTCAGGGAGGAAGACTGTGAGGGGCGGGGGACAGTACCTCTTGTCAGCTGTTCCTGAAAGGAGAGAGAAGGAGAGGTGGGGAGCAGGGCAAAGACTTAGGAATGTGTGGGACGTAGCTTTGTGGCTGCTTTAGAGCTCAGCCCCCAGTCTGGCCTGTGACCTGAGGGCCCCAGGGCCCACCTGCAGGGGCTTGGGCAGAGCTGAGCCAGTGACTGGGAGACAGTGAACCCTCCCCAGGGTCAGGGGACTCAGGAGGGGCCTCAGGGACCTGTGGGGCTGGTGGCCAGGAGTGGCACGCTCAGTGGACTGAGGGCCAGGTGGCTAAGTAAAATAGAAGTTAAATTTGAATTTCAGATAAATGAATAATTTTTTTTTTAGTTTAAGTATGTCCCAAATATTGCATAGAACATACTCCGACTAAAGAAATATTTGTTCATTTGAAATTCAAATGTAGCTGCACAGTCCTGTATTTTTATTTGCCATATAGGGCCATTCTATCTAGGGGTCAGCCAGGCCCACAGACCCCATAACAATAAAACGTTTCAAAAACAAACACCACCCCCGGCGGCTTGCACAGAAAAACAAAACGTGTAACTTCCTGAGAACACGTTATTGTCTGAAGGTGGAAGTCTGTGATTTTGAAGGAAAAAACAGTTTTCTGCTGAGGAAGAGTGAGTCACGGGCAAGCTGAAAATGTGTCTCTGGCTTTTGGGGTAGGGTGGACACTGACCCCCCTTCTCCCTCCTTTACGTATTCATTCATGCTGCTACCTTGGGCAAGGCCCAGCTGGCCTGGGTGGGCTGGGCTGTGGCCAGACTCAGTTTACCAGGAACCCCAACAATAATCCTGCTCCAGGCCCCACTGGGCCCCTGAGGCGCCTCCTGACTGCTGACCCCCATGGCAGGGGGTCCCTCTCCCAACCACTGGACCAGCTCTGCTTGTACCCTTTGGAAGTGGGCACCGGAGTCCTCGGTTCCCGTCAGGAGGGGGCTCTAAGGGAGAGGCACCTGTGGCTATGCGTCCCGTCCCATGCTCCAGCTCGGCGCTCTGTCTGTCCACTGAGTGTAGAATGGATGTCGCCTTGGCAAGTGCACAGCCCGGGCCCTAGGCACAGGCTGACATGTGTGCAGGGTGGTCAGGCCATGACCTGGCCCTGGAGCCTCCTTGGGTGATACGTGCCTCTGCCCCCAGTCTGGTCTGCATGAGCAGCAGGGGGCCCACACTCCAGCTCAAAACCCCAAGAGGGCACGCATCTCACCCAGAATGAGCACTGAGGCCTGGCAACGGCCCGACCCTCACTCTGGCCCCTCATCGCTTCCAGAATCAGCTCTACGAGCCTCCCCCTTGCCAACATTGCTCTTGCCATGCCCTGAGCAAGCAGGACTTCGTCCTTGCTTCCTTTTTCTGGAATGCTCTACCCCGCCCCCTGCTCTTCCCCCCATCTCCTTCAAATCCTCACTCAAACTTCTCCCCTTCAGACCTCCTGACCACACTGACTACGATCATGGCCCCATCCCACTGCCCATCACTACCCTCTCTTTCTCCTAAGTGCAGCTCGTGCTCTATAACTCCCTTAGGTCTGGCCTCATTGTCCATCCCCCTCACTAGCACACACACCTGTGAGGCAGGATTTACACCTGCTCCTAGGACTGTCAGGGCTCCAGGCAGGTGTGGTGGGGGGGGGTTCCTGGGGGAACAGGGGAGGTGGGGCCTGGATGTGTCACTGCCCAGGGAGCCTCCACAGTGGGCAGGGGAACCCAGATGCATCCTTGGGGTAGAGTCCCGCCTCCTGGGGACAATCTGTAGGAGCTCCCAGTACTCCCTCTTCTCAAAGGTGCTGTGAACTTGGGGCCAGATACCCCTGTCATGGAAGGGACACTGACGTTCCTAGGAGGGAAGCCTGGGCTCCCCCCGCCCCGGGGGACAGAATGAGAGGGCAGGGTCACAGGTCAGGGATAGACCTTTCTAACTGGGGGTCGATTGTCCAGACACACAGACACAAAGCCAGCCTGCCCCTCTGCAGGAGGCCGTCTGGCCCACGACATTCCAGGCATTCTTTGGGGTCCTTGTGGCCAAAGTCTGTGTCTGGGGGGGAAGTAGGGCTTTGTGTAGTGAGGAAGTGTCTGACTGCAGACCCCTTTGTTTGGCTGCCAGCACGGCCTGGCTTCCCTGGGGCCCCCTAGTCTGGGCCAGCTGAGCAGCTGTGGTGAGGGCAGGGGTGGGACAGAGGTCCCGGGGCTAGTGCCCCGCTGGTGCGCCCTGCTGCCCTGCAGGCACACAGCCCTCCCTAGGTCCTGGCTGCCCAGCGTGGCTCAAGCCTGGCCTCAGGCCGTCCTGTAGGCATGGGGTTGAGGGCTCCAAGCTTCTGCCCCTCATTCAGGAAGTAGCACTTTAAGCGGGATGCAGTTTGGCCTGTTGAGAAAACTCAAACCCGGGGCCACCCACATGGGTTTGAATCCAAGCATCGCTGTTTAATGAGGAGGTGGCCTTCTCCCAGCGACATCAGCTCTCCAAATCTTGGCTTTCCCATCTGAGAAATGGGCTAGTAATACGCACTGGAAAATGCAAATGGAGAGGTGCTTTCTGGCGCATACACCCAGTCATTGTGAATCCATGGTGTCGGGAGGCTCTGAGAGGGAAAGGGGACCAGAGAAACGCAGGCCTTGTCCTCAGGGGCTGGCGGGGGTTGGGGGGGCAGCCAGGCTTCCGGGAAGAGGAGAGGGAGACCTGGAACAGCCCCCACTGGCTCCCAGCTGCAAGCTAAGGGAGACGTCCGGAGGCCAGGGATCGGGTGTGCTCAGCGGGGAGCCCCCTCCACCTCATGGTCTGAAACATGCATGGTCCAGTGTGACTTCGACATCTCCCAGGGCCTCGGAGCTCAGGCAGCAGGGGCGGGAACGTGGGGAGCTGCCCGGGTGTCCTGGGCTGGTTACAGGCTCCCTGTCCCTGGGCCAGGAAGGAAGTCAGCTCGGGCACCGTCTGTGACTCTGAGCGCCCTACACAAGTGCAGCAGGGCCATGAAGGGTGAGGGCCACGCAGTCGTCACAGGGAAACAGCTTCAACTCAGCCACAGGGAAGATAAGTCCAGCCGCCTCAGGAAGGGCTCCCTAACGGGGAGATTCCGGTCAGCAGTGGGTGAGGCAGAGCTGCTGAGCGTCCCAGTCCTGGGCAACAGGTCGTGTCCAGCCCTGAGGGCTCGGAGCTCCTAGAGGAGATGTGCCAGTTGTGTGACCTTGACAAGCTCATGAAGCTCTTTCTTCATCAGGGAAATAGAATCCTCAAAACCGGGGTGCCAAGTGGCGATGCCAGGGAAATCACTAGCCCGAGCTTCTGTCTACAGGTGATGGCTGTTCCCACAAAAACCTTGGCCGGTGCGCCTGGCTCAGCCTCCAGAGCGCCGTGTGGCCCCAGCGGGTCTCTGGCTCTCTCCGGGCTGCTCATCCTCCCTCTGTATCCTGAGAAGAGTGACAGAACTTCCTGCTCTGACCTGCTTGGTGACCTTGGATTGTGCCGGGAGGGTCTTGTTTAGCACAGGTGGAGCAAGGTCGGGGGTCCTACCTTCATCCTCCAGCGCCGTAACTGCTGCTGGTAGGGGATGCTGCGGGGCAGGCTGGGAGTGTCCCTCGGGGCATGGCTGGCCGCCCACGGCACAGAGCAGGTGCCCACTGCTTCCCTTTCCCGGTGCATCTCAGGCAGCATATGTCAAGCTCCAGAGGCAGCCTCCTGAGCACGCCTGGGTCAGGTGTGGTATGGGCAGGGAGGTACCCTCTGCCAAGATCAGTGATTATGGAGATGGGGCCGGTGGGGGCCGGGTGTTTGGAGGGATCCCTAGACCGTGTGGCAAGTGAACAGGAGTGGCGGGAGAGGTGGCCTTGGAAAGGTCTGGGCAGCTTGGTGGAGGTGCAGTCATGGCAGGGCTGAGAGCAAGCTGCCCACCAGGGGAGGTAGCCAAGAGATGTGGGTCACCGGGGAGCATGCAGTATGCCACTAGTGTTCAGGACCCTGAGCTGCGTGTGGCCTTGCCCCCACTTTAAGCAGCTGGCACGGAGGCCTCCCTCTTGGCCGGCTGAGTTGGTGGAGAGGCCTGTTCTTCCTCTGGTGTGAAGGCTCGAAAGCGAGCGCCTGTCCGTGGCAGGACAGTGCAGCCCAGTGTTCTCCCACAGAGAGCGTGGGCTGCCGCTGGGAGGACGGGGGGCGCCAGAGGCAGAGTGAGCTCCAGGCAGGACAAGGCATGGACAGAGGCTGGGCCCGCTGCCATCCCTGTCCTGAGCCCCCAGAGAGCAGGAGGGAGCTCTGATGGACAGGACACAAGGTTCCACGTCTCTGCTCCAGGGTAGCAAGTTGGGACAGAGCAGGACATGCCTTGGGACGTGCCGAACTTCAGCAACTATTTCATGGAACCCCTGATGGACTTGGCCTTATAGATCCGAGGTCTCAAACTGAAATGTGCATGTGACTGAACTGGAAGGCCCGATACAGATTCCTGAGCCCAAGCCCCAGAGCTTCTGAGCAAGCGGGTCCAGGGGTAGCGTCCAAGACTCTGCATCTGCCTGCCACTCCCACTGGGGCGGGGACCGGTGTTGCTGACACCCTGACCGCTCAAAGCAGGACCATCGATAGGGCTTTGCTGCTCCAGGTGCTGGGCTCAGCCCAACAGCTTTTCTGAGATGCAGAACCTGCCACTTCGCCAACCTAGGAGGCCAAGTCTGCATTTTAATAAAGAATGCAGGTGATTCCGGGAGCCTGGGTGGCTCAGTGGGTTAAGTGTCTGCGGCTTAGGTCATGATTCCACAGTCCTGAGATCAAGTCCCACATCGGGACCACTTCTCCCTCTGCCAACTCCTCCCACTAATTCTCTCAATCTCTCTCTCACTCAAATAAGTTAAAAAATCTTAAAAAAAAAAAAAAAAAAAGAATCCAGTTGATTCTGAGACTCCAAATTCACTGAGCAGTGGAGCAGCACCGTCCACCAGGACTTTCTGTGCCGATGAAAACGTTCTCCACTTGCACTGCCTGATACCACGGATGGTATCCCCACAGGGCAGCCAAACACTTGAAATGTGAGGAGGACGATTTGAAAGCAGGATTTTAAATTTTTTCTAACTTTAATTAATTTAAATTTAAATAACCACAGGTGGCCAGTGGTTTCTGTTGGTCAGCGTGGATCCAGAGTGACCCAGCTCAGAGGGCCCCTGTGGGTTGACCTTGCGTAGGTCCAGAGAGGAAGAAGGTTCGGAGAGAGATCAGAACCTGCCTGAGTCAGGGACAGGGTGGGACCAGCACAACACCCCTGGGCTCTGAGGTCAATGTTTTCTCCTCGGCATAAACTGCCACCAGGTGCCTGGGCCCTGGCCCTGCCTCTCTCTCCACCCGCGCTGGATGTTACCCCTGTATGTACTGAGAACTTTGTGGAATGTCAGGAGGCAGCCAGGTGTGAACACTAAGCTTGGCGGTTCGAGAGCCTAGCGATGTGTCCACGGATACAACGAACAGTGCCGATGTAGCTGTGGAGACTGGCCAGCTGGGAATGGACGCATGGCGGGCTGTGCACCAGCACGGACATGCAGCCTAAAACATACTCAAGTGCAGTGGACTTGGGCCAGAGACCATGTTCAGCATTCGCCGTTGTCAGTAAGCAAGGTTAAACGAAATCGCAGGGGTGAAGCCCGGATCTGATGGGAATAGTGTCCTTATCTGAAGACGCCCCAGAGTACTCGCGGGCTCTCTCTCTCTGCACCCCTTGAGGATGCAGTGAGCAAGTGGGTATCTGCAAGCCGGGAAGAGAGCCCCTACCAGAAACCCGCCCCGGCAGACCTTGCTCCGGACCTGCAAAACAGTGAGGAAATGAACTGTGGCTAAGCCACACAGTCTGTGGTGTTTCGGTATGGAAGTCCAAGCAGACCAAACACGGGGAAATTGGTTTGACTTCAAAAGCTAGAGGAGAAAAAAATATTTCTAATAAAAATAAATAAAAGCTAGAGGAGAACCAGCTATATCTCATAAGCATTGCTGTCTGCCTCCTCCAGGAAGCACTCTAGAAGAACCTGGGACAGAGCCCAACCTTCCACTCCACAATGCAGCTGCGACTGGGTGGAGGGGACCCCTTCGAACTCTAACTCCATAACTGAGAACTCTGCAAGACTCAAAAGAGACTTGGGGACCTGATCCTTAGCCATGGCAAGGTTTACCAGTGTGTGGGACAGGGAACTTTCTAGGGGAGCACGAGAGATTTCAAAGGCGGGGGTGTCATCTTCCTGGAAGGGAGAGAGAGAGATGGGGAGAGGGATGAGGAAGGGCTGCCAAGAATGCTAAGATTTGTACCTGAGCAGGTCTGGCCTCAAAACCCATAGTGCCCTCCAACCCCCCAAACCCTGAGAGCCTTGTGGGCCCCACTAAAGAGACTGAATTTGGTGCCACAGGCCTGGGGTTTGAAGAATTGCAGACAAGCAGGTTTCTGTGATAGCATTTACATTTCAGAAAGATCACCCAACCGTTTGTTTGGGTGGTAGACTGTGGGAGAGACTAGAGGTAGAGGACCAATTACGAGGCAACAGGCAAAAAGTTCAAGGGCTTAGATAGGGTCATTGACAATGGGGTAGAGAGGAGAAAACAGAATAGAGATCTGAAGAAGATGGAATTAGCAGAACCAATCCCAGAATTCCAGAACTCGTGGAACTCCATAGGAGAAATGGAGAAGGTAAGGAGAGAGGAGGAGGGCAGAGCTAAAGGTGGCCCCTGGATGTGGCTTGGACTCCAGGTACCAATGGCACAGAGTTTGAGGCCCCTGGGCAGGGCAGGAGCTGGACCCCCATAGAGAGCTCGGGCTGGGGCCCGCATTGCAGTGCACACCTGTTCTCTTTAATAGGGCTCACTGGGGTTCCCAGGGCCTTGCCCATAGCAAGGGGTGATGTTGTGCAGGCCGACCACAGTCCTGAGTACCTCTGTGTTCCATGTGTGCCTGTGTCTGCCACTTCCAAAGACCCAGGGAGGCGCCCCCTCCCCGTGCCTCTGGCTGCCCTGGGCTGCCTGGTGCCAACTCCTCTGGTGGCCAGAAGGAGGGAGGAATGAGGCCAGTGCAGTGAGTCCTGGCAGCACAAGGTCTGCCTCTGCGGAAGCCTCCACGCGCAGTGAAAAGAGGCTCTCCATACACGAGTAGACGATTTCTGGAACAGAGAAAGAGCAAAGTGGTGGGGTGTCCAGGATGAAAGGAGGGACAGGCCCGGTTACCAGCAGCCCTAAGGGGACCGACGGCTGGAGAGCAGGCTGGCCAGGACCCCGGAAGTGGCTCCGCTCCCTGTCAGGGGGGGCCTACACCAGGGCCACAGCTGCCCCCCTCTGGTGGACTGCCTGAGAGGTGGTGAGCTCCCCGTCAGGCTGGGAGCCCAGGCTAGGCCTGGAGAGCAGCTGTGAGAGAGACTGCAGAGGAGCTCCCAGCCTTAGAAAGAGGGCAGGACAAATTCTCTCACCCCTTATTTTCCCAGACTGGATCACCCTATGAACCTCATTTCTCCAGAGGAGCTGAGTAGCAGTTTCTACTTTTCATGTGGATTCGCCATCCTTTGGATCCCTCCTTTCCTATCCCAGCAGCCCCCTCTCTGCCCATCAACAATAATATTCACATACAATTACCCACAGGTGTCCCTGCCAGGTGAGTCCCTGCCAGGTGAGGCCTGCAGCTTAGAGGTTCCATAGGCCGGTGCATCCAGAACCCTGAGGGGTGTTAAGAATGACTTGGGGATCAGATCCAGCTGGTCCAGGGCAGGACCTGAGGCTCTGTGTTTACAGCAAGCTCCCAGGTGTAGCTGCTCCTGATCCTGAGGGCGACCACCCGTGTGGAAACAAGGCTATAAATGCCGGTGAGACCCGGCAGGATCCTCCGCCGGAGGTTGGTGGTGGGGAGGGACAGCTAAGCAGGCTCTAGTGCAGGAGTCTCAGAAGGATGGACTCTAGTCTTTCTAGAACAGACCTAAGTCTCTCCCCGCCACTCTCCACCTTGGGGGCCAATCCTAGTCTCCCCTGCTTGAGAAGCATGAACTTGCTCTAGGAAGATAGCTTCGTCATGACTTTGTGTGACCTCCCCCCAACCACTGCTGTCCCCAGGGAACTGCTTCTGCCTGAGGGGGCTCTTTATCTGTGCGGTGGCCGGGGCCACCAGGGGCCAGCTCAGCCGGGATTCTAGACAGAAGCTTTCTTCCTCCCCACACCCAGCTGGCTGGTAGCCAGAGGCCGCACACTGTTGGGCCCTCCACTGGGAAACGACAAGCCTCTGCCTTGATTTTTTTTCCCCCTCTGGGCCTCAGTTTCCCCGTCTATAATTGGGAGGGGGATGAATGAAGGCTCTGTTGAAGGTGGCTCTGTCTCTCTCAATTCAGGCTTGTGGGGCTCCGAGCCGGTGGGGATGGGGTCTTGCAGGGGAAGGGGCCGCAGGAAGTGGCCTGGGAAGTCGGGGCAGGGCACGCTGGCTCCGTCAGGGCTGCCCATGCCTTTGTAGGCTCCCTCTGTACGAAGGGTTCTCAGATATTTTTAGGAAGGTTGGTGCCTCTTGGGCTGTGATTCATTAATGCAGCTGACAGAGATCAGCATCTTTTGAAATCACAGTGGGAAGCTGAGAAGGTTCCCTGGTGCTGCTGCGTGTCGGAGAGAGCAAGGGTTGTGGTTCTGGTATTTCTACCTGGAGCTGTGGGAGTGGGGAGAGTAGAGTGGCCTGGGGAGTCAAAGGACGTTGGTTTAGAGTCGCTCCCAGCCTAGAATGGGGAGAAAGCCAAGAAAAATAACAGGGGGCACCTGGGTGGCTCAGCATTTGGCTCAGGTCATGATCCTAGGGCCCTGGGATTGAGCTCCGCCTCAGGTTCCCTGCTTAGTGTGGAGTGTGCTTCTCCCTCTGTTTCTCCCCTCCACTCATACTCTCTGGCTCCTCACTCTCTCGAATAAAATCTTTAAAAAAAAAAAAAAAAAGGGGGTTGCCTGGGTGGCTCAATTGGTTAAGCATCTGCCTTCGGCTCAGGTCATGATCCCAGGATCCTGGGATAGAGCCCCTTATGGGGCTCCCTGCTCAGTGGGGAGTCTGCTTCTTCCTCTGCTGCTTCCCCTGCTTCTGCTTTCTCTGTCAAATAAAATCCGTGCTTTCTCTAGCTCTGTCAAAATCTGAAACAAAGGGCGAGAGGAAGAAAAAAGGTTCTACCACAGTGAGCTTAGTGGGACATTGAGTGCAAACACGGCTGTGGGGAGGGGGCGGAAGCTGGGGAGGGAAGCTGCCGGCCTGTGAGTGGCCCCAGCTGGATTTCAGGCTGGGGATGGGGTGGGTGGGGAGTGGGCATGGGTACCGGAGAGCTCAGGGCAGGGGAACACTGGCAGAGGCACCCAGCATTGGGCTGCAGAGAAGGAAGAGGCCACATTAGAAAGCTGGAACCATATCCCACAGGCAGGGGGTTTTAAGTACAGGAGAAAAGGCATCCGCTTTCTGGGCCACTTCAAGGTAAATGTGGAGGATGGATTCCAGTCGGAGGCTCAAGCTAGGCGTTCTCAGTTTTACAAGGAAGAAAGGTGTTGTTCAAACCCTCCTACCCGCGCACTTCCTAAGCTTTGTGGACGTGGTAGGACGCTGGGCACCCCGAAGTGAGTGCACACTTGTGTCGACGTGAGCTGGGAGTGTATCAGACTGGAAGGGTGCGTATCTGAGGCCGAATGGGAGGCAATTCTCCATGGAGTTTAGGTTTCTGTAAGTCTTGCAAAGTGGGCGCCAATACCCTTTGTTCTGGATTTTTTTTCTTTAAGATTTATTTTAGCAAGGGAAGAGGCATAAGAGCGAGGGAGAGAGTCTCCCAAGCAGACTCCCTGCTGAGCATGGAGCCCCGTGCGGGGCTTGATCCCACAACCCCGAAATCAACCCAAACAGAAACCAGGAGTCCGACGCTCAACCCATTGCATCATCCGGAACCCCCACTTTATCTCTTCAAGGATGTCGTAGAGCAAACAGCCTTGGTAGAATTCACCTCTCCCCGCTGAGCAAAGGGCAGACCTACGTCGTGCTTACTTGAAGATGCAGGCGTCCTGAGCTCTGTGTTCCTCCCGCTAGTCAACCCGCTGCGTGTGGGGCGTCCTCTGATCCTCCTCGCGTCACCCTGGGGGAACTAGGGCTCTGAGACCTGGCACCAAAGTGCTGTCACTCTGGCGACTGGGATCGCTGTTAGATATAAACCGTCCTGCCTCCCTGACTCGGGAAGCTGGTTTCCTGCCAGCATCCACGCCGAACCATGGCGGGCTAACCGCGCACCTGCTAGCAGAGACCATCCCGGACTCTTCCGTTATTGACCAGATGTTTGTAGATGTGTGTTGCAGTGAGTCTGGCTTTAGCCACCTTTGTCTGGACATGTGGGAACTAGAAAGCTGTGGTATCTCTGGGGAAAGGGCTTTCCAGAGCTTGCAAAGATTGGGAAACCAACCCTTGGATGCTGGAGTCTGTATGGGAAAATGCTAAGCATATACTTAATATGGGCTGCTCCAGCCCTCCTCACTGAACCATAGGAAGGAGACGGAGAATTAACGTGGAGAGACAGACGCCCCCTTCTCCACCCAACCACCCACCTGCCACCTGGGCTTCCGGGGTTCCTGAGGGAGTGCTGCATTTCCCTGGGACGGCTGCTGAGAGGAGAGGGGCCCCTGCTTTGTGGAACAGGTTCTTTCTCCCCACCCCATTTAACCTCACTGACCTCCACGATCTCCAGCAACGCCTGGCCCGCCCAGGCCAATTAAATCAGGCTCTGGGCCAGAAGCCCTAGCACAATCTTTAAAAATATCCCTCGGCATCTCTTCTCTAGTAGCTAAGCCAGAACACCTGTCCTGGAAGGTGCGTATTAGCTCTTTCCAGCCAAGAAAATGGGATGCGGGTGTTTATCCATTAACTTCCATATTCTGTGGTTCCAGCAGGAGCCCGAGTCCCTCCCCAGGGGATACCACTGGAGCCGCCCTCTTGTTTCCAATTATTTTGCTTTCGTTTCTCAACCTGATTGACCTGGTAAAGCGGGAGTTTGGGTGGGAAAAGAAATAACACCTGAGTATGTATTGCTTTGAGCACCGTGCTGGGTGCTTTCCTTGCATTAAGTTCTCTGCCACCCCAAATCCTGGCCGGTGGTGGCTGCTGTCATCCCCATTTGAGAGGAGAAAGCTGGGGACCAGAGGAGCTCAGCAACTGGCCCAAGTTAATGCAGAGAAGACAGAGGGCCCAGCCAGGCTTGTGGCGAGGAGGGACAACATAGGAAGTGAGAATCCTCGATGTCAGGAGGTACAGAAAATGCTGTGGTTTAAAAAACCGGGAAGGCACTAAGAAGGCTTTTGGGAGGGGGGATTGGCAGGAGGGTGGGTAAGTGTTTTGAGAGGTAGGCTAGCTGGAGCCCCGAGCCTTGTAATGGATTGAGCCAGAAGCCCTCCAGGCTGTAATCACAACCATGTTTATATTCCTCTGCATCTAGAGATTGAACTACACCCCGCCCCCCACAATCCAGTATCTACAACCACGCCCGAAATCCATAGATGGGTCCACGCTGGCAGCTCAGCCCCAGCAGCAACAGAGATGGCCTCGAGGCACACAACGGCCTCATTACCTTCTCCAGCTTCTCTCCACCGGACTTATTAACATTCAGGCAGCTCCTCACACATTCATCGGAGGCCACAAAGGAGTTGAGATCCGATCTAGCCTGGCTGAGCCACATTAAAATCAATTAAAAATGAGAGATAAGCCCCTTCTTTCCGATTGAAAAATCCACGGGAGCAAGAGAAAGACACACACGACCCATCGATCACCCAAGACTCAGCCTTCCTTGACTCCCCCCCCCCCCCAACAGCTGTAGAGGAGCTGGCTGAGCAGGTGGGTAGCTCCCAGGCTGGCTCTTGGCTGCCAGCAAGACATGCCTGCTGTCCCGTGGCATTGCCCACCTGGCCAGCGTGAGAGCCTGGCCACACTCGGAGAGCAGAACCTGGCCTTTGAGCCCCATGCAGGGATGGGACACTGGTGCCCCTCTCATTGCCTGCAGGCCCAGAAGGCCCAGAAGGTAAACTTCAGAAAGACCATGGATTCCAAGCTGTCTCAGCTGTCTGTAGGGAACTGGGCACATGGAGGCTTCTTTCTTATTTCTTGGAGAATTTTTACCATCATGATAATTTGATTTTCCAAGCAAAAGTGTGTTCTTGTGTGCATGTGTGTATGTGCATGCGATGTGCTGGGGCCTGTGACACAGAGCTAGGACACCAGGAGCTCTGAGCAAACATCTGATTAATGGAAAAAACTGAGGCTACAATGCAGCTGCCACCCACCAGCCATAACCAACCAATCCAACAGCACTGGGGGCCAGTTTTGGTGTTTGATCTCATTGGTTAAACTTCTTTGTTCCTTGAGTTATTTAACTGGTGACCAAGACTTCACCAGGCCTTTGAACCCACTGAGAAAGTGTTCCTATAGGCACCCTCAGCCTCAGCACGGGGTCATGCCAGGATGGCAAGCTCCCTGAAGCAGATGGGCTTGACCTTCGTCTCTCAGCATGAGTGGACTGGGTTAGGCAGGGCTGGAGGGGAGAGCGTAAATGATCTTAATTGTCAGGGAAGGGCGTCCTGGCTTTCTGTGTAGGGGGGCCCCTGTTTCTACTGCAGATGGCCCAGCCTCTTGCCAATGACCATTTCATACTCTCGCCAGGGTCAGGGGTAACCCTAGAGGGTACGTTTCATGAACAATGAGAGTGTCCAGATCCAGAGCCACTGGGGATTTATAGGGGGTTCCAACATAGAGGCAGTGATTGGATGGGATTTAGAATACAATTCTGCACAACTTATGAAAAGATATTGACTCAAATGCATAATTGTTTGAAACAATCAGAGTTGGCAATTGATTGTGTTAGGAGCTTAACCTGTAGTGTGAGCTGTTAAATTACACTCGCAAAGGGCGAGGCCTCAGTAACGATCCCTCTGGACCCAAGGATGTCTGCTGACCTGCCTCAAAAAAAAAAAAAAAAAAAAAAAACCACGCACTGCATTTCTTTGTAGCGTAAGGGTTTTCTCGGCTTCTAACAGCACAGGCGTGTGAGAATCTAGCAAGTTGGAAAGAGACTGGCTGTTATAGCAGTTCGAGCTCTGATTATTTGCTATTGTGTGGCTCAGAGGCTGAGGAGCTCCAACCTTGGGTCAGTGAGGGATGTTTCAAATGCCAGGCCAGTGGTAAGCTAGAAGTGCCCTGATCACTGGCTTGGAGACTGGGGGCCTGAGTGTGGGGGCCTTAAACCAACTCACTTTGTCACCTTGAAGCCCAGATCACTTTGTCCCTTTCATTTATTTGTTCAACTGTTTACTGAGTGCTTGCTTTCAAGGCCTTTGGAAGGGGTGGTCTTAAAAATGGTTAACAACCAGGATGGTATGGGCGACAGGCACTCAGAACGAGGAACTGACCGACGAGAACGGATACAGTCTACAAACCAACACATTCTGATTTCCATAGGCGAGTCCTCAAAGCTGGAGCCGGGAGGACAGGGAGCACAACGTTCTAGCGGCCTTGCGTGCAGGGGTCTGTGGGGCTCCCCCTATGATCCTTCTAATCTGAATCTTGCAGGACAAAAGGAAGCAAGGAGGGAGGCATTTCAGGCACAAGTGGGGTGTGGGGTGGACCCCACACAGACAAAATGTCAAAGCGAGAAAAATCCTGGGATTTCAGGAACCTTCCGGTAGCTGACTGAGGCCGGTGGGAAGTAGTGATGCTGGGAGGGACCAGACCACGGAGGACCTTGCATGATTTAATACTTTAGGATTTAATTCCTCAAGGTGACTTGGAACCATTGAAGGTTTTCTAATCAGGAAGAAATAGGACCAAAGTGTCCTTAAGAAGAACTATGCCTATATTCCAATTAACACGTGAGCATAACAGGGCAGAGAGAGGACCAGAAACTCTGCAAGTGAGAAAAGATGAGCTAGGGTTTAGAAAAGATTTGCTCTTATGTACACCATCAGTTTATAGGGGACTAGATCCTCCTAACCTCTGCCTTCCGTGGAGCATTTTCAACCTACAAACGAGAAGTGATGCTTTGGTTTGTGTTACAGCCCAGGTGAACAGTCATGAACGCCATGGTTGGGGGTGTAGGTGGGATTTCCCGGATTACTACAGCCATTCATGTCCAAAGGATCTATTTCCAACATACGTGTACATCCTGTTGACTCAGCTAAGAGGGGCTTGAAAAGGGCCCCAGTTAAGAGGCCTCCTTGGTCCACATCAGGCATTCTCAAACGTTTTGGTCTCTGAACCCCTATTTAATACAAAAACTTTTGAGCTCCCTTAAGAGCCTCTGTGTAGATGGGTGATAGCTATCAATATTTATCCTATTAGAAATTAAAGCTGAGAAATTTTAAATTGTGTATTCATTTAAAAACAATGATCTATTATATGTTGACATGTATATTTTTATGAAAAATAACTATTCTCCAAAAAAAGTGACAAAGGTGGAATAGTCATCTGTGTCTGGTTTATTAGACAGCTAGGTGATCGGATCTGCTTCTGCATTCAATAACCTGCAAAATGTTGTACTGCGTGGATTCTGCAATATTCCACTTTGTCCTAAGAAAGAATGAGAGGGTTCTGGTACACTGAAAAGAAATTAAAAAAAGGTGGGGGGGGGAGGCAATAATGTCTTAGTACAGATATGAAAATAGTCTTTAGCCCTGAAAAAGCCAGCGCCCCGTGGGGGCCATTGCTGTAGACCTTGTCCTGATAGATCTGCCCAATCTCCTAGTTCCTCATTACCTCCCGCAAGGGGGCCATCTGCTCCCTACACTCTGAGCTCTGATAAGGGCCACGCCCAGAGGCCAGGGGTGGGTAGAACTGTGTCCCCGAGACCACTGGGCACTTCCCAGACAGAATGACAGAGTCACACAGCACCCCGCCCCCATTAAGTGTACTTCGCTGGATCTCTGACTAGTTCAATCCCCAGATCATCCACGGTTGTATGACCTAGAACTCCTCCCAGGCAGCCCACTGCCCTTCACCCTGATGGCCGTTTCATTGCAAGGACCCTCAATTCAACCCATGAATATCAATCTCTGTCCATCTCGCTCCATGTTCACTAACGTCAACCATTAACGGTTCTAGACACCCCGTCCCCTTCCTGGGCTTCTGCCAGAGCTCCCTGTACTAAAATCTGACCAGTTTCTAAAACACTGAAAGAACCTTCGAAAAAACAGACCTGAGCGGTTACTCGTTTCTCTGAAAACCCTTCAGGGGTGTGCATGGCATTTAGGCTGAGTAGAAAATCCTTCAGCGGTGGAAGGCCCATGTGTGTGTCTCTCTCCCTCACTGCCCTTCAACCCCTCGGCCTCCCTGATTCCTGTGCCTCTGACTCCCTCCCAATCCAGGGCCTTGGCTCAAGCTGCTTCTCCACCTGGAATGCTCTTCCCTACCTTCTTCACCTGCTTCAACTGTACTGACCTCTCAGCCTCAGAGCAGCCATCACTCCCTTCCAGAAGCCTCCTCAGGCCTCTGACTAGGTCAGTGCCCCCTAATGGGGGCATTTATAGCAACTTTCCCGGCTGCCATTTTCTAGCTATTGCTATAATTAATCAATATCCAGTTCTCAATCAGACTGTGATAGTCTTTGAAGATAGTCAGTGTATTGGTTATTGTTATGCCACAGATTCCCCCAAAATGTAGCAGCTCATGATAGCAAACATTTATTATCTGTTTTTATTAATCGGGAATCTGAGGGCAACTTAACTGAGTGATTCTGAGTCACAATCTCTCATGAGGTCACAGTCAGGGTGTCAGGCCTGCTCTCCTCTGAAGGCTTGACTGGAGCTCGAAGGTCCACTTCCAACATGGCTGCCTGGATCTCTCCACAACATGGCACCTGGCTTCTGTCAAAGAACAAATGATCCAAGAGAGTAAGGCAGAGACAGCAGTGTCTCTTACAAAGTTGCTGTAGACCTCCCACCCCATCATTTCCAAGATCTTCTTTCTTTATTTATTTTGACAGAGAGGGATCACAAGTAGGCAGAGGGGCAGACGGGGGGGAAAAGCAGGCTTCCCGCCGAGCAGAGAGCCCAATGCAGGGCTCGATCCCAGGACCCTGAGATCTTGACCTGAGCCGAAGGCAGAGGCTTAACCCACTGAGCCACCCAGGTGCCCCCATTTCCACGATATTCTATTGATGACACAGGTCAGCTCTAATCAGTGTGGGAGAGGGCTGTGGAAGTATGTGAATACGGGAGTCATTGGGGGCCATCTTGAAGGGCTATCTACCACAGCTGAGAATCCCATCTGTCCTTGCACCCGTTAGTTTCAGTGCTTGGCACATTGCAAATATTGAAATAATAGGTTTTTTATTCGTCTTTTTTTCCTCAAAGATTTTATTTGACGGAGAGGGAACACAAGCCGGGGGAGTGGAAGAGGGAGAAGCAGGCTTCCCACTGAGCAGGGAGCCCGACGTGGGGCTCCATCCCAGGACCGTGGGATCATGACCTGACCTGAAGGTAGATGCTTAAGACTGAGTCACCCAGGTGCACCTGAAATAATAGGTTTTGAATGAATGAAGAAGGGGTTGACTAGGTTATCCACTCCAAACAGTAAGTGAGGGTGGGTAGAGGGATCCTGCCTACCCTCCTCAGCATTTCCAGCAAATTCTCAGGGATGATTAAGTTCTGACCGTCACCTTGCCCCAGATCTCCAAGCCTGGGCATCTGATGTGTCCCACGCAGAGGGTAAGAGAACAGGCCACAGCCCAGCCCGTAGTCCACTGAGGCAGCCGATGTGCATTTCCTAAGGATATTCCCTAGGCAGCTGCTCATTCCCCAGACACTTGGATCAGAGGACCAGCAATTAAGAGAATTGGAAAGTGGTGGTTTCCTTATTTGCATGTTGCATGTCCGCTGCCCCCAGCTAGTCTGTGGCAAGGGTGGGGCGAGCCACACAGACAGCTCTGTCAGGTGCCTATTTTTAGTGGCTCTGCCAGATTACAAAGCTCGATCATCGCGGAGCGAGGGAAGCAGCTGACACTCCAGCCTGCAATCTGGGTATCTCCCTCAACGCGTCTGCTGGCGAAACGTGGCTCTTCAATAATGCATGGGGCTATTAGCGCCAAGCGGGGGACGCCTTGCTCCCTCCCAGCGATCAAAGCTGCCGCCCAGGAGCTGAGCTGGTGATCAGATTTCATGGGCGCCTTATAACTGCTGCCCCTTCATATGCAATTAGAATAGGCTGTTTCATGTCCAAGGATGAAAGCAGCAAGGATTTGGGAGAAAAGCCGGCTTCCTAGAGAAATCAAAACACTTCCATTTCATTACAAATGGATGCATGACACAGCTAATAGCTCCTCCGAGAGGGAACGCTGCAGGACCAGCTGTCGACGTCGGCAGCTCCTCTCAGATGCTGTGTAAAATGTGTGAGATGCAGGATTAGGGATGCCGCTCGATTTCCTTATGTTCAGGGCGTATCCCAGACCATGGGCTCTGTCGCAAATCCTTGAGAGATTCCCCTCCATTGAGCAGCATTAGCGAGGGTCGGAACAATCCCCGTGGAGGTGATCAGGTGATTGAAGAGGGACCCTGAGGAAGATGTTCCCACAGCCAGCAATGGCCATAATTTTCATAGCTCCCCACTGCTGCGTGTGACCACACACCCAGCACTTGCCTCCAGTACCTCCAATCCTCGCAGCAACTGACAACGTATTAGATTCCGCTGCTGTGAAACACTCAGGATCAGAGAGCTTACGAGGTTTGCTCAAGGCCAGCCAGTTAAGAGGGGCTGGAGCCCAGAGGGGAGCCCCAGCATGTGCCCAGGCTCTGTACCAGCTGCCCCCGCAAATTCCCTCCAGAAGCAAGGCCAGAGCCAGTGGCAAAAGGAGAGCTGCTGGAGGGGCAGGCCTTTCGGTCCCTTGGGAACTGAGGAGCATTTAGCCACCACCCCCGTGGGGGCCCCTTGGTCTGGCTTCCAGGGCTTTCTGCAGCTGGACTGCAGCCTTCATCCCAGCTGCCTTTCTGCGCCTACGCCAAGGAGCCCTCTCCTTTCCAGCCAACACGATCTGGTCGGTACGGATGAGCTGAGAGGCCTCTGGGTGGTCCTTTATCTTCACTGGCCTTGCTTCCATCCTCTGAATTGGAGGGAACACCTCCCCCTGAGTGGTGAGGCAGCACAGAAGACAGTCAGGAAGTTAAATGGAAACTTCCAGGCTTATCCTGTTCAACGCACCAGGTGCTCACCCCAGCCCACTTGCCCTTCCTTTCCTTCCTCTGAAGATTTCCCTGATCTGTCTGCATCCCCAACCTATGGAACTCTTGGGCCAAATCTCCTTCAAGAAGAACCTCCCCATGTCAATATTCCCACAAGCCCGCAGCCCAGATGGGCTGCACCCACCACCACACCACACCACACCACACACACACACACCCGCCGCTGTCTGATTATCTCTGGCTTTGTGAGATGAGTTCACATCACACCAGCATGGCCAGGAGCTATGCAGGGCAGTATGTGGGTCCTTCCCACTCTACCTCTTGTCTGCCTTGTCCCTGAGCCCTGCCCAAGCATCAGGCACAAGGCAAGTCCTGGCAAGGCTGATGGCAACTTTGCTGGCCTGCTTTCAGAATGTGGGGTGGGCTCTGGACACATGGGCAACGGGCTCTGTCAGTCTCTGTGCCAATGGACAGGGGCTCCTCCCGCAGCATAGGCATCAGAGGCAGGAACCCTCCGATAGTGTTGGCTTCCCTGCCTGGGCTGAGACACCGAGTGTTAGGTATAGGGGGTGCTAAAAGGGAACAGGACTGAGGTCTGAAAAGGTGGGAGGGTTTCTTGGGTCCATGAGAAGCTTTAGAGCTGCTGATTCAGTGAGCAGAAGGGAGCCCCAGTGATTACGCTCTGTCTAGGACACTTAGGAAGAGGCATTTACAAACCACAGACCTTGTGCCCTCGAACAGAGCTCCCAGCCCCTGTCAGTCCCTTCGCCAAACTCCATCTCCTCTGCTGCTAAAGTCCTCTTCCAGTTTTCCATGTCACCAGCCCCATGCTGAGGAAGGGACATCTGCCTGCTACCTTGTGGCTGCTCAGTGGGGTTCGCGTACAGACACCGGGAAGGCGCACGTGCCTCTGACCCAGCTGCAGACCACACAGCCCGGTGGCTTCTCGGACAGCCCCTGAGCACTTCCTGCCGTCAAGCCCTGCCCTCCTGGCATCCAATGTGAATTCTTCCCTTGGAAACGTAAAGAGCTGTTGGTTTAGAGATACCCCAGAGTCCTCCTGTCTTCCCATCTTCAGTTGGCTGACCACTCCCTTTCTGACCATGATGGCCCTGGGCCGCAGGGCAGACACGGTCCCTGACAACTGCCCCACGCTCCTCCTTGCCGGTCATCAGAGGTCTGTGGTGGCTTCCCCACCTTCCCCCTACAGCGCCCTCCCTGGGGTACCCTCTCAGCTCTGCTCCCTGTCCTTTCCCGGTCCTTTGACACTCACCATGGTGGGCCCAGAAGTCACTGTGCTCACAGAGCCAGCCCAGCCGAGTGCCCCTGGCCCACCATTCGCCCAGCTCAGCTGTCCACTCCTGGCTGGCTCCTCTTCCCCGCAGACTTCTGTGAGAGGCCAGCTCTGAAGTTTTCTCCTTCCTTCCTCTTTTTCTAATTACACGTATTTTCAGATAACTGTAGATTCACACGCAGTTATAAGAAATAATGCAGTGAGCTCCTATATCCTCTTTACCCATCTCTCCCCATGGTGACACTTTGCAGAACCCTACAGCCATGCCATACCGGGACATTGGAATACTGAGAATGAAGCCAAGACACCGAAGGTTCTGTCCTCACAAGAATCCCTCTTGATGCCCTTTTACAGCCTCCCACCCCTTCCTTCCCCTCCTCCATCACGAAGCCAGCTCCGGGGTTTTCTAAACTCCTGTCGGGTCAGGCCCCAGGCTCCTCGACCCCAGTCCTGGTCCCTCCCGCCCTTCCTGGGCCTCCGCTTCCTCACGCCTGCAAGAGTGAGAGTCGGGTCTCTAGAGCCCCATCACTGCCACAGAAGGAATGGTCACTGTCAAATTCTCTATGCTCTAGGCTCCCAGGAGTCCACCCCACTGGTGACCGGCAGAGCCCACCCTGACACAGCACGCTGTCCTCCTGTGGGAAGCAAGACTCTCCGACACTGCTCCTAACCCGAGGGGGCCAGGCCCCAAGCCACTTCGACACACAGAGGGCCTGGAGGGAGCAACTAGGTCTGAGGAGAAAAGTGTAAACAGATGTCCCTTTACTGAATGTAAATTGTTCCTTCTGAGGGACATCTTGGCTCGAGGTTGCCTCTAGCCATGACACAGGGAGGGATCTCTTGTCAGGAAGGGGACAGGAGCGATGTTAGGACGGAGCCCCACAATGAACCCCTCTGGTGTCCCGCGTGACTAGATGCAGGCCTCGGTCTCCCTTCCCTGTGGAGAGGGGCTTTGGCATGGGGCTCTCTAGGGTTTGGCTGCTGGCTGTGTTCACTGACACACGGACCTTGCTGGTCACCCTCCCATGGCTCTAGTACAGTGACACTATTTATCTCTTCCTATGGTGTTCTCGAGCTTGCCCTGTGCAGAGGCTGTTTGGTGACTGCTGATGCCCTGCAAACCAGAGCCGCCGGATGATCCCAGCCTGTGTGGGGGGAACCAGAAGTGCCCACCAGGTCAGCACCACACTCGGGAGAAGTGAGCATGGCGGGAGCTCTGCCCTTAGGGTTCCCCACCCCGGGGCCCGGCGTACTCTCCTGTGCTCCTGCCTGGTATCCTCACCATCTTTGTCCTCCGGTGAGGAAGGCGCTCGGGAATGGAATCCGGACCCTGTCTGCTTGACGCAGTCCCCGCCTCCTCCTGCTTCGCCTCTCCTGTGTTGTCAGGGGCTTTCCCCGGCCTCGCTCCCCTTCCAAAACTCAAGATTTAAAAACAAAAAAAACACCATTCTTTCAAGTCTCCGTCAAATGCCCCTTCCTCCAGGAAGCCCGCCCAGTCCACACAGCTGTGCCAAACCTCTCCTTCCTCACCGTGTAACATTTTGGTGCCTTCTCTGGCCCTTTCACACTTTGTTTCAGTTATTCACACCCTTATGACTGCCATCTTGAGTTCCCAGGGGGGCCACGGACAGCATTTGCGTCTCTGCCCCAGCCCCCCCCCCCCCCAACAAGCACTTGCCAGATAATAAGGAATAAGCTGTAGTCTGATTCACACTTCCCTAGAGCCAAAGACCAGCATTAAAGGTTAGGGACTTTAAACCATGACCCCCTTAGCCTCCAGAGAGACCACAACATGGGAATGTTGGATGGAATTCCTTGGAGGGAGTAAGACACACGACACAGGTGTGCTTATCAACAAAGGACTTGGAGCCTGAAAGGCAGCTGAAGGGTGGGAGGATGGCCCCAGGTCATTAGTGTTCCCAGACAGCCAGCCTACAGACAGCAGTGGACCCTGTGAGCCGCCCCTCCCACTCCGCTTCCTCAGGCTGCGGACTGCTCTTGCTCAGGGCAGGGACTTGGGGGCGGGGAGGGGGGTGGGTGTCTCCCACAGACCCTCTTGTCTTCTGCCAGAGTCCAGTTTCCAAGAGTGAGCTAGTCAAGAGCTTTCTGGGATTTCTAAGAATAAATGTGGTGGGCGTGGTCACTGCTTTCTAGATCACTCGGGGTTTTACTGGAAACATTCTTGTTCTTTGTACAGTCACAGCCAACACCCACAGCCTTAATCACAGAACATTCTGGACTTACCCCCTTCTCTGGGCTGGGGGAGCAGAGCTCAGAGTAGAGGCTGTACCCAGAGCAGCAAGACCGGTCTGGGCCTGGCCTGTGGCCTTGTGCTGCAGGACAGGCCTTTCCGAGGAGAGGCTCGGGGATGAGCTCCAGTGTCCTGGGCTGGCCTGGACTCCAGGGGGCCTCCCACATGCGGTTCACTTGTCTATGCCTAAGAAGCTGGGCCTGGCCCTGCACTCCCTATGCGCAGAGCCCTGAGGTCCGTGCCCATTGCGGTGGGGGCTGGAGGACATGAAGACCACCCAGGCTCTCTGGGGGCTCCTTGCTACAGAAGTGTCTGCCGATGGGGCGGAAGGTGTGGGGAGACCGAAGCAGAGGTTGGGAGGACAACGGGATGGGAGGGGGATGGCATCCAGGGCCTCTTCCAGGATGTCTGTGGTCCTCCCAAGGACAAAATGTCGACCAAGGGAGCCCCATTAGGGGGGGGTAGGGCGGGGGCCCTTTTTGCAGGCCCCCCCCCCCCCCCCGGGCCTGTCTCTACCACAGTGGGCTGGTCCCTGTGCCCCGAAGCTCCCTGCGGTCTGGGGAGCTCCAAACTGGAGGGCAGCCTTCCATCACCCGGTTCAGGAACGAGAGGACGCATTGGGCAAGGCCGCCGGAAAAGTTACCGCAGCCCAGGGCAGTGGCTCCTCTCTGCTCACCCTGGGGCCTATGTCCCCAAGGCATTTTAGGCCTTCCCTGACGCTCTGAGAGGGATAGGGAGGTGCCAGATACCTGGACAGGAGGACAGAGCACGCTTATTTATTTATTTATTTATTTATTTTTTTAAGATTTTATCTTTAAGTGATCCCTACACCCAGCCCGGGGCTCAAGCTTACAACCCTGAGATCGGGAGTCAGAGGTTCGATTGACTCAGTCTCCCAGGTGCCCCCCGGGGTGGGGGCAGAGCACTCTTAGTGCCTTCGTGATTCGGCTGAACCCAGGCCGGAGAGCATTCTTGGACAGAGCCCCACAAATGCCTCCGCCTCCATCACTCCTTCCCCAGATCTCCTGGTGCCAGGCCCTGGGTCGGGCTCTCCGGGAGACAGCCTCCTGGAAATAAATCAGTGACTCTAGACAGGCTAGTTGCAAACGCCATGAGATCAGGAGGGTGGAGTTTGATGCAGACTTTGAAAAACCGAATTTGAATATCAGGACGACAACAACAGCAAGGAGTAAGCAAAGGCGATGGGGCCCGCCTATGGGCTCAGCCATGGTAGTGGAGGGAGAAGCTAGCTGGTTAAAGGAGGCTGGAGGCAGCTGAGAAAGCCCCAGGTGCTGGATTATGGACCTGGAATCCATTCTCTAAGCTGCCAAGATGGTGTGAGCAGAGATGTCTTCGGGAGGAGGCCCCTGGTGTGGGGTCTGGATGGGGCCGGGGCAGCGTCAGAGTGCAGATGCTGCCCTTCATCTTCCGCTTGTGGCTGGAGGACGGTAGCCAGACCAAGGCCTCAACGGCCTGCTGGACCCACCCAACTCCACGTCCACACGGATTCCTAAGCACCGCCCCCCCCCCCCCACCAATGCTGGCTGGGGAAGGCCCTGCTCTTCCCAGAGAAGTCACAAAGGCCCCTATTGAAGAGCAGGGAACACCAGAAAACCAGCAAAGCACACAGACAAGCCGCTGTCGGGGCTCGGGCACTGGGAGCACCCCCACCTCCTGCTGGCGTCCGTCTGTCTTTCTCTGGGCCGCCTCCTCCGCATTGGCGCCCAATCCTTCCAGACAGCTCAGAGCTGGCTCTGGCCCCCCTGCCCCCTCCCCGGGCACAGCCCACAGCCCAGTGCACACCAGGCCCCAGATCTCCTTGGTACTCCAGGTCCGGCTTTTGTTTTGATTTTTTTTTTAACTTTTTATTTTGGAATAATTTTAGATTTACAGACAAGTTGCAAAAGGAGTACAGAGAGTTCCCGTACACCATCACCCAGCTTCCTCTAATGTTAACATCTTACATAACCGTGAAACATTTGTCACAGCTCAGAAATTAACACTGGGACGGTATTAACAAAACTATAAACTCTTCGAATTTCACCAGTTTTTCCTTAATAAACGTGAATGGTCCTTTTCTCTTTCCCAGGATCGGGTCCAGGTTACCACCTCGCCTTTGCTTGTCATGCTTCCTTGGCCTCCTTCCATCTCTGATGGTCTCTCCTCGTTTTCTGGGACCTTGACAATTTTCTTTTTAACTTTTTAAAAATTGGGGTAAAATATGTACACCTCCAACATAAAATGTGCCAATTTGGCTGTAAGTGTTCAGTTCAGTGGCATTAACTACATTCACAATGGTGTGCAATCATCACTGCTATCAACGTCCAAAACAAGCTCCTCACCCCAACAGAAGTTTTACAACCATGAAGCATTAGGCCCCCCATTCCCCTCTCCCAGCTACCCCTTGAGAGGTTCTGAGGGGCCCCCCAACCAAGCTCCATGCCCAAGAAAGAGGCCTTGTTTTTCCTGACCAGAATCAGTCCTTCTAGACCCCAGAACTGCACAGAAAGGCCTGTGGGGGTTGCCCACTCGTGGTGCCCATGGTGGACGCCCCTCCCTGATCCACCTGCCTCTCTTCTCTGGAGACCTCCTGCTTGGGCTCACTAACAAAGCCCTAGCTGCCTCCTTCCACAGATCCACCAAGAGCCCTCTGGCTGAGGCCCGAGCTGCCTGCACTCGTGTTTCTCCTCTGGGGCCAATGCGGGGCTCTTCCAGCAAGATGACCCACGCAAAGTTTCCATAGCCTGGCAGCCTCAGCGGCTATGCCGGGGGAAGCATCACTACCGTGGCATTGACTTTGAGATGCCCTTCTCAGCAGGCAGGCTCCTTGGCGTAACTCCACAGCCAGGGGCACGTTGAACACAAGACGACCTCAGAGCCAGATGTGTGCCTGCACCCAGTGCCACCCATGCCACACTCTGCCACCTTATATCACACCTAGATCATCAACGTGCCTGGCCTCCTGCCCTAGATGTGGGTGCTCAGGACCTGGCTGCCCTAGACGCCGGTCATCAGGCTCGAGCAACCTGTCCAGACGCTTGTGCTCTCCCACCCAGCGTGCTTGCTGTCCACCACACCTGCTGCCAGGCCGTCAGGCCCTGGATGCCCCAGTCCGCCTGGCCTTCCTCCAATTGCCCACTTTTCCCCGGTCCACCGATGCCTGGTTCTAGGTGAGGGCTCCTTGGGTTAGCCCATTAATGCTCCTCGGCCTGGCTGTCAGGAGTGGCTGCCATGTCTCAAGCAGCCGGGACTTGGTCAGGGGTGAGCTGGACCTGCGCAAGTGCTTGCTGATCCCTGGGGTAGAGGATGTGCTCAGCAAGGGGAGAGCCTTCCCCAGCCCAGGGCTCCCTCTGGCACCTACTCCTTGCTGCTGAGTGGGGCTGCTGGGTGGTGAGCCCCTCATGGCCCTCTCAGTCCCAGGGGGTTCTTTCAATAGTTCACTGGAGCCCACCCTGGCCAGCCCCCAGGATAGCCAACAGGGACACAGAACCAGGAAGGCCGAGTGGCTCTGGTGCTGCTTGCTGGCAGGGCCTAGGTCACAGACAGGGACACCAAAGCTCAATGCAGGCCTGTCTTCCAGGAGCCTCCAAGTTTCCATCTTCAGAGAGCTCCCAGGCCACAATACCCAGTCCCTGGCCTGCCGGACCCTCACCCTGAGATGGTGACTCAGTGGTTCGGAGTGCAACTTTTGGAATCAGCAACTGCTTATTTGCTGCGTGATCTGGGGCCAGTGACCTAACTTCTCTGACACTCAGCTTCCTCCTTTGCAAGATGGAGATAAACATTCCTATCAGTGTGGGAATCAGGGGGCTTGGTTGTAGAAGATACTTCCTCCTTTCCTCTTAAAAAAAAAAAAAAAAAAAAAAAAAGTCTTGTAACTCCTCATGGCTTAGAGAACAGAACCCGAACCTCTTACTAGTCTATTCAAAGCCTGTTTCTATCAGAAGTCAATTTCACTTTCCCAGTTCCGTGACCAGCTCCTCCCCATTTGCCCGGAGCTGGTTTTGTTACTGAAAGTCCCATGTCTTGGGAGGCATCTCAGTCCCAGAAAGTGGGACCATTGGTCGCCCAGTTTCCCAGTGCCCTCACCCACTGAGAAAGCCCAGATTATTCACATACGCCAAGATGGCCATCCCTCCTGACCTCTGGCCACGAATGCTGTTCCCTGCACCTGGAAAGCCCTTTCTCACCTTTGCCGGTTGAAAGTCAATACAGAGTTCAAGGCCAGCTCCTCCATGAGGGCTTCCCAATGCCCACATTGGAGTCACAACGCCCCACTGCATTCCCCAGGGCTCCGTTGAGGCCCCACCACGGCTCCAGCTACCTCCCTCTCCTCACAGGGCAGGCACAGCGGGCACTACACCCCCACATACGGTGGGAGATCAGGAAATGTGTATTCTGATCACAGCCTCCTTCAGCTCCGTTCGCGGCCTCACCAAGATCATGCCTTGGTTAGGGGCGCTCAGTAGGAGAACCAGCCTTAGGGTGGCACAGGGGGAGGCACAGCCAAGACAGGCCACACCCTGAGCAAGGGGACTGACCTCCCAGGTTGGATGCCACCCTGTCCTGACCCCACCTCCACGGCTAAGAGCCCTGGACCAGGACTGACCCCCTCTCAACAACATGCATGTCCCTGCCTCACTCAACAGTAGCAAGCTTCTGTTGAGTAAGTGCTACGAAGGAACACGTGGCTGTCTCTTAGGGGCCTGGGGCCCTCCATGCTTTCCTAGGGGAGCAGGAGAGTGAATGGAGGGCAGGAGGGGGCTGGGTGAGGGCTCAGGGGAGAAGCAGGGCCCTCTAGCCTCCCAGATCTTAGGCAGGGTGCAGAAGCCTGGGGGGAATGACAGCACAAGAGCTTCCAGGGGAGTGTTTGGGCCCTGCTGGTCCCGGGAGGGGGCTCACCTCCCCCACCCAGAGTGCTGCGGGCAGCCCAGGCTAAGTACTCTTCCAAAAACAGTCTGTTTGGAGTGGGTGGCAGAAATCTGAGCATTTTACTCAAATCCCAGAGCGGCCAGCCAGAGGCTAGGGTTCGGTCTGGGATGATCCTAAAACAACAGCTGGGCTTTGGGGTGGGATGGCACGAGCGTGAAAGGAAGAGGTGCACAAGGGAAGCTCCTGTCCCAAGCCAGAAGGGGCAGCCCGTAGCCCAGCATCCAGCAGGCCAGGGAGTGGTGGGTGAGGCCAGGCTGGCACTGAGGGGAGCCGGGCAGGGCAGAGATGGCTGACCCCAGCAGAGGCTCAGGGACCCCTGCTTCTTTGGAGGGGGGGTAGCCTTCACAGCATGACTCCGCACCTGCCAAGGCAAACAATGGAGGCTTCTGGCAGCCCACAGAACAGGGCATGGCAACCTGGGCACGAACATCCCTCACTGATGACAGGCCTGGGGCACAGACCCATGAGTGTGCAAACATCGGGGCCAGTAAGCACCATGGAGGGCGATGGAGTGGGCACAGCTCATTGAGGGCAGCAGCTACACTGGCTTTTGCTTCTCTGGCAGTCAATACTATGCACTTCACTTGCACGATTCATTCGACAGCCACTCACCAGAGGCCAGCTAGGCACCAGGGATGTGGCAGTGACGGCTGTCGACATGACCTCTGTCCTCACTTGTGCTCCCCCAATCACACGGGCCAGCAACACTATCCCCAGCATACGGATGAAGGAACAGGAGTGCAGAGAGATGGCTGAGCTCAGGGACCCACAGCCAGGACACTGCAGAGACTCCTTCCTGCTCCCCGTGCCAGGAAATCCTGACCGGCCCCCACCTCCTATCCTTCCCAGGGCCTGTCAACCCCTGTCCCAGCTTCCAAGGCTCCGGGGACCCTCCGCAGAACTCCGATGAAGCCAGGGCCCATAGTGGGCCATTTCCCTGCAGTTCCTGGGGAGATGTGAATTGCAGCAAAATCACAGCACAAAGACCACCCCAGCCCCGCCCACCACCGGGCCTCCCTCGCAGTAGCCAACCTGGACACCCAGCCCGGTTACTCTTGGATGTTCTGTGCTTTCTGTGGGGGTGTGAGAGTTGGGGAGCCATAGTAGACTTTTCCCAGAGCATCTGCTGAAGGCAGAAGACCTATCCTGCAGAGCGAGAAACTGCAGCCAGAAAGAGAACGTAATTCATCAGCATCACACAGGGGGCTGTGCAGAGGCCAGAGCCTGGGGCCCCTGCTCCCAGTCTGGTGCTCATGGTAGGACATGGGCAACCAGCCAGGCAGGTCTGTGCCCTACTCCCTTCCCTCGTTCTAGTCCCTCAGGAACTCTGCAGGCCTGAACAGTTTAGGGTCCATCAACAAGGGCTCGTTCTCAATGCTCTCCACCAAGGGAATAACCCTGAGAAGGACTATCAGGTGGGGTCCAGGCAGATTCCGGGCTCCGGCTTGTATGCCCTCTCTCGGGTCCCCTCAGGTGGGAGCAGGGCAGTGGGGGGACAATCCCCAAGCATACCCCCCCCGGGGCATGCCTGCACCCACCCCAACAGCCCCAGAGAAAAGGCCCCTCTCCTCCCTTTCTCCCTCTTCCCACCACTCAGAAATAAAAGGAAAAAAACCCTCTCATTGGCATTCATCTGAAAACAGTTCTATTTTCTGCTCTTTTCCTGTTCAGAATAAACAGCAACATAAAATTTGAACAGAAGGATGGGAGTGATTTCCACATGGGCCCCTTACTTGGTGAGATAAGAAATAATTAATTGCCTGGATCCTGTGAAAGGATTGTCCTGGAGCAGAACCTGTCTGCTTTCTCGAAGAAACGTGGGCCCCGGAGATGTCCTGAGCTCCTGTGTCTGTTGTTGGTGCCAAGTCACAGGAATTGTGTCCTCACTGTCCACTGCCTGGCAGGCTCTAGCTGGGCAGAGGGCAGAGCCTGTCAGGGGTCAGAGTCTCCTGGGATTTCTACAGCACAGCTGCCCCGATCTGCCTTCCAGGTGTCCTCCAAACCCACGGTCTCGCCTGCCCCTTGGGAGCATAATGGTCTCCTGCTGTGTGGGGCCCTCAGTAGGTAGGAGCGTCCCTTCATCTTGGCAACTATTATCCTGCCAGCCCCCACACTCCATGGCCAGAGAGATCGTCCTAAAAACACACATTTTATCAAGTTTCCTCCCTACTAATAGCCCTCAAGACAGAGTGCAGACTTAACAGGGCTTAAGAGACACTCTATGATCTGGGCCCTGTTCAGCTTCTTATGTCAACTCTAGCTCTGCACCTTCAGCTCTTTAGGCCACAGTGCCTTTGCACAAGCTGTTCCCTCTGCCTGGACTGCCTTTTCATGCCTCTCCCAAGACCTGCCCTGCATCTGGGGTGATTGTGCCCTTCTCAGGCCCTGCACCTAATACAGTAGATGACCCGTTTTTACACGGTGACACAGCAGCTTCTCAGATATTCTATTTATGACACAGGGAAGCTTCATGATTATATTACAGGAGCAATGCCTTTCTGCAGCCTACAACTCTGGGCTTCTTTATGGGAAAGGACACGTTTGATGCCATTCTGGGTCTCTAGCACCTAGCACCACACCTGGAAGAGAGTAGGCAGGCACTCAGTAACTGTTGATTGACAAAAAGAATGAATGAACAAAAGTCCTGCATGCCTGGGTTCTGTTTCTTAAGAAGCACTGAAGTATCACTCGAATGTAAAGGGGGCAGAGAAAGTATATTCAGTAGGACTCTTCCAAAGACGAAACCTGCATGTGGGTAGAAGGAATACCTAGGAGCTATGTGGAGTGAACCGAGTCACGGAAGATGGCGGAGCCATTTCATTGGATGGTTTTGATTTGCTCAGTGGAGTTTGTAGGTTTGAGTCCAGGTGCTCAAGATCACAGAGGAGCCCAGTCCTCCCCTCCCCCATGACCTTCAGACTGTCAAACCAATACACCCATGTCTTCATCCACCCCTGCCCCAGCCAACTCCACTAGGCCTGACTCTCAGATCGCCTCTTCCAGGAAGCCTTCCTTGATGCCTGGATGGAAATGTTTGAGTTTCCTTTCCAGAACTCCCTTCTGGCTCTTGGACCAGGTTGTGGGTGTCCCGTGCCTCTGCTGGGCCCTACAGTGCTGGAGGGCAGGGCTGTGTCCTCCTCCTCTAGGCCTGCAGAGGAACAGAGCCCAGGCCTGATGCCAGAGGAACTACTGTACGTACCCTCGGTAGAAGGCTTAATAGTTGTCTAAAAATAGTCAATAGTTGTTTTAAAAAGTGTTCCATTGGTAAATACATATGGGAGATGCTGGTTTAAGCCAGACTAAATCAATGCCTTGGAAGGGGGACTTCTCCGAGCACGTGTTGTTGACATGCACTGTGGATCTCTCAGAGTGGCCCGAGATAGGCAGCCTTTCTCCAATGTATTTGACCATACGGAACCCCTGGCTCAAGCAATGCCTTCTTCCATGGAACACACTTTGGGAAATAGTAATGAGTACTGTCAGATCTAGATATATTTTCACAGCACTCCAACTGTATAGAGGAGGAAGTAAGCCCCAGAGTTGTACTAGCAGAATCAGGACAGAACCCAGCGTCCTTCTCATCTCCTCTTGACCTCCGAAGCATTACTCCAAGTGGGGGAATGAGTCCTCACCTTCAGGCCAAGGGGATCAAGGCAAGAACGTGACTGTGAAAAAGTCTGGGCTCAGCTCATCCTGCCCGGCCCCTGATGTCCCATAGGCAAAGCCAGAGCCGCAGTCTGAATCCTGGACCCAGTTGGGGGCCCACTTAGTGGGCTACAGGGGCTGGTGTGCACGCAGCCTTCAGGACCCTCCTGGTCTTGTTTTATAGGATGGGGGGCAGGAACATAAGTGCTCACGTTCTCGGCCTTCGCAGGAGAGCTAGGAGCCTTGGCCGTCCTGGAGCTCTCTCCTTCTCTGGGGACCTTCAGAGGCCCACAGGGGTACACTGTTCTTTAATAATAGGTCTTTCTGCAGCATCCTGGTGCCTCTCAACTTTCCCCTGGCCCCCACCAGGAAAGTCTCCAGAGCCCATTCTAGGTAGCCCCATGAGGCAGGAGGCACGGGCCGTGCAGGCCACCTGAACGCCCAATAGCAGAGGGTAGTTGAGCCAATCTGAGGTCAACGCCATGGAGTCCTGGGTAACAAGAGCCAGGCTGGGAGTAGCAAGGAAGAGGCAGCCCCCCAGTCAGGGAGCAGGGTGTGGTGGTTAAACACACCAGTTCTAGCTGACATTTCTGGACGGTGTGGCTAGGGGCCAGTTCTAGATCCTCCCATGCCTCTATTTCCACATGGGTGCAGTGGGAATGAGGATGGTAATACCTTCTTCACAAGGTCATTAAGAGGATTCAGTGGATTAATCCCTTAGAACAGCCTCTGGGACGCTATAAGTGCCCAGGACTGCCCGTTCTCATGGGGCAGCCTGAGGGCTGGGCCAGGTCCCTGTCCTGCGTGACCCACACGCTTATCCAACCCTCGGTCAGTGTTAGCTAGAAAAGGGGCTGATGCGACACCTGTAGAATAATTGGATCGAAGGAAGCTAGTTCCCGTAAAGAAACTCACCCTGCTGTGTAGTCCGTGCTCCAGCATGTTAACTGTTTCATCAGGGAAAATGGGGACGGAAAGTAATAGAAAATTTAAAAAATCAGGATGCAAATGGCCTGGCTTTGTTTGCAGGGCTACATGAGCCAATTCGAGCTCCCCTCATTGGGGTGGGGGGGGGCGTGCCGAGCACCCCCACGGGCCTAGAGCCTTTGTTCTCACGAGGCACAGGTCCCAGGCTGCTGCTCTTACTGAGGGTGACTTCCCGGGCCATCTGCCGCCACCTCCGGGAGTAGGGAGGTCTCCTTCTTTAAAAGACACCACACCAAAACCCCACAGGCCTCAACACAGACACCGAAGCCCCTTCACCCTGTTCCCAAGGGGTGCTCAGGGGTACATGCAGGATTCTTGATTTTCTGCAATGCCTCAGTTCCTGGAGAGGATCCAGGTAAGCCCCAGACCAATCAGTCCTCGACTTTACAATGCGTCTGTGCGATTTCTGCTTTTCTAGGCCCAGGCTTCCCTAAAGATCAGAAGTGGGGTTTAAAGCAGGTAATCAGAGGCTCATGTGTGTCCGTTCTTTTCCTGTAAAGTTTTGTTGTAAATGACAACATACACGCTCTAGTTTGAGATCTCTGAATTCCTCTGTCCCCTGGGGGTGGGGGGTGCAGCCTGGGAGAAAGCCTCCTCTCCTTGAATGGTGTCTTTAAGGATTCGACATTTAGCAGAGGTTTTAATGAGCACATTCATTAGTAATTTTTCAAAGCAAGCCCACAAGATGGGTCAGAGGCTTCTTCTCTTTAGGCAGAAGGAAGGCTGGAGAACCCCGCAGGATTCTGACCTGGTTTCAATGTGTAGAGAGATCTGGGAACACAAGCAGGCACATATCACGCAAGCTGTACTTCTCCCCAGTCATGGTGGGGGGAGGGGGGAGAAGATATTATTAAAACAAGTGTTTTTTGGTTTTTTTTTTTTTTTGAAGATTTACTGTGTCAGAACCTATTCCACTCATTTTATAAACATAGCTCATGTGATTCTCAAAGGAACCATAGGAGGTAGATATGATTATTGATTTTTAACCAAATGAGGAAAACAAGCCTCAGGAAGGTTAAGCGACTGGCCTGAGGTCACACAGCAAGCGGGTAACAGAGCTGGGCTTTTCGGCCCTGAAGACCAGGCCTTATCCATTGAATGGTCCTGCTTTCTCACGAAAAGGAATCCATACCGAACCCCGATGCTTCATTTGAACAAACACCGTGACTGTCCTGGTGTGGGAGGTCCTCCAGAACAAGGCTCAACCCCTGAGAGCCTCCCACGGTCTTCCTCCAGGGAAAGAGAATGGAGGCTGAGGCCAGGCGGGTCTGGATTCACACTCCAGTTCTGCCCCTCTGCGGTGTCCTCTCAAGGAGTTCCCGGGGGCCTCTCCCCGGCCCACATCCCCGGCAGTGTACTTGGCTACCCACCCCCCTGGGGGCCTTGTGCTCCGATCTGCTGGGAGATGCAGTGCCCAGGTGCCCCTCCAGAGACTTATGACTCTAGCTCCCACCACGCTTCCTCTGAGGAGAGAGAGATGCCCACCAGCCTCCGGGAGCCCTGTGGTGACCAGGGCCGGGTGGGTTGGAACCAAGACATTGACCATGGAGTAGGGTTACTGAGGGCGGCCAAAGTCTGACAGGTCAGAACACCTTCGTTCCACCAGACTAACGTCCTGACAGGCAGCGCCCTCGTGAACAGGTACATCTGCCGAGAGCCCTCTGTCCTGCCAAGCCCTCAGCCCGGCACCCACCCCGCGCTGGGAAGGGAGGGGTCCAGCCCGCACCCAGCCTCCCCCAAGGTCACACAGAGAGGCCGCAGGGCAGCAGGGAAACAAAGCTCGCAGTGTCCTAAGGTCCCCCGAGCCCTGTCTTCTATATGGAGAACGTGTGTTTTGTCCTGTGGAAAGTCCCCGCGGGGATGAGCTAACCGTAGATTCCAGCTGTTTCTCTCTGCTCTCTCGGCCGTGTTTCCCAGATTTCCGCCCCTGTGATCCAACCTCACCTCTTCGCATCAAAAAGCGGCCTTCGGGGCCTGCTCAGGATGTGAGTGCGTCCCCCTTTCCTTGCCCCCCCCCCCCAGATCTGGGGCTGCTCCTTCCTGGGGAGGAGTCAGCCCACGGCCCATTGTCAACCTCCCGAGCCCTTCCCACCTCTGCTTTCCTGTCCCACCACCCTCCTCCCTGAGAGCTCATTTAAATTGAAGACAATGGTCTTAGATAAAGAACCACTGACCTCCTAACCCTGTGACTAAAATTATCAGAAACTGAATAGGGGTGTTGCTGCCCTCAGCCTGCTCTTTCCTGCTCTGGTCCACCTGAATGTCCCTCTGGGAGCCTGCGACAGCCCCTCATTCAGGCCCACCTCCCTGCCCAGGACGAGGCAGTTTCCTTCTAGAAGAGCTGCCTGCTGCTTCCGGCTCCACACCATGTACACACAGGACGTGGGATCCCGGGTAACTAGCGCATCTCTGGGGAAGAGTGGAAGCTTAGACCCCTTCACTGTGGCCACCATCTCCTTTGCCAGGGCCCCCACCACCATGAGCCTCCACCCTGGGGACACACAGCCCGTCTCCATGCCTCCCATCCATCCTGTCGGCCCATATCTCCATGCCTGCTTTCTCCTCACTCACAAAAGTTTCTCAATTTCTGGCAGTCTTGCTGTTGGATAGTCCCCAGTTGTTGTACTGTTGCCCCGCATCCAGAATGCTCTAAGGAAGGAATGTCATAGACCCTTTTCCCCTCGGGGAGATGTGCTCGGGCTTAGGTCCGCAACAGAAATGTCTGGTGTGCGGGTTTGAGGGCTTAGACGTGCCTGTATCTGTTTGTCCTGCAGCAGACGGGCCAGGAGAGCCCCTGGCACAGACCACGGACAGGACCAGTGACCACATCCTGCAGGGCACAAACCCCTCAGCCACGTCATCCCTCGGAGGTTCTCAAGGATCCCAGGAGGCAGGCAGGGCAGGAATTATGGCCAATTTGTAAAAGAGGGAGGGCCCTGGGGCCAGGCCAGGAAGGTGGCTGGCCCCACTTACAGGGGCTCAGAACTAACTCCCAGCCCCTGACCTCCCACGGACGGCTCTCAGCCTCGGCTGGCCCAGCCCACAGAAGTCAGCCTAGGATGGGAGCAGAGCAAAGGACACAGAAAGCAAAAACCACAGCACCCCCGGGACCCCTCCCTAGAGCGTTCTCTCTGCTTTGGGCCTGCCCTTCCCTTCTGTCCACAGTGACCACTCCTGGGCTATAATCCCCCTAGTTGAGCAGTGGGGAGAGCTCCCTCTGTGGTGTCAGGCAGGACGGGGTTGGAATCCAGTCCGTCAGGGGTGGTCACAGTTCACACCTGTGGTCCTGGTGTAATAATACTGCAGAGCTGCTGCTTCCTCTAAGACCATCCACGCGTGTCACCTTACTAATGCCAAAGGCACAGCCCACAGGCACGCATCTAATTCTGTGATTAGCGAGGACAGAGAATAAAGGGTCCCCTTGAAGATTTGCATCCCCTTGGAGCTCTTGCAGCCCCAGGAGGAAGCCCGAGCTGCACCCAGAGGTGCTTGGCAAGATAAAAGCACTGGGGAAGAAAAGCAGGCTGATCCTGCTCCAGGACCAGCATCTGGAGGCAGAAGACACCTGGGAGAAGGGGCACGACCTTGCAAACCCACCGAGGGTCCCATTCGCAGCACGGTCCCAGGGGATGGTGCCCCCTAGAACTGTCCAATACCCAGCCTGCCCAGCTGTGCAGAGCAGCCTGCCTGGAGGGCGAGCCGAAAAGCAGGATTTGGTGAACTGTGGCTAGATGGAGTTCGAGGGCCAGAATAAGTGGGGAGCAGAGACGCTACAAATGCAGGAGTGGAGTTCACCATCAAGGAGAGGGATCTCTCTATCGGGGGACGATCCCTGAAATCCATTTACTCAGGTGATGTCAGCAAGCACTGAGCAACGACCGTTACCGAACCAAATGGGACCTTCCCCCAATGCCCAGCAAGGTGACGACAAAGGAAACCAAGCTTTTGCAGTGAAGAAAGCTGGTCTGTTTACTGGTGTGGCACTACCCAGGAGAACAGAGAGCTAATGCTCCAAGGTTCCACACTCCCTGGTAGCTTACGAGCAGGGTTTTTTATTGTTTTTATTTAAATTCAAGTAACCTATAATGTATTAGTTTCAGAGGTAGAGGTCAGTGATGCCTCAGTCTTACATAATACCCAGGGATCATCACATCACGTGCCCTCAATATCCCTCACCCAGTGACCCCATCCACCCACTCCCCTCCCACCAGCAACCCTCCATTTATTTCCTGTGATGGAGGAATTTCTTGGGATTTGTCTCCCTCTATGATTTCATCTTGGTTTTGGTTTTTTCCTCTCTTCCCCCATGATCTTCTGTTTTGTTTCTTAAATTCCACAAGAGAGTGAGATCATACGATGTTTCTTTCTCTGATTGACTTATTTCACTTAGCATAACATATTCTAGTTCTATGCATGTCGTTGTAAATGGCAAGATTTCATTTTTTGATGGCTGAGTAATATTCCATTGTGTGTGTGTGGATATACCACACCTTCTTTATCCATTCATCTGTTGATGGACATCTGGGCTCTTTCCATAGTTTGGCTATTGTGGACATTGCTGCTATAAACATTGGGGTGCAGGTGCCCCTTTGGATCACTACATTTGTATCTTTAGGGTAAATC
This sequence comes from Lontra canadensis, assembly GCF_010015895.1. Taxonomy (NCBI): domain Eukaryota; kingdom Metazoa; phylum Chordata; class Mammalia; order Carnivora; family Mustelidae; genus Lontra; species Lontra canadensis. Next base: position 15,170,520 of record NW_022631026.1, on the reverse strand, counting down.
CCTACTAGTGCAATTGCTGGGTCGTAGGGTAGCTCTATTTTCAACTTTTTGAGGAACCTCCCTACTGGTTTCCAGAGAGGCTGAACCAGCTTGCATTCCCACCAACAGTTTAGGAGGGTTCTCCTTTCTCCACATCCTCGCCAGCATCTGTCTTCTCCTGACTTGTTAATTTTCACCATTCGGACTAGTGTGAGGTGGTATCTCATTGTGGTTTTGATTTGTATTTCCCTGATGCCAAGTGATATGGAGCACTTTTTCACCAGTCTATTGGCCATCTGGATGTCTTCTTTGGAGAAATGTCTGTTCATATCGTCTGCCCATTTCTTGATTGGATTATTTGGGTTTTGGGTGTTGAGTTTGATAAGTTCTTTGTAAATTTTGGATACTGGCCTTCTATCTGATAGGACATTTGTAAATGCCTCTCCCATTCTGTCCGTTGTCTTTTGGTTTTGTCAACTGTTTCCTTTGCTGTACAAAAGCTTTTTATCCTGATGAAGTCCCAATAGTTCATTTTTGCCTTTGTTTCCCTTTGCCTTTGGACACGTGTCTAGCAAGAATTTGCTGCGACAGAGGTCAAAGAGGTTGCTGCCAGTGTTCTCCAGGATTCGGTTTGATTCCTGTCTCACGTTTAGGTGTTTCATCAAGGAGGGCCTTTTAAAGGGTGAAAACTCAGGGTAAGCATCTCAGGGGTTGGATCATACTGACTGATCAGGTACTGGGGCAGGCATAGTATTTCCTTTCTTGAGCATCTTGTCCCTTCTGGAATCTCCCTGCCTGGTTTCCATGTGATCGTAGTGAGGAGGTCACTCTGCCCTGGGGCCTGGAACTGCTTAACCTTCTCTGCTGATTGCATGAGCGCTGTCCCCTCTGCAGAAGGAAGGCAGAAGAGTTCTGTGACTCTCACCAAGGTGCAAATTATTAGTATGTTGCTGGTTTTTTTTTTTTTTTTTTTCTCTTGCAAACATGGCACATTGCGTTTGTCTCCTCAGTCAGAACAATATCCCACAGACTTTTGAGGAGGCAACTTCGTGTTATTTCCGGAGTTTTACAGGCTGCTTTGACAGTAACTAAGGGCTGTGTGATTCTGGTCAGAGGTAGCCTGGAGCTTCTGTCTAAATTGTGGGGGCTTGTGTCCCCAGGTTCATCGCTGGGTGCTGACCCAGGCAATGACTGAGGGCATCCCACAGAGCAGAGGGGGTTCAAGAATTTGCAAGGTGGGACAGGAGTAGAGGAGCAGCCCTGGGGAAGGTGGGTCCAGGCAGCTCGTTCTGGCTGCATGGACAGAGAGCTCCTCTCAGGCCACCTGAGATGGGTGGGCGGGGTGCAGACCCGCAGCCTAGCATCTCAGGTACAAAGCCAGGGCTCTTGGGGCAGGGGGGGATGTGGGTCAGCATCTGGGATCCCTGGGGGGGCCAGAAATCTGTCAGTGGCCTGGGGCCAGAGGCTGAGGGCCTGGCATCCAGACTCAGGAGTTTGGACTTGCCTCTGGAGGCAGTGGGAGCCACAGGATGTTCCTGAGCAAAGGAAGTTACTCAGATTCCTTAATAACCTGAGGGCACCAGACGGCCGGCCAATGAGCCCTCCCCTGCACCTCGGTTGGTGAGAGTGGGGCTCATACCAAAACAGCCTGAGTCATAGGCAGCATGGAAGCAGGGGAGCTGCCAGAAGGAGAGCTCATTTGGCCTGGGCTGGGCCCTCTCCATCTGCGGGAATCACTCTGTCCCTGCAGAGAGCAGCTTTCCAAACAAGGAGGCTCAGGGCCAGTTGGCTGTGCTACCTATGGCTGGGGTCAAATGGGTACAACTCGTCTAGGAGGTTCCAAGAGCCCTTACAAACCCTTCCACCACGTTTGCTCTAGCAAGTAGGTTTTCTCACCTCGTTGTATAGCAATAAAATGCAGTCCCATACATTGCGTGGCGTGCGAATGTCCTAGGCTGCTGTAATGAATGACCACAGACCAAAGGCCTTAAAACAGCAGAAATGTATTCTCTCAAAGTTCTGGAGGCCTGAATTCAAAATCCAGATGTTGGGAGGGCTCCAAAGACCCTTTTCCTAAGTAAGGACACGGTTCCAGGTTCTGGGGCTCAGGATGGGGCCTGTGTTCTTGGGAGCCACCATTGAACCTGTTATACGAGGCCCGGGGTCAGAGCCAGGTGGAAATCCTGTCTTAACTACTTACTAGCTAAGCTGGTCTTGGGCAGGTTTGGCAATCTCCCTGAACCTCATTTCTTTATCGCTAAAATAGTAATAATATCGGGACGCCTGGGTGGCTCAGTCGGTTAAGCAGCTGCCTACGGCTCAGGTCATGATCCCAGGGTCCTGGGATCGAGTCCGGCATCGGGCTCCCCGCTCAGCAGGGAACCTACTTCTCCCTCTGCCCCTCCTTCTGCCTGCCGCTCCCCCTGCTTGTGCTTTTGCTTTCTCTCTCACACGCTCTCTTGCTAGCAAATACATCTTTTTTTTTTTTTTAAATAAAATAGGGATAATATCTATTCATAGGGTTGTTATGAGAATTACATGAGGTAATAGTTGCTTGCCATACAGTAGGTAGTAAATGACACTGATGACAATGGTGACTCAGGAAGTGAAGGGGTCTGCCCAGGGTCACACTGCTACTTAGATGGCCGAGCCAGAACTGAAACTTAGGTCCCTCTTACACCAAAGGCCACCTTCTTGCCATACCCTGTCCTCTGACCTTCACTATAGTTCCAACCTTGCTCTGCTGTCTTTCTCCTCATTGATGTCTCATTGACATCTATCCCAGAGACCGTGGGCCCCTTAGCGGGACGGTGAACGGTATCCCTAAGTGGAATAAATAGCCAACCATTGACCCCAGGGAGCAAGATCCAGATCAGAACTTGGCCTTGAGTTATTCGACTAGCAACAGAGGAACACAGCCTTGGCCTCACCTTGGATAAGCAGCAGCAGGTCACAGCGTCCCTGTGAGGCACTGCCGGCCATTCACAAGGGGCGGCCATAGCGGGTGGGCTCTCTCCACAGGCCGTGTCATCCAGACTTGCCTCTTTCTGGGGCGTAGGAAGGGTACCCCATTCAGGGTTAGACTCCCTCACAGAAAGGAAACAAGGCTTCCTCTGCATCTGGGCAAGCAGCCTCTACAAGGAAGAGAGGACCCCACTGGCCCCAGTAGAGCGGGTGCCAAATGAAGACAGGATTAATCCCTCCTTCCTTCCCGGAATGCTTTGAAACCCGATCTCCCCTCCCCCCAAAAGACAAGTCTGACTTTGATCTTTCAAGCCTCTGCCCTCAGATGTCCCCTGCCGTCTGCCTTGCGAGGTACCCCCTGCCAGCTCTCACGGGAAGCTGTTCTTATTAATGCACTTGCTACCTACAGTGACACTGAGCTTGCTTCCAGAATCTGGGGGAGAAAGACATGGGCCTGCGTTTCTGTCTTAGGTGGGGTAAAAGCGATTATGTTCCAGGTCCTGGTGGAGCCTGGTGATGCTAATCCCCAGGGAGGCCCTGAGGTCCTGGCTGAACTCAAAATCAGGACGTTGGGAGGGCTGTACTCCCTCCAAGGCTCTAGGAGAAGACCCTCCCTTACCTTTTTCACCTTCAGGTGACCCCAGGGGTTCCTTGGCTTGCGGCCACATCCCTCCAAACTGGCCTCTGTCCTCACATGGCCTTCTCTTCTCTGGAGAACTACGCCCAGGGGTTAGAGACATGGACGGGACTTGCCCAGGTCCTCCGGAATCTCATCAAGGACCAAAGTTATCCAAAAAGGGAAGCTGGTAGAGGAGGCAGGAAGCAGAAAGGACAGGAGCATCTCCTCCCTGGTAAAACAGAGTTTCTGGCAGCAGAAAGAGGGTAAGAAAGCAAAGGAGATCGAATAGACATCATGGCAGGAATGTGGGACACAGAAGAGGGATCTGCAGTTGCTCTTGGCCAAAGGGTGACTCACAGAGACCGTGCCTTCCAACCACAGGGAGTGTGCAGAGCTGCGCCCTGTTAATCTAAGGGGGTCTCAGAGACCCGCGGCTCAGGCTGAGGAAGAGGGAGCCTGTCTCCATCTGGCACTTGACAAACTCTCAGCAGATGTCCCATCTGTAGCCAGCACTATGCAGGGGGCCCTAGAGACAGGAAGTGGTCCCAACCCCAGCCTCTGGGCTGACAGATGGGGGTGGTCTTATGGGTTAAATGTTAATGCAGATCTACAGCTCTGGAGGCAGAAGGGCTTTCTTCTGGGGCTCTGCAGCCCCTCCAGGGAGGCTCCAGGCTCAGGAACACAAGAAGGGGAGGCTGAAGCAAGAAGGGCATCACTAAGTCGGTGTGCACCCCAGCGTCCAGAGCCATTTTTCTCCTTCATTCTCTTCCTCTTTACTTTCTATCCTGGCCAAATCCAAACTCAACGGATTCAACGGCCCAAGAATGGAGACAGCTCCTCCCCTGGGGCCTGTACACATCTGAGATCACCCCGAGGACCCTCTTGGCCAAGACCGGGTGTTTAGCTGCAACAGTCAGCAAGGGGGCTCAGGCAGGGCCCCTCTCAGTGGCATTGGCTTAGATGGCCCATCATGCCAGACCCTGCAAGGGACAAAGGCCCAACAGGGGTTCTTCCCCAGGGGACTAGTAAGTCATCATTTGCCGTCTGGGTGGTCATGGTCTAGATTATGATCTGAGAAGCACTGTAAGTCCTTGGAGAAAGAGGACCGTTGTATTCCTAGATGTATTCCTAGCTGGAGGATTTAAGATTTCTTGTAAATTGTCGATCTCAGAAGCTTATTTCTCCCTTAAGTCCTCTCAGGGTCTCCCATGCACACCAGAAAAACACCTGGACGTCTCCATCTAGCTTCCAAGACCCTGTGCTTTACCTCTCCAGCTACCCCCTGCCATTCCACAGGCCCCCGGAGCCCCCGCAGTGTTGGATTAATCACTGGGCCCCACGCAGACCAAACCTATTTGGCTCTAATGTTCCTTTGCACAGAACACTATCCTCCTTGTCTTCCTGGAAAATGTCTTTTCCTCTTCAAACACAGCTCCAACCATAGCTCCTCAGTAGTGTGGTAGAGGACATTCCACTCTCAGCTATATTTCTCTCGTTCTATGAAACTATTAAAAGTAACGGGAAATAAATGAACCTAAGTGTGTTTTAATTTTCTAAATCTGTGCTAAGTGCTCCAACCCTGCACACATTCTAACTATACTCCGCTGTCTATCAGATTGTGGAGGAGACGGTATACGGGGCATTAACGTCTGAGTTTCTCATCCCCCCAGATCACTGAGATGTTGGACTAAATGCCATAAGCCGTTGCCTATGCTTTCCACTGATCTGCTCCTGTATGAGGGGCTGAAGGAGAGACCCAAATGTCTCTCCAGGGTCCATTCTGGAATCCACCGGTCAGCATGCTCCACGAAGACGGGGACCTACCTAGATGGGTGGGTTGAGGGCCTAGAAGTTGGTTGGGAGGGGGTAATTAATGGTGGTGGCCCCTCCTGGAGAAAACAGGAGGTGCCACCAACTTCTTTTCCAAAAAGCCCCTTGCCCGGCTCCACCCTGACATCCCACCCCGCCGGTGAGGAGAGCTGCTTGCTGGCTTCCGTCTCTGGTTCTGCGCAGAGCCAACACGGGTGCATCTGGGCTGAGGCTGAAGAGGAATGAAAGGTTGTTTTCATGAAAGATGGTATTGATTCTGTTTTCAAAAAAGACGAAACCCAGCTTCTGGAATGAGTCACTGTGGGGACGATCTGAAAGGTGACGTTTTTCATTGCTTCTCTTCCTTCTGGAATCTGAGTCTGGTGATGGAGATGGGAAAGATTTAATGAAGTAAGCTTGTGGCATATTCCTTCTTATTTCTCCCTCTTTCATTCACCCATCTCCTAGAAGCATGTGGTGCAAATGACAAGTGTATGGGATCTAAGCCAGAAGATGTGAATCAAGGTCCTAAGTCAACACAACCTGGAGGTGATGGTCCTCCTGAGTGCCCCTGCAGGGGACCCAGCCCTCCCTGCGGTCTCTCGCAGGTGCCCTGCTGTTGATGCTGACCCAGCCGGAGGACAGGCACTGAGCAGGAGGACTGGCCCATGACATTTGCCAGGATGCTCCCCTGAGAAGCCAGAGAAGCTGCAGAGAACATTCCAACCATGTGGGGTAGAGGTATGGGGAGTGGAGAGAAGCCTCCTCTCCCAAGCTGTGTTGGGGGGGGGGTGTTTAATATTTCCTTAAATAGGTAACAAACTGAAAGTTTTGAAAGATCCATTATGAAAGTGTTTCCCTTTAAGACAAATTCTGCTTATTATTTTCACCTTTCCAAGAATGCACCTCAGATCCCACCATGACCCCTTTGTCGAGGAAAGTGAGGGGAAGGCTGGGAAGGCAGAGGCATAGAGAGCTCAGAGTTGTCTACTTTTGGAATCAGACTCCCCAGTCATTTCTGACAGACCTCTGCTTCCCAGGGAATATCTTAAAAACTAAGAAGTGGGGGTTGCCTAGGTGGCTCAGTGGGTTAAGCCTCTGCCTTCGCCCAGGTCATGGTCTCGGGGTCCTGGGATCGAGCCCCACACTGGGCTCTCTACTCAGCAGGGAGCCTGCTTCCCCTCTCTCTCTGCCTATCTCTCTGCCTACTTGTGATCTCTCTCTGTCAAATAAAAATCTAAAAAAAAAAAAAAAAAAAACAAAAACAAAAAACTAAGAAGGTCCTGTCCTCTATCTAATGCTTTTGGTGAGGTTCCTGTGACGGGGCTCTGTCTCCATAACAAGCAGCGAGGACTCTCGGGCTGCCTCGGGTTCACAGCAGACACACACCAGGCTCTCGGAGATGTTGCCTGCATTGGTTCAGATCCTCCCACCTCCCCAGTGGCTCACCTCCCCTCTGTTCAGTGGCTAATGGTTCACTGTGTGTCCTCACCTCCCCACACTCCTCCAGAGGCTAAGAAAGGGGGGATGCTATCTTGTCATCAGCCTTGAGACCGAATATGGCCCGGACAGGCGAATGGGAAACATTGGGTCCTCCAGCCAGCTATCCACCACATGGACAATCACGGCCTCAAGGCTCCGTCTGAATATGCTGGCTGCTCAGGAAAGTTAATTTCTCTGAACCTGTTTCCCCACTTGTGAGCAAGTAGATTATTCCCTCAGATTATGCCACGGCCACCTTGCAAGGTGGGCAGACCAGGCATGACTTACTTCCGTTTACAGGTGAGGAAATAGAGATCCAGAGCCAGAAAGGATGTGTCCAATGTCACAAAAAGTCCGTGAGTGAGCCAGCCCTCGAGCTCGGGTTCTTGGCTCCGGGCTGTGCGTCCAGCATGCCCGATAATCCTCCAAGACGGGTCCTCGTTCCTGGTATACAACCTTGAGGGGAGAGCACGGTCTCCCGGGCAAGCGCCTAACGACCTTTTGAAGACCAGACAACAGAAGCTGGGACACGGTCCTGCTCCATTCAACCAGAAGGGGCAGTCCTGGCATTTCCTACCGCTTGATAGGCTAATTGTTTAATTGAATTAGTGCAAATTCCTGATGTCTCTTAGTGCTGCATTGTCTACGCAATAGGCTGACTTGGCAGGTCAGAAAGACAAAGGCAGGGGAGGCAGCAGCAGAGAACTCGTGGAACCTCGGCCCGGGCTGCTGGAGGCCTCCGCTCGGCTTGTACCTGTGTGTGCTCTTGGCTGGCAGGACGGGCCCTCTAGAGGCTGGGCACCGTGAAGCCCACGCCAATGCCCACGGTCCAGGCTCCTCACACGCGTCGCCTGGCAAAGTCAGAGCAGGGAGCTCAGATTCAGGGGCTGGTGAGGGCAGCAGCTCCCATTCAGGCCACGGGAGCACAGTACCCAGGATGGAAGATGTGGTGAAGGTTCCCATCACCCCTGCCAGCCTCCAGCTCCCTTCACCCCTGCCAGCCTCCAGCCCAGCACAACTTCTCAGCAGTTAGGACAAGAACAGATGCAGGACAGGGGCCTGAAAATCTATTCTGTAAAGTTCTCCATAGAGAACTGCGTCTTGCCCTGCTCTACCAGGAACGTGAAGTGGGGCCTCTGTTCACAGCATTTCGTGAAGATTGGCTGGTTTGCACCCCAACCAGACATTGACTTTGGATGTGAGTTCTGGTGAGAAGAAAAATATTTAGAGGTGGATTTGCCAGAGATGCTGTTGGGTGTTACCCACATCCTGCGTCCTAGGCACACTGTGGGGCCACATTTCCCACCCTCCTTTGTAGTTAGGTGAGGTCCATGAAACTAACTCGGGGAATAACATGTTTGCCACTGAAATACAGGGTTGCTTGTTCCAGCAATAAGTGGTCCTGAGCTAACAGCCCTGACACGGACATTTAGCCTGCTCTGTTGCAAGGCCGCATGGGTGGGGAGGCTTGAGAACGAGGTGTGGCTCGGTTCATGTGTTGATGTGGCCACTTAGGCGCTGTGTGACCTCAGGAAAGTTACTTAATTTCTCTGAACTTGTTTCCCCACTTGTAAAAAGAGAACAATCTACTTGCTCACAACAGGTCAGAAGAATTCAGTTAGGTAGTACATACCACCTGCTGAGCTCAGGGCCCCAGACACACCAGCATACAAATCGTAAGTGCTACTATTTTATTGAACTGAAAACAGTTTAAAAGCTTATTTAAACATTTTTATCTATTTAAAATTGTATGATTTATTTCATAAATAGCATGAATGGACATCGAGACGAAAGAAGGCAAAGCAGTCACTCAGACCCCCAGGAAATCCTGGGCTACGACATTACCAGGCTGGGAATTCAAAATAAATTGATTTTAGAAATCGTTTTTTCTGAGTGGTCCAAAGAGGCAGAACAGGGAGCCTGGCTTCAAGCTGGATCGGGGGCAGCATGGGCCCGGCTGGCTCCTCGCCTGTGTGGCAGTGCTGTCGGAGGCCACATGGCGGGCTCCTGCAGATACAGAGGTGTCCACTCTGGACTGAATCCTCCCTGTGTTGGCTTCCAAACTGCTCTGGCTGGGCACCAGGAGACCCCTTGCTGGCCACGTGCCCAGCTGTCACCCTTGGTCATTCTAGCCATTCAGATAGATGTGTTGTGATAGCTCATTTTGTTTTAATTTGCATTTCGCTGATGGCTAATGACAACGCACCTCTTTTCCTGCTCATTTCCCACCTCTGCATCCTCTTCGAAACATCTCTTCGTCTCTTCTCATCTTTTATCCATTTCTAACAGGACTGTGTATGGGGCTTCCTTTTTTTTTTTAACTATCGATGTTTTAGAGTTCCTGAAGCCTAAATATTAGTCTTTGGTTGTATGTGTAGTTTGCCAATATTTTATCCCAGTTTGTATTTTTTTCCACCTTCCCAATAGAGGTTTTTTTGTTTGTTTGTTTTGGTTTTGGTTTTGGTTTTTTTTTTTTTTTTTTTTTTTGGTAGAACCAGATTTTAATTTTGGTGAGGTCCACTTTACCCATCTTTCCTTTTATGGATCACTCTTTCGTTGTCAAGTCTAAGAACTCTTTGCCTTGCCCTATAGATCAAACATCTACTCCATTTTATTTTTCCTAAAAGTCTTATGGATTTACATGTACTTTGAAGTCCACGATCCGTTTTGAGCTAATACTTTAGATAAGGTGTGAGTTTGAGTTTGAAGTTCAACCTGGGCAGACAACTTCAATACCATTTGTCGAAAAGGCTCTCCGGCATCCGTTCTTCCCACCTTTGCCAAACAGCAGCTGGCAAGACATGTGTCCATATCTGGGTCCTCTGTTGATTTGGGGGTCCCTTCCTAGCCGATACCACACCATTGGATCACTGTCGCTGTATAAGAAGACTCTGTAACGAGTAGAGTCCTCCCTCCCAGTTCATTCTTCTTTCAAGATTATTTTAGCTATTTTAGGTCTTGTGCATTTCCATATAAAATTTAGAATACATTTGTCATTTGTCTATGTCTGCAAGAGACTTTTCTGGAAATTTCACAGACGTTGCATTTAAGCTCTAGATCCATAGGTGGAGGGAAGAATGACATCCCTCTTATGCTTGAGTTTTTTCAACCCATGAATGCAGTATGTTTCTTCATTTCTTTAGGTTCTGCTGAGAGAAAGAAAAAAAGAAAAAGGGGAGGAAAGAGGGAGGAAGGAAGGAAGAAAGGAAATAGTTGTGTTGGGTTATTTTTCCAATTATGTAGATGAAAAGCTAATCCGTGCATTGTATACTGTAGGTGCATACTAAGTATTGCTGGATGAAGTCTGGTAACTAACATTTATTGGACCCTTCACACATGTCCGAACCTACTCATTTATCCTCCCAGCAGTCCTGTGAGGCAGGCACAATTCTTTCCTCTATTTTATAGATGAGGGAGGTGAGGCTCCAAGGAGTTACCCTGCCTGAGATTGTACAGCTCCTAAACCGGAGAGCTGAGATGTGGACCCGGCAAGTCCCATAGCCTGATACAAAACCAGTGCATTCTGCTGCCTTTCAGAAAACTAAATCGACACAGAAGAAAGTTTAAGTCACTGAAAAACTTACTATGGGGGGTAACGACGATTAAGAATTTAGTATACGTTGTGGTATATTATGGACAGCGTGCTGTCACAGACTCCGCCGCGATCTGTATGCTGCCTACCGTCGTACATTACATGCCGTGACACACTGCGTACTCTGAGTGCTGTGCACTGTGAGATGCTGTGTACTGTGTGATGCATGTACTATATCACGTACTGTTCAGTGTTGTACACTGTGTGCTATTACACACTGCACTGTTCCATGCTCCACACCGTTACACACTGTCTGCTAGTAACATTGCAGTTTACATCCTACTAGATGTCTCTGTGAGCACAGTATGTGTGTCCTTATCATTTGTGTACTTTTGTACATATATATGTATATATTAGACCAGAGCGCCTGGGTGGCCCCGTTGGTTAAGCGGCTGCCTTTGGCTCAGGTCATGATCCTGGGGTCCCAGGATGGAGCCCTGCGTCAGGCGCCCTACTCAGCAGGGAGTCTGCGGCTCCCTGTGCTCCCACCCCAGCGTGTTCTCTTTTACTCTCTCAAATAAATTTTTAAAAAAAATAGAATATACGGCACACATTATTTTGTACTCTACTATATGTTATTTTGTACGTTTTTTCCATCTTTTTCAGACTTTCTCCTGTTGACGATAGATCTACAGTTTCCTTTTTAGCAGCTCTGTAGCCAACCCACTATTACTGACGTTCTTGGCTATTTCCCTACTGCCATTTAGGCTGTTTGTACCACGAACGAGGATAATGTTGAGTGGATTTCTTTATGTTTACATCATTGTGGGTATATTCCTGGATTTGGAGCCGCCGTGTGAAAGGGTGTGCACATTTTAAATTTTGCTGTGTATTGCTAAGCCGTCTTCCTCCTGGGTTGAGCTGATTCCCACTTTCCAAGTGTAGGGAATGGGTCCCTTTCTCAAGACTTCTCAACACTGGGCCTTGCTGACCTTTCTCATCTTACTGACCCCATGCCATCCCCTGAGAGAATGGGCAGGACAGACACACGAACACCTCTGGCCTGGTGTGAAAGATGAAACAGAAACCTCATTTAGCTTCGTCCGGGCCTTGTCCTCTGCCAAGCTCCTCCGCCGGGCCAGGCTGGATCTGGGCACCCTTCTCTCCTCCGGGGTCCCGTGTTTGGGCCACTGGTGTCTGAGTTGGTTGCCATCAAGAGATCTCCTGCCAGAGTAAGCTTGGGTCCTGAGATTCCAGCCCTGACTCAGAGCACCAGGGTTTGGATCTGGCCAGAGCCTGCTGAGTAAGAGCACCGGGCGGGATCCTGCAGGTTCCACCTCTTTTGCCCTGGGTAGACTCTCCCTTCCCTATCTGAGTGGGAAGCGGGGGAAATAGGATGAACCAGAACACAGGTATCCTCTAGTTGCTGCAAGAGCAAACTTACCCACCAGCTCACCCTCTAGCCAATGGCCTGGAGTCAGTGTCACAGGAGACGGTCCCCATCTTCTGCTTGGAGAAAGAATCTAGTCCAGGGAAGGCAGGTGCCAAGAGCTGTAGTAAAAGCTCAGGTGCCAAATGAAGGCTGAGACCAGAATCCGGACAACTGGAATCCTCCTGACTTTCATCAGCCACTCAGCCTGAAGTGGGTTTCCCAGCGTTAATTTTTCTATCTACTCCTACAGAGCTCAGCGAGGAAGGCATGGATGCCCCGCCCTCTACAGCTGAGCCCGCACCTCTCAAGGAAGTCCACTGAGAGGGCTGCTTAGCCAGACTGTGCCTTGCTCTCTCCCTCAACCAGCCAAGTTCATGGCACTGGGCAAAGGCCGCTTTGGCATAAAGGAAGGTCTCCTAGGTCCAGAGTCCCAGCGCCCACCCTGCCCTGCCCCTGTGGGCACAATCTGCTCTTAGGCCTTTGTTTCCGTGACCCCTGCAGAAGGAGGCAGCCCAAAACTCGGGACAACTAAGAGCATAGAAACCCTGAGGGCAGCTAGAAAGTGAGCCCTGCAGAGTCCTGCCTGGGAGCACTTTCTGTGCTTGAGCAGGGAGGCTACAGAGGACAGAGAGCGTGGGGAGCATGCTCAGGGAGCCCCAGAGCCCCCTCACTGTGTGGATAATGGCTGTGGCAGCAGAAAGTGTTTCCAGAAAGGCCCAGGAAGAGCAGCAGCACCCAGCACATGGACTAGCACCCCGGCTCAACACGTAGCTCCTGTTGCTGGGTGACTTTGAATGTTAAGGTGCCACAAGGTATAGGACAGGGGAAGCAGGGAAGTGTCTACCAGGCAGAACTCAGGGCTAGAAACCAGGAGACCCGACCAGCATCTCTCAGGGCTGTGAACTCTCATGGCCTGGTTGATGCCCCTTTTGAAAATGATGAAGGACTGGTGAAACAGGGGAGTGTCTGGGTGGAGGGATTAATGTCTAGGGAAATCAGCTTTCATAGATTTGGGGTTGCAAAGAATAAGGAAATCGCTCTGTAAAATGTAGAGGCTCTGGAAGTTGACCACGTTCTGTGTAGTGGAGAAAACACGGAACCATGCCGTCTGCTGCCCCGCTTAACGGGCAGTTCTGGGGTGCTCACTGGGCATCCCGCACGTCCCTATCCTCTCATTCATCCACAAACCCCTGCTAAGTGGTTCCCCCTGTGCCCTGGCCCCTGCTGAGTGCGGGGCAACAGTCTGTCTCCTCTCTAACTCCCAGCCTCTTCTCCGTGAATGCCAGGAAGCCAGGCTAAGTGACCAGTTCTTTTCTTTCTTCTTTTTTTTTTTTTTTTTTTTTTTTTTGGAAGATTTTATTTATTTGACAGACAGAGATCACAGTTCGGCAGAGAGGCAGGGAGAGGGAGAGGAGGAAGCAGGCTCCCGGCTGAGCAGCGATCCCAATGTGGGGCTCGATCCCAAAACCCCGGGATCATGACCCGAGCCGAAGGCAGAGGCTTTAACCCACTGAGCCACCCAGGCGCCCCTAAGTGGCCAGTTCTGCCCCGCACAGCCCCAAGCCAGACCTCGAGCCCACTAAAGCTCCGTGCCTGAGGTCCAGTGTCCAGAGAAGAGCTGCTGCTCACCCGAGCCCCCGGCTTTGTGTGTCTGCAGGGAAGGATGAACAGCCTCTCGGGTTTGGAGACTCTCGGTGATGGCCAATGTCCCAGTGGTCCTGCTTCCTTGTCTGCAGGTGGTCACCACGACTCCTGGGAGACCCGACATTTTCTCCCTGGACAGCCTCCAACAGGCCCTCAGTGGAGAGCAAACAGAACAATCTGAGGATTTATGGGTTCTTTTGGAGGGGACTTCAGATCTGGGGGCTTTTGCTACATTGTAGAGACCTTAAAAGACCTTAGTCATCCCTGCTCCCCAACCCCCAGCACCAGTGGACGATTAAGCCTCGGGAAGCAAGAACAGCTCATGTCACTCGAAGCTCAACTCCTTCTCCAAGTGAAGTGTCATTCATTTCCACTCACAAAGAATTGATGTCTAATTATTCATTAACCCCTGCTGGCTACTTTATTCCTGGTGCCAAATCCTCTCCACTCTGGGCCAGGAATTTGGGTATGACCTCACTTACCAACCCTTGGTTTGCCTTGAGCTTCTGGCAATGATGTGGCTAACCAGGGAAGGGGACTCGTCCCAGCCCTACATCTCCTGGGGGGTGATTGGTGAGGATAGGTCCTGTATTTAGCAAGTGAGGGTGGCACCTCCCACCAAAAGGCTAGGAAGAGTCAGGTTTAGAAGGGGTAGCAGGGGTAACCTGGGCAGGTCCAGCCTCTGGGGCCCACGCCAGTGTTGGGAGGCCGTAAAGGGCCATTTGCGCAGTTCCTTCACTGTTCAGTGGGGAAACTGAGTCTGAGATGACAGAGACAGGGCACTGGCCAAAGCTTAAGTGTAAGGAGACTTAGATTTTGAGAATGCAGATGTAAGCTCTTAAATAGGGGGCCCTAAGAGAACAGACTTTCCTCAGAAAATGTATATGTGCTCATATACTCCAAAATGTGCATAAATGACAGGGATTCAGGCTCCTTGAAGTCCATCTTTGTGAACTTAGCTATGAAGTTACGACCTTTACAAAACAAAACAAAAACTTTTGAGTGACCAAAACCCCCATAAAGTAAAAAGGCAAATGCAAAACTACAAAAAAATACTTGGAACTTCTATCAAAGAGGTTAATATCCTAATAAGTAGAGAGATTCTAAAACTAAAGGAGAAAGTGACAAACAATCCCTTTTTATAATGGGCAAAAGGGCTGTTAAATATATATATATTTTAAAAACTACTCAACCTTACCCATCAAAGACACACATTGAAACCACCCAACACACCATTTCTTGCCTATTAATACGTTAGCTGAAATCTGTAAGTTTGACATCACACCCTTTGGGAGAGGCTGTGGCATTTTCAGATTTACAGGAATGAAAAGTGTTGCAACTCCATGGAGGGCAAGATCCAGAAAAATTCCATGTGCATTTATCCTTTGTTCCAAGATTCCCGCTTAGGGACCTATTCCAAAGGCACAGAAAGACACATGCACAAAGTTCTCCTTGGCAGGACGATTTAGAACAGAGACTCGAACCCACTAAGGAATCTTCAGGAAGGGGCTGGCTGAATGGACCTTCCCCCACGCGGGATTAGGCAGCTGGGACAAGGAATGAAGACTATCTCCACTTGTGCTATTGAGTAATATGTCGGCCAGAAGATTAAGTGAAAACGCAAGGTGCACTGCTGGGTTTACATTATGCTATTATTGATCTGAGAAAGGAAGGATATAAACGTACCTCGACTGTGATCTCTGAGTTCTCTGAATACCAGCTCCCACTGAAAGGAACCAGAGCCACTTGGAGAAATGGCTGATGGCAGGTCTGAGGAAGGAAATGGACAAGAACAAAAAGCTTCTTGTCCTACTGAAGCCGAGCCACTGTGACTGTATCAGAAGGACTCAAGAGCTAGCTTGAATGAGCTCCCACCAGCTGAAAATGAGATAATCTGAGCAAAAATGGGGTGGGGGAACCCCACAATAGATTAAAGCACAGCAAAGATGCTAAGTCCATGAGCTGTCATGGTTGGTGGCCCGATATAGGACTGCTGTGGGAGTTTTGGGACATGGGAGCAGAGGCTGAGGGCAAGGACCCACACAGCACCAAGGCCCAGGAAGGACTGGCTCAAACGCTCCATCTTCCCAGAGCCTCAGGGCATCGGGCAGGAAGAATCCTCACCTATGCTGAGAAGTATTCCCAGGCAACTTCTTGTCACATATACCAGGTGTTCTCCAGGCCACTTGCAAGTCTACTCCTAGGGGAGGGGACAGCCTTGAGCATATTGTGGCACCAAGGGCTGAGGACAGAAGGGAGCCGATGGAAGATGCCCTCATGCCCTTTCTACCACGTCCTTCCTTGTCCTGTCGGTACGGGGTCCCACCTGGGTCACCGGACAGCCTGCTGTGTCTGTGCTCCATCTGGCTTCCTGTGACCCTCCAGGGAGATTTGCCTCCTGATCTTGCCCTTACCCTGCTCAAAACCTCTCAATGTCTCCTCAGCACTCAGCTTCCCTAGCACCCCTGTTCCCACACCCTATTCCAGCAACGCCTCCTACGGGAAGAAGTCGGGCTTCAGGTACAAATGCCAAAGAACTGTGACCCGGTCCTCCTCTCAGACCCCACAGATGCCACGCCCAGTGCCACCTCTGCACTTTTGTTCCCTTTGTCCTTCTCTTCAGACACCCGCCTCCGCTGCACCTGCTCAGAACCTGCTGCAGGCGGAGGCCTGAGTGCCTGCCCTTGCCAACCACAGCCGGCAATGTAGCAGGGGGCGTCGGTGGGGGGGGGGGCGGCACAGGTTGTCTGCCAGGCCCAGGGAGGGAGAGGCCATGCTCAGGCCCATTCTGGGGCTCTGCAGCTGCTGCCCTAGCAGCTGTCCCTGCTGCCCGGCTCCGGAATGTCCCCAGAATCCGCCCCCCCACCAACCACAAGTTGAGCCCAGAGAAGTAGCTGCTCTTGCAAGCTCGAGCTCTCCGCGCTCTCTCCCCACATTGCCCTGCCCTCTCGTACCCTGCCAACCCCCCAAGCCTTGCTCCAGGCAGCCGGGGAGCAGGATCATTGGTCTAGAAGCCCATGAAGTTCCAGAAGGCCAAGACAAAGATTGTCTCTGTAAAAAACAGCATTCTGCATGCAGAAATGGACAGACGACGTTACCACATTTCAGAGCAGCTCAGTGCTTTCTGAGGTGCGAGCTCCTGTCACCGGAGGAGGGGTGTATTTGTGCCAACTGTTTGACGAGTGTCCCAAAAGCCACCAAATGCTCAAAGCTGCCTGGGAGCGGCTTCTCCGCCGGGTGCCATGTGACGCCCCCTCGTGCCTCCTGCCCACCCAAGCCGGGCCTGGCTCCGTCGCCTGGCGGGGGACCTGTACGAGAGCATGCTGCAGGAGCAGGCTGGGTCCGCTCCTTTTGCCAGGACATGAGCAGAGCTGGAGGGACACTCTGCTGTATTCCCTCTCTAGCCCAGTGAGCCAGAAAGAGAACAGGTAGTGAGGGGGAGAGAGGAGCTCTGCGTACCCGTCTCCTGAATGCCTCCCACCAGCATGCTGCTCCAAATCCAGAATGTGCCCGCTCACCCCCGAGCGGCAGCCCTCCCCGTGCCTGCAGTGTGCTGGCATGGTACTGTGACCGTTAGCTGCACACTAAAAGGATTAGTCTGTCATTCCCAACACCTGGGGTCACTGGGCGACAGCTAGCTCCTCCACCGCAGAAGGAGACCAGAGATCAGGAATTACCAGCTGTTCTTGCTCTAGTGGATGTCAAAATGCCCTGTGCATATTTTCAGTACTCCTCTCTAGAAATAGAAAATGGATGTTGAGAGCATTAGAGTCTCAGAGCCTATCCATTAACACAGGGTAATGTTTAAGAGCACAAACTCAGAAGTCAGAAGGTGTGGCTCAAATTCCACCTTTTATCTTTACATGCTGTGTGATGTTGGGCAAGTGACTCAACTTCTCTGTGCTTAGTTTCCTTACCTGTAAAATGGGGATGCTTAAGATTGTCTCAGAATAATTAACATGTTAGTACTTAAAGGACTTAGAATGCTGAGCATACAGTTAAGATACGTGTGTTAACTAGCATGGGGTAGGGGGAGGGTTTAGTATAAGAGAAGTCAAGAACACAGGTTCTGATTACTGGAATTTGGATCCTGGCTCTGTCCTCTTTTAGCTGCGTGACTTTGGGCCAGTTACTAAACGCTTTGTGCCTCAGTCTTCTCATCTGTAAAAGGGGGATGATACTAACTAATAAAAGTTAAATGAACTCATGTTTGCAAAGCGCTGAGAGCAACGCCTGACATTCTATGAGCTATGGTTATGGTTCCATGTTGACCGTTGTCATTATTATCCTTATCCTTATTTATCAGCTGGGATTACTGACAGTGGCTACAGGTTGTAACAAGTAGAGGTCCCCGATTTCCCAGGAGCCAGGATTTCAGGGCCCAGAAGATGGTGGCCTGCTTTGGTCCTGGGGTTAGGGACAAGCCATACCCGGCGTGACTGGAGGGGCCTGGTTTCCCAGCAGAGCGGAAGAGGGACCTGCCCACAGCTGTGTCCTCCTCGCCGGAAAGGTGTCCTCGAGAAGGGTGGCCCAGACCATCACCATGGACACCAGACTCCGGACCTCCGCAGGTGTAGCTTTAAACCCCACCTTTCACACGCAGCCCTGTGACACTGGTCTAGCTGCTGGACTTCCTGACTCTGTTTCCCCATCTCCCAGTGGAGGCTGGAACTCCTAGACCCAACCTGTTCACTAGAAGCAGTGACTTCTCTCCCTGTCGCTTTCCAACCTCTCCACTCTGTGATTTGGGGCCTGCAGAGGCTGCTGGGAGTTTTGGATTTGGGAAGCGAACAGTCATTTCATTTCCCTTTGTCCCTCAGGATGAAAAGCTGCGAGCTAGAGTCCATCAGACAAACTAAGGAGCCACTTAACTTCCTCGGCTGGGATGTCAGAATCCCAAGGAAAGGCATCTCCACTCTGACGTGGGGGGTCTATTTTACACACTGTGCTTTGTTTTCCCTTACCCCAAGGAATTTTAGTTTACATCTATTTTACCATAGACCTTTTCTCTATGCATTTGCAAACATATGCATTACTTTCCTGCGATGGGTCCTACCATCTGGATAATTCTCAGACGTCCAGGTAATTCTCAGATGTCCCACGTGCACCTTACAGCCCGTCTTCAGTCCACACAGAGCTTCTGCTTTCAGTGGCTGCAGATTATCTGTTTGTGTGTATGGACAATTCATACTGCGTCTCCTCTGTTGTTAGGCATCTAGATGTTTCCGATGTCTTGCTTTTTTTTTTTTTAAGATTTTATTTATTTGACAGAGATCACAAGTAGGCAGAGAGGCAGGCAGAGAGAGAGAGAGGAGGAAGCAGGCTCCCTGCTTAGCAGAGAGCCCGATGCGGGGCTCGATCCCAAGACCCTGAGATCATGACCTGAGCCAAAGGCAGAGGCTTAACCCACTGAGCCACCCAGGCGCCCCCCGATGTCTTGCTTTTATGAACATTCGCCATTGTGTCTCTTTGCTCACGTGTGCGAGCATTTCAGTGAGTGCTTCCCGGGAATGGAATTCCTAGACCGAAGGCTAGGAAGAACCACACTTACCCCACACTCAATCTCCTTTCCCTGCTTTTTGTTTTTTTTTTTTTTAAACTCGTAGCATTTACTACAAATTCCAGGATAAACTTATTTGCAGATTATCTGGCTTTCCCAAGAAAATATAAGCTTCACAGGAGCAGATACCTTATCTGTCTGATTTACTGCTATATCCCCAACCGCCAGAATAGTGTCTGGCTCGGAGTGGGGACTCAATAAATATTTGTTGAAGGAAGGAACGGATGAAAAGACATGTACATTTTTCATGTACCTTTTCCCTGTTGATCGGTGTTGCCAAGTTATTTTCCAAAATAATTCGTCCTCTACCAAGAGAGGAAGAGACTGTTCCCTACACCCCTGACAACAGCGAACAGTAACCACTTTTAAAGTAACTTTTCCCATCTAATAGGGGGCAAATGCTATCTCCTCATTTACCCCCTTATTTTATCAATTCTTCCTGAGTCACGCCTGGCCTCTCCCGGTGATGGAGCCAGACTGTTTCGAGAAGATGTTTATTTGCAGTAAAGTGCAGAGAGCCGCAGACCTGGAGGCGTGCGGACAGCTGGAGTACACGGGAACAGGGGACAGGGCAGTGGGAAGGGCTGGGGTCGATGTCACAGCCCCCACCACAGCAGCTGTGCATAAATGACCCCAGTGGCTCCACAACAGGAAGCAGGAGAAAAGCTGTCCCAGGTCCTCCAGAGAGGACACCAAGGCCACTGAAGGGCAGGGCTGGGACCCCACCAAAAGGGATTGTGTGGGGGCAGGAGGCCGCCTGGCCCCGGCCAGGCCCCACGCTCACATAGAGATCAGAGGAATCAGAGTGGCTGGCCCTAACGAGCTTTGAGTCAGTGACCTTCACCTTCAAAGGGTCCTTACCAGAGACTTTGTGTGATTCTTTTCTCCCTGAGGGGCTGGTGTGACCAGAAGTTCTCAAAGCCTTTATTCTCATTCCGGGCCATCCCCTTTGACCCCTCTGTTTGTCACAGGGACTCCCAAAGGAAGGAAAGCTTCTCCAGGCTTCTGGGCTTCAAAACCGAACACTTCGAGCCCTGAGCAGCCCTCAATCTCTTCAGTGGGAAGTCTGTGGCAACTCCCAGGGCCTCTCTACTGACACGCCTGCCCAGGGGGGCCACAGGGCTGGAGACTGGGTGTGATCTGCACCACCAACTGTGGGAAGGACGGAGCGGTCCTAGTTTAAAAGAGACCTAAGAGATATAATGACCTAATGCGACTCGCAGATCCATTCGAGCTCTGGTTTAAGCAAACGAACCCTAACACACATTGCTGGGACCGTTGCGGAAATCTGAATCCGGGCTGTCAGGCAACATCACAGAACTGTTCATTTCTGTGGGTGAGACAATAGATATTTTGGTTATGTAGAAAACCTTTATTTTTAGAGATGCAGAGCGAAGTATTCAGGGTAAAATATATGTCAGTAATTTGTTTTAAAATACGTCAGCAAAATGTAGATGAAGCAAATATAGCAGACTGTTAATCCCTGGTAAGTCTAGGGGATAGGTATAAGAGGTCTTTTATAGAATCCTCTCAATATTGCCATATGTTTAGCTGTTTTCAGAATAAAAATTTTAAAATAGAAAGAAGAGAAAAGGGAAGGGGAGGGGAAAGAATGAGGCTGGAGCTGAGCACGTAGAGCCCGGAGTCCGCATCTGTCACTGAGCACAGTGAGAACCCAGCCTGAGCCTCAGACAGCCCCCGCTGACCAAAAGAAGCCTCTGGATAAGGTTGCCTATTTCTCTATAAGTTGTAAGTAAACACTTGGAATTTGGAACAACGGGCCTGGTTTCCAGGACTATAGAGCTGGGATGGGGTCTCACGGACTTCGAGCAGAGTCAGCACTCTCTCGGGGAGAGAGGGAGACACCCCAAAGTCAGTCTCAGGGCCTGCTGTCTGAGCAGGAATGGAACCATAGTCCACAGCTTTGACTGCCTTGTTTCCATGAGCCCCAGCCAGGCGCATGACACAGAGGTGGGGCCTTAAGATGTCGTGCATTGATCTGGGGCAGAGAAAAGGAGGACCTGGCCCGGCGAGCCCCCCAGGAATGCGGAGCCCACAACGTCCGTAGTGCAGCCAAGCATGAACCAGCCTGTCTGTGTTTGCAAAACTTGAGACTGCCCAACCCTTCTCAGAGGTCGTTGGAACTGGCCTGGGCAAGTGCAAGGGAAGTCATCTGCAACCCATCCCAGGAGCAGGCTTGCCAAGCTAAGTCTTTACAGGAAAAGCTGGGGTACCCCCCACCAGGCCCTAGGCTTAGAGCTTCCTACAGAGAAGATGAGGCACTCTCCCCCCACCTTTTTGTCACAGACTATTTTTTTTTTGGAGCAGCCTTAGGTTCACAGCAAAATAGAGAGGAAGGTCCAGAGATCTCATGGACCCCTGGTCCCCCACAGAGGCATGGCCTTTCCCCCACCCCCATCAGCATCCTCCGCCAGCATGGTCCATTGGTTATAGTCAATGACACATCAGTATCACCCAAAATCCAGGCTTTGCATTTGCAGGGTCCCCCTTGGTGATGTGCATGCTATGGCTTTGCTCAGATGTATCATGACACGTACCCACCATCACAGTATCAGACACAGCAATTTTGCTGCCCTAAAAATCCTCTATGTTCTTCCTATTCATTGCACCCCCATCCCAGACCCTGGCAACCACTTTTTACTGTCTTCATCATTTTGCCTTTCCAGAATGTCAGAGAGTTGAAATCATACAGTGCACAGCCTTTTCAGATGGGTTTTTTCCTTCACTGGGTAAGATGCTCTCAGGGTTCCTCCATGTGTTTTCATGGCTTGATACTCTTTTCTTTTTGTGTTGCATAGCATTCCATTGTCTGGATGGACCACAGTTTATGCACTGATTCTCCTACTGAGAGACATCTTGGTGCACACTCCCGCCACCAGTCCCTCTCCAGCACACCTGTAAGCCGGCCTGGGCTTCCCTGTCTATAGGGCAGGCAGTTGGAGTTCCATAGGGGTCCCTGTACAAAGAGCCTGAAGATTAGTGAGAGATTTCAGAGGGGAGGATAACACGTTCCATCCACTCAGTAAGCATTCACTGAGCACCTTTTTACTGCTGTGACTGCCCAGTGTCAGGCTGAGGGCCCTAGAGATGACTAGATCATGGGTTCTGCCCAGGGAGTCCCGCAGCCCAAGGAAAGGACAGAGACAGGCTCAGACCATTCCAACCCAATATGGGAGGATCAAAGCCCGGGGTTCCATTCTGCAGGGCATGGCAGAGCAGGGTACCTCTGCAGCCATGACCGACATGGGCTGGCAGGCCCCCGGGGAGATCTAACAGACCACATAGGACAGTTACACTCGTGTGGTCCCCAGACCAGCAGCAGCGGCCACCCCCGGGGAACTTATTAAAAATGCAAATTCCCAAGTCCTGCCCCAAACCTACTGAATCAGAAACCAGGGATAGAGCCCAGCAAACTATATCTTAACAAGCCCCCCAAGGAATTCCGATGCATGTTAAAGTGTGAGAACCGCTGGCATAGAGAGAAAGGGGAGTCCCAGGGCACCGCAAGGAAACTGCAAAGATGAGTTTCACCTTCTCAGGCTGGGCAACTGGGGAATTTTGAGGGGACAGATTTCAGTTTGAGGGAAAAAGGAACTCTCCATCTGACAGGTGCTCATCAATGAACCCAAAAGCCATGGTCACGGTGAATTCCTGTTTCTGGAAGTTTGGAACACAGGCTAGGCATATTAACCAATATTTGGGGTTCTGGTACCAATTCCAAGGTGGGTGGGGTTCCCTTACCATGAACGAGCAATGCTCCAGACACTAGTTGGATGTTCTACAAGTCAACTCAGTTCTGATCCTATCTAGCCAAAAATAACATCAGATCCACCTGTAGGGCTCAGACCTCCGAGACCACCCCGCCCCACCTGTGGACAGCAGCTGTCACCTGTGCTCCTGACTGACCAGCTACACACTGGAGGTTTCAGGAACCCCTCCCCTCTGGGTTCCATTAATTTGGTAGAGTGGCTCACAGAACTCGGAGGAACATTTTGCTTACTGGATCACTGGCTTGTTACAAAAGGATACAACTGGGTAACAACCAGATGGAAAAGATGCATCGGGCAAGGGATGGAGAAGGGACACAGAGGCTCCAGGCTGTCCAAGAGCGTCGCTCTCCCTGAACCTCCAAACTCACCCACCCAGAAGCTCTCTGAACC
This sequence comes from Lontra canadensis, assembly GCF_010015895.1. Taxonomy (NCBI): domain Eukaryota; kingdom Metazoa; phylum Chordata; class Mammalia; order Carnivora; family Mustelidae; genus Lontra; species Lontra canadensis. The sequence continues at coordinate 15,147,318 of NW_022631026.1, read as the reverse complement.
CCATTATTTCGGGATTTTTGGACACTTCATTACAAAGTCATGACTGATTAAATCATTGGCCATTGGTGACTGACCTCAATCCAAAACCCCTCCCTCTGCCCGGAAGGCTGGGCAGTAGGACTGAAAGTCCCAGTCCTGTAGTAGGGTTGGCTCCACGGGCAACCAGCCCCCAACCCTAGGGGAGGCTCAAAAGTTGGCTCATCAACATAGCAAAAGACATCTTTAAGGCTCCATCACTTGGGAAATTCTAAGGAACGTAGGAGCTCTGTGTCAGAAATGGGACAAAGACCAAATATATGTATTTCTTATTAGAAATTGCAACATCACAGCCAGGACAGGCCACACCACAGAAGGTTAACGCCCAGCTCCCAAACCTCAGCGAGCTAAGGCTGCTGTAGCTGCGACCTCTCCAGGGCCCTGTCCTTGGTGCACCGTCTGGAGGACCCAAGCGGCTCTGATCCGCGGCTCTGTCATCTCCACGCAAACCTGCCCGCATAAGTGTGGAGAGGGGAGAGAGAGAAAAAGGCAAAGGTTTTCACTGCCTCCACTCAGAACCCGACACACATGGCTTTTGCTCATATTTCACAGGCCGGAAATGCCACTCTGCCCTCCCTAACTGCAAAAGGACTGCAGACTGGGGCAGCCCACGGCTGCAGGGAGGAAAGGAGAAGCCCTGGGAACATCCACCACAAGGACAAGCTTCCTTTGGAGGAGATCATTGCAGGAACGGAATGCGGGCAGACAAGGCCCACCGGGCTGGAAAGAAGGCAGATTACTGTAAAAATTACTTTCAGAACTTGAGGTTCTGTTTATCTCTAATTCTTCAGTTCTGAGGATGCTTTCAATTGCCAAGTCTTTCTGTTTCCAAGAGGTTCTAGGATTCCAGGAAACTTTACTCAGAATACAGCAGCTGACACCGATACCGAGGCCGTGGCCCAGGCCCAGGCCGCCGGAGGCTGGGCTTCGGGAACGCCGGGAGCCCCGGGGCGGAGAGAGTGATGCCCTTGGCCAGCCAGGAAAAGGCACAGGGCTTGACACACCTGACCAGGCCTGGCCAGAGTCAGGGACTAGGGCTTCGAGCGTGCAGAGCAGTCCAGAGCCGGAATCAGCCTTCTCCCAGGTCCGGCTGAGGAGAAGCGAATCACAGCCAACTCTGGAAACAGAAGAGAAGAATGGGGCCCCTGCCACGTCCCTGGCCCCGTTCCAGCCCAAGATTCAGGGGTTGTGGAGCAGGGCAGAGGCTACCAGGGGCCCAGCGCATAGGTGCCAACATCAAGCTAACTGGTAGAATGCGACCCCTTGGCCCCACCGCCATCCCTGCCCCCCATCCCTTCAGGGCAGCACCTTCAAATGCACCAAGGGCCCAGCAAACTCAGGGCATGGAGCAGGGGCAGGGGTCCTCCTTGCAGCAATCTGGAGGGAGACTGGCGGGGGCGGGAGTGGGGAGCAAGTGAGGAAGAAGGGAGAGGTTAAGCCAATCTGCACAGGCTCCTCTCCTCCTGCCATCTCTGGGAGAAGGAGGGGGTCACCCCTCGCCCAGCTCTGCTCAGCCCCTGGCTGTGCTGTGTGCCCCCTTACCAGCCCATTTTAGTTAAGATGTCACCGTTATGGGAGCTCCCCCAGAGAAGACCCTAATGGGGTCAGGGCCCCACCGCGGACTCAGAATGCCTCTTTTTTCTCCTGGGGACAGACAGCACTGATGGCCATTGTTCTTAGGCTCGATATGTTAAGTCACTGTGTGCTTTGCTGAAAGATAAATTGCATATCTGCCCCGAGGGAAAATGAATCACATCGATAATTCCCTTGCTTAAAGCCCATTTATTTAGGATCCTGCCTGAGGTTGTTTTTTAATAGATAGATTAGGGAGTAATTCAAAAAAGACAAAAGGGCACAGTAATTGGGTTTCCCCTTGGCCTACAAATTTTGTCCTCAAAGAAGTAATAAAAAGGGCCAGGGCTCTCCTCAGTGTGTTCAAACTGTTGCCTGGAAGTCTTACAATGATGAGAGAGACAAAGAGACCGAGAGCACTGGGCAGCCCAGTGTCAGGCCTTCGGGCATCCATCCGCTCAACCCCTAAGCCAAGCCAGTGGGGGACTCGGGGTGCAGTGGGGGAGGCATGCTGCCAGCCTCACCGAGACAGAATAGGGCCCCGTTGCCCTGGGCTGCCCAGGGCTCCACCTCCAACCGTGCAGCCCCTTTTGAATTTCAGAAGTATTCTGCCGGCTGCCTGAGCCCCCAGGTCACAGGGGACCTACAACTCACACTCAGAATCCTAGCCATCTTGTGTGCCTAGAGCAAGCAGACCAGCTGGACAGTGCAGCAGTCAAGGCTAGATCAGTGGCTCTCGGCCCCAACCCCACAGGCCCAGAGAGCTGGGGCAGCTCCACACCCCAGCCGGTGGGCCACAGGCCTGGAGAAAGGCCCATCCTAGCAAAACATCCCTCCTCAATAGCCATAGGCCCTGTGTCCACCCCAGGAATCGCAGGGCCAGGGAGCTCCTATCCTGATGCGTGACTGTGGGCAGGACCCTTGGCCTCTCTCAGCCTTGGTCTCCCTAGCTGCACAAAACACAGGGTGAGAGGCAGTCTGGAGAGGCCTGCTGGGGCCCCCTGACCTGACACCAAAAGTTGTGCTGTGAGATCAAGGGCATGCCGTCCCAAACCAGCCAGCCAGCATCTGCCTGCCCCGCACCAAGCATTTTAAGTGCAGCCAGATCTGCGAACACTTCCTGGGCAGCTTGGAGAGCAGACTCAGATCTGAGTAAGTTCCTCCCTCACACAGGGAAGCATCTGCTGGGCCTGCGGGTCCCTCTGGGTATGCCCTCTGACAGGAGGCAAACAGGGAATGGGGAAATGGGTATTTGTGAGGAAGACCCGGTGGGACTGCAGGGCTGACCAGAGGGACAGGACAGAGGCCCCCCATCCATGGCTGCAGCCCCTTGTCCAATGACTGAGTGTCCTCCATTTCCCAAAAGCTACCCAAAAATGGGACATCCAAATCGCCACCTCAGAAGCATAAAACAGGGCTGCCCGGGTGTCCACAGCCCCAGTCTTGAGCCAGATCCTTCTCAGATGTCACCATCTAAGCTTCTAGAATCTCCCTGCCTGACCCTCCTCTCCCTCTTCTCAGTCCTCCTCCCCACCCCCGCTCAGCTGCTGCAAAGGCAGCTGGAAACAGCCAGCTCACACTCAGCAGAGCTGTAGAAAGTGCCTTCGGGGAGCAGATAGACAAAGGGGAGGTGGAAATCTGTTCCGCAGAGCACAGGGGTTTCCAGCAGCAGGGAGGGGATGGATCTCCGTATCCGCTTGGGTCAGAAATCCCTCAGTGGCCTCCCCCCAGGCTGTGGGCTCCCCCAGGCTCAGTACCACCCAGGCTCCCTATGGGTAGCCCTGTCCAAACCGCTTCTTTCCGTGACCCTTCCTTGGAGACCAACTCAAACCCTGGTGCCGGGCCCTTCCGCCTGGATGGTCTCATCAGCCAGAAATTCAGCTGTGCAAGAACCACGGGCTGGGGTGACTGGACTCCCCGACAAAGGCCCTGAGGCAGGTCTGACACATACCCAAGAGACTCCATTCATTTCTCCCCACAGCCCAGCTTGCCTAGGAGTAGGACTGAGAGCACGTATCCCCTCCTAAGGGGAAGGAAAGAACTCCAGATCCACTGAGCTGCTCCGTGGCTAGACACAGGCCAGGCGTTCCCACAGACGGAGAGTGAGTGCCAGGCCAGACACGGGCCCAGCTGCCCATCACTGTTCATCCTTTAATTACACAATGGGAGCTAAAGTGCATGTCTGGACCCGAAATCACCACTTCCTCCAAAGCAGGTTGTCTGAGGAAGTTGCCTGTCTCGGCTAGTCAGGCAGGAGGAGGGGGAAGGCCCGCGACTCAGACGAGAGTCTGGGTTCATTCTGATCCCACCAGCAGCCCCGTCTGCCTCGGAGCCACATTCCCCGGTGCTTCCGCCTCCCCACAGCTGGAACTCAAACCTCAGGCTCCCTTTCCAGAACTCAGATTGGAAGGCCTGCCCTGTTTTCTCCACCTCCCATAACAGACTGAGTGGCTGCAACAGCAGGTTCTTATTCTCACAGTTCTGAGGCTGAAAGTTGGAGATCAGGGTGCCCGCAGGGTCAGAATCTGGTGAGAGCCCCCTCCTGGCTTCCAGAGGGCTGCTCAGAGCTCCAGCTGCGCCAGTCCCAGTCTGTTTCCAACGTATGACAAGGTCAAGTGCAGCGTGATCAGACGCTTGGCTTTATACGCACGCACACACGCACGCACACACACATACACACACAAGTGTACACATGGATCACAATTCATTTTGCTAAAAAACTGAACAGAACTCCGGTTGGTATAGGTCTGTTAGCGTTTTGAAAAACATCTTTCCCCCTTTTTGGATTGAGGCCAGATTATGCTGTTCCCAGAGAACCAGGACAGGATCATATAGAGGCTTTTTTTCTTCTTCTTGATTTATGGGTTTTTCTTAAAAAGAAATGGAATTTGGATTAATTCATTCTCAACAGTGAAAAATACTACTTTTTCCCCCCCAGAGTAGCTGCCTTGGTTCTGTTCAGTATTTGGAACACCAAATGTACCAAATCTTCTTAAAGAGATAAAGGGAGGGATGCCTGGGTGGCTCAGTGGATTAAGCCGCTGCCTTCCGGTCAGGTCATGATCTCAGGGTCCTGGGATCAAGTCCCGCATCCATCTGGCTCTCTGCTCAGCTGGGAGCCTGCTTCCCCTCCTCTCTCTCTCTGTCTGCCTCTCTGCCTACTTGTGATCTCTCTCTCTCTAAAATAAATAAATAAGATCATTTAAAAAAAAGAGAGAGCGAGATAAAGGGAACAGCTTCTCTTTTCCAGCTTGGTCCTATAAATCATGTCCCAGAGGACAAGCCATGCAGCCCCAAAGAGTCCTCCAGGACACTTCCTGGGACCCCACGCCTGACCCTTCCATGTTACGTCCTAGTCTTGCTAGCGACCTTGTAGACTTGCGGAACACTGAGTGCCAAAACACACTAAAATGACAGTTCAAGGCCACAATAAAGGGCCACCACAAGTCATAGGATTTCTTGTCCTACAAAGGGACAGTACAAGACCTCTCAGAGGTTAGAGGTCCCTTCAAGCTGGAACATCCAGGGAGGACTTTAGAGAGGAGGTAAAATGGTGGCTGGCCTATGGGATGTGCACCAGATGGGCTTGTCAAGAAAAGCATGGAAGGCTTTCCAAGAAAGGGGGTGAGCACAAAGGCAAGGAGAGCAGACTGATCGGAAAGCTTCCCCGAAATTGGGGTCCGGTGACCAGACCATGGTCATGAGCACACTACGAAGGCACACGCACGAGTTCTGTCTTTCCACAGTGTCAGCTTGATTCAATCATAAAGCAAAATTAATTCACCATGACGGAGCAGATTTGGGATCCTAAGCTCAGTGACAAGTCATCACGTGATTAAACTTGGCTTCTTACACAGCACGCAGAGCAGGACAGAAGACAAGCCTCAACAAAGGAGATAACAGAAGGGGGCAGGAAGTGAACGGACCAAACATGAAGGCAGTCTGTGGGCGGGCAGTTGAGATAAGACCTCGGTCTGGTCCCACTCAGCTCTCAGCACGGACTGCTTCTGATGTGCAAAGCTGGGAAGGCTCTCGGTTCTATTTGGAGATCAATCTGGCAAAGCCTTGCCTTTTTAAGTGGTCAGACATAGAGGGGTTAGGTCTGAAGAGTCTGACAGTTTGCTGCCCAAATCCTTCCCTTTTTAAAGGGATTGCATCAGTCTTGGGTCCCTGCAGGTGTCCTCTGGTTCTGCTCGTTATCAGTTCTGGGTGTCCGCTGACGTTGGTCTCGGATGTCCCCTAGCTGGGGTACCTTAACTGCTTGCATCATTGCTTGACATGAGAGACTCCATTTTGCTCTCTACAACTGCAAAGGAAAGTTTTCTAGGACGTAATGGGAGAAGAGGGGTTGGACTTCGTCCAGGAGGCAAGAGGGCGGAAAGGGAAGGTGTTATAGATTTTTGAGTAGGAAAGAGAGCAAACGGCTAATATTATAGTGCAATACCTCTTAAGATATTGGCAGGGGGCCCAAGTTATGTGCAAATTATGCTCAAAAAGCTTTTCCATAAAGATCCAGGGCAGCCCCAAGCCCTGCAAGGCTCAGCTGGGTGAGGTCTGCCTGGAGCTGCAGAGAAAGGCGAGCAGATCCCTCATTCATCCTTCTCTCTGGAATCGCTCTGGATGACGACGTTTCTTATTTGCCTGCTCGTAATCTTCAGTGAATTAAGTATGGAAATATATTGTTTACTATTTTTTTTCATATAATGTTTTAAACCAGAATCTGGACTCTTGAAACTATCAGCATTATATTTTTTATTATGACTGATTCGATGGCCACCTTGCCTACTAGATGATAAGCTCAAGACGCAGACAGGGTTTTCTTTATTTCTGTCCCCTTAACCCCACCCGCACAGAGGCTTGTGGGGATACCTGGGTGGCTCAGTCGGCTGAGTGTCTCCCTTCAGCTCTGGTCACGATCTCAGGGTCCCGTGACTGAGCCCCGCATCGGGCTCCAGCTCAGCTCAGAATCTGCTTGAGATTCTCTCTCTCCCTCTCCTCCTCCCCGCTTCTCTCCCTCTCTCTCCTAAATAATTTTTTTTTAAGAAGAGCTAAACAGATGATGAATTTGTAGAACCGGGTAGTAGTATCTTTATTACCACACTGTTTGCTCTACTCAAGGCATTGTAAGTGACTTACTATGTTTTAGAGGTTAAGTCACAAAAGTGGCTATCTTCCATTTACTTTAAAAAAAAAAAAAAAGACTGTCAGGCCCTGTAATCTGGATTTTTTTTTTAAAGAAAGTGTTAACTCTGGGATTTCTTGCTAAACATTTATTCAGCAGAGCTTGGTGGCAGAGAATTCTTTGAAACAGGTCAGATCCTAGAGCCCACTGAATAGGTCCTCTACCTTCAGCCCACGCTGACTGATGCCAAGGACACAGGAATGCCTGTCCCACCTGCTGGGGACACTACCCTCCTCCCGATAGTGCACCTGCTGATAGAAGCCAGTACGTAAATCTGCAAGCCCAAGCTAACCTTGCAAAACAACCTCATTGCACTCCCCAGAAAGCAGATGGTGACAGTCACAGCATGCAGGACATTTCCTAAAGAGCACCTTTGGGATGGCCCTCTACGGGAGAAGGAAGGAAGCCAGGCTGGGCAGAAGGAGGAGGTGGGGAACCGCCAATTACAAGTTCTCAGCTGACCCCACAGGGAGCTCTGAAGTTGGGACGGCCACTCCAGGTTGTCCCCAGGGGACAAGTGCCACATTTTTATACTTGTCCCCAGTGGCTGGATGTGGACCATCCCCTAGAAGGGGTATAATCTTGAGCAAGACAGCAGGGAATGACAGCTCCCAGAGAAGTCAGCTGCCACAGCAGCCCCAGCAACTGGGGGAGAAGTCCTCCTGTCCCGAGTGGTTGTCTCGGCAGAGGACAGCATCTGCCACAGTCTTGACTGGTCTGTGAAGGTACATGGGCGCTTGTAGCCAGGCACTCAGAGAGCAGAGAGGGGGAAGAAGAAGAGTGGTTTGGAGACACATATGGAGCCACGTCTCATTCTGCTACTTACAATCATCAGCTGATAAATAGCATCAAACTTTTTGAGTCTCAGTTTCTTCATCTGTAAAATGGGAATAATAATATCCACCCTAGAGGGTTTTTATGAAGAACCCAGAAATATGAACAATGTCCTGGCCCAGCAGACACTGCAAATGGTGCTGGTAATGGATGGCCACAGTCACTGTCCTTATTTTAGCAGCTGTGACAACAGGGACGCTACCGTGGTATTGGTGCCAGATGCTCTCAGGTGGGAGCTATGCCAAAGTCTGGGTTGTGAGCCATTGGGTTCATGGACCGCTGGGCTCCAGAAGGTCTGTGACAATGGCTGGTCCTTAAATCTCAAGCCAGTGTCCTGCTGGGTCCAAGGACAATGCTATAGAGATAACACCAGAACAAAGAACAATACCGGGAAAGGGGTTTCAGCTGTACTTGCCAGCAGAACACATGGAAGGCTCCATGTGCCAGGCACCAAGAGGCTGGGCCATGGGGGCCAGGGAGGGGTGGCAGTCACTCTGCAGGCTATGGGCATCCTCGTGCTGCTGGCCTGGCCAACGGGTGTGACCACATGACAGATTAGGGTGTCTGAGTTCACTCTTTCCTCGTTCAGTCAGCAAGTAGAAAGCCATCTAGCTGGGATGATTTCTGAGCATTCGGCAAGTTTAGAGGGCAATACCATAGTCAAGGCCACTGTGAGTGGACGCCAGGGCTCCGAGCCTCTGTCTGACTGGGTGCCTCCTTTGGGAGCACGGTTCCATGCTGAGATATCTCGTTTTCACTGCCCTCCCAGACAGGAGGTCCCCCGTGGTAATACCCGGGCTCTGGAATTAGAAAAGCCTGATTCCTCAGGTTGAATCCTATCTTCATCCTTCATCAACTGTGGACCCTGGCCGAGTGTCCACATCCTCTGGGAAAACCTCCCAAATCCCACCGATAGTTAAATAAGTTGGGCTTGGGGCAGCTGGGTGGCTCAGTCGGTTAAGCGTCTGCCTTCAGCTCAGGTCATGATTCCAAAGTCCTGGGATCAAGACCCACATCTGGCTCCCTGCTCAGCAGGGAACCTGCTTCTTCCTCTCCTGCTCCCCCTGCTTGTGCTCTCTCTCTCTCTCTCTGTGTCAAATAAATAAATAAATCTCTTAAAAATAGTAATAAAGTAAGTTGGGCTTATTACTCATTATGGTGAAGAAGAACACATGCTTGGGGTGTCTCGGCAAGAGGGAGCTAGAAGGGACCAATCATGGGGTCTGAGTTCGGCCGGTGGTTTGGGGGAGGGCTCCGGAAGAGGGGGTCTCCTTTGGATTGGATGTTGTTAGAAAGTGGGGACAAGTCTACAAGTGGGTGTCTCGGTGAACCAGTCTATAAGGAGGGCTACAACGAAGACCCGGCTGTGAAGAAGCTACAAGCACTTGTTTGAGGGGGTGTCCTATTTTGTGGGTGGCATAGTGACTCTGTCCCTGTGCTTAGACAAAATGAAGTGGCCTCGCTTGGTTCCATCTTACCCTGGCTCAGGTGCCCTTGTGTGCGGCTGCTCTCCTGTGAGAGTGTGTACGTCCCGCAGGGGAACACAGGCTAGCTGTGAACAGAAGGCCAGCTTCCAAATGCCAGGGTTTGCTCTGTGTTCTGTCCTTGTATAAATTCCTCCAACTGTAAAAGGGGAGCACGAAGATCTACCCAGAGGGCGCTTTTGAAGAATAAAGGAGATAAATACAGAGCACAGAGCGGGAGCTCATTCCAGGTCCGTTCCAGGTTACCCCGCTAGCCTATGATGTGCAGGGCTCAAACACCCCTTTTCCAGCTTAGAAACTGGGTCAGAACAGGACAGCACATTCTGGTGAAAACTGGAGGTGAAACAGCCATCCACCACGACTGCAGCTCAGATCCCCGCTCGGGGTCGCCGCTCTGCCCCTCAGGGCTGGCCCCTTCTGCGGATCCTTCAGCAGCAGCTAAGTGCTGGAGGTGAAAACCAACTGGCAGGTTCAGGCCGGGCTCCACGCAGTGGTGGAGTACTGCCCGGGACATGGGGGGGTGGGGGGGAGCGGCCACCACCAGGACCTGGGGGTCCCTCCAGGACCAGCGGGTGCAGGGGTCACTGTGGGGACCACCATCCCTGTGTTTCACTTGGCGACGTTCGCACTGAACTCAAGGAGGGCGAGGCCTCAGACACCGAATCCAGGGCATCCCCCTCGGGGGGCACGGAGTGCAGCCTGACGCTGAGCCAGGGACAGAGTTCGAACCAAGCGCTTCTGTTTCCCACACATAGTCTTGTCTGATAATAGTAGAGGTAATCACAAGTGAGATTTCCAGAATAAAGCCCACCCAGGCTGAGTTGCCCAAATTATACCCTCTCCCTAGTAATTGCAGGGTTGTTCGGGGCTTGCATCTGGCTCATAACAGCATTTCCATGAGGACCAGACTGCGTGCCCCCTCTCATTTGGAGGAACAAAAGGAAAATTCCACACTCCAAAGGCCCCGCTTCCCCATTTAGGGCAGTAGAAAAGCATCAGATGTGGAATCTCAGGCCAGTTTCTTCTCAGCTGTGTGGATCGGGATACATTCAGCCTCAACATGCTTAGCAGGAAAATGGGAATAACCAAACTGCTCCATCCTTCCTACCGCCCAAGACAATTGCAAAAATCGAATGCCACACTCACATGCGAGCACATACAGAGCTCTACAAAGAACTACAATGTGAAATATAAAAATGGTTCTGGGGCGCCTGGGTTGTTCAGGCAATTGGGCACCAGACTCTTGGTTTTGGCTCAGGTCGCAATCTCGGGGTCATAGCATGGAGCCCCTGTGTTGGGTTGCACACTCAGCCAGGAGTCTGCTTGAGGATTCTCCATCGCCCTCTGACCTTCCCCCCGTAAAATAAATCTTAAAAATTATTCCTATATAATGATTTTTGTTTACCAGCAAACAAAACAGATCTGCGGCTGCAACGTGAGAGTCACTCTACGACTAGAGCTCCGTGGCGAACCAGCTAATGCTCTTCCTCATTATGTGCTCCCGAGGGTCATTCCAGGACTCTGCAATTTTCAAAGTCATCGAAGAAAAGCTATGATGTCTGAGCTCTGCTTACTGAGTTAAAGAAGTTGGGTTACTACATATTACTTGATCAATGCACTGAGCAAAGATACACAGAGGGTCTGCTCTGCCTGAGCCTCAGCTCTAGGAGCTGGGGAGTCATGTTGGGAAATAAGGCCATCAGAGAGCCCTGGAACCAATTCCTCTGGCTGCGCCATGACCGTCCGTGGCCTAGGCGAGGCCTGCAGACGCCCAGCACTCCCACGAGGCCCGACCACCAGGAATCAAGGACTCTGAGCCTCAGCAAACAGACCCACTGACGGCAGCCTTGGGCAGAGGGTGGCTGGGATCCAGACAGCGCAGCTGCTCCCAAGAAGGGTCCCCAGACTGGGGGAGCATCCTCACTCTGTCTCAGGCAGGGTCAGAGTTCAGGGGGGCTTTTCCTCTCCACACAGACCCAGGGCTGCCCAGAGCTGGGCTCAGATCTACTGCTTTCCCTGAGAGCAACTCCACAGTTCACCGTCCACAGAGAGAGTCTCCCTCCCGACTTGCCCTCCTCTCCCTGAGCAGACACAAAGTGCTCTGTCCCCAGGACCTTCTGCCCCTTCCAGTGTCTTACGATTACGGAATCTGGGAGAAACCATGATCCCTGGCAGTCTGTTCCGCCATCTGAATTATTTAGTGTCGCTCCAGCCCAGGGTCACTGCTGGCCCCACAGGATCGTTCAAGTTGGGCTGTTCATCAGCAGGATCGCTCGTGCGGGCCTTCGGCTCTGGAGCACAACATCTGGGGCTTCCCTAGGTCTCCCAGTATACGGGGCAGACAGCCTCCCCATTCTCTTGGGTCACCAGATGGGTAATGATCAGAGCTCTCTCTCTGTCTGTCTCTCTCTGTCTCTCTCTCTCTCTCTCTCTCTCTCTCTCACACACACACACACACACACACACACACACACACACAAGCACATCCCCCAAGCACGAACCTTAATTCTCAGTCATTACCGTATGTTGAAGGGAAGGGTAAACAGCATTTTCCTCCGTGCACTGGGCCTGCCCGATACCCCAGCAGAGCAGGCGAGCGCCCTATTGTTCGTCCTGCTCTAAGACACTGCCCTGTCGGTGCATAAGAGACAGGACCCATTCCAGGCCCCCCCCCGCCCCACCCCGACCCCGCACCTGTCATGCCCACCACTTAATCCCCCAAAGACCTCGAAGACGCTTTCCTTTATGTTCCCCTGCACTCACTAGGTCAGGTCACATTCCTGAGATCATCAATACTCTTGTCCCAGTAACCCCCAGGGGTTCTGCCAGTGCAGTTACGCAGGCAGTAAAAGAATCGTTCTCGCCAGGCTGACGCTGCTGAACGTAAATGTTGCCGAAGGCCTGAAAGGGCAGAGCCATGCGCCTGGGTGAGCTCATTAAGCAGTGGTCCTGCAGGGTCCCCTCTGAAGCATCGGGGTCACACCCCACCCCCAGAGCTCCCCCCACTGCTCTGCAACCCAGCCCAGCCTTAGCCTGGGCGTCTTATCCAGGCACAAGCCAGAGGACCCATGGTTAATGGTCAAGGCTGATAGGACACGCCCCGGGGACCCTACCCCACCCCAGATCTGTGTGCCCCCCCAGGCTCCCGCGACCCGCTGCCCCAGGGTGGATGTGAGCCCAGAACACAGCACTGAGTGAGCCCAGGCCCGGGGCCAGGTGCTGGAGCCTACAGCAGAGGTGGCTTGTACTCCAGCTGGTTCCAAAACACTGAGAAAATTCTCTGCCTCCAGCTAGAATTTAGGACTCAGAGAGGAACAGGGCCCAGCTTGGGGTGGAGGGGGCGGTGCTAAGTGAAGCCCTGGGGGAAGAAGGCATATGTCCGCAAGGTGCAGTTTTCAAGGCAGTAGGTAGCAAATCCCACACTCTGTGGTTTCCGTGATCAGTGTGGCTGGGAAGCATCTGAGGCCTGGGAGAAAACAGCCCCACTCAGCTCTGCTGTGGTCAGTGTCCACCTGGAGTTTTCGGCTTTTGGTTTTCCAGGAGTTCTGCAGCTCACCCTTTCAGGAGAGCCCCCTGCACAGAGAAGGGTGAGGGTTTTGCAGCCATGTCTGGGAAGAAGGGCCAAGACCTGACCTACGGAGGACGGGCCCAGAGCACAGCAGACATCAGCCTCCAACCTCCATGGGGCAGCAGGCGTTACGGGAAGAGGCCTTTCCCCTACGAGAGCCCTGTCCAAAGCTGGAAATGGTGCTTTTGCAAGGGAGTACGTGTCCTGTCTCTGGAGGAACGCAAACAGGGGCAGAATATTCTGGAAAAACCCATCCACGGCAAGTTGGGACTGTGTCGGCTTGAGGTCTCTCCCACTCAAGAAGCCCTGGGCTCCGAGTCTGGGGATGGGTGAGCTGCTCGTAGAGGGAGGGAGGGTCCCGGCCTTCCTGGGGCATCAAAGCCTCCTGCCCCTCCAGGGCATTCCTGAGCAGCTCTTACCGCCCAGCTCTGAAGGGAGAACAATCATCCAGAGCTTAAACCAAGACATCTTGTGGCGGAACCACAGGCTTTGAACGCATCCTTGCTCCTGCCCGCTGCCCTGAAAGCTCCCAGGGACTCCCTGGGCTAGAAGATGGGGGGAGGCGGGGAGGCGGGCCTGCACCATTCTCAAGCCTCTGACGGAGGGAGCAACGGGCATCTGGGACAGACTGCTTCGACTCCCAGTCACTTCAAACCCTCCAGAACAGCCGTGACTTCGCGGGATTCTACAAAGGAACTACAGGACACCATGCCACCTTGATGCCTCGTCAAGTTGTCATCTTAGAAGCCGTGACATTTCAGATGTCGTCATTCCTCAGGGAAGCCCCTTCCCATGTTTCAGTTCCCAAATAAACTCAAAGTTGAAGGAATCCTCTAGCTTTCTGGTTTAACTAATTGTGGTTAAACTGCTCGGGGCCTCCATTTTCTCATCTGACCCTGCATGGAGTGTGTGTGTGTGTGTGTGTGTGTGTGTGTGTGTGCGCGCGCATGCATGCACGTGTGTGTGAACTTACATACATTCATGCCTAGACATTTGCACAGAGGCCATCAGCCAACGGGACAGCGAGCTCAGGTCCGGCAATCCACCTCTTGCTTCGGTTTAAAATAAAGCTGAGAAAGACACCTCCACCTGCTGGGTCTCCTCTGACTTCCAAAGTCTCAGCATGAGCTCTCTCAGACCAGGATTCCTAACTGGAGGTGTTGATACGAAGGCCAAGTGATCTCTTATAAAGGAATCTACGGAGGGAGCTTCTAGCCGGAGGCGCCGGTGCACACACACCCACACACGGACTCCTGGTACAAGTAGTCTCGGAGGACACGCACCGTGTTTGACTCTACTTGGTATTCCTAGCGCTGAGCACGGGGCCTGGCACAAGGTGGTTGCTCAGTGAAGGGCCAGGGAGGAATGGATCGTGAACGGAAAGAACAAACAGCTATAAACCCTACTGGAGCTACTGCCAATGTTCTGGAAACATATGCCCTTCCAGTTATGCCTCAGATCTGTAACTGAATGTTTAGTTAATAACTAAAGTATCTGAAGAACTTTTTGTTGGAGAAAGAGCCGGGCGGGGAGCAGCCTGCGTTCTTACTTCTGCTCCAAATGATCTGTGTGATGCTGGGCAGCCCCCAGCCCCCACAGACCTCAGTTTTCCATCTTTAAAATGATGGGGTCAGGTTGAATGACCTCTGACCTCCCTCCCACATCCAGTAGTATAAGGAAATTAAAAACAACACCGTTTTACAGAAAATAATAGTCATTCTAATGACATCAGCTTCGATGTAAAAATAATGTTCACAATCTTCTTTTTTATATTCCTTAACTTGAATTCCCTTTTTTTTTTTTCTGTTTGTTTGTTTTCCAAGAAGCAGTAGCAAAGGTAAAGAACTACCCTTGGCCACCTTTAGAAGCCTGACATGCACCTGTCCTGTTAGGCCTACCTGAGCCAGGAGGAACATTGGAACTCATTCACAACTGCTCCTTGGACACCCTGAGTAAACCTGGAAACTCAGAGAAACCACCTTTTGAGGAAATCATGAGCCCTGCTGGGTCCATCCTGAGCTCCATCCCAGAGTACCAAGAAATAGAGCAACAGAAACTGGGCAGTATGCATACGGGTTTTGGAGTCCCTTTTCCAAAGCCCAGCCCCCCTCCGTATCTTGTGATTCAGGGGAGAGGAAGGTGGCTTCTCTCAGGGTCAAATGTGACTTTACCAGTGACGGGTTCATGCTGAGAGACACCCAGCGGGTGCAGATCTCTGGGATGGAAAGATGCTCTCCTATGAGACTCTGCCACCCACTACCTTATGGGCCTAAAAACTTGGTGGCCTCCCTAAGAGAAATGAACTTGGCTTTGGGCCCCATCCCACCAAGACCAAAGTCCTTCAGTAAGAGGGAGAGAAAAATCAGCCCCACCCTGAGAAGGTGCTCAGGTTCTCTGTAAAATCATTCTTAGCTAGAAGGTTCCTTGAATTCAGCCCTAAAGAACTGGAAAGTGATTGGCATCAGCAAAGGGTATTCTAGGGGGCACCACTTAATGTCTTCTAGCCAAGCCAGCAAAATACCCTAAATTCCTTGAAAGGCTTGGGGTGGGGGCAGGTCATGGGAGAACCAGGCCAGTGAGGACACTGTTTACCAAGTATGTCACGACACGAGTGTCCAGCTGGTAGGGAGAAAGCCCTCCCCAGACCAATGACCACATGCTGGCAGTGACCAGAGGTGTGAGGTCACGGACTATGGCTGCCCCGCCCCCCTTGAAGTCACTTCAGGTCAGACAGAGCTAAGCAAGAGAAACAGCTATGGACTTGGATCAGGCAGGACATAGGAGACAAACCTGAACAGCTACCCAGGGGTCCCCCAGGAACAGCCCAGAGTCCACAAGGCAAGTCAGTTTGCCAGGTGGGTTTCCAGAGCCGAAGATTCTTCCTTGCTTCTGCGGGTCCCTGTTGCAGGTCGACAGCGTCCACTTCTGGGGGCAGAATCGGCTACATAGCTTAGGGATCCATCATTGAAAAACCATGGGCTTCCTGTGCAAAAATTGAAAATCTCGAGATGGCCACAGCATTATATGCCCACGAAGCCGGCTCTGGCTCTGAGCCTGTGCGAGTCCTTCTCACAGCAATTCACCTTCACAGTCTGAGGACAAGTTAATCATCAACAGCATTTCCAGCGGCTCTAAAAAAACGAACTCCAGCAACTAAAATGCTCCCATTCTGCGGATATTTATGGAGCACTGACCTGGTGCCAGGCACCCAGCAGTGATCAAAGGCTGGGCCTTCGTGGCGCTTACATTCGAGCAGAGGAAGAAGCGTGTTGCTCCCAACCTCCCCAAACCTGCCAGAGATGGCTTGCAGGCCGGCAGACTCCGTGGGAGCTCCTTCATGAAACGATTGTCCCTGAAAGTCATACCATTCAAGATGAGATTGTTCCGTGAAGGTTTCTCACATACGCTGCTGGTTGTCTGCAGAGCAAAGCGAGCAGATCTCCCATGGAAGGTCCTCATGGAGTCCGTTGTTCAAGTTCATTCAGTGCTTGGGCCGGGCCCAGGTCTGGATGGCTTGCGTACAAATAATTACAAGATGCGTCCTTAGGCAAGAAACAAGAAATGTTGGAGAGGTTGTGGAGAAAGGGGAACCCTCTTACCCTATTGGTAGGAACACAAGTTGGTGCAGTCACTTTGGAAAACAGTGTGGAGATTCCTTAAGAAATTAAAAATAGAGCTACCCTATGACCCAGCAATTGCACTTCTGGGCATTTACCCCAAAAATGTAGTGAAAAGAAGGGCCAAATGCACCTCAATGTTCATAGCAGCAATGGCCACGGTCGCCAAACGGTGGAAAGAACCAAGATGCCCTTCAACGGATGAAAGTAGTGAAAAGAAGGGCCATCTGTACCCCAATGTTCATAGCAGCAATGGCCACAACAGCCAAACTGTGGAAGGAGCTGAGATGCCCTTCCACGGACGAATAGATAAAGAAGGTGTGGGTCATATATGCAATGGAAAATTACGCAGCTATCAGAAAGGATGAACACCCAACATTTGCATTGACACAGATGGAACTGGAGGAGATTATACTGAATGAAATAAGTAAAGCAGAGAAAATAAATTAACATATGGTTTCACTTATTTGTGGAACATAGGAATAACATGGAGGACATTAGGAGAAGGAAGGAAAAAATGAAGGGGCCTGGGGAATCAGAGGGGAAGACGAGCCATGAGAGACTAATGGAGTCCAGGAAATAGACTGAGGGTTTAGAGGGGAGGTGGGTGGGGACGGGTGAGCCCGGTGATGGGTTTTGAAGGCACATACTGCAATGAGCACTGGGTGTTACACATAAACAATGAATCATGGAACACTGCATCAAAAACTAATGATGTACTGTATAGTGACTAACACAACATTAAAAAAAAAAAAAAAGGATGAGTCCTTAGACTCCAAAGATCACATTATTTTAGGTGGGAGTCGTGTAATTAATTAAAGACTCCTCTAAAGAGGGATGAGGATGGTAGGAAAGGCAGAAACAATGTGTCTTGAGCAGAAGAGGGAGATTGAGGAAGTCAGGAAAGACAGATGACATTTGAGCTCTGCTTGGAAGACTGTGTGGGAACAAAACTCAAGCTGTCCCTTCATGGGGGTCTCTCTGAGGAGCACCCCCAGCTCACTCAAGACCTCCTCAGCCCCTGGGGACAACGTCAGTGGGTCTTGCTTCCTGAGAGCTCCACCATCTGGTACTTGAAATCCCCCACACATTTTGGCCCAGAGTCCTCCAGCTGGGGCATGAACATGTTCCATGACAGGGAGCTCATGACCTTTGACTCATGACCTTTTAGACTGTTCTGACTGCTGTAGTATTCTTTTTCTCTTTTGAGCCCAAATCTGCCTTTTGATTTTCTATTGGTTCTGCCCCCGAGAATCCCACAGACTTGACCAATAACTGTCCCTCCCAGAAGCACACTGAACACCTGTGGCATCCCAGCCAGCGTGCTGGCACCGTCTCGGCTGCCAGGATTTCACAGGCTGGCGCGTGGTTTCTGCAATATTGTGGATAAGTGTTGAGGTAACGATAAGGCGGGGTGCTAGAGGACACACAGAGGGGCCCTCTTACCCGGTCTTGAAAGGTCAAGAGGAGGCTGCCCATAGGAAGCGATATTTACTCCAAGGCCTGCAGTACCACACCCAGCTAGGCCCCAAAGGCCCAGAGAAGCAGCCACTACTCACGAGAAATGGAAAGACTATTGCCTTTTGAATTGCATGTTTATTATCCAGAAGCGAATACTAGAGGCTTCTAATTGTGGCAGCCCTGCCCCCTGTTCAGTGAAATACCCAGATGTGGAAAGGAGCGTCACCACAGAGAGGTCCCAGGGATGGGGAGGGTAGCAGGGTGCTCTCTTGCCCCACCCCAGGACCTGCTCACGTAGGCAGCACACAGTAGGTGTACAATCCGTGTGTGTGGAATGGACTGGGCAGCCTTTGGGTGATTTCCCAAGCATGGTCCTGATGCTTTCCAACGAGCTTTGCTGTGAAAGTTTGGGGAAGCCAGGGTATGGTGAGGGACGATGGAGAGAAAGGGTAGGCACGGGACCTTCACTTTAGGAAGCAGATGAAAGACAGTATGCCTTCACATGGTCGCCCTCCCACCAGATCTGGGCCCCGAGCAGCACAGACTTCGGAGGATGAGCTCGGTCAAGATGGGCTTTAGCTCCTAAAGGCACAATGACAATGTATAGGAAGCAGGAGGTTTCCCCAAAAGAGGAAACCCTGGTCATTCCTTGAGGAAGAGCTTTTTAAATCCTACTCAGAGCCTGTCTGTCTTTGGGAGGGATCCCAAAAGTTTTTCCTCAGGCCCTGAACCCCGTTCCTGGGGGTCCTGACCAGTTGAGCCTCTAGCTCTCTGATTCCTGGACCACCAGGATCTGATAGGCTAGGCCACTCCCTCCAGGAGGCAAAGTCAGATCTCCTTGAACTCAAATGACATTTCAACTCTTGGTCTGGTCACCAAGGAGGGGCCTGACAAATCTTCCTGTGGTTTGAAGACGATGCGTCCCAGGACCCTTGGGGATCTTTCCCAGATGCCTGTTTCCAGCCCCACTCTGAAATCAACTTTCTGCTTCCAAACAAGGTAAGCCAAGGGACCATGCCTGGCCTCCCCTCCTACCACTGACCACCACAGCACAGTCTCCCCCGGCCTAGAGGCCATCAGGCCACAGACCCCAAGCGTGGCCCAGACTCTTCAGAACATGGAATCTGGCACAGCTGAGTGGATTCAGACCTCTGTTTCCAAGTCGCTTGGAGAAAACCTGCCAAAGCCAGCCGGCCAAGTCTCCACTGAGCAGCCAGCCCTCCCCAGGATACTGCCCCAGGTCCCATCAAGGTCAGGCATGACCAGAAACTCAAGTTTGGGGTTGGCTCTCTGAAAAATCTGAAATGTGGGGAGTTTACCTCTGAGTGAGAATTTCCATACCACTCCCCTGCCCTGGGCTTCTGCCCAGACAATACAAGTTTTGTTCTTATTTAACAAGAAAGTAAAACCAAACCAAAACAAAAACAAAAACTGGAGCCAACCCCAAACAAAGGCCTCTCCTCTAGTCAAATCCTGCAGTCCAGGTAAGCTCAGCTCCCACCTCATGCCCAGAAAACCAGTTTGCCCAGACCTAAAGCGATTACCAGCTCCCTTGGTGCATTGGGTACATTCCTGCAGAAACAGAGCTCTGGGCTCTTGCTCTCAGAGGCCCTGTGGTCAAGTCTCCTCATTTCTTTGTTGTCCCTTTCCATGCTGGAGTCTTGGTTTTGCTGAGCTCATAAAGGCAGGAACTTGCCTTCTCAGGTTACAAATGCAGCGGCTAATTCCTGGGTCATGTGTGCGCGCGCACACACACACACACACACACACACACACACAGTATAATGGCTGGATCTTTCCAGCATACGTTTCTTGATGGCATAGGCGTTATCAGCATTTTGCCTGGCATTTGCTTCCCCTGTAAAAGTTACCAACTCCCCTTCCTTCTGTGGCCATCCATGTCAGCGAGGGGGGTTTGGGCAGGCTCTCCCTGGCTCTGGGCCCTAGCCAGCCAGCTCTTTAATCTGTGTCGCCTTGGTCAACAGACGGATACAGGGTCCGTCAACGGACGGATACAGGGTCCGTCCAGCCTCTGCTGAGGACTCGTGAACATCGTGCTCCTAGGAAGAAAGCCACCTGCTTCCCCGACGTCCCTCAGCACTCAGGGGCTCAGTTCCCGCTACCACGTCCTCTGGACCCCCAGTGGTGGGTGCTTCCTTCCTGAGCGCGCATTCACCCTATGCAATCCGGACAATCTCCTCTTTATTCAAGCTATTCTTCGATCACTTAGCCAAGCACCTACTCTGTACCAGACCCTACTCGAGACGCTGAGGTTGCAAGAATGATGCGACACCTCGAGGAGGTTACAGTTGAAAAAAAGAAACTCTTGACGAACAAGAGTGACTATTATATACTCCCCTATGCAGGACATTTATTCCTCCTCTACTTGGTGCTTCAAGGGCTAAGATGAACCCACTAGAGGGAACATAACCAAGATTTACTGAGGACTTCAGATAAGCTGGGCTCTCTGCCGAGTACTTGGGTTGATCTTATTTAATCTTCAAAATTATTTCCATCCTACAAATAGAAAACCTGAGATGGTTGAGAATAAAAGCAATTGGCCCAAAAATGCACAGATGGGGAGCACCTGGGTGGCTCAGTCAGTTAAGGGTCTGCTTTCATCTCAGGTCACGATCCCAGAGTCCTGGGATCGAGTCCCGCGTCTGGCTCCCCGTTCTGAAGGGAGTCTGCGTCTCCCTCTGCCCCTCCTCCCACTCATTCTCTCAATCTCTCATGAGTCAACCTTAGGAGGATGCTGAGCCTTCCGAATTTTCTTGGCTAACCAGTGAGGCTTCTTTCTAGTTGGTCGCCGTGTCCCGGAAGCAGGCTGGACCACCAGCCTCCTGGAAAACTCATGGCTTTCTAAGTCTGATTAGCACCCCTTTTCCCTTTGAGTTGTTTATGCCTTCCTTGCAGTTCATCTTTGTTCTTTCCAACTTGGCAGGGAACCAACTCTACAGTCTGTGATTTCTACCATTACCCATGAAGTAAAAACTTTGAACAATTCTCCCTTGGCAGAGCTGAACGCACCTTCCGAGAAACCCGGCTGGCTAATTTATGTTGCTGTTATCTTGTGCCTGGAGCCTGGATCTCCATGTGGCCTACGATTCTAGACTTAGAGGAAATCTGTAGCCTCAATATCGTTCAGTCTAGAGAAGGGGGATGGATAGATGGATCCTCCCATTTAGGGTCAGCCTGGTTATGTGACCAGATATCACACTTTCCCTTATTTGGCAACTGCTGAAGAATGTGTATTTTACCAGTGACTTTTTGTTAGCACTCATATAAATAATACTTTTTATTCTGTCAGAGTCCCATTTATAATCTTTCTGCCATTAAAAAGCAAATGCATTCCTGCATTCCTTTTAGGTGCCTCCAGAAGGTTTCAACTGTTTACCCAAAGGTCAAACAAGTTCTGGAATGAAATGAAATCAATCATTAACCAAGTGATGAGAAACTTGCTTCTGGTAACATTTGTTTCTTCCCTTTTCAGGATTCAAGAGAAGAAAAATAGCTCTCAATGACAGCCAAGGGACAGAGGTCCTAGAGTCGTAAAAGCCCAAGGTCTGGTTCCATAGCCCTTCGAACTGTACTTTCAGGTCACAATTTCTAAAATAGAAAACCATTGGGGCCATTCATGCCAGGCTCCCAAACCAGGATCCAAAACCACCCATCTTCCTCCAGCACTCAATGCTCAGCCTACAGTCCCTGCGGTTGCACACATCCAGCCATGCAGGTGGTCCTGGGGAGGACCAGCCTTGGAAACGTGCTCCTGCTCCTGCCTGCTCATCCCAGGATCCCTGGGAGTACTTCCCCAGACAGCTTGTTGGGCCAAGCTTCTACGGGGGCCTGAGAAGGCCTCCTCTCCGTTGGTATTGTCAGGGCCCAAAGCCCTGCCTTATTGGAGCACTTTCTGAACCTCCCCAGATTCAGCCCCTCTGATAAAAATAGCTCATTACTCGTCACTGCTGCGTCACACATAAGTCATGTCAAAATGGCAGTTTCCCTGCTTCCTTCTTCCCAGGCACCTAAGGACCACTGGAACCTCTATGCAGACCCAGCCGTTCTGTAATCACCCTCCCCCTTGTTCCCCACAGCAGCTGTTCGAAATCTCTGTCATTTCCTCAGGTCTCTTAGAAGCGGGTGCTCCCTCCGGAGCGTGACCTGATAACACACACTGAGGCGGCTTAGTCAGTTAAGCATCCAGCTCTTGATTTCGGCTCAGGTCATGATCTCAGGGTCGTGCTCGAGCCCCACATTGGGCTCTGTGCTCAGTGGGGAGTCTGCTTGAGATTCTCTGACCCTGCCCCCAAAATAGATAAATAAATCTTTTTTTTTTTTTAAGGAAGTTGGTTGTCCTTAAATTTCTGTCTTTAATTTATTCATTCATTCATTCATTCATTCATTCATTCATTCATTCATCTGCAGTTCTTTCCAAGCACCATACTGGGCATTAGGGACACAGCAATGACACAGCAGACATGGCTTCTAGGCTCATCGTGAAGCTTATGATCTGGCTTCCAGTCTCCTCTCCCTCCACATACTCTTCCCAGGGCATCTTCTCCCTTCTCCAAGACTTCCATCGCTGCCTGGGCCCTGACGGCTCTCTCTTTGCTCAGCTGGCCCGTAAGTCCGTCCAACCATGCCCACATGGGCATCCTGACTTGTGGCTGGCAATGAGGAAACAAGTCACCATGCAGAGAAAGACAGTTGACCGTCATGACCACGAATCTTATCCCAGAATGCTTTTTATCCTGGAGATGCCTGTTCCAATTCCAGATGAAACCACCATGCTAGGGCTCTCAGAAGTGCTGCTTCTCTTTCCCACCTGTCCAGACATGGATGACATTATTCGAAACAGAGCTAAATCCTGGCTAGAACATTTAGCGAGTCTTTATTCAAGGTTCCAAAAGAACAGAAGGGAATTTGAGGAGCTTGGGTGGCTGAGTTGGTTGAGCATCTGACTCTTGGTTTCAGCTCAGGTCAGAATTTCAGGGTCATGAGATCGAACCCCATGTCAGGCTCCATGCTCAGCACAGAGTCTGCTTGAGATTCTCTCTCTCCCTGGCCTTCTGCCCCTCCCCCACTCAGGCACCCTCTCTCTTTCAAATAAATATCTTAAAAAGAACAGAAGAGAATTTTAACTCACCAGATGTAACTTAACAATCGGCTGTTGGATATGGCTTCTCCTGAAGCCCACTGTCCTGGATGGCCCTCATGGGGTCCCCTCCTAACCTGGCCACCCACCTAAAGCAGAAGTCGTCTCCCCAACCCACAGCACATCACCACCCAGCAAAATCTTAAAATCACCTAAAGCAGTTCTTCAGAAGACAAAGGAGCTCCCTTTCCCTGTTGCCTAAATGCGACTTTCTAAGACCTATCTCCCAGTACTTGCTTTTTCCAAGGAAGGTTGATCTGATGAATGTCTCCTCCCTTCAGGGGAGACTTTCCTCATCCATATAGATTGCAGCCTTTCCCCAAGACCTGAACAGCACACACTAGTCTAACTGTACAGGAAGTACATGGATTGTGGTCTGAGAAGGAAGGTGAGAACCAGAAAGATGGTGTTCATCCAAAGGTATCCCATAGTGGGTGCATATAAAACCATACTCAACACAGACTTCCGGAGCCCTGACTCCAGATCAGCCCATCCTTGCTTATTCTTGCCTTAAATAATGGCACCAGCATTCTCAATGTCACCCAAGCCAGAATCCTAGGGGTCAGCATGGTGCCCCCAACTCATATTCCCATATCTTCTACCTCCTGGATGCCTTTCCGATCTGCCCTCTCTTCCCCATGTTGGTGCCTTGGTTCAGGTCTGGACCAGGACTAGGAAGAATTCTTCCTCACTGACCTTCCTGCCCCTGGCTTCAGTCCATCCTCCACACTGCAGTCAGGGGGATTTTTTTCTAAAATCAGTATCCCACCATATACATAGTTGTCATCCCAGAGCCAGACAGCCTGGATTCAAATCCGTATGAGTTCTGTGACTATGAGCTAGTTGTCTAACATTTTACCACTCAGTTATCCCACCAGGAAGTGATGATAACAGCACTGCCCGGAGTGTGGTCATAGAGATTGTGGTATACTGCTTCTAAAATGGCTCACCCCAAAAGAGAAAAAAAAACAAAATGGCTCCCAATAGTCCCGCCTTCTGGGATGCATGCCCTTGGGTAATGCCCTCCCACTGGCTGAGCACTGGACCCAGTTACTTGCTTCTAATACAGCCGAAAGAGAATACAGCCAAAGTAATGGGATGTTACTTCTAAGATTAGATTATAGAGGATTTGCACTGCTGTCTTGCCCACACTCTTCCTTCCTCTGGCTCTCCTCTCTCACCGGCTCTGATAGAGCAAGCTTCCATGTTGTGACTGCCCTGTGGAGAGGCCTACATGGCAAGGAGCTGAACGTGACTTCAGCCAGTGAGAACAGAATCCTGCCAGCAGCCAAGTGAGGGAGCTGGAGAACAAATCCTTCCCCAGGGGAGCCTGGAGATAAATCAAGTCCCAGCCAACATGTTGCTTACAATTTTAGGAGAGACCCTGAGCCAGACCCTTAGCCACAGCTAAGCTGTGGATTCCTGACTCACGGAAACTGAGAGATAATAAATGTTCTGAGCCACCCAAGTTTTGAGATAATCTGTTATGCAACAAGAGAAAACTGATACAGAGATTAAATTAAATGATACAGATGAAGAGCTTAGAATAGGACCTGATGTAAAGCCAATAAATACTAGCTCTCATTATCATCACTATTATTACTTGTTCAGACATCCTGCTAGATGGAAAGCTCTAGGAGGGGATGGAAGATGCCCGTCTATTTGTCTAATGGGTCCCAAGCTCTTGGTATAATGATAAGCGCAGACTGAGTCTTTTGGTCAACAGGAAATACTGATGAGTGAAAGAATGAGCAGGAAGGAATGAACTGGGTCCTCCAGACTCTCACCACTCAGGCCAGAAAAGGGGCTGCTGAGAGTAGCACGAGTGCCCAGGTTCTCCCTCCAGCCAGAAGATGGACCAAGTAAAGTGGTAAGGGACTGTCCCCCAACAGGCTACAGTACAAACTCCCTTTGTGGTATTTCAGCCTCCTGGAGCCCAGGCTGTATGTTTCCCAGGAGCACAGTCAGCACAAAGCTCCCCCTTGTATTCACCCCGCATCCCTGGAAGGCACAGAGAAAACAATGAAACCATCATCACCCAACTTCTCTCCTGGCCTGTGTGTGGACAGGGAGGGCCGGGGAGCGGCTGTGTTTGTCTTGGCTGGGTAACATCATTTTTCTTCACTGAAGAAATATATTCCAGAGGGCCTAAAAGTAGAAGGTAGTTCTCACCCAAGAGAACTTTTTTCTGCAGAGGCCAGGCCCCACAGTAATACAAAGAAGCTGTATCTCCTACCTTCACATCACGGGGCCCTGCTTTTAGACTCAGTTAAAATGCCCCCTCCTCCATGAAGCCCTCCCCAACTTCCCAGGCTTCTGTTGTGCCCTGGGCCTCATGCCTCCATCTGAGCATGCTGTATTCAAAGCACTAGTGAATGCATTCCCGGAATTGCCGGGCCCACCAGGCCAAGGACCTTGCCCTATTTGCTTTTGTATCTCTCATCTCAGCAGCGCTGGACAAAGTAGGTGCCAATGTTGAATGAATTACAGAGAGCTGTTGCATTCTGAATTCAGGAGTGGCAGAAATAAATCTCTAGAAGGGCTCGAAACCCCCCTTTGCACAAGAATATAGAAAAGATAAGGGGGTTCTGTGTAGTTCATCTTAGAAGGGAGGCTCTTAGCAAGTGCTGTGCCCCTGGGGTAAGGAAGTCAGGACTGCAGAGAGAGACCCCCCTCAGTCTGAGGAATTTCAGCTACTTTCCTACTAGATGGCTTCCCTCCCTGTGCATGAGCAAGGACTCTCCCTTATTCTGATCCAGTGGTTCTCAAAGTGTGGCCCCCAGTCCAGCAGGATCACTTAGGACCTTGCTAGAAATTCAGGTTTTTGGACCCCACCTCAGAACTACTGGATCAGAAACTCTGCAGGCTAGGCCCAGCCATCTGTGTTTTAACCAACCCTCCATGTCATTCTGATGCATGCTTAAGTTTGAAAACCACTATTCCTAAGTTCACTGAAAAAGAAGAACACACATGTGAAAAAGAACTTAGAAATACAACCCAGATCAATTTAAAATTAAGATTAAACGAGAACCTGAGCCAATACCCCTTGTTACCAAATGCCCAGGATCATTGAAACACCCCACTATTCTCTACAAAACAGCTCAACAGGCAATTAGATGAACTCAGCACATTTATTTTCATTGTGCAAAATGAATTTTCATATCCTAAGAGTAACACCAGATGTTTTACCTCTTTTTCCTAATTGATTTTCCAGCCTACAGCAATTCGCCTTTATATTTTCCAGTTGGATCCGAAGCAGCAAGAAGAGTGTGTTCCGGCAGGATTTAGTAAATGCCATGCATTTTAAAACAAGCATAACTCAAGCCGTCATACGTCATCTGGGTGGTTGTCTCCCCAAAATACAAGGAGAAAAAAAAAAAAAAAACACAGAAGCTATAGGTACCAGGCAGATTTGAGCAGGCAGGAAACCCAGAAAAGGCCCTTTCAAAGGGCCGGGTCTCCAGGCTCATGGCTGGTTACAAAGCTGAGTCCTGGGCAGCGAGCCCAGGCCTGAGGTCTTCTCCACAGAGTCCTGCACTCCCTGGTACAGAAGGATTTGCTCCTTGCAAAACCTGCGAGTCAACATTTTATTTTTCAATGGGAAGTTTTGTCTTTAAAACGGAGAAAAGAAAGTCTGAAGGCCTATTCCCCTCTGTGGGCTGAGGGCCTGGCTCCTCTGGAGGCCCCGATCTGGGCAGGTTGAAGTGGGTGAAAGGTCACCAGCAACCAGGTTTGCCTCACACAACAAAAGCCCTTGGGAGTCTGGGAAACGACCAGGAATTAAAGCCACAAGCTTTATAGCAAAATGACTTCAAAAGGAAACTTCTCTGTCTCTGTGGGGTGTAGGGGAGATAGGGAGAAGCAGCAGCTGAGTGCTAGGAAGCCAGAAAGTGATGATTGAAAAAAAAAAAAAAAAAAACAAACACACACATCTTAGGTCATCCAGAGAGGGGGGCACTATTAGCCGCTTTCCCTAGCAGCTGCTGAGAGCTGGCAGGTCTGAGCCCTGCTGCCTGGAGCAGGATTTCAATGTGGTCTCCAAGTAAAACTCTGCCTGGCCCCCTGCCCCCACTAGTTCTGAGAACCCCTGCAGTTGGCTAAGTGTCTGAAGTTGGAGCTCGTCCTGCTTAAATCTCAAAATGTGGCTGCCCCAACTTTAAGGAACAGCCACCCCAAACATCCAGGCTTCTGTCCATGATGTGCCCAGTTTCTGAACTTGGAATACAGCATTCTAGCTTCCATGTAGACACACAGATGAAAATTGGATGACCAAAGGATCAAGTCATGATTTCGACTATCCCCGGCTTCTACCCCAGAGCTCCAGCCCAAAAGTAACAACCCACAACCTTATGGAGTGCTGTGGAACCCTCTGAGGTTGTAAAGGGACGCCAGTAACCGGCCTCCTAGACAGAGAGCTTAGCTCCACACCTGTGATTAACAAAAAAAGATTACCTAAATTTAAAATGCACAAACGACAGCTTTCTAAGTTTCAAGGAGTAGGAAGCAAAGGCCCCACAGACTTAGACGCAGTGTCTTAAAGACATACAGACAGTACAATTAGGTGAAAAGTTTGGGGACTGAGTGCCTGGGTACACCAGTCATCTTCTGGGATGGGGATAGGAGTAATGGTCTCCCATGCCCACCCAAACCCCACACATCCCCCAAAAGGATTTCAGCCTCATTTACCACAAATGGAGTAGTGGCAAGAAAGTATCTTGTCTAGCAGGAGTCTCCCCTTGCCCCAAATTCAAGAGGATAAATTTTTACACGCTATTAAATCACAGGAGCCATTTTATAAACGTCATCATCATAGTCTTTTAATATTTTACATAAAAAACTGTATACACAGCTTATAGAACTTTTATGTAAACATCATAAGCTCACCACTTTGTCATTTGTCAGTTTATTTAAAAAATAAAAAAAACAAGACAACAATTTAGTAGAAGTACCACTGGGTGGGGAAGGGAGGGTGAGAAAGGAGAGACTAGGGGCAGGTTCATTCTCTGTACAAAGATGCAGAGAAAATTTCACATAGCTTTTCAAGACTGCCTTGTGAAGAGGAAAAAAAGGGGAGGGGGGTTAAATAGGTCCCAATACTTGTTACTGCCCTTTATCAAAATAGTGTGCATCTGTGCACAAATAAAATCCCAAAACAGTGTTGCCACTTTTTCAAGAAAACAAAACAAAAATAGTGGTTTCTTTTTCCTCTTTTTTAAGTCATCATCTTTAAAAAAAAAAAAAAAAATCAGAAGTAGATGAGGTTACAGCGCAAAAGGGTGGTCAGAATGCTACTGTCTTATGCAAATGACAAGTGCATTAAGTGTCAAACAATAAAACAATTGTGCAAAGAATTATTTCCAAAAAAAAAAAAAAGCCAACAAGTTTTAGTTTTTAAATAAATCAAATAACATTAGTTTTTCGGACTGAACAATTTCCACTTGTATGACAGGCACAAAGTTCGCTTATGGCAAAAAAACGACCCAAAGCACTCTCTCCCTCCTCCTGCCCAGGGCTGGCGAGGGGCTCGCCTGGGGCTGGCCCGCGGGAGACGAGAGTCTGGAAGCTGTGTCCTCTCAGCCCCGCGGCAGTTGCAAATGTCTTCCCCAGGGGTTGGAAAGATGGCCAAGTCCTGTTCATGCTTGGATGGGCGCCCGACCCAGGGTGGGCCGGAGCTTTTCTGGAGCCCTGTCACTCCACCCACCACCACCATTAAATAACACCATCCTACCTCCGAAAATAAAATTATATCTATATTTATATAACACCCCATCCTCCCCAGCCCTCCCCTCCCGCAGTTCCCGCGGTCTATGTTACAGACAAGGGATAGCAGGCGCTCGCTGGGTTCCGGGCGAACATCCCATGGGGCGCGGCTGCACCCTGGCGCCAAGCTGTTCTCCGGGGACCAGAGGCGGGGGTGGGTGAAAGTGGGGCGGGGGACGCGAACAAACACACAGCCACACGCTCTGAAGGGGCTTGGCTCTTCAGAAAAGGGTGCTCGGGACCCTTGGCACTCGGCAGGCGCCCGGGCCTGTGCAACACAGCCGGACGCACACAGACACTGTAAAGGGGGCGCCCGGTGCCTCCCACGCCGATTCCCGGCGCCAGGGCCGGAGCCGGGTCACAGCTGCCGGGCCGAAAGGCAGACGTCAGGCAGTCCGGTGGGGTCCTTGGGGGGCGCGGGTCTCCCCTTCTTCGGGCTCGAGGTGGTGGGGGGGGAGGGGGTCGGGCCCGAGAGGGGGAGCCGCGCGGGCGGGGGCGGGCAGGGCGGCCTCGGCCCTCATAGCACCTTGCAGCAGTTGATGCAGCCGTTCTGGGAGCCGTAGCGCTTCTGCAGCGCGGCGCGCGTGGCCGTCTCGAAGACCTCGCGCACGCCCTCCTTGGTCTTGGCCGAGCACTCGAGGTAGTCGTAGGCTTGGATGCGCACGGCCATGGCGCGGCCGTCATCCGTGCGCACGGGTTCCTGCTTCATGCGGGCCAGCTCCGTGCGGACGTGCTCGTCGCTGCGCAGGTCTTTCTTGTTGGCCACCAGGATGATGGGCACGTTGGGGCAGAAGTGCTTCACCTCGGGCACCCACTTCTCAGGGATGTTCTCCAGCGAATCGGGGCTGTCCACTGAGAAGCACATGAGGATCACGTCGGTGTCCGGGTAGGAGAGCGGCCGCAAGCGGTCGTAGTCCTCCTGGCCCGCCGTGTCCCACAGCGCCAGCTCCACCTGCTTGCCGTCCACCTCGATGTCGGCCACATAGTTCTCGAAGACAGTGGGCACGTACACTTCGGGAAACTCGTCCTTACTGAACACGATCAGCAGGCACGTCTTGCCGCACGCGCCGTCGCCCACCACCACCAGCTTCTTGCGGATGGCCGCCATGAGCGGGCCGGGCCCGGGCAGCAGGAGGGGGCCCGCGAACGCCTCGCTGCCGTCCCGCTCGCCGCTCACTGCTCACTTCGGGCTGCGCGCTGGGGGCGAGGGTCGCTAGCTGCACCCGGGCCCCGCGGCGGCGCGTTCTCTTGGGGCGCTCCGGCTGCCGCGGCGGGGGCGCGGGGGCATAGGGCGCGCCGTGCGTCTCCGCGCTGATTCCGGGCGGCGGCCGCTCTTCTCGCCCCGGGCCCGGGGTCCGCGCCTTTATGCGCAAGCGGCGGCTGGAACCGCGGAGCAGGCCTGGTCCCCTCCCCGGCTTCTATGGGTCTCGCCTGGGTACAGGAAAGCGCTCGAGTACAGCCAGACTGCGGTGGCAGATGCGGGCTGCGGCCCTAGCGCCCGCTATTTAAAGAGCTCGGCCACTTTCTTAATATAGCCGCCCAATGGGAAGCGAGCCGACTGAGCTCATCGCTGCGGAGCTTCGCTCTGATTGGGCACCCGCTGCAGCCCAGGGGCGGGGCCGGCCGAGCTTGATTGACGGCCCAGGCCGCGGGGCTGGGAGAGGCGGTGACTGGGGAGTCTGCGCCTCGGCTGGCGCTGCGGGGCTCTGGCCGCACCAGCGTCCCCTCCCTTTGCCTCGTTTTCTGCGCGCCGGGCCAAGGCCCCGAGCTGGCAGCCTGGAGCCTGCGGGGCCTGGGCGAGCGGTTCCGGGAGAAGGCAGCACTTTGTGGGGGCGTTGGCGACTCCCTCCCACTCCAATTGTCCCGCTTCGGTGCAAACTCCCGGCGGTGGCCGGACCTGTGGGGGAGGGAGCGGCTCCTTTAAGCGGTTTTGTTTTTAAATAAACACATGCACACACGCAGACACACACGCTTGTTTCCAGGGAAGGTTCTGTTCTTTTCTTTCAGAAACGGCCCTTCCCTGGTCTGGTCCGCCCCTCCCAACTCCCCCACCCGGGGCTCTTCCGGAGACAGCTCTAGATTTGGACCCCTGAGGCCAAGAGCTGACTGTGAGCTGGGTGGGCCTGGGTCTAGCCTCCAGCTCTTCCAAGTGCTCTCGCCTCCCCTCTTCCTCCCCACCCTCCACCCACACCCCCTACATCTCTAGGGGAAGATTAGGGGCAGGAGGGATGGTGAAAAAGGAAGGTTGGGGCTGTTTGCTGGACTTCAAGTCCACTGGGAGGAAGTCACAAGGCAGAAAACCGCAGCTTCAGCCCGGGATTGAATGATGAATTCAGATCCTGGTAGTCAGGCTGTAAACTGCCTGAAGTAAATTGTACTATAAAACCCAACAACCTCTTACCCCATTGGGCAAGAAGAGGATGAGGCCTAAGGCAGGGGACAGAGAGGGGGGCAGGGGGAGCTTGCAGGCGAGGACACCACAAATTAGTGTCTGGTGGGGTGCTAGCTCTTCTCCTACACACCAGGACTTGATTGATCTATCCCAGAGTCTGATCTAGAAGGATCTCAGGCAAAGGATTTCACAGGACAGAGGAGGGAGGAGGGGGACAGAGGGAGGGCTTGGCTGGAAGAAGGAAGAGCCTGAGAAAAACAGAGAGGTGGGAAAGAATAAGACAAACTCTCAAATCAGGGACTCACTTAGTGTGACTGCACTTGATAGAGAGAGAGAGAGAGCGAGAGTTGAAACTCAGGTTGAGGCCAATCATGGAGGGCTCAAGTACGAACGACACAGACTGGGCCATATCCATTATAGAGGCAGAAGGATGCTTACTGGTTTTTTAGCAAAGGAGAGACTCCCACATCATCATGAGGTTATGGCCTCATATTTCTGCCTCCCTCTCTAAGACTGGAAGCTGGTGGAGCGCCAGGATTCTGTCTTACCTCTGTATCTTAAAGCCCTAGCACAATGCCTGACCCTATGAAAGAATCAGTAAAATGCCTGTGGAGAATTCACGTAAATGCTCAGGAACTCGGAACTTTCTGGGGTCTCCTACCTCAGACTCCAGGCTCTGCGCTAACAGCCATCCAACCAAGCCCATACAGCCGGCTGTAACTAAGCTGTGGTGTTTTCACGTGGGATTCCTATGTTGAGGTCTGGGTCTCTATATGAACATCACAGACATAACAAGTCAAATAAGACAGTAGTGCCATAATCCCTAGAGCCTGTCCCAAAGGGAACATATTGAAATGCCCCAACACCCTTCCCTCATACTGGATAAGCTCCACTGGTTTTGTTTTTCTGAACTAAGGAACTAAATTGTCAACAAATAAATAATTTTTCCACAGTGGGATCCCACAGGAGAAAAGAAGGGTTTTTTGATCATTGGTTTTGGTTCCCATCCAGAAACTTCTCTTTTTTCTCTCTCTCTTTTCTTTCTTCTTCTTCTTTCTTCTTTCTTCTTTCTTCTTCTTCACTTAGTCTAATAGAAAAATCTTACCTAAAATTTTTTGTTTTAGTCAGAAGCTTTTATAGCTGCATTGTTAAAACACAGCTTTTCTTTATCTTAATATAGCTTGGGAAACTTGGCTGTGTCCTTAAGCTTCAAATAGTAAGAAAATATCAAACAAAACTTTGTACCATGTATTTTTTTGAGAAACTGAGACACAAAGAATCAGGAAGAGGGATTCAATTCACTCATTTCCTGACCCTCAGACATAATATATGAGTGTTCCAAGCCTGAACTTCAGTATCACAATATTTCTAAAAATACTCGGTTGGTAAATATGCCAAAGTAAACAAATAGAAAAATCCGTGTTCTGCAGCAAGTTCTCTTCATGCTGTTCATTTTTATGTCTGGGATACGTTGACAAATTCTGTGGAAACGGACTGCTTTGAAGACTACACCACTCACAGGATAAACGTTTCCAAACTAGGCGATATGCTCGACAGGCTCCTCCCTGCGTCCCCTCTCCCTGCGCAGGACACGCCCACTGAAAGGCACGGCAGGGATTGGTCCGTGAGAAGAAATCATGTTACAAATTAGCTTTATTAACATATGGACTCACCGTGTGACGGACACCTACACCAGTGAGAGAGGGAAATGATCCCTCTGACAAAAGGAAGATGTTAATCTATCTCCAATCTTCAGTTTCGTTTACTTGGGGTGTTTTGTTTTGTTTTGTCCAGTGTTTGCTACAGATCCTGTAAATCACCCCCCAGCAGCTCTCAGACAAGACCAGAGACTGGAATGTTCATTAGATTTTAGTGCCACCTTGTGGCAGTCTTAACAGGGTTTGTTTGTTTTCTCCCCTTTGAAAAAAGAAAAAGAAATATATATATATATATATACACATTTACATTTATATATACACACACATAGTATATGTGTGTGTATATATAATGAAGATATGATTATAAAAAGTCGTATCTAGTTAAAAAGCATGCATTTTATGACTATTTTTATTTTAAGATTTTTTCACAGGATGTCAAACTCCAGTTTTACAAATAGATTCTTTAGGAATTCTTCACATATATATTTATATATATATATAGTCACATAGATATTTATTCATACATACTACTATTTTCGTATACACTTAAGAAATTAATTCTTTCCTAAATAGTCATTTCTTTTTTTCTTTTCAAGCAGGCTCCACACTGTGGAGCCCAAACCAGTGCTTGAACTCATAACCCTGAGATTAAGATCTGAGCTGAGGGGCCCCTAGGTGGCTCAGTAGGTTAAAGCTTCTGCCTTCAGCTCAGGTCATGATCTGGGGGTCCTGGGATCAAGCCCTGCATTGGGTTCTCTGCTCAGCAGGGAGCCTGCTTCCCCCTCTCTCTGCCTGCCTCTCTGCCTACTTGTGATCTGTCAGATACATAAATAAAATCTTAAAAAAAAAAAAAAAAAAGATCTGAGCTGAGACCCAGGAGCCAAAGCTGAACTTATGAGACACCCAGGCGCCCCTAAATAGTAACTTCTAAAAGAGATTTGAAGAAAGAGATTAAAAGCTATTGAATCTCACTAATTTACATAATAATAGACTTCTCTTACCCTAAATATAATATACAGGAATGTAAAACAACTTTAACTACAAAAATCTTCTTCTTTTTTCTTCAATTCAGAAAGGAATTAATGGATATTCTGGTATAATTAGAAGTAATAAAGATTTATTTACCAATAAGCCTTTACTGGGAATCAGCAACGCCATAGACATTCCTGACAGTATTTGATTTTAAAAAATTTTTCCACTTTAAGGAGCAGCTTGAAGTGTCTAGGACTATTATCAACCTTCCATCTCAGTGCAATGAGTTTTGAGAGGGAAAGGCTCTTGGAAAACCACGCATGCAATTGCACTAGGAAAACCAAGGTGGTCCCCTTTGGTCCGTTTGGGCCCATTCAGCCGTGAGTACATAGCTGAGCCTTTAGGCTACTTTCCGAGGTCTCCAGCTATGAGCAACAGCAAGTGACACATCCTCTCCCACCCTGGGATTGTGGTCCAGTGGGACCCAGGCCTAAGACAGGGAAGGCTGGGCTCACGAGAGAATGACCACAGCTAAACTGTTAAACTTCAGAATGTGGACACTGAGCTCAGATCAAACGGACACCTGTCTGTCCAGCCCAGGGCCAGGTGAAGGGGAGTAGGCAGTGGGCAGTGGGGCAGCTCCTAATCACTCTAAAATGGTTCTTTGTTCCATCCCAGTAGCTGTGAGCTGCACGTGGCTGTTGAGAACTTGGAATGCTGCTCATGCCACTGAAGAGCTAAGTTTTTAATGTTATCTGATTTTAATTAATTGAAATTGAAGTAGAAAAGCTGATATTCAGGGTGGAGGAAACAGGGAGATGTTGATCTAAGAGTATGAACCTCCAGTTAAAAGATAAATAAGTTCTAGGGATCTTCTGGGCAGCATGAGGACTGTAGTTAATAATACTGTATTAATACTTGCAAGTTGGTCGGAGAGTAGATCATAAATGTTCTCACCACAAAAAAGAGACGGGAATTATGTGACATCATCAAGGGCTTAGCTAACACGGTGGCTGTGGTCATTCTGCAATACATAAGTATATCATATCAACACTTTAAACCTGTCCACCTAGAACTTACCCAACGTTTTACGTCAATTGTATCTCAATAATGATGGGGAAAAAAAGAATTGCATGAGTACGGATATAGACCACAAAGAAATAAAAAAAAAATAATAAAAACTGATATTTAATTTGGTTGGTAGGAAATTTTTACATATGTTTGAAACAACTTAGGTATGTGAATCTACTTTTTCCTACTGGAAATTTTATGGAGTCTAAATAGAGATAGCGTAATTTCGATGAATATTTAGCATCCGAGTTAAGTTGTAAACATGTAAAAAACATGTAAAATAGTCCATTAATAATTTGTATATTAATTATATATTGAAATGATAATATTTTAGGTATAGTGAATATATTTTTAAAGATAGTAGATTTAATGTGTTGGATATACTTGGGTATATAATTCAAATTAATTTACCTCTTTGTGGTTTTTAATGTGATAACTAGAAAAAAATTTTTTTACTATTATAAAAGTTTATTTAACAAAAAAGTTCAATATGAAAATGCACATGACCTGATTTTTATATTGCAGTAAAACAGGTACTATGGAGAGGGGACATGTGGAAGCAGTTGATCTCTTCTGATGAACATACCCATTGTTTATACTCATTCCAAGGCTTCTAACATGATCATACTCTTTCCTTGTATTACCACCATTCCAGTATTGTTCTGTTGCCCACTATTTGCCATCTCCACACATTTATCTATCACAAGATTCATAAACGGATCGAACCCCCATAATATTCCTTGGCCATGTCTGCCACCACTTAATTTCCATGATAATTTCTTGTCCATAAATTCTTTCAACTCAAGAGGGTAAGCTTTGTTCATGGTGTCTACTCGGCGAGTTCGAAGGTGCCTCCAAATGTAATTTGTGGCATTCCTCTCGGCTGGAAAATTTTAAGTCACACACATGGAGGTGCCTGTCTGGCTCAGCATTTGCCTTCAGCTCAGGTCATGATTCCAGGGTCCTGGGACTGAATCCTGCTTTGGGCTCCCTGCTCAGCGGGGAGCCTGCTTCTCCCTCTCCTTCGGCCTGCCACTCCCCCTGCTTATACTCTCTCTGTCTCTGTGTCAAATAAATAAAGTAAAATAAAATAAAATAACATATCTGTAAGTCCATGTGGATCCCTGAGTACTCCCTCACTCATCACCTCAGGAAGTCACTTTGTATGAACCCCCTGAAAACTGTTAATCTTCCTATGGTATAATTTCCTTTTATTTGTGCCAAACTCACTGCTGGGTTTTGTGTCAGAGAGCCCAGATACTCAGCTGAACACTGGTTGGGACAATCTGGAGCCTCCCAATCCCCCTTCCCTCACTGCTGTCCAGCCCAGGCACCCCCATGCCCTTCATCTACCCCCCCCCTAAAGCAGCAGCCCCCTCCCTAATATGTCTAACTCACATCCCAACACCGGGAGGTATGTTTTTGAACAGTAGAGGCTCTTTGGTCTTTCTGCGAGGTGACATATTTTCCTTTCCGAAAAAGAGAATCAAAATCTAGTCCTTTTCCAATTTTGGTAGTAAAGTAGGGGCTGTTGGTTGTTCTCTGGAACTCTCACGTTAAACCTCAGTCCTCTCAATTTAATTCAGCAAACATGGATTGGGGAGGGGAGTAGTGGAGGGGAAGTAAGGCACAAAAGATAGGAAGGGCATAGAACCCTCCGGTAAAGACACACACACACACACACACACACACACGTGGGTTGCTCTAATATGTAAATGAAGGGTGGAGATGACTTCACACAGGAGGTGCCGTTTGATCGGAGCCTTGACTAGCAAGTAGGATTTTTCCAGAAGGAAGAGATGCCCACTGGCACCATCAAAAGCACTGACTGTGTAGCTATTATGTGCATAAAGCTTCCAGTCAGAGCCATTTGATGAAAAAGGAGAAGCAGCAACGGGCAGAAGTAGAAAAACGTTCCTCCTTCTATGTGGGAGATGTGCCTGATGGCAGCAGCCGTGTGAGGTAGGCCTCGCCCTGAGGACCAGAGGGCAGAAAGGAAGGAGAAAGGTCACAAGAACATGCCATTATCGGCTGCTGTCATGACAAAACCACCCCAGCAGGTGCTTGCCAGTTCTCTGGCAAGCGCTCTGATTGCACATACCTTTGTTACTTTAACGGAAGCTCCGGGAAAAGTGGTGTGGAGATGAAGTAAGCCAAAGGGAGGGGAGCCTCACACTGGGAGTCTAGAGACCTGCTTGCAAGGCCTCCCAGCTCCTAGGCACCCAGCCTTGGGTAGACCCTCCCTTCTTGGTCTCAGTTTCCCCATAAAACACAGAACTCCAAGGCTGGAAACTTGGGTGTCACCAGGGGTCCCGCAGGTCACATAACTGTGTATAACATGAGGAAGTGGTGGAAACTGGGGGGGACCTGGAGAACATGCTGTATCTGAGTTATCAAAGTCCAAAATTGGAAAAGCAAACTACGGCATTGCCCAAAGAGGGCAAGCAGAGCAGGCTAGATTTGGCCAGCAGAACCAGTTCGTGAACCCTGACTAGATAAATTTCATTTTTAGCGAATCAAAGGGGCTCACCTACAGAAAAATACCATTAATCCTCTCATAAAGTAAAAAAATGTATAAAGAAAAAAATTTTTATTTTTATTATCCAAGACCTTATTTCTTTGACTTGCTTAAAGTGAGGTTCAAAAGATGAATATTCCGGAGTGTGGACTCTAGGGAAATGTGGTCTTACATAGAAAGTTCTCACAGCTGGAAGGGGGTTAGCATTCAGTTGCGGGGGGGAGGAATGTTACCTCCTTATGTCAATCCAGGGGGCAACAACACCAAGTTTTTTTTCTCTTCCCTGTTTTCAGTCTGGAAAGCAAATGACCAAATCGAAGTATTTATACAGAGATGAGTCACTTCTTGTGTTATCTTATGATGTCAGAATTTTGCAATAGGGCGGAGCTGAATTCACAATGGATCTCCACACTCCACTGTGGCTCCAATGAAGATGTGCCTGGGATTATTTCTAGCATGAGACTGTATCAGGAGCCACTGCTCAGACCCGCAGTCTGGGGAGCAGATGACACAGTCGTGAGGGTGATGGCTGTGTTTCACCCGCCCTCCCTGGGCCTCTGTTTCCACCCCAGCCACACAGGTGGGTAGAACATGGCTCCACAACAGACACCCTTCTTCTGGAGGGTCCTCGATGAGAAAGGAGGATGGGAGACTCTGTCTGTTAGATAGCTCTGCTGCACTGCTTCGTCCTTGGAATGTGGAGTTGTGTGACTGCCATTCCACGCAGTCACAGAGGATGGTGAAGCAAGCAGTTGATGCATTTGTAGTTGGGGAATCTCAGTGATATGCCCACGAAGCAAATGAACTTCATTCATTGCACTAACGTGTGCTGGTTGCCTCCCGCCAGCCAGGACCTCAGTGTGGGACCCACCTGCCAGGCTTTGAGGAGCTCAGGAACTGTGGTGTCTCACAGCTGTTGAACTTCCAATGCCTAAATGAGGTAGAGGCAGGGCTTGACGCTGGCAGATAGGAATGGTGACGGCCTCCGCTCTCATTCAATCATCTGTTCTGTGAACATACTCGGTGCTACCGGTGGGATGCAGGAGGAATCAGATAGAGCCCCTGCCCTCAGGGGGCTCTAGCCCACAAATACGATGGCAACAGCATGCAATAATTATGGCAATGGAACAGAATACTTCAGTTCCGTGTGGTGAGTGCTACAGCGGGGAGGCACAGGGGAGGCGCCTGAGGAGGTCA
Organism: Lontra canadensis; assembly: GCF_010015895.1. Taxonomy (NCBI): domain Eukaryota; kingdom Metazoa; phylum Chordata; class Mammalia; order Carnivora; family Mustelidae; genus Lontra; species Lontra canadensis. The sequence goes on along the minus strand of NW_022631026.1, from coordinate 15,108,838 downwards.
GAGAAGGCTTGACCACCTAAGTGGTGTGTTGGCACTTTGGTGGCCTTCAGTGAACCACAACCCCTAGCATTCCTCTCTTGTGTGGTCCCCTCGTGTGATGAGTCCGAGATTGGGCTGTGACTGGATTAGGCCAATGACACATCAGCAAGAATGCAGGTGCTGCTGGATGAGCACTTACACCTTCCTCATGGAATCCGGCCGCCAGGCTTTAAGGAAATTCCGCCTACAGGTGGACAAGTGCACATGGAAGAGAACCTGCGTTCCAGACCTCGCCCCAGCCCAGCTCCAGCTGGTGGTCAGCACCAACTGCCAGCTCTGTGGGTGGGGTCATCTGAACCTTCCTTCCTAACCCCTCAACCAACGCCATGAGGAGTAGAAGACCGGCTTGAGTCGACCCACAGAATCCTGAGAAATCATAAATTGTTACTGTTGTAAGCCACTCTCTGTCGGGACAGTTTGTTCCCATCCCCCCATGGATGACCAAAACAAGCTGAGTCTGGACGATTGCAGAGAAGTTAGCCAGGCCAAGGGAAGAAAGGAAGGGCATTCTAGAGTATTCAGGTACCAGGCAGATCGACATGGCCGGCATATGGGGCATACGGTAGAGAGAAGCAATTGCTGGAGCTGAGGAGACTGGCCAGGCTCAGATGGGAGCATCTGCAGATGAGTGAGGAATTCCCAAACCACCATCAGTGGTGCACTAAGAGGGCTCGCCGCACTCAGCGCAGTTGTACTCACAGATGTGGTTTATTAGAACAACAGGATGCCAAGCGAGATTAGCAAAAGGAGAGGCACATGGGACGAAGTCTGGGGAAACCCAGGTGCCAGAGAAACCATCTTTCTTGAGGACGCTGTGTCCTCTCCCAGGGAGTCACGCAGGACACACTCACTTCCCCCAGCAGTGAGCTGTAACAACACATGTAAAACCTTGCCAACCAAGGAAGCTCGTTTGAGAATCAGCACCCGGGATTTTTACCAGCAGCCATGTTGCGTGATTTTTTATGCCAGCCTGGCAAAGCTATGGCGCCCAGTTGTTTGGTCAAACACCAATCTAGACATTGCCATGAAAGTATTTTTCAGAGGTGATTAGCATGTAAACCAGTAGATTGTAAGTGATTACTCTGCACAGTGTGCGTCAGACCTTACGCACAAGCCCGAGGCGGCCTGAAGAAGAGAGATTTGTAGAGACTGCAACATGGATACCCGGCCTGTGTTTCCAGCCTGTTCCCCAGCAGAATTTGGGCTCTGCTCTGAATTTCCAGGCTGCCAGTCTGCCCTACAGATTTCAAAGTTGCCAGCCTCCACAACTGCATGAGCCAATTTCTTAAAATGAATCATGCACTCCTCTATGTATGTATAGCCCATCGGTTCTGTTTCTCTGAAGAACTGTGCTAAGTATTTTCTGTCCAGCATGTGCCCAAATCCCAGACTCCCGGAAGAAATGGGGTATTTATCATGGGTATAGTGTTTGCACAGACGATTTAGGTAGAGTGAGCTGCTCTTCTCGGTTAATGGTGGGAACCCTCCTAAAATCTCAGTTCCCAGATGCCCTTCAAGGGCAACTGGCTGAGCAGGCCTTTTTTTTATTTTTATTTTATTTTTTTTTTTTATTTGAGAGAGACAGTACAGAGGGAGAGCGAGAGAGTGAGAGGGAGAAGCAGACTCCCACCGAGGAGAGAGTAGAGAGCCGACAAGGGACTCGATCCCACAACCCTGAGATGATGACCTGAACTGAAGGCAGACGCTTAACCCACTGAGCCACCCAGGCACCCTGAGCAGGTCTTTCTAAGAATAAGCTGTAGGGGGCCCCTGGGTGGCTCGGGGGGTTAGGGCCTCTGCCTCCTCTGCTCAGCGGGGAGCCTGCTTCCTCCTCTCTCTCTGCCTGCTTGTGATCTCTGTCAAATAAAAAAAAAAATAAAAAATCTAAAAAAAAAAAAAAAGAATAAGCTGTAGGTCTGCTGTGTTAACTCCTTTCTGTACAGAAGATAAGTTTACATTGTAGGCAAAAGGGAGTTACTGACTTTTTTAGGTGTAAATAAATTATTCCACCAAAGATTCTAGGTGTGCATGAGGGAGACAGGGAAGGATAACATACTGTTTTGTTTCATAAGGCCATGCCGGCAGCATGTGGGGGAGGGCCCAAAGAAGGGGCTAGTAGGGAATTAGGCCTCCAACTCACAGGTCTCTTTGATCAAGCAGGCAGAGCAAGAATGGCGGGAGCCCCAGGAGCTGTGGAAGGCGTGTCCCCACTTCCAGGCTGTTACCTCCCCTCCCAGTCAGTGAGAGCCTCAGAGAGGGTGAGGATGTGTGTGTGTCTGTCTGTCTGTCTGTGTCTGAGTCTATGTCTGCTCCCACACCGGTTCTCCGGAGAAGAGGCAGGAGAGGGCTAGACCTGTGGCCATCCGGGAGGAGGAGTCAGCTCTCCAGAACCCTGAGCCCCCACTCCCACCCCAGTGCCCCTCCCCTGCTCTCTCTCCTCTCCTTGAAGTGCCGTGAATGCCAGCAGGGTCCAAAGGCCCATGCAGAACCTCAAAGCAGAGAGCGATCCTAGGAGTAGAGCCCTAGGCTGTGTGGTCCGTGGACCAGCAACAGTTGCATTTCTTGCAAGCTTGTTAGAGACCGAGAATCTCCGGCCCCAGCGCAGCCTAGGCCTCTAGAGAATCAGAACCCAGAGCTCCACAAAGTATGATCAGTGGAGTCTGAGAAGCACCGCCCTAGGTCCCCCGCCGACCGCGCTGGAGGAAGCTCGGCCGCGGAGGTTCGAGGGAGCGTGTGCTGAGCTGCTGGCCAGCGGCGTTCCCTGGGCGCACGGCTAACGGTCTGTGTGGTCCAGGGTATCGTCATCCTCCGTGAACCGGGCATTCACAGTGCCTCCCTCACTAGGCTATTGTGAGTTAAATGAGTTACTGCATGTGTCCTTCCAGAGGGCTCATCCGGCTTCTGCTCGTCCTGCCGCCCCCCTCCCCACCATCAACACACGTGCACACACTCCCCCACCACCAGGCAGGGGAGTGGCCATTCTTCCCTCGCAGCTCCCTGATGGGACAAGACCCCTCCCGGAGCTCCTGGAGGCCGCGTCTGAGGTGCCGCAGAAGGCGTCTGCTCCCACGTCCTAGGACAGACCCTTAATTCGTGGAAAAGGACTCCCTCTCCAAGTCCGCTCATCTCCAGGACCTTCTGGTCCCTAAGATCCCTTTCTGCGGGCCCTGGCTGCCTGCCGGGGAGCCCGCATCGGTACACAGGGTGTTTTGCCTGTGTCCTTCTTAAGGGACTCCAGGGAGGGTCTCACCCAGCCCCTTCAGACCTGCCGGCGTCGCAGGCCAGGCCAGTCAGGGGGCTACAGGATGGGGACCCCTGCAGGGGCGTTGCCCCCAAGGTATCCCTGGGGATGTGGCTTCCAAGCGCCCAGCAGAGTCCGCACGGAGCCAGGAGAACGTGGAACATTCTGGCATCCTGGCCAGCAGCTGCGGGGAGACCCGGGGAAAGGCAAGGCCCTTCACTGGGCTCCCAGAATCAAAGAGGGTGGCCCAACTGTTCCTCCCATGTGTGAGAATCAACTTCAACAATGTCCCCTGTTACTCTTAGGAGAGGGCAGAGGGCGGTGCATCTCAAATGGGGAATGTGCAACAATCTCTTTTTTTTTTTTTTTTTAAGATTTTACTTATTTATTTGGAGAGAGGGAGAGCATGAATGAGGGGGAGGGGCAGAGGGAGAGGAAGAAGCAGACTTGACCACCCAGCAGGGAGCCTGATGCAGGGCTCAGTCAAGGACCCTGGGATCATGACCTTAGCTGAAGGCAGCCGCTTAACCATCTGAGCCAGCCAGGCACCCCGCGCTGCAATCTCTGGACCACAGTTGAATTTAGAACTTCCTTTTCAACTTTTGGCTGATGTCCTTGAAATTTAAATGAAGTAAATAAGCCCCTAGGAATAGTAATGCCAGTGATGATTATTAATCATAGGTAACATAACTTAACATTTTCGGGACTTAGTGTTAGCTACCATTAAATTCTTGACATGCATTATTTCCTCTAATCATCTCAACAGGCCCGAGCAAAGTGTGACAGGGACAAACGGTATTAATATTGGCAGCCTATCCACCCCCCCTTTGCCCCGTTCTAGAGGATTCTGGGTTTCCCTGCTGGACAACAGTCTCTTTCCTATGATCATTAGTGGGGAGGAGAATCAAAACGAGCTGAAAATCTGATTTGGCTTACATTTTTGAAGGCTCTGGAGCTTCTCCAAGAAAAAAAAACAACTTGTCCAAAAGGCCAGAAAGGTGGTCAAGAGAGAAGTGGGGGTAAGAGAGGAGAATCTGGGTGGAGGCAGCCTTAAGGACTCTGGAGAACTTGCTGAGTTAAAAGGATGTTTAGGGAGTGTGTATTATGTGTTTAATTCTATAGCTCCCCTTGGGTACTTCTTTGAGAGATTAATATACATGTTTATATTTCTTCTCAAAAAACGTTTTGAGCTGGAGTTACAGGTCTTCTAGAAGCAACACAGAACGCAGCTAGAACTGAGCCAGCCAGTTTTATTTGTATTACGCTATTATTATCCCCACCACTTAGAGATAAAGAAACAGAGATGAGAGAATTAAATAACTTGCCTGGGTTGCACTGCCAGTAAAGGTCAAAAGCAAATTCCACTGAGCAGTCCGTGTTCCTGGACGGCTAACTCCTACCACAGTGGTTCAGAGGAACATGAAGACTGCTGTTTCTAGGCTCGTCCAGGTCAAGGGTTTTCTAGTGGCCCAGATCACACTCAGAAGTGACTCCAGAACTCCTGGGTTGTGAAATACTATTTTGTTCACTCCCTTCCTTGAAGTACATTTCCCGAATTGTCCTCTCACCTTCATTTCCATCCATGACCCACCCCTCCCTCGCACTTCCAGAAGCCAACCTCTGGATGAGCTTCTCCAGCCAGGCAGACACTGCCTGATGTCTTCATTGAGCTTTGACCTTGCACTTTACAGCCAGAGGCTGCTATGGCAAATGAGAGGCTGGCAGGCCTCGCAGGGCACAGCGGGTACAGGAAGTCCTGCCAAAATCACCCACTCCCCCACAATCGTTTCTTTTTTTTTTTTTTTAAGATTTTATTTATTTATTTGACAGAGATCACAAGTTGGCAGAGAGAGAGAGAGAGAGGAGGAAGCAGGCTCCCTGCTGAGCAGAGACCCCCGATGTGAGGCTCGATCCCAGGACCCCAGGATCATGACCCGAGCCGGAGGCAGAGGCTTTAACCCACTGAGCCACCCAGGCACCCATCCCTAATCATTTCTAGAGCCCACACTGGGAAAACAGCACTCCCTGGAGGAAGTTCTCTTTCCTTTCTCTCTGAAACTCTCCCTGACTTAGATCTCTACTGTCATAAAATAAAACTAAGCACACCACAGGCCTCTTTAGGTTGCATGACTTTAGCCCACGTGGTGGCCAAGGACTGCCAGGAAACCAGTGTTGAAGAGACTGGACCGTAGAAAAGATGGACCCAACCAGTGAGAAGAGGGAAGGGGAGACTTTTCTATTTTTTTTTTTTTTATCATATAATGGTTCGAGCATAAGAAACATAAAAAGAATAATATCTACTACCGGCTCTGCCAATCTGTGAACTTCTCATATGCATTTCAAATCACTTTTGTACAGATGAAACCATTGTGTATCCCTCCCCAGTCCTGCTCCCTGGCCTCCCTCTTTCAAATATGTTGTTCGATATCCCCGTGCATATATGGATTCACTCAGTACGCACGAATGTGTCGGGTGGTGTATCTTTAGGACATGGTGATGTTTTGCATGTTTTAAATTTTTACGCCAATAGTGTCATGCTTTACAGAACTTCTGCAGCTTGCTGCTTTCATTCAGTGATAGGTTTTCTGAGGTTTGGCTACATTAATACATGTAGTTCTTGCTCATTCACTTTACCTATATGGTATTCCGCTTTGTAAATATTTATGCGTTCTCATGTTGTTGGCATTTGGGTTATTTCCAAGTTTTTCCTGATATAAATGTTTTAAAAAAGAGACAACAGGGGTACCTGGGTGGCTCAGGTGGTTAAGCATCCACCTTCGGCTCAGATCATGATCCCAGGGTCTTGGGATAAAGTCCCACATCGGGGACCCTGCTCAGCGGGGAGCCTGCTTTTCCTTCCACCTGCTGCTCCCCTGCTTGTGTTCTCTCTCCCTCTCTCTCTCTCTCTCTTTGACAAATAAATACATAAAATCTTTAAAAAGAGAGAGAGACAACAGCTCTAAATGGAGTTACTTGTGCTAAGCCTCATGTCAGCAAACCAAGACTTAGCACCTAACCTAAATGTAGTTTCGACCTCTTCCAGGAATGTAACCTTTACATTGATCTGGAATTACCTGGTTAGCACTCGTGAGGTCATCTGCTCAGTAAACCCCTTCCACCTCCACAGGGAGGTGACTTTGCCTGAAACAATCCACTCTTTGCTAGAAACCTCCTTTTCCAGGGCACGTGGGTGGCTCAGTCAATTAAGTGTCTGCCTGCGGCTCAGGTCATGACCTCAGGGTCCTGGGATCAAGCCCTGCGTTGGGCTCCCTGCACAGTGGGGAGCCTGCTTCTCCCTCTCCCTCTGCTGCTCCTCCTGCTTGTGTTTGCTCACATTCTCTCTCTCTGTCAAAAAAAAATAAATAAAATCTTTAAAAATAAAAAAAGAAACTTCCTTTTCATGCTGCCTTCTGCCTGTAAAACCCTCTCACTTCTGTACAGCCCTTCAGAGACTTCTTCGAGTTGCTAGAGGAGAGGATGCCTTATTCATGAACTGTTGACTAAAAACCAACTAGGTCTTTAAATTTACTCAGTGGAATTTTTTTTTTTTAACACAAACAATGCTAACTAACTAGATAGGCCAATGTGTACACCCAGAAGAGTTCCTAGGAAATAGGTCTTTGTCACAGGAAGGAGCTTTTCATAGGACATGCATCTTAGGTTACACTTCAAGTTTAGAAATTGCAGCCAAGGGCATATGAAATGTGCACAATGACTCTGCCTCCAGCTTCCACCCTGGGGAGCCTCACGTCCTAGGTGAGTGAATGTGGCCATCTTTCCAAGAATAGGGTTCCTGACAACATCCTTACATCTGGACTCAGTGAAAGGCACACATATAGACACTACGATGAATCATTTACCTTGTCTGTTTTCTCGTTGGATTTATACTTGGAAATAGCGACATTCTGGAATGTTCTGATGATTCAGACTGAGTGTGACAGTGAGAGAGTCAGGAGGGAGGGCATGACTGTTTAGGGAAAGGAAATGGGATTAATATGCAGAAGTCAGGAGGACTCAGGTTCCACTGAGCCATTTCTGTGTAACAAGCCACCTAGCAAAGATCTGATATTCTCCCAATTACATGGGTTCCTCTGCTGGTCTCTCCTGGGCTCTTTCAGGCAGTCAGTTTCAGCTGGAGGAGCCGCTGAGCAGGAAGGCTCAAGAGGGTCCTACTCACATGTCTGGAAGTTGATGCTGGCTGTCAGCTGGGTTCCCTTGATTCTCCTCCACTTGGCCTCCCCCTTCAACAGGCGAACCCAGCTTCCTTCCACAGTGGTTTTGGGGCAGCATTCCAAGACGGGCAAAGAGGACACTGTAAGGACTCTTGCAGGCAAGGCCTACAACTCACATAGCATCACTTCTGCTCAATTCTATTGGCCAAAGCAAGTCATGAAGCTAGTCCAGACTTAAGAAGAGGAGAAGTCGACACCCCTCTTCTTAGAAGCAACAGCAAAGTCCCGGGACATGGAAAAGGAGCATAGGACAAATTGCTTCAGCCATCTTTGAAAACAATCTTCCACAACTGAGCAACGTGGGCAGAGATGAACGTTTAATATTCACACTGTGATCTTAGCTAGAGTCTTCTGTGCAATTTCCAAAATAGGTCAGACTGATATAATTCCCATCAGCCTGACTTTCCTGGCTAGAAAGAGGTTCACAGAGGAATGGAGTTATACAATTTTTGATGTTGCTGATTCTTCTCTTCACCTGAAAGTCCAGTAAGGAATCTACCTTACACTTCTGTGAATTAATTCTTTAAATAAATATTTTTAAAGCACCTAGCATGGACAGTATACTAGCTAACTGTTAGGGATATAGCAGTCAACAGGACAAGCATGGTCCCTATTATCTCAGGGCTGTTTTTCTATGGAAGAGGAAAAAAAGGCATTAAACAATGATTTATGCAGTCAGAGATTTAAGCCCCACAGGAGGAGGAGAAGAGAGGAAAAGCAGAGAGAAAACATATGTGGGGGCCCTCGTCATGACCACATCGGGGCTCATGACTACTCCTTGAGGAAGACATGTGAGCTAGTGTTTGCGGAATGAGGAGGCATTACACAGGCAAAGGATGGGGGAGAGTGGTAAAAGGATATTGCAAGCAGAAGAAACAACATGTACTGAGGTCCCAGAGCGGGAAGAAGCCTGTGTGTTTGAGGAACTGAGAAATACACAGAGAAAGTGGGAAAGTTCAACAGACAGGACTGGAGAACGGGCAAAAGCCAGACCAGGCAGAACCTGGTAGACCATGTCGAGGACTTTGGTGGGTCCTGGACTGAACTGTTTCACTGGCAACTTCATATGTTGAAGCTTGAACCCCACAGTGTGACTGTATTTGAGGATAGGGCCTAAGGAGGTCATTAAGGTTAAATAAGGCCATATAGCTCATAGAGAATGGGCGTTCCTAGAAGGAGGAAGAGACCCAAGTAGAGCACATGCACAGAGGAGAGGCCATATGAGGACACACAGCAAGAAGGTGACCATCTGTGGGCCAAACAGAAAATCCTCACCAGAAACCAAACTGCCAACACCTTGATCCAGGACTATGGAAAAAAAAGTTTCGGTTTAAGCCACCCAATGTGTGGTATTTTGTTATGGCAGCCCTAGCCAACCAACAGAGCATGTGAAATACTGAGATGTGTGCTCTTTTTTTTTTTTTTTAAGATTTTATTCATTTATTTGACAGAGAGAGAGATTACAAGAAGGCAGAGAGACAGGCAGAGAGAGAGAGAGAGGAGGAAGCAGGCTCCCTGCCGAGCAGAGATCCTGATGTGGGGCTCAATCCCAGGACCCTGAGATCTTGACCTGAGCTGAAGGTAGAGGCTTAACCCACTGAGCCACCCAGGCGCCCTGGGATGTGTGCTCTTAAAAGATCATACTGGTTGCTATACGGGGATGGGCCCAACGAACAAAAATGATTACTTGAAAGAAGTTAGGAGTCTATCCCAGCGCTCCTGTAGGAGGTGAGGGGGGGCCTGTGTCAGGCTATGGCAGCAGTGACAGACGTAAAGGCCATTTAGAGAGTGACAGCAATGGAGGCCTGGCTGGAGGGGAGGGGGAACAAGGAGGTGAGAAACAGAGACAGCAGGTGTCCATTCTTTTAAGAAGTCCGTCTGTAAGGAAGGGAAGAGAGACAGGCAACAGATACAGGGACAAGAGGAGTTATGTTTTTCCTTTTTTCTTGTTTTCTTCTTTCTTCTTCTGAGAAAGTTTAAGTTTTGTTTTCTTACAAGATGAAAGAGACGATAGCATTCTTCAATGCGGGTGGGAGGGGCCTCATGTAAACGGAAGTGCTGGAGACGCACTAGAAAAGGAGAAAAATAAATGTGTCCAGTCCTACTGGAAGAGGCAGAGGGATCGGGGACAAACCACAGGAGACAGAATGAATGGAGGAAATTCACGTGCAAATGAGAAAATGAAGGAATGAAAAGCTATCTCCTTTAAGCTTTAAACGATCTGGTTGGTTAGAGGTTGTGGCGTGGTGACCATCCATTTTCAGCTTACACCCAAGTTACCAAGGGAACTAACCATACAGTGAGCACAGGCCTGACTCTTCCCTGTCACTTGGGAGTCTCCCCACAGTAGAGGGCAGGAGCCGAGGAAAGGCGCCAATGCACTATGGTGGGGGGCCATGGAGATTCTGGGCTTGCCGCTTTCTGGGCCCTCTGGTCCTGCTCCCACTCTGCCTGCCCCTCTTCCGTCCAACCTCCTCCCCCGCCCCCTGCCTTCCTCCCAGCCCCCTGGCTTGTTGCTGCGCCTGTTCTACTCACCGTGTGGTGGCTCTGACGGGACTCAGTTCATGGTGGGTCCTTGTGGCTGTATGGTCACTTGATGTCCTGTGCTCAGGCGTTCCATCTCTTCTAGAGCCCAGAAGCATGCCGGAAATTGTTTCTCAAAAGGCATTTAGTTCTTGGGGCACCTGGGTGGTTCAGTGGGTTGAGCCTCTGCCTTCAGCAGGTCATGATCTCAGGGTCCTGGGATCGAGCCCCGCATCGGGCTCTGCATCAGGCTTTCTGCTCAGCGGGGAGCCTGCTTCCTCCACTCTCTCTGCCTGCCTCTCTGCCCACTTGCGATCACTCTCTGTCAAATAAATAAATAAAAATCTTCTAAAAAATAAAAAAAGGCATTTAGTTCTTAACCCCAGAGGCCATGGCCTTGCTCCAGAGTCCCGAAGATCAGCACTGTGATTCTCCCGACTGAGACAGGCTGCAAACTCCACATGGCCTCTTTTCCCAGCACTGACACCTTCACCACCGAGGGTCTCCTGGACCACACGGCCCACATGGCAGAGGTGCCTGAGGCTTCAGCCAGGGCAGGGCCCTTCCGTGCTGCCCAGTGTGCAGGGTGGTGGCCTGCGCAGCCCAGCCAGCCTTTCCCACTCGCCCCCTCCAGGGATAGGCGAGCCCAGATGGAAGGGGCCTGCAGGATGGAGTGAACAGGTACTTCTACGGCCACCGCCCAGGTGCTCAGTGCTCAGAACCTTGCTGAACACATACTTAATTCCACCCTTAGGACTGCCATGGGGAGCAAGACTGATCCTCCTTGTTTACAGACGAGGAAACTGAGTCACAGAGCAGTCAAGAAACTTGTGCAAAAATACTCCACAGTGTGAGATAGAACCAGCAAGAATCCGAGGCACACCCAACCTGCAGAGGGTTTGAATGGAACCAAAGGATGAAGGAGGGGCGCCTGGGTGGCTCAGTGGGTTAAGCCTCTGCCTTCGGCTCAGGTCATGATCCCAGGGTCCTGGGATCGAGCCCCACATTGGGCTCTCTGCTCAGCAGGGAACCTGCTTCCCCCTCTCTCTCTGCCTGCCTCTCTGCCTACTTGTGAACTCTCCCTGTCAAATAAGTAAATAAAATCTTAAAAAAAAAAAAAAAAAAAAAAAAGGAGGGTGAAGGAGAGGCAACTTCGCTCTTTCCTGGAACTGAGACATCCATCTTCTCCTGCCCAAAGACATCAGTGCTCCTGGTTCTCACGGCTCCGGACTTGAACTAGGACTTTCTGGTGCTCAGACCTTCAGGTTTGGATTAGAGCTGCACCACTGGCTTTCCTAGGCCTGAAGACTGCAGTCAGCTGATCGTGGGCCTCCATAATCACATGAGCCAGCTCCCCAGAACAAATCTCTTCCTGTGTATCTATAGATCTAGATCTAGGTCTGTATATCTGTGTCTCTCTCTGTATCCTATTGGTTCTGCTCTGCTGGAGAACCCTGGCTAATATAATGGCCCCATAAATAAAAAAGCCAGTCCCAACCTGAATTACTGGAGGGAAATATAGCCTCAATATGGAACCTATTAAACCGAGGTCAGTCTTTAGCACACAGAAGTGGATGGCCTCTCCCTCTGCATTCCCACCCCCCCCCAAAAAAAAACCACACACCCCAATCCAGGATATTTAGAAGCCCCAATGTCCAGGATCCACATATAGGATAATCAAGCCAAATAGAATGCCCAGTGAAATGCCCAAGTAACCCAGGAGCGGGTAAAAGAGCTCAGTCAAGGACTTGGAGTGCTCTCTTCTACCCCCAACGTTTGTGTGTAGGACAGCTCTTCTCAACCCTCAATGAGCATCCGAGCTTCCTGGAATGTTTGCTTAAAAATTCAGGCTGATGAGTCCCACACCAGGAGTTTATGATCCACTAGGTTCCCATTAGAGACCAAGGAAATGCGTGTTTCTCACAAGGTCCAAAGTGATGCTGTGTTAGAGTTTTCCAGAGAAGAACAGATAGGAGATACAGATCTGTTAACGAATATAGATATATAACAAATAGGAGATATGTATCTCCTGTTGGTTCTAATAAGTCCCTCCCTGTCTCTCATATATATGAATAAGAAGAAGAAATATATATGCTGAGAAGTTCCAAGGTCTGTAGTCAGCAAGCCAGGAGAGCCAGGACGTCATTCCAGGCTGAAGGCCAGCAGACTGGACACCCAGGACGAGCCAATGTTTCAGCTTTTGTCCAAAGCAGGAAAAACCAACAACCTGGCTAGAAAGCTCTGGGGCGGCAAGTGTTCTCTCCTACTGGTGGGAGGGGTCCGCCTTTTTATTCTCTTCAGGTCTTCAGCTGACTGAACAAAGCCGCCCCCATGAGGGAGCACAATCCGCTCTGCTCCAGGGCCACTGACTCAAGGGCTGATCTCATCCAGAAACACCCTCACAGCCACACCCAGGATCATGTTTGACCGAGCGTCTGGGCACCCCACGGCCTGTCAGGCTGACACAGGAAACTCACCGGCACAGAGCTGGTTCTGCGGGCCCCTGCTGGTCCCTCCTGCCGTGGCAGGCTTCCATATCCCCACCGCTACCAATATCCTCAAACCTAGACGGGAGCAGGGGCTCCCCCCAGCTGGGGGACAGGAGCCACAGGGGTGGCCACGCTCCACCAGCTCGCAGGCTGTACGATGAAGGTTGCCCTTGGCTGAGTGGCCGGAACCCCGTCCTGCCAGTCACGGGACCCACGCAGGCCGCCTCACTGCCTGGGCTGGAGCTTCTAGAGTTCACAGATAAAATACAGCACATACATACATGAAAAAGTATTCATTTATCTGAAAATTCAAAGTTTATTCAGCATCCTCTTTTTTATTTTATTTTTCAATAACTGGCAACCCAAGTTTCTTTCTTTGTGAAATGGGCTGCCCCCGAAGCATGGGGATGTGAACAGGTGTTGGGCAGGCCACGGCTGCTCTCCTCAGGCCACAGAGAGGAGCAAAGGAGCGAAACTGGGCATCACTTACCTGCCCGGCTGCAGGGAGCACAGGCCCGAAGCCCTGAACCAGGTAGGGGGTGAGGAGGACCCCGAGGGGAGGACATCAGCCCAAGGGGAGAGGGGGAAATGTCAGGACCCACATTAACCACAAAAGACTGTCCCTCTCAGACCATCCCTGACACCCGCAGTAAACAGGAAGTTCCCTCCTGTCACAGGCTCCCAGCTCTTCTCACCATGGTTAAGAAGATTCTAAACTAGGATTCAGAGTAGTGGTTGGGACTGGCATTTGGCAATCCCAAACTGGATTGCCAAGCTCCAGACCAGAGGTGCCTCTGGTTTTCCAGCCCCCAGGCCAGAAGAGGCCCCCACACCCACTTCCTGCCTGTGCTGGGGCCCAGACCAGAGAGGGAACCCCAGATCTGGTTTGGCAAGAGGAGGAGCTTCCCCAGGCCCTCAAGGTGCCCGGGAGGGGGTGAGGCACTGTGCAGGTGGACAGCCCAGCCCTGGGGGCAGCTGGCAGCTGGGCCCCCGTGCAGCTTTGCCGCAAGCAGGCCGCCCTGCCCCTGTGCCCGCTGTACCCAGTCACCTCTGTCCCACATGGCCCTGTGAGCTCCAGGGCAGTCTGTCATCCCCTGCCCTGCAGAAACAGGCTCCCAGCCCCATAGGCCCCACATCAAGCAACTAGGAAAGGGAGGAGGCAAAGGCCAGGTCAAAGCTACTGAGAGACAGGTGGGGCCAAGCCCCCTCCATAGGGCTCCCTGGGAGCACAGGGTGGAAAAGTAGACAGACCCCTCCCCCCCACCGCTTTGCCAGCTCTACTGTTCACTTGCCGCTTGGCATTCACTTAGCTGCTCCCAACCTCAGTTTCCCTTCTGAAAAGTGGGGATCTGATTCTTACCTTGCTGCCTCCTCAGGCTAGTAAGAATCAACTACCTGTGAAAGGGTGTTAGACACTATAAACTGCTATTAGGGACCTTCTATTCACAAGCGTGAGAAACCAGACAAACTAGATGACGTCAAAGAGGGATTTACCAGCTCAGAGCCTCACGACCCAGCGCAGAGAATGGAGGCACTCTCCTTTTCCCCATGCCGGCGTCTCTCTGTGAACCGGCTTCTTCCTCTGGGAGACTAGCTTCTCCCTAAGCCTGGAGCATCTCCCAGCTTCACCTCAAAGAGGCACGACCCTCATCTTTTAGTGCCAACCTGAGAAATCCCAGAGAGAGTTATCATTGGTCCCATCTGGGTCCCCCATCCACTTGGTGGTTATCAATACTATGTTCCACAGCCTCTTCTAGAACTTTATATTTGCAGAGCTGGGAGGCTCAGTTCACCAAAAGAAGGGAGATATTATTTCCTAGAGAGAAGCAATGTGATAGAACTCGATTTACTATGGAAGTAATGTTTTTTATCAAGAGTATGATAAAGTATATAAAGTATGATATTGTTGGGGCACCTGCGTGGCCCAGTCAGTTAAGTGTCTGCCTTTGGCTCAGGTCCTGAGATTGAGCCCCATATCAGGCTCCCTGCTCAGCAAGGAGTCTGCTTCTACTTCTCTCTCTGCCCCTCCCCACCATTTGTGCTTTCTCTCTCTCTCTCTCAAATAAATAAATAAAATCTTTTAAAAGAGAGAGAGAGAGTATGATTGTTATCATTGTCATCAGCATAAATTGGCCACATTTTCCTAATTCCCATCATCCTTGGGCTACATTTTTGTAAATAGTGGCTAAGACCCCAGTCTCTGGAACTCAGACTGTCTGTAACTTAAATTCTGGTTCTAGTACTTTTTAGCTGTGTGACCTTAGACAAGCCACTTAACATCTCTGTGCCTCAGTTTAATGTTTGTGAAGATTAAATGAGTTGATTCATGGGGAACGTGAAGAAGAGCGCCTGGTACCTGCCAGGTGCTCAATAAACATTAATCATTATTGTTGGAGAAAAGAATGGCAGCGCCAACTGTTTGAGGGGAACCTATATGAGGGGGAACTGGGAATAAAACCAACACCCTTCACTTACTCCCTAGCTTTCTCCCAGGAAGCACTTACAACCTCAGGAACTACAGTTCAACAAAGACTTCCTGGGAAGTTTACAAGTAATTACCAGACAAAGTCTTTCTCCTCCAGAAGCTCGCAGCCGAGTGAGGGTGGCCGACAACCAGAGGGCTTTCCTGCAAGCTGTCTTGTGCTGGTTACAAGTAGGCACAGGGCTCTATGAGAAACCAGGAGGACACTGGGTCCAGAGGAAGCTGGCTTGAGAAAACCACACCTGAGCTGAGACCCAGGGACTGGCAAGAGCTTGCCAAGCAAGGACAGGTAGCAGGGCATGGTGCTAGGCAGTCCTCAAGCCAGCGTGTCTCAGCTCCGGACGCACGCTTCCCCGCTTTGTGCCACTGGGGCTAGAGCCTTGCAAAGTCCCTGTCCCCCTTGTCAGCTGCTTCCCGGCTGGGCCTGCAAACAGGGGGCTCTAGAAGCAGACTGGCAGGCAGGAGGACAGAAGGGACGTGCTCCTTGTCTGTTCACTGTCCTGCCAGCTTCTCCCCAGCAAGAGCCAGACAGACAGCCCGGAAGCATCAGGTGAGGCCTCCAGTGCTCTGCAGCCTCGGAGCAGGAAGCAACAAAGCAAACCAGTGCGCAGGAAGCGTCCGAAAGTCTGGCGTGCAAATGGCCCTCATGCGTAGGACATGGTACCAGAGAGGAGCGGCTGGAGACAAGAGCCAGCCCTCGGGCTGTTCAGAAATAAGACCCCAGGCCCTGGGAGGTGTGGAGCAACCAGGAGGGCCTGGGCCAGGGGAGCTGTGGTGCAAGGCAGGGAACCAAAGCTGCCACGCACTCCAACACCCCGTCTGCCTTCTAAGCACTGGTTTGTTCAGATGTCATCAAGGCCAGACCCAGGGCCAGGACTCTGAACATGGCAGGTTGGGGGACGGGGTGGCTCTAAGGAAAGGGGGTGGCAACCACACCCCCCACACAACAGGGGAGCTGGCTATCCTCTGAGTAACTTGGAGGTGGCATGGGCCAAGTCCCCACCCCTATTACTAAGAGGAAATTCTCTAGGAGCTCCTCTGAGATTCTTCAGCAGAAGCTGTGAGTGTTGGGACCCGCACGTGAGAAGTACCTATGGGAGAGGTAGAGGGGGAGCTATTAGAACAGGCCTGGTATGGGGCGCCTGGGCTCAGTCGTTAAGCATCTGCTCGGCTCAGGCCATGATCCCAGGGTTCCCACTCAGCGGGAGGCCTGCTTCTCCCTCCTCCCTACCCCTGCTTGTGTTCCCTCTCTCACTACTCTCTCTCTCTCTCTATCTCTGTCAAAAAAATAAATAAATAAATAAGATCTTTTTTAAAAAATTAAATAAAACAGGCCTGGTAGATTTCTAGGTAGAAATCTAAGAGGTTGGTCGGTCAATAGCTTATTTACGGCACGGAAGTCTTCAACCTTCTTATTTTCTCCTGTGGCTTGTATTTCCACCTTTCCTCTCTAGCCAAGGCCTTTGAGCTCCAGATACACAAACTCACCCAACTATCTCCACGGGAACATTTCATGGTATTCTAAACTGAGCAAAATTAAAGCCTCCCTTTCCTCCAAATCTGTCCCATCTTCCCTATTGTCAAGAATCATAACACATTCACCAAGTTACCCAGGCTCAAACCCTAAGCGGTCAAAGCCAACATCCCCGTTCCCTGACCCACAGCCCAGACGACCAGGCCCTTCTTGCCCTGCTGATGGCCTCAGACCCATCAGCACCCCTCACACCTGCTCTGCCCGCCCCCACCCCCCTCCTCCCACTCCCCCACCCCACCCCACCCCACCCTGCCCCAGCAGATCTGCCCTCATCCTCACACCCTTTCAGCACCAGGAGCCCCATGCATCTCCCGAGCCCCACTCTCCTCTCCAAAGCTACAGTTGATCTCAGGCCCCATTGCCTGGCTCGGGCCTCCTTACCGAGCGCAAGGCCCCGCCGCCTTTCCCTCCCCGGGCCTCCCGTCAGGCCGCGGCTTATTCCTGGAGCAGGCCGGCCTCAGGGCCTCCTGCCTGTTGGAGCTTGAGGCCAGGGACCCAGGCTTCAGCACCAACCAGCGGCCCAAGAGACGGGCTGGAATCCCCCCCACCCCCTGCCACTCCCCGCTCTGAGGCAGCCCCCCCGCCCCGGGGCCACTCCCTGGCGGTGACAATAGTCATGAGCAGCGCCAGGATCCATGAATCCCAGGCGGAGATGGGCCCCTGCAGCAGGGTCGCCCTGTGAACACAGAAGCTCAGGGTCCCCCGGGCTCCTGTGTCCCTCCCTCTCACAGCCCCCAGGACCCGAGGGAGGGCCCAGGACCTATCGGGGAGGCCCAGTGACCAGTGACCTTTCTACTGAGCTCCCATCTCCCCACCGGCTCCTCTGCCTTTTCATCTCTGACCGGATCACCAGGCGCTTTGGATGGACTGATCTGACTGCCGGAGCAGGAAACGCTCTAAAGAGACCATTTGCTCTTACATTCAGAAGCCCGTCTTTGCTGTTCTACTTTTGCCTTGTGTTTTAAAGAGAGCTTTGTTTCAGGCCTTTTTTTCTGAAGAGCTTGAAGAGGCCTTTGGACTAAAGCAATAAAATTCTGACCTTTCTTTTATATATAGAACATCACATAATTTTTCACCTTAGAAATTGTACAGCGTTTCTGGGTCTCAAATGAAAAGCATAGATATACAAATCTAAACTTCATTCCAAAAAAGATGTTTCCTAAAGGGACATAGTCAGAGATGAGTTGCAAAATATTTTTCTTTAGTTTTATTTATCTATTTTCAGTGTTCCCAAATGCTTTATACTCACTCCCAACAGTCCTGATTCCATGACACACTCTGCAAGTCAGTGTGAGAGATATTTTAAAGAAAGTTTTGAGGTTCTTCATTTTCCAGAAAGTTTCAATCCCAAATTAACATAAATGAAACAAATCAATAGCGATAATTTAAGAGCATCTATGTCCCATAGACACTCTGTAGTCAACAAAGTTCATGGTCTATGTCGCAATAACTTTATGGTTTAAATGTATCTTCCTACACCTAAAATAGAGATTTCATTTGTAGAAAAAAATAGTGGCAAACACTAATTCAGGAGGATAACTAGAACACAGAGGAAAATGATGATTTGGGAAGAAAGAGGGTGCCTATTTGGGGATCATCACTTTTTTATACAGCAAGGTGACGCCTCTAGCTTTTCTTATAATATGACAAAGTAGAATCAACAGAACATGCATGAACAATAAGCCAATAATACTAAGCATCCAGTAAAAAAGAAATGTGCTGATTAAAAAAGGCTTATATAAAAAAAGCTCTCCCCCATTAAGTGTTAGTGAATTTTCAGAAAAATCTAGAGTCTAGTCCATTGCTGTTTAAAAGGGGAAGGTGTTAGTGTTTATCTGTGTGCATCAGAGTGATGTCTGAAAGTAACCATCTGCTGGCTTTTGTATTTGTATTTACCTCCTTGTGTCTTTCTTACTGCTACCCAGGGGCTGGGCTGACCAGTTTTCTTTCTTCAGTGCACACCTGAGCAGGAACAAATATTCCAAAGCTCTCACTAGCAAAATTTCTTTTAGGCCTATTTGCAGAACCAGTTTTTCTTCCCCTAGAGGCAGAATAAGACTGCGGGACCGTGGAAGGTAAAGGAAGAAAATGTGTTGGGGGTGGGGACCGGAGGGGGGGGCCTGGAGGAGAAGGACGGGGAAGGCAGGTGAGGAATAACAGGAATGATGTGACAGGGAGGAGGAGAGACCAGCAAAAGAACGAGCTCACACCACCTGTGCTTTCCTGGGCAACTCTCAGACTGAGGCCTGGCTCAATTGGTCAGCAGTCCTGGGTCCTTGTAAGACCCATGAACGGAGGACGGATGAACAGTCAGGATGGGCTAGATTCTGCTGCAGTAACAAACATCCCCCAGTCTCAGTGGTTTAAACAAGAAGTTAATTTTGCTCACACTACATGCCAACGTAGGGTTAGCTGGGGACTGGCCCTCTTCTTTATCATTGTTATGTCAGGACTCGGCTAACAGAACAGCCATGAGGACACTGCCAGGCACTAAAGCAGAGGGAAATGGAAAATGCAGGAACTTGTGCACTGGCTCTTGAAGCCTCACCCTAACAGAAATGTACATTTCAACTCACAGTTTATTAACCAAAACAAGTCTTATGATAACATCTAACTCCAAGGGGACAGGGAACTGCAATCCTACCATGTGGTCAGAAGAAGAGCTAAAGGATAGTGAACAGTATGTATGTATGACCACCACAGTAAAGGACTCAGACCCCTGGTCTGGGGACAGAGAGAAGGAAAGAGAACTGTTTCCCCTCAACAGGAAGAACTGAATAGGTTGCCATTACTCTAATGAGCGAAGCAGCAGTGTACTCTACCATGGCTTACACACGTGTGCAAAAGCTTTCCAGAAGTAAGCAAGGAAACTGATCACACTGGAAATGGGGAGTGTGGAGTAAGAAATGTTGACTTTCCCTTTGTACCTTTTGTAGTGTTTGAAAATTTAACCATGACACTCATTTGCATGGATTAATTTATGAGACTCAGTTTCCCCCATTCTAAGTATTCAGCAGAAGAGTGTAAATGGTCAAAAGGAAGTCCAAAGAATTGAGTGCTTATGACTGGGAGCAGCCAGGCTCTGCCCTAAACAGAAACATCTAAATGCTGTTGGGTGGACCTAGGGTTAAAGAACACTGGCCTGCCCCCAGGAAACTAGCCAACACCTGCCCCACACCTTTCCCGGAACTTATTCCTTCTCTAGAAGGAATATAGAGGACTTAGACCCTGGTCCCAAGACTCAGAACATTTTTTCTCCAATCCGAAGGCCAGCATCATGACACTATGTTATCTCTGATTATAGAAGATAAGTAACAATAGAAATCATGCTCTTGACTCAGAGCAAGGAAGTCTGATATACTAATTTCTTAGGAAATCTCAGATTTCTACCTAGGATCACTCCCCACTGCTACTCTGGGGCTTACTAAGGGGTCTGGGGGCAGAACAGGAGATCAAGGAAGATGTCCTAGGAAACTGCAAGGAACAAGATGCTGCCTTCTAAGAGCCTGACCTGGAGGACTCTTTGCACCATCACAAAAGGACTGTGAGCCAAAAGGAAGCCAGTTATGGAAAGGATGAGAAGACTGAGTCACTGGGACACAGCCTAACTGGAGTGCATGATCCAAGGCCAATGCTGTGGGACTTCAGCTCCTCTTTCTGCTTTCCACCTCTAGGCCTGCACCCACTGCCAGCTGGATGTGACTGCTCAAGATTTGGGCAATGTCTCTCCTCCTTAGAGAACATTCTCAACACAGGGCCCAGGGCAGAGCAGGCACTATCGGGAAGCAAACCAGGCTCACAAATCCTAAAAAAATATAAATCTCATACATCCCCTCATTGTTCAACAAATATTTCATTATTTTGATTCACCAAACGTTATTGGTCAGCAAGGAGCCCAGGAGCATGATAGGAAATGAGGGATGTACAAACATGTGTAAGAACAGCCCACCCTCACCAGACCCACAGCCCAGCAGGGAGCATGCAACCAAACACTAGGGTACCTGGCCCAGTGAGGCTCAGGAGAGACAAAGGCACAGTTTGGTGGGAAACTGAAGAGGAAAGAACTAATTCAGAGCTTTTTCTGGGAACTTTCAGCCTGATCCATGGTCTCCCTTGACAAGGAACTGGATAGACCCAGCCTCATAATTTTCTTTTCTCTAAGGTAGGCTGTGCTGCTGGGGTAAGGGATATGAAGTTTCTCCTAGAATTTCACAAGCAACATGTCCTCAGGAACAGCACTGACAAAGAGTTCACAGTTCAGAAGGATGGTATAACAAAAGATAAATATTAGGTCTTTGTCCCCAGTTCCCTGCCCACAGCTCCCAAAGCATTGGATTCTCCAAGTGATGAGTGTCTTTTGTAGGCTAACAAGATGATGGTGGATGGGAGCCCCAGATAGCTTCTGGATGGGGACTGGTTTCCGGACAAGTCCAAGACAGATGAGCAGGTTGGAACTCTCCAACCTCTGGGGAGATCCCAGGAGCTAGAGATTGAATTCAATCACGATGGCCAATGATTGATCCACCTACATAAATGGAATGTCCATAAAGACCTCCAAATGACAGATTTCAGAGAGTTTCCAGGTTGGCGTACACATCAGGGTGCCAGGTGGGCGACATATCCAAAGAGACCATAGCATGGAAGTTCCCTATGCACCTCTTCCACGGGACTCCTCCTGAGTTGTATCCTTTGTAATGAGCTTATAATAGTAAATCAAGTGTTTTCCAGAGTCCTGAGTCATTCTAGCAAGTGATCGACTGTGAAGGGAGGGGCTTAACCAAGTTGGGCAGAAGCACGGGTATCCAGGGAGCCGAGAGTTGAGACTGATGTCTGCCCCTGGTGCCTGAGCCCTTTAGCTCTGGCAGGTCTGTATCAACTCAAGATAGTGTCAGAATTGAATGGAATCTCTGGACACCCCGTTGGTGTTGCAAAAATGGAGAACTGGTTGATGTGAGAAGAAAACTTAACCAAAAGATCTTGTGGGAGCCTTTTCCATATCTGGGTGATAAAAGGAAGGCCATAGACAGGTGTCCCAGTGCAGCTGCAGGAGGAGAGGTGCTGAGCAGTGTCCCTGCCCCCTCCTCTTTTTGACTGCCCCCCCGATGGACTCAGAAGCTGCACCCCCAGTCTTTCTAGGCATTGTCATCATCCTTCCTGTCCCACATTTTCCCCTGGGCAGCCAGATATCTCTGCCCCCTTGCCTCTCTTTAGTCCTATAACTGCATTAGCCTTCTGAGGTCTGTTCTAACTTTCCACCCTTTCTTCTAGAAATTCGACCATCCTCCCTTTCACCCAAAGCCAACAAAATCCCTCCCTCCCAGGGATCTGTCTCTTGTTCTTTCTCTGTTCAAGCCAGTTGGAGGCTTTAAATAGGAACTAAAGTCTCATGTCTTCCTGAAGAAGGTTTGTCAGACCCAGATCTTTTCCATTTGCGAGAAATAAGAACTCACTCAAACCCACCTGAGCCAAAATTGGAAATTTATTATAAGGTATCACGTTGTCCCAGACAATAAAAAAGCAGGAAGGACAGTCAGATGGCAGTTGGGCCACAGAAGGACAGAGACCAGAACTGAAAAGCAGCCAGGGACCAAGGCAGCTGCCTGCTCAGGTCATACCCCCAGCTCTTAGGCACCAAGGAATTTCTCAACACCATTTCTCTGTGTATCTTCATTCCTCTCTCCATGGGGGCTTTCTCTACTCTGCCCACATAAGAGAAGACAGTCCCACACAGCCTCCAGAATTTACTGTTCCTCAGATGAGACAACCATCAGAATTCTAACTCCAAGATCCCCAGAGAAGGGAATGTATTTCATGCTGCCCACCTGGAATGTCAAGTAGCTATTCCCAGGCAGGCAGCCACGTAATACCAATGTGGCTGTGAGATCCGCCTGCACTGGAGGCATAGTTCTTAGAGAAAGGGGGATGCTGTCCTGGTTGGATACCCCCCAAAGCTTCACAGTAGCTGTATTTAGCCTTCCATTCACTCATTGGAATTATGCACAACCTACAGAAAATCTGGCAAGGCCACCTGTGTGGGGACAGACGTGTCTGCAGCAAGGAGGGCAGTGTGCACCTGTCCAGTCCTTTAGCCCACATTTTTAATGGTTGGAGCAACTTCCAGGAGCAGCTGGAGATATAGGGTGGCCATCTGCGACCACTTGGGCTGGCATCGGAAGTAGACAAGCAGGAAATAGACCGGGATGCCACTGAGCAGGAACAGGAAGATGTACAGGAACTCAGTCTGGGGGTGCTCGATGATGGGTGCCAGCACCAGGTAGAAAGAAGCAAGGAGCATGATGACAGGGATGACGGTGGGGACCTGCCAGAGACACAGAGACTGGATGATGGAGAGGCACGGGACAGGGTGTGTGGCCCCTGGGTTCTGTCCCTCCCACCTGCCTGCCTGCCTGCCTGTTGCTTCCACCTGCCACCAGCTCCCCTCTTCCTGTCCCTGCCATCATACCTTGCCTAGCCAGAAAAGCCACGTGCTGGGTTACGGGGGCCATCCAAGGAGCCAAGACTTTGGGACCCAGCTTGATCTTCTCTGTGCTTTGTGAGTCCTACTGTGTGTGAGCCTCCTCTGGGCACGTGTCTCTCATCGTTCTCCCTCAGAGTCCTCCAGAGGAGAAATGAGTCCCCAGCAAGCAGAATCAAGGCCCTAGGACCCAGCTGTCCCTCACCCCCCCCCCCAGGAAATACAGACATCTTCTACTAAATATGACAGCGGCCACCCTGGATGAGGCTGTGGACCAACAATCTGCCTCATGCACAAACTAGGGTTGAAAGAAGCCCAATGTTTATTCCAAAGTCTACCTTGTAAGGTCGAGGAAGATTCTTGTTCTTTATCCGCAAGTACAAGAGACAGCCAATGGTGGTTCCATAGGTGATCCAGCCAAGAAAGCTGAAAGGCAAACAGAAGCCACTCACTACCAGGCCCTGCCCTGGTTGGGCCTGCAAGAGGTGCTGGCCTTGTTGATGCAAACCCAGGGCACAAGTGCAAGCTCATCAGAGGCCTTTCAGCTACCCCCAGCCCCTTATTCATGCAGGCTAAGCAAAGAAGGCAAGGCTGGGGCACCAAGAACAAGAATGCATTGGGGGGTATTCCCTCCTCTTTCATCTTCAGTCACCAAGTGACAGGTACACAAGCCCAGGCCCCCACCTGGCTTCAGATTGGACCTTTCTTGACTGCCCCTGGCTGGACAGAAGAGGACAGTTTTCAAAGGGAGGGAAGTGCATATGTGTGTCCAAAAGAAAGAGTTTGGTGGAATCTCAAGGAGCCTGTGATCTCCTCAGGGACCACACACTCATAGCAGATCCTCCTACCTTAGAGTTGGTGACAGGGTAGGCCGTGGAGCACCCAAACCAGCCCCTGGCCTCTGTCTTTGCCAGTGTGGGTAGCTGAGTGGCTGATGAAGGTCTAATGAAAACCTCACCTGCCCTTGGAGACAGGGTCCAGACCAGGCTGTCCCTGGAGGCAGTCAAGATGGGGAGACATTGTGTCCTCATTGGGATGTGTCATCCTAACATTCTCACTCTGTGCTGGAACATTCTCGGTCACATCCCCCAAATCTCAGTCTAAAGAAACCCTGGGCTCACCATGGGTTTGATTTATTCTTGGCATATCATGAATTTAGCCTTTCTCATGGGAAGAAGATAAAAAGAAAAACCAGGTCTGTTACTCAATGTTCTGAAGAAAGTCACATCAAGCACTGTAGATCCTGTTCCAGGAAATTAATTATACTTATGACAACAAAAGAGAGAGCACACAATGCATGAAAAAAATTCCTCAGAGAACTCCCTCTGCATCCAGATGCTGCGCTCGCCTGTCGGTGTGAGGACACACCCACCAACCCTGCTTCAGATGAGGTCATAAAGTTATGGCTGGACGGCTAGACGGCACAACTGCCCATCATTTCTGCCCCAGAGAAGGTAATAAAGGGGGTCAGAACATCTCTCCACTTTGATCCAATCACTGACTATACCCAGTGTGGCTGTGAGTCTGCCTTGTGTTCACTAGAGATATGCTGGGTCAGAGTCCTGAACACAGATCAGACGACAAAGGCAAAATCATGTCACAGCCAAGAGCTGCAGGTAGTGGGGAGTAAAGCCTGACGATGGCCTCAACATGATCCCGGCGACAGAGGAAAGGAACAAGGAAGAATTAAAAAATAACAAAGACAGCACAAGCCTTTTGCTCATCTGCCTCTTGGTGAAACACTTGTCTCATTGAATTTTGGGAAACAGGGCAAGACAGAAGGGAGACGCACTTGAATTTGGGAAACAGGGAGCCTGGTGGCTCAGTTGGTTAAGCAACTGCCTTCGGCTCAGGTCATGATCCCAGAGACCTGGGATCGAGTCCCCCATCGGGCTCCCAGCTCCACGGGGAGTCTGCTTCTCCCTCTGATCTTCTCCTCTCTCATGCTCTCTCTCACTGTGTCTCTCTCTCAAGTAAATAAATAAAGTCTTTTTTAAAACATCTGGAAGTACAACGGGGAGGGAATGGCTGAGATGGCTGAGCTCAGGCTTCCAGAAGTGTGCGTGCACATATGTATGTATACATACAAGCATATATATGATAGTTACACATAGGGGCTTAGAAGCGTGTATGGATATACACACACATGTGCATGAGTGTGCACACACAGAGGACTTTTAAATATGTGAATGAGTGTATGTGAGCGTGCACACAAAGGCACCATGAGATACCCACACAGGAGGACAGTCTCACTTGCCTCAAGAAGTTCACGATGGTGCTGAAGTTTCCCGGGATGACCAGGACCAGAGCCACTGCGGTGGTAAACATCAAGGCCGGAGTTGGCGTGAGGCGATGCACATGAACCATGGACAGAAGCTGGGGCTGGGAGCAAAGCCAGGTGTCAGGCAGCCCCCCGGGGAGCCACAGCAGCTACATGCCCTGGGAAGCTTCCTGCCCTCTTCCCCGGCCAAATTCATTCTGGACACCAGTGGGCCCAACCTAATAGTCCCCAGTCTCCACTGCTTCTGGGTGTAGATCTCTGTGGCTCACCTGGGGTGAAACCAGGCCCAGGATGCAGAATGGGGGGACCTATCCCGCCAGGCCAGCCAGGACCCAGCTGGGAGAGAGTGTAGAGAGCTGAAGCAGGCGCCTGGCCAGGTCATTCAACTTTCTATTGCTCATCCCCAACACAGGAAGAGGGACCAAGGGTGGGAAGACAGACAAAGGGGGAGGAAAGGGTAGGGCAGTTGCCAGTGGAGCATGGAGTAGGACTGTGGGTTATTATGGTAGACTGTACTATTACTCAGCAAATAGTCAGTCTCCCCCTCCCACCCCTGTGGGACAAATACTGTCTGGTTCCCCATCCATTGGCGCTGGGCTTGGCCAATGAACTGTGAGCAGGAGTAACACAGCAGAGGCTCAAAATCCGTTTGTGTGGTTTGGCTTGGTCTCTTTAACCCCGGCCACCTGCTCCAGGCAAAAACATACTTTGGCCTGGGTCCCTGAGATAAGAACAGATTCAGAGTCCCAAAAGAAGAAATCTGAACACAAACCCCAGCCTGAAGCAGAGCCACAGGGGACCCAGGGACTGATGAACGACGTGGAATGTTTGCTGTTGTCAGCTCCGGACGCCTGGGAGCTGCCCGTTACTCAGGATCATTGCCACAAAGGCTACCAGAGGGACAGTCCCTGGGGGAAGGGCCCTGGGCATCCACATTGGGTCTACTCCTATGGCTTCACCCACTGCCCCCACACCCCCGGAGTGTACAAACATCCCCACCACCTACAAGCTCCACAGTGGCCCTGTATGGTGATCTCCCAAAACCCGGAAGTCGAAGGATTAGAGTTTAAATGGAGAGGGGTGGGATGCTTTAATCCCATTCTTAGAAAGAACAGGGCTCTGTCTTACAGGGGAAGGCCTGGCTTAGGCTCAGAGCTAAGTTCAGGCAGGAGAAAGCTTAGCCTCTGCCGTCCTTCCAGTCCTTCCTCCTGCAGCACCCCCACCTCGCCCGGCCGGGACCCCATCTCTCACCATGTGGCCCTCGCTTGCAGCCGCATAACACACACGGCTTCCACCGAAGAATATCCCATTGACGGAGCCAAATGTGGAGAGTGTGACAGCCAAGGGTACCAGCCAGGCCCAGGCTCCCAGCACCTGGTTCCTAGGACGACAGAGGAATCAAGGGAAGGAACTCCAGCAGCAAACTGGAGGCCAACCACCAGGAAACAGAGCTAGCAAAACATCTAGAGGCAAGCTGAAATGCACAGGGGGCACTATCCCTCCCCAGTCTGGATGGTCTGCCCAGCTGTCAAGGATTGCATCACCTGACTTACTCACCCCCAGCTCACGGCCACAGCATTAGAGGAGAGGATCTCATTGGATGACAACACTAGCAGGTAACTGATGTTGACCAGGAGATAGAGGCTGGTGACCAGAGGGATGGCGATCAGCAGCGCCCACACCAGGTTTTGCTGCAAAGATCCGGGAGAAGAGGCCCCATGTTAGCGGGGGAGGTCCTTCTCAGGCCCTAGAACACGCTCGTCAGGGCAGTGCTGAGACTATCCTGGCCACAGGGAATATGCCAGGCCCTGGGTGTGCCCCTCGTCCATGTGCTCACAGCCCCACATCGTGGACACAGAAAGAACAGGTGTCCTGGGAGGCCCTGAGGGGCACTAACCAGTCAGAGCAGTGGAGGTACAGAGGGGCTGACAGGAGTGGGGCGGGGAGAGGCGCTATCACCAAAACTTCCAGAATGAGCAGGGCCATATGCTGGGCTCTCCTGGAAGAACGGGAGAGACTCCCGCTGGTGGGGATGGGGGCATTCCCAGCAGGGGCAACCGTGAGAGCAGAGGCACAGACAAGGGACAAGAAAGTTAAAGATCTTCCTTCTTGGGGCGCCTGGGTGGCTCAGTGGGTTAAGCCTCTGCCTTCAGCTCAGGTCATGGTCTCAGAGTCCTGGGATCGAGCCCCACATCGGGCTTCTGCTCAGCGGGGAGCCTGCTTCCCTTCCTCTCTCTCTCTGCCTGCCTCTCTGCCTACTTGTGATCTCTGTCTGTCAAATAAATAAATAAAATCTTTAAAAAAAAAAAAAAAAAAGATCTTCCTTCTTGGCTGTTCATTGATCTTTCCAGCTGGAATATTCCAAGACCACCACGCCAACCCTGCCCAGTCTCTGGGTCTCCAGAATGCAGGCCCAGACTGCAGGCCATTACTCCCAAGGGTTCCACTCTGCCCCTCCATCTCCTCAACTGGAAATTGGGGGTCACTGGGGATCTGTAAAGTGGCACTCCCTACTGCTCTGCCTCTGCGAGGTGTAAGAGTCATGGAAGAGGAACAGAAAGAAGGGCCTGGACAGAGGGGTCGTGGGAACTCATAGCAGGTTGTACTGGGAGCCAAGGGCCAATCTGACCCATGGTCTCCCAGGAAAGGTACTGAGGGGCTGGGTGGCTCAGTCGGTTAAGTGTCCAACTCTTGGTTTCAGTTCAGGTCATGGTCTCAGGGTCGCGGGATCGAGCCCTGCATCGGGCTCCACACTCAGCACAGAGTCTGCTGGAGACTCTGTCTCCCTCTGCCTCTGCCCCTCCTGCTCATGCTCACTCTTGCTCACTCACTGTCTCTCTAAAATAAATAAATTTTTCAAAAATAATAAAAGAAAGGGACTGAGCAGGCATCCAGTAAAAATGGAGGAATCCATGAAAACTGGGTACATCAGTGTATTCCCTCCGACTTCACACGCCCAGCCCTGGCCATCATTCTGGAGCCAAGAGGAAATGGAAGGAAGGGGTCTCCCTTGGGACCCACAGAACTACTCAACTTTCCCCAGGCGTGGGCCACCCTGGATAGACATCTTTAAACTCCAAAGTAGGAGGAAGGAAAAGCTTTCTCTAGGTGTCCTTTGGCTTACCTTGTGAGGGGCAGGCAAGCACTGATGAGCCCAGGGCCTCTCCCCTCCATACCAAACGGGACACAAGAACCTGGCATTGCTGTTACTGACACTTAAAGTGTAACACAAATGAAACAGAGAGTTGCAGCAGCAAGCGGAGGCAAGCTTTATTATATCCAAGCCTCTGTCCCATCCTGTCCTGTCCTCTAAGGGCGGGGGCCAGATAGGTGACCAATTCAGCCCAGTTTGCCTGCGATTTTCATGCTTTTAGCCCCAGAAGTCCAGCATTCCTGGGAACGCTTCAGCCCCAGACAACCAGGAAGGCTGGTCAGCTGACCTAGCAGGTCACGTGACAGTTATGTGCACGGGAAGCCAGGAGGATGGCAATGGAGTCTCATATAAAATGGGTCCTTCCACATCCCCTCTAGCTCTCAAAACTGGGGACCTAAAAGCAAAGGAAGTTGCCCCAACTACTACATAGGCATGACAGCAAATTCCTCATCTTTCCAGTCCTCAAAGTGTGTTCTGTCTGGTCCAGAAGATGCCACTTGTGGCAAAGATGGGCTGGGGGAACAGAGTCCTGGGTTGCCCCCCACAACGGGCCTCATGGTGGAGGACCCTCAGCAGGCAAAGACCCACCATGCATGACCCAGCCACATGCTCAGTCCCAGGGAAGTGGACCTCATGGGCTTTTAAACTTAACTCCTCTTGGACAGGGCACCTGCCAGCTGATGAGCTATGACAGCAAAGCCCCATGGTGCACCACAAGAACAGTGGGATTTCCTGGCTTCGTTCCTGAACACCTTAACTCTTTGCTCAGATTCATAAGACTGGCCCAGGTTTGGCACAGGTTCTGCAGTTTTTTTGAAAAAAAAAGTGTGACACGAAGATACACTGAAAATGTGCTTCAGAGGGTGGAGTGAGAACCAGCCTTTCAAATGTCCAGCATTCAGAGCCATGGCTTTGTTTTTGCTTTGAAACCCACATTTGTCAAAAATGCTCCATACACACACCCGAGGTCAGCGAGCTACAGCCTGTGGACCAAATCCAGCCTGCTGCTTGTTTTTGTAAATAAACTTTTTGGAGGCCATTACCACACTCATTTGTTTACCTATGGCTATTTTCATGCTACAACGGACTTGAGTAATCTTGACAGAGACCTCGTGGCCTGCAAAACCTAAAATATTAACTCTCTGATGTTTTACAGGAAAAAGGTGGCTAATCCACACTATGGCATGGGAGCCTGTCTCACTCATCTTTGGGCCCCTTGCTCTTTCCCTCAACCAGCTCTGAGCTCAGGGCCTGGGTTCAGAGAGAGTAGTCTACTCCCCATGAGCTCCCTATAGCTCCCACCCTACCCAGAGCCAACCTGAGCACACACTAGCCATTCACCTCAAATTACAGCCGTTGTCTCCATGCACAAGTGGTTATGCCATCTGACACCTTGAAGCCCCGTGAGGTAGATGGGGCAGCTATGAAGATCTTGTTTCACAGGCCAAGGACTAAAGCACAAGGATTTACATGGAAGAATAAAAACTGGGTCCCAGAACTCCAGCCCTCACCCCAATCTCTCTCTGCTCTTGGACTTCAGCCTCCAAGCTCCTTGTCACCTCCCCAATTCTCCCAACACTCGCCTCCAGGGAGCTTTTATCGAGAGCTGAGACATGTAAAGACCCCTTAGCCAGACTCAAGGAGGTAGAGGAAAAGACTCAGTTCTCATCCTCTGAGAATTAAAGATTCCTGCAGGAAAGAAAAAAAAAAAAAAGAAAAGAAGTAGCAACCTAAGCAAATATATTTACAGCAAGAATTAATTTCCATAATAACTCAAGAGTCCGCATGTTCCAACTATCAAGATAGATAACAAGCTGAGTCATCAAGCATGGCCTCTCGCTAGTCACATGACCTCAGAATCACTTCCCTCTTTCTAAACCTCAGTTTTCCCATGTGAAAAATGGGGAAGAGTACCTACCTCACAGGGCAAATGAGACCTCAGGCGTGATCCTATAAAGTTCCATGCTCACTTGGGAAATTATTACTCATATAATTCCATACACAAATTAAGGTAGATGGTGGACTGGCATTCAGGACTGCAAACAGGGAGCCCCCACTTTCAGCTGATGTCTCATGGTCTTGTCAGCTCAAATAACAATACTTGGAACTGCTGATGTCCGGAGATCTCACACCCTGAAGAAGTATCACAGACTCACCTTTGGATTCTTGAGCTCTTCCATCACATAGTTGACATTATTCCAGCCATCAAAGGACCACAGTCCCTGGTAGAAGGCCATACCGATGCGCCCGGGCTGCTGTGTGGTATTGTGGAAGGCAAACAGAAAGGCTTCCGTGTAGCCACGGCCCTGGCCCAGCACCACAGCCCCACCCCCCACGATGACCAACAACGAGACCACTTTGGCGACCACGCACACATTCGTCAGCATGGTGGCCAGCCTCGAGCTCCTGCAGTTGACCAGCATCAGCGACAGGATGCAGATGGCTGCCACACCCTTGAGCACAGCCTGTGGCAGCGAGGAGCAGCCGGGGTAGAACGGAGCCACTGCATACTCAGCAAAGCTCAGAGAGATGGCAGCGATGGCGGCTGGTCTGACCAACAGCACAAACGTGTAGATAACCAGGAAGGCTGGCAAGGAGCCAAAGATTTGCAGGATGTAGGCATACTCCCCCCCAGACTTGGGAACCAGAGCACCCAGCTCAGCATAGCACAGGGCGCCCATCATGGCCAGGAGACCACAGACTGCCCAGACCACAAGACTGGCCCCGGGGCTGCCTATGTAGACCAAGACCCCCTGTGGTGACATGAAGATACCAGAACCGACCATACAGCCAGCAGTCAGGGACACAGCACTCCACAAGCCAATCTCCCTCCTCAGCCTTAGCCCCCTGCCACCTGGCTCCCGTCCTGCCACCCCCTCACCGCCGTCTCTTTCCTGCCTTCTCTCCATCTCAGGACTTCACTAGTTGCTATGTCTAGTTGAGCAGAAGCAGATGCTCTGATAGATAATCTGTCTTGTGAGCTTCCTGCAGGAGTTAATGATTACAGCGCCTGAGGACATCTGAACCAGAGACCAGACACCCATTTTGAAAGGACTGAGCCTTCACGGATCTGCCAGTCCAGTAGAGGCAGTCTGCAGGAGCTTTTTGCCAATGGAACCCAGGAAAGATCAAGGGAAAAAAAGAGGGATTTAGCAGAAATCCCTACTGCCCAACCCCACAACACTGTGTGTGTGGGCTAAGAGTTGGATGGGTGCTCCGTGCCAACAGTAAGAATGGTGAGCAAATGAACATCAGGAATCTAAAAAAAATCTCTGCAGTAGTTTTATCAGGCAAGCAATAAAATCCCTATTTTGTCGGGATTCCAATTAAAATTGCACAAACCCTTAAAGGAAGAACCAATATGATCAAAGAAGAGAATTCAAATAGTACAGAACAGAATTTATACCCCTAGCAGGAAGGGAGCAGGTGGTTAAAAGTAAGGTGCAGGGTCAGGAATGGGATCCTGCGTTCAAATCCTAGCTCTAGTCCCCCACAGTTGTGTGAACTCAGACGAGGTCTCTGAACTTCACCCTACTCACCTGTCCATTAATTACAGTACCCACCACATAGGGTAATTCTAAGGATTAAATAGCATAGTCCATTCAAAGTAGCTAGAATAGGAAATGAAATGGAGTAAGCTTGCCCTTTTTTTTTTTAAAGAGATAGCATAGTGTTTTGTTTTTTTAAGTGTTTTGTTTTTGTTTTTTTTTATTTATTTGTCAGAGAGAGAGCACACGCACAAGCTGGGGGAGCACTAGGCTCCCCACTGAGCAAGGAGCCCTATGTGGGACTCAATCCCAGGACCCTGGGATCATGACCTGAGCCAAAAGGCAGATGCTTAGTCAACTGAGTCACCCAGGCATCCCCAGGCTTGCCTTAAATGTTAGCTATTACTATGTACCTAAGAGTTTCATTAGTTCCCTAGTTTCAGATATATATGTGAACATTATATATGTATATATATAATTATATATGAACATTGTATGTGTATATATATATGAATATTATATATGTATACATAGTTAAATATATATTTCAATCTTGGGTTATAGAACCTTTACCAGTGTTGTTATGGTAAGGTCAGTGAAACTCACTAGCATTTGGAAAAAAGATGCTGATACCCACAGTGAGCAGAAAGCTAACTGCAGTCTCCCAAACAGGCAGATCTAGGTCAAGGCAGCCATATGGGCTACTTCGATCTCATGTGCATGTGCAGTTAATAAAGCTCTTGACAGATGCGGGAGCTTTGCTGTTACTGGTTCCTGGCATGTCCATCCTCCCCTTGCTGCATGGACACCTGCTTGACATACGTCCTCTGAAAAGGTAGAGACATCTTCAAAAAATCGTGAAGAGGGAGCCCTCCAAAATTCAGAAGAAGGTCCTCCAAGATTCCTACCCAGCAGAAAGGTAGGGAAAAAGGCAGAGAAGTAATTAAGAAGAAAAGGACCTAGAAGAATTGGAGGGAAAGAAGATAAGATAGAATAGAGCCCTGAAAGCACAGGAAGGAAAATCCGCTTCCTTCCTGGCCATGGCAAAGTAGTAAATAACACCCTCAAATGTCAACCCTCTTCTTCTCCAGAGCTGTTGTTAGTGGGTGCCAACTGCAGAGTCAGAGGACAGTCCACAAGACCACCCTAACCTCTGATACCAATGGTAAATTTGGAGGTTCCCAACACTATCCTTCTGTTCAATAATTTGCTAAGAAGCTTCACAGAACTCACAAAATCTTTCATACTCAAGTTATGTTTTATTACACTTAAAGGATCCAGATTAATGTCAGCCAAGAGAGGAAAGATATAGGGCAGAATCCAAGAGAATTCCAAACATAGAGCTTCTAGTTTTCTTCTCCCTGTGGAGTCAGAACAGCATTATTTTCCAGGTGTTGATGTGTGACAATAAGCCCATCATACTGTCAACCAGGGAAACTCACCCGAGTCTTAGTGTCCACTCTTTATTGGGGTCCTATCACATAGATCTGGTTGACTGTCCATGTGGCTGACTTCAGCTTCCGGCCCCTCAGGAGATCAAGCTGGTATTTCATGACCCAAAGCCCCTATCCAAAAATCACATTTCTACTAGCTGGCTTGCCCAAGGTCCCCAGGCAAATAAAGACAGGGCAATCAGGCATGACATTCCAAAGGCTTAGAGATTACCTCCCAGAAGCTGAAGGCAAGGGCCAGGCCTCTCTTGGGGCAAGGTTAAATTCTTTACTAAAGATGTGAAGGCACCTGTGACCTGAAGAACATTAGGAGAACATAAAGATTGTTTTGAATGACTCATCTTGTCAAGCAGTGTGTCTAAAGAGGAGGACCCTACATGCCAGGCTAAGGAGCTAGAACCAGCCAGGAAGAGAGGGAAGAGGACAATGAGTGGAAGCCTCAGGGCTTTCTGAATGGAAGGAACTAGAAACTCTGAAGTTCTATGGGCTTCAATGAGCAACTCCTGCTGCCCTTCCAGAATCTGGCACGTGTGGTCTTCAGCTCCAGGGTCAGACCTGCCTGTGAGGAAGGGACCTCTGAAGCAGAGCTGAACCTATATGTCATCCCTCTGCTGCCATCACAGGTGATGGGGTAGCTGATGGACCCAGTCTGAGGCTCAGTCAATGGATGTCTTAGGAAGAAATCCGGCACCCAAGAGCCAGAGAACTGGGTTTTACATCACTGTGCATTTGATGAAATCTTTATTAGTTCCATTTCCCATCAGGAATATGGGGCTGATGATTCTCCCACAAAAGGGTTCATGAGAATAGACCAAACACCTTCATGTCCCATTATCCTATGGAGATGAATGGAGTTATGCTAACTTCTATTCAAAGAAATAATGGCTGAAAACTTTCCATATTTGATGAGTAAACATTAATTTACATACCCAAGAAGTTCAACTCTAAATAGAATAAAGAAATACACAGACACCTCATAATCAAACTGTCAAAAGTCAGACCATGAGGGGCACCTGGGTGGCTCAGTTGTTGAGCGTTTGCCTTCAGCTCAGGTCATGATCCCAGGGTCCTGGGATCAAGCCCCGTGTCAGGCTCCCTGCTCAGCGGGAAGCCTGCTTCTTCTTCTCCCACTCCCCCTGCTTGTGTTCCCTCTCTCGCTATGTCTCTCTCTGTCAAATAAATAAAAAATCTTAAAAAAAAAAAAAAAAGTCAGACCATGAGAGAATCTTTAAAGCAGCAAGAAAGAAGCAAATCATCTGGTACAAGTACTCTGGACAAGGTTAACAGCTAATTTCTCATCAGAAACCATGGAGGCCAGAAGGCAGTGAGATGGTATCTTCAAAGTGCTGGAGCAAAAGTTCAGCCAAGGATCCTATTTCTAGTAAAACTCTCCCTCAAGATAAAAACGAAAGGAAGAGGGGCGCCTGGGTGGCTCAGTGGGTTAAAGCCTCTGCCTTCAGCTCAGGTCATGATCCCAGGGTCCTGGGATCGAGCCCTGCATCGGGCTCTCTACTCTGCGGGGAGCCTGCTTCCCCCCCTCTCTGGCTGCCTCTCTGCCTAGTTGTGATCTCTCTCTCTGTCAAATAAATAAGTAAAATCTTAAAAAAAAAAAAAAAAAAGAAGAAGAAAGGAAGAAATTCCCAGATAACCAAAAGCTGAGATGGTTCATTTCTAGCGGACCTGCCCTCTAAGAACTGCTAGAGGGAGTCCTTCCAGCTGAAATGAAAGGAGCCTACACAGTAACTCAAATCCACACAAAGAAATCAAGAACACTAATAAAAGTATCAACATAGACAAATATAAAGACAGTATTAATGTCTTTTTTTACCTCCTCATTTTTCCTATCTAATTTATTTATTTTTTAAAGATTTTATTTATTTATTTGAGAGAGAGAGCACATGCACACACACGCACGTAGCCGGGAGGAGTAGAGGGAGAGGGAAACAGAGTTTCAAGCGGACTCCATGCTGAGCAGGGAGCCCAACTTGGGCCTCTGTCTCATGACACCGAGATCATGACCTGGGCTGAAACCTACAGCTGGACACTTAATAGACTATGCCACCCAGGTGCCTCTTTCCTAACTAATTTAAAAGAAATCCAGAAATGCTGCTGGGGCACGAGTTCATTTGCACCTCTGTCTCACATTATATATAAAAATTAATTCAGAATGGATCAAAGACCTAAATGAAAGCTTTAAAACTACAAAACTCTTAGCAGGAAACATAGTTGCAAATCTTCATGACCTTGGGTTGAACAATCATTTCTTAAATATGCCACCAAGAGCATAAACTAGAAAAGAAATATAAACGGGGTTTCGTCAAAATTTAAAACTTTTGTGCATCAGATGGCGTCCAAAAAAGTGAAAAGAAAACCCACAAAAAGGGGGAAAAAACCTTTGCAAAACTTGGACCTGGCAAGAGTCTAGTATTCAGAAGATATAAAGAACTCTTACAACTCAACAACAACAACAAAAACCTGAAACAACCCAATTTAAAAATGGGCAAATGACTTAAAAGACATTTCCCCAAAGAAGACAGTCAAATGGCCACGAAGCACACGAAAAGATATTCACTATCATTAGTCATTAGGGAAATGCAAATCAAAACCACAATGGGATACCTCTTCATGCCTCCTATGAAGGCTATAGTTGAAAAACAGAAAATGTGACATTTTAATGAGGATGTGGAGAAATGTGAACCCTCATACATTGCTATGAGAAATATAAAACAGTGGGGCACCTGGGTGGCTCAGTGGGTTAAGCCTCTGCCTTCGGCTCAGGTCATGATCTCAGGGTCCTGGGATCGAGCCCGGGCATCAGGCTCTCTGCTCAGTGGGAAGCCTACTTCCTCCTCTCTCTCTCTGCCTGCCTTTCTGCCTACTTGTGATCTTTGTCTGTCAAATAAATAAAATCTTAAAAAAAAAAAAGGAAATATCAAACGGTGTCACCACTGTAGAACAATTTGCAGTTTCTCAAAAATTTAAACATAAACTTACCATATAACCCAATCATCCCATTTTCAGATACATACCCAAAGAACTAAAGACATACTCACACAAAAACCTGTATACAGATTTTTATAGCAGCACTATTCTTAATAGCCAAAAGGTGGAAGCAACCCAATGTCCATCAATTGATGAGTGGCTAAATAAAATGTGGTATATCCGTACAATGGAATATTATTCGACCATAAAAAGAATGAAGCACTGATATATGCTAGTACATGGATGAGCCTTAAAAGCATGATGGCAAATTACAGAAGCCAGACCCAGAAGGTCACATATTATTCTGTGACTGTATTTCAATAAAATGTCTGGAACAGGTCAATCCGAGGGAAAGAAAGTAGATTAGTGGTTTCGAGGGGCCGCTTCAAGGGAATGGAGTTTCTTTCTGGGGCAATGAAAATATTCTGGAATTATATAGTACCGATGATTGTCCAATATTATGGATATATATTAAAAACCACTGACTTGTACCTTTCAAATGGTTAAAATGGCAAATTTTATGTTATGTTAATTTTATCTTGATTTTTTACATAAAAAAAAAAAACAATTAGCTGCAGGGCTTCGGAAGAATTGAGTGCAGGTGGGAGGTCAGTATCAAAGCCCACATTCTGTGACCTGTAAGGGGACTCTGACTCTGCCCCCCACACACACACACAAGGGAGCAAGAAGGCCAGTCTTTCCCCGTGGTTCTCCTTCCCCAGGATCCCCAAGGCCCCTGGGGGGTGCTTACACCGATCTGTGAGCCAATCTTCCTGCTAATCAGCAGCTCCTCTGGGAGCGAAGTGCAGATACGCCCCTCAAGGCCAGACCCAGTGATTCTTAGCTTCTAGAGAGCCCCATCTGCTGGCCTTGGCTTCCTTCACTACAGAATGTTCACAGAGTGCCCAGAAAATCGCATGCTGTGGAGACACAGAGGCTGTTTATAAATGCAAACGTTTTATCTGAAACTAGCTAAATATTAACCTATCCCGAAAGAGGTACAAATGTACCCCGCACTGAGCCACTGAAGGCACAGGCCCTAGAGACAAATGGCTCCGATACCACCCTGCTTACTGCTGAGGACACAGAAGGGCAAAGCAGGGCCCTAACACGGTCAGCTAGAGACTCCAGCCATGCTGAGCGATGACCACAGCCTCCATGCACCATAGGGAACCTTGATCCCAGGAGAGCAGGTCAAGACCAGAGCCATCCCAGCAGCCCTTCCAGAAATCTCTCTCTCTTCTGAGCTTCAGTTGCCTCTGTACCCTCTAGGGCATTTGTCAACTTCTCTTTTGTTTTCTGATTATTTACTTGCTCACCTCTCACCACGTGAGCTCCTGGAAGTTAGAAACAGGTCTCCTTTGCTTCTTCGTATTTTACAGCTAAAGGGAGCAAGAGTGATCAGGAAATGTTTTCTGGAGGGAATAAAATAAATAAATTTTTTTAATAATAAAATAAATAAATGAATGAGTGAGCAAATAGATTAGACACAAGCCAATAGATGAGAAGAAGCATGAATAAGAGAAGGTGTGAATGAACAAACTCCCACCAAGCTCTGAATCCAGAGATCAGTGTGAGGACCAAGTGATTGGTGCCCACGGTCTGGCTGGGATTTTACAATGAGGGTCCTCTGGGCATGGTGGGATGTGCCTCGGAAAGAACTTTTAGCACTACACAGACCATGAGAAATTCAGAGTAAGGAGACAGTATAACGAGCCCCCAGGCAGAACCCCCAAGGATGCTGCCTGGAAAAGTCTAGAAGAGGCTCAGCTGGTCATTCTGATCACGGATTCAACACTGGGATCTCCTCAGAGGCCCACCTGTGTTGTCCCCGCTCTATGCAGCATGGCTGACCTGGTCTGCCCATCCATGAGCTCCAGAAGTGTCCATATCCAGTGGAAGCTTGAACAAGGCTCTTGCTAGGTTCTTGCACACAAGCACAGACCTCTCTTCCTCCCTGACTGTCAGGGGTCCTGATCTCTGCTCCTCTCAGCCTCCAGATGGCCCCACCCCTCTTCTCTTCCATACATGACTGCAGCTGCACAGAGCCCATTGGTTGACCTAGTTGAGGGAACCCCTCAGTCCTCACGCCTCTGCCTGCCCGGGCCCCTGTTTGTCCATTCCAGCCCCAACTTAACATAACACTTTAGCCTGGCTCCGGCTCATGCTCTGGACCTTCCCAGAAGGAGCATAAGAAAACAGGTAAGAAAGATGCTAAAGCCATCCCACATCTTCCACTTAAGAGCATGGCCAGCTATGCAGCTGGCCTGTGGACCATCTATGGGAGGGGTTGATGGGAGGAGGCAGGGGTTGAGCTGGGGCCTGACTCTGGGCAAGTGCTCTGGTCCCCAGCCTACTATTGTAGGGGTTCCCTCCCACGTCATCCCATTTCTCTTCTCCCCAAGCTTAAGAACAGCTTTTCTTGACCTACCCATGCCTTCAGAAACACAGGCCGGGGCCCGGTGCTCAGACACAGTCTCTGGGAGCTGTGGTCTCAAGGATCCTTGCAGGAATCCGTGGGACTCACAGACCCAGGCAATGAGACCCCAGGTGAGGCTTCCAGGTGAGGTGGAACGCAGAGGCCCAGGGACCAGCACTGGGCTTCCGACACCCTGGACAGTATCAGAGCCTGTTATTTTCAGGAAAAATCCTTTCAAGAGCACCCTGGGACACAAACAGTAGGACT
The DNA here is from genome assembly GCF_010015895.1 of Lontra canadensis. NCBI lineage: Eukaryota > Metazoa > Chordata > Mammalia > Carnivora > Mustelidae > Lontra > Lontra canadensis. Next base: position 15,069,781 of record NW_022631026.1, on the reverse strand, counting down.
AAGGTGTAGCCACAATTTCTGAAGGCTCTATAGACCCACAGCCCCATGACAGAGGAGGCAGATGTGATTGTCATTTCAGAGATCTCCAGTAGGTCCCGGCCATCCTCTGGGCCTGGAGCTCCCCGTCCATCCAAAGCAGTAGAGTTAGCACCGTGTCTCTATGCCTCAGCAGAGCAGGGCGAGGAAGAAGCAATTCCTGCCCTCCCTGCCGAACGTGGCGCTTCCCACATGACAGCCCTGTGAGTACAAGCCTGACCCAGGACAGGAGCCGGGGAGGGGGGTGGGGAGCCGGGGGGGGGGGGGGGGGGGGGGGGGGGGGTGGGGGGGCGGGCCCCCGCACCCCAGGTGGGGCGGGGGGGGGGGGGGGGGAGCCGGGTTGTAATCTTGGTGCTCGCTCCGCCCACCGTCTCCAGTTTGCAGAGCACGGGCAAAAGCCTGGGAGGGCGGCCGCCTTGCCTGGACTGTGAGCTGCCGCCCTCTAGTGGTCCCGGGGGGGAAGGAAGGAGAGAACCCCACAGAGGAGGAGGAGGAGAGAGGAAGAGAGAAAAGCCTCAAAGCAGAGGACAGGCAGAGGGAGATGGAGGAAGGAGGGCATGGGAGAGGGGGTGAGCTGAGGGGAGAGTGACCCCGGGTGAGCATCCTGTCCCACCTGATTTGCACATCAGCACAGGGAGCTCCCTGGGGGGAGTGGGAGCAGGGCTCTCAACTCCAAGAACTCTCACCGAGTTGGGATTCCTGAATTCTCTGGTTTTTGCAGATCTTAACCCGATGTCTCCTCTAGGCAGGCCCCTGTGAGGACCAGCTGCTAGTGAGCTCAGGTTTCATCCTTCCCTGACTCCAGCTGCCCCAAAGATTCTTCTGATCTCTGCTCCATTTTTATGGCTTCACTGAATCTATATTTCCGTCCTTGATCTTCCTCCGAAGCTTCGGACACTGTACGCCCAGCAGTCCACTGGACACCCCACCTGCCTATCCCTTAAACACCAAAAACACAACATGTCCAAAATGGAGCTCATCACCTTCCCCAGACCCGCTGTTCCTGAAGCCTAGCGCATCTCCTAACTGTGATAGACCCGGTGAGGCCCGTCCAGATCCCCCTCGGGAGTGACGGCATTATCGCCCCAATTGCCAGGAGTGCGGGTGCTGTCAGTCTCCAGCAGCAGGGAGCACCTCCCGGCCCATGTAAGGCCACTCCTCACCCAACGACCCATCAGCGTGGGGCACAAAGCCCAACCCCGTTGCCTACATTGGCCCAGCTCTGCAAGGTCCCCATGTAGGGCCAGCCGAGCTCTCCACTGAGGCTGCGTTGCGGTTCAACGTTCCCATCTTCCTGACCCTTCCATCTTCCCTGCCTCTGGCATTGATTCCGTGAGAACCAGCCGCCTAGTCAATCTCCGGAATGAATCTCTGCCTCAGAGACTTCCGGCTGGGAACGCAGACTGCGACACCCGGGGTTCCAGGACAAACCCTGCGGGTCACGGCCAGCATCTCCTTTCTCTGACCCACAGCCCGGGAGACCAGGCCCATCCGCGCCCCTCACACCTGCTGCTGCCCCCCCACCCCCATCCTCCCATCCCCCCACCCCCATCCTCCCACACCCCCACCCCACCCCGCCCCTGCAGAGCCGCCCTCATCCTCACACCCTTTCAGCACCAGGAGCCCCATGCATCTCCCGAGCCCCACTCTTCTCCCCAAAGCTGCGGTTGATCTCAGGCCCGAATGCCTGGCTCGGGCCCCCTTACCGAGCGCGAGGCCCCGCCGCCTTTCCCTTCCCGGGCCTCCCGTCAGGCCGCGGCTTATTCCTGGAGCAGGCCGGCCTCAGGGCCTCCTGCCTGTTGGAGCTTGAGGCCAGGGACCCAGGCTTCAGCACCAACCAGCGGCCCAAGAGAGGGGCTGGAATCCCCACCCCCTCCCCGCTCTGAGGCCGCACTCCCCGGGGGCCACTCCCTGGGGGTGAAAACGAACAGTCATGAGCAGCGCCAGGATACTTGAATCCCAGGCGGAGCTGGGCCCTGGAGCAGGGTGGTGGTGTGAACGCAGTAACTCAGGGTCCCCCAGGTTCCTGTGTCCCTCTCATAGCCCCCAGGACCCGAGGGAGGGCCCAGGACAATGAGGACAAGGCCGGTCCCCCGCCAAGTGGCTACCTTTCCGCTGGTTCCTGTCTCACCATCTAGACCTTTCTTTGTCTAGTATCACTGAACGACAGTCTGATTCAGTGACTGGACATTAATCTCATTAGCCTCCCTGTGAAAGCAGGCCCAGGAGTGCCACTGACTCCTAGATTCAGAGGCTTTTCTTCCTCTTCATAATTTTTAGATTTTTTTCTAAGTTTCTAGCTTTGGGGAGTTTTTAAAAATTTGTTTTTAGTTTGGCTCTTCACACTGCATTTTTTTTTATTTTTTTTAAGATTTTATTTATTTATTTGACAGAGATCACAAGTAGGCAGGGTGGGGGGGGTGGAGCAGGCTCCCCGCTGAGCAGAGAGCCCGATGGGGCTCGATCCCAGGACCCTGAGATCATGACCTGAGCCAAAGGCAGAGGCTTAACCCACTGAGCCACCCAGGCGCCCCACACTACATTTTTAAAAGAACGTGTATTTGCTCTTTGCTCTGTAAGTTTTAAAATAGCATTTAGACAAAATTCTAAAATTCTGCCTGCTATTTTTTTTAATATTTTATTTATTTATTTGACAGAGAGAGAGAGAGCACAAGCAGGCAGAGTGGGAAGAAGCAGACTCCCTGCTGAGCAGGGAGCCTGACACAGGGCTCAATCCCAGGACCCCGCGATCATGACCTGAGCCAAAGGCAGAGGTTTAACCAACTGAGCCACCCAGGTGCCTCTGAAATTCTGCCCTCTAAAAAAATTAATGAATATATGTTTTCACCTTCATAAATTATAGATTTTGTTTTGAAATTTAAAAGATGTGTATATACAGGGACGCCTGGGTGGCTCAGTTGGTTAAGAAGCTGCCTTCGGCTCAGGTCATGATCCCAGCATCCTGGGATCGAGTCCCGCATCAGGCTCCTTGCTCGGCAGGGAGCCTGCTTCTCCCTCTGCCTCTGCCTGCCACTCTGTCTGCCTGTGCTTGCTCTCTCTCTCTCTCTCTGACAAATAAATAAACAAAATCTTTAATAAAAAAAAAAAAAAAGATGTGTATATACAAATCCAAACTTTACTTTCAAAAGAACACTTCATTTTGAAGTGATTTTCGAAGAATTGAGTGCCTCTTCCATTATTCATTTAATTCTTAGTGTTGCTCCTAAATATTTCACATTTATTCCTAAGGATCCTGGTTCCATGTTAAAATTAGGGACCAGAGCGATTTGCTTAAGAAACACAGTTGCATTTTTCATTCTTAGGAAAGGCATCCAAATAGAGATCGTTTATATCAAGTAGCAACTAGACCAACATTTGGTGTGATCCTCTTTGTTTTACACGCACGTGCGCGCGCAAAAACACACACACACACACACACATGAGCATATATATTTGTGTGGAAATTTTCTGGAAGGATACAGAAGAAAATAGTAACCATTGTTTATTTTAAAGCATGAGATTGGGAAGTGCTTACATGCTTCTATGGGGGCCGACTTTTTTGCTAGCAAGCAAAGTCAGGGAGATATTCGGTTTTCCTGTGGTTGCAGAAACAGAAATCTCTGTGGCTGGTGCTAGCTTTGTGGTTTCAAAGAGACAAAATATGGGGCATCCAGTCGTTGCATGTGAATCACAGCTGGGTGGTTTATCCTCAAACCAGCAGCTGGGATAATGATTTCCTTGGCAGGCCAGCTGTGTGGTATTGTTAAAGGACATTCAGCCTCCAGGCCACCCCTCCTGGCCTTCCAACAGTTTTGTAATCACCTAATTCCCTGTATTAAGACTGTTTCTACTTCAGTTGTCTGGAGTCATTTCCACGATCTGCAACCACACCTTGAAGTGACACAGGGCATGGGGGTGGGGGGATGGAGAGAATTACAAATCTCAGAGGAGCTCTTCATGTCATATTTCCAACGTCCCCCATGGTCTATTTCACCAGCTGGAGAGGAACACGATCCCCTACACAGATCCTGTCTCTGCAGAGCAATACTGACCCTTTTTTTGTCCTGGATTCTCTGCCTCTTCAACAAACTCTCTGTGTTCCCGTCTTAGAAGTATTTGGTTGCAAGTGACAAAAACTGTTCATTTAATCTTCTTAGGAAGATTGATATAAATAATATAATATAAAATTAGACAATTAGGCACAACCAAAGAGTAAGAGGGACTGGGATGAATTTGTCTTCTCCTCTCTCTCTCCCTCAACTCTTTTTTTTTTTTTTTTTTAAGATTTTATTTACTTATTTGAAAGATAGACTGAGAAAGCATGAGCCGGGAGGAGAAGGAGACGCAGACTTCCCACTGAGCAGAGAGCCCGATGTGGGGCTTGATGCCAGGACTCTGAGAGCATGACCAGAGCCAAAGTCAGATGTTTATTTCACCAACTGAGCCACCCAGGTGCCCCTCTCTCTGTCTCTTTCATGCAAATTTCTGTATGTCAGCTTTCCCTCTTAGACTAGCTGCCCCCACAAGAGTGTGATTATGACGACTGGCAGCTCTTGGCTCTTCACAATTTGTTAGAGAAAAAAGAGGGACTTTCCTCCCCTTACTTCAGTGTGAAAAAACCCTGGGGAATAATTCTGACTAAATTAGTTTGGTTCATGTATTTGTCCTTTAGATAGACCACCATGTCATGACAGTGGCTTAGCTTGATTCGAGCAGGGTCTGTTACTAGAAAAGACTTTAAAAACCACCCCAATGTGAACCATCTACACTCAACACCTACACAACGCACACATGTGTATATATGTAGATACATACACAATTCAAATAATGGTTGTGCTTAAAACTGATTCTCGGGGCACCTGGGTGGGTCAGTGGGTTAAAGCCTCTGCCTTTGGCTCAGGTCATGATCTCAGGGTCCTGGGATCAAGCCCTGCCTTGGGCTCTCTGCTCAGCAGGGAGCCTGCTTCCCTTCCCCTCTTCCTGCCTGCCTCTCTCTGCCTACTTGTGATCTCTGTCGAATAAATAAATAAAATCTTAAAAAAAAAAAAAAAAACTGTGACTCTCAAATAAATTTTTAAAAATTCACTACAATAGTTTCTTCAAAACCAGCTGCTCTCATTCCTCTGTGTGGCCATGTCCTCAGACAGTGCTAGTGACATACTGGTAAACAACCTCTGAAAAGAAAGGAACAAAGCCCCGGCTTATAACATTTGCCAATTTCTATGGTGTAAATCATTCGTACGGTGGGGCCAATTTCAAGCTAGGTGCAGTTTAACGAGTGGTTTGCAAAGTTCCTGGAAATTTAACAATTAACTTTCAAGCTGTCATACCACTGTCCCCTCTTAGACTACTGTGGGGTGTGGCCTCGTGTCACTTCCTGTGAGCAAGCAGAGACTTTAAAGGTGCTTGCATTTTTTTTTATTTGTTGTATTTTTTATGTAAATTCAATTGATTACCATATAGTATATTATTAGTTTCAGAGGTAGAATTTAGTGATTCATCAGTTGCATACAATACCCAGCGTGCATTACTTCAAGTGCCCTCCTTAATGCCCATTGTCCCTCCCATTTAACCCATCCCCCACCTGCCTCCCCTCCAGAAACCCTCAGTTTGTTCTCTATGGTTAAGAGTCTCTTATGGTTTCCCTCCCTCTCTGTTTTCATCTTATTTTATTTTTCCCTCCCTTCCCCTATGCTCTTCTGTTTTGTTTCTTAAATTCCACATATGAGTGATATCATATGATAATTGTCTTTCTCTGACATATCACTTAGCATCATACACTCTAGTTCTATCCACGTCATTGCAAATGGCAAAATTTCATTTTTTATGGCTGAGCAATATTCGTGTGTGGGTGTGTGTGTGTGTGTGTAGAGGTGCTTGCATACTGAAGCTTACCCTCTCGTACTCCATGTAAATGAGTCAGATGGGGAGAGACACACAACCACTTTGCCCCATTGACGCCAGCCAGCGGCTAGAAATGTGAGGCACCATGGACCACAAGGCTCCCAAACTGGAGGAAGGCCAAGGAAACTTGAGTGAGCACAGCCAACACCGGAGGAACTCTCCCCTGGATCCAGCCCAAGTTGCTAACCTACAGAATCACTGGCTAATCAGTGATGACTGTGACCCGCCACTGCATGTAAAGGTAATTTGTTATGATGCAAAAGTGACCTGATACACTTACCCTCTTCTCCACAGGAAAGCAGCCAAGGACTATGTCCAGTCACTACACTCCAGTGAGTTCCAGATCTCTTAGTGATCTCTGTTTTTCCCTGAAAGTTTAAGATGTGGTTCATCATGCACCAACCCATAGAGGGAGAAATTGGGTCACCTCCAAAACACCTGGTAAGTGATGATGGAGTAAGAACAAGGCAAAAAGTCCCTTTCAGATAAGGGAGCAAGAAAAGTAAACCCTCTATCTAATAACATTGCCATGAGTTTTGGCTCCCCAGCATTTGAACTCCTCTTTACACACAAGGAGGCCCTCACCTTATGAAGCAGTCTCTATCCCGCTCTCGAAGTTCCAGAATATTCCTCAGACTCCCTTCCAGCTTGGTAGGGGCACATGGACTCGGTTCTGCTGATCAGATGCATTTACATTCGAATCACAAAACTGCAATGTGAAGAAGCAGAAAGCCCATTTGATGAGTGAGTGGTGGCCGTGGTGGCCATTCTAGGGACAGGGGCCGATGTCAGCATCGGGGCTGCAAGCAGGGCAAATCTCATGGCTTCTCCCAGTGTCTTGACCACATCGTTTGTATTTCTGATCTGGAATATTGTTCCTGATTTAATATCCTTCAATCCTTGTCTTTCAGTCCTTCCCCCTCCCTAACGCGCACAACGCTTCTACCCCCAGTTCCACAGAATGGGCAGCAGAGAATCTCTGGGGCCCACCCGCAGGGGTTTAAACCCTGGCTTTATCAGCCGCGAGCTGTGCGACTGGGGGAAGTTCCTTAACTTCTCTGAGCCATCTCCCCACCCAAAATGTGCAGTTAATAACCGACTCAACTCAGAGGGACTATTCTGTTGTCCTGAAGTTTGTGAAAAGGATTGTGTGAGTTCCATACACAAATAATTTCAAAGAATGCTTGGCAAAGTGTAAATGTTTAATAATTGTTAGCTATTGTTGTTACTACTTAGGATCATATGAATAGGTTCCTTTTTCTGTGTAAATCAGTCCCTGATGCTTGCAACTAAGATTACCGCCAGATACAATTAGTTACCAATCCAGAGGGTAGTACTGCTAAGTAGGAATTATAAGGCACATGTAATCATGACATTTCAAAGAGCCACTTTGGTTACTGAAGAGTCCATCGACCATGGGGATGCATTGGTCCTCCACGGCCATTGCTGAGGTCTATACCACCTTAACAGCCAATTTGCTTTGGGGATAGAGGCAGGAGCCTGGGGGATGTGTTGATACTCTGAGCCACAAGAGGCCAGAGAGGATGTCTTGAGGCACAGTGTCTGAAGAGGCCACCACACCAACATTTCCACGTTTCTATGCTAGACTGTGCTGCCTTGCATAGTGGCAAGGTTTCTGTCCTGTACCATTGGGAACTCTAGGACCTGACATGCTTTCTTGGGTCTTCCCCTTGGAAGATCCCCAAACCTGTCTGGAGGTTCTCTGGTGTCTATGTGACTCCTGTCCTAACACATGTACACTTCTCACTACATGTATGTTACTGTGGGCCCTACAAGGAGCATACACCGAGATAAGATTAAATGTGCAAGAAATGTATTAGGGGGAACTTCAGGGAAGAAAAAGGGAGAAGGAGTCACGAAAGGCTGGAAGATATGTCAGCCCATGCCACAAGTCTGGCCTTGAGTGGAGGAGAAAGCCAAGGAAGCTAGAAGGCAAGTGGACTGAGGACGTTGAGGACTCCTCAGGCCAAAGTCGCCTTCAAAGCAGTCCCAAGTGTCCCAGGAATGGTGTCCCTGCCACACTCAGTGACTGGCTGGGAGCAGCTGGGAGTGACATGGGCTTGGTGGAAATGCAGAGATAGATTTCAGAGGATGAAAGGGCTATTCAGTACATGATATTGGTACACTTAGCTATACACGATGAAGAAAAAACAAGTGTCCTTAACTTATGTCAGTGAAATGATGTTTTTACATGAGAGATCATATTAGAAAAAATTATAAAAGAATGTAAAGAAAATATGAGTGAACCAAAAGACAGAATTGTTCTCATGTAGAAAGAAGAAGTCTAAATGCTGGCAAGACTGGGTGACTTGCCAGCTTGGTTAAGCATCTAATTCTCAGTTTCAGCTCAGGTCATGATCTCAAGGTCATGGTCTCAGATCCCTGAGACCCCTGCCTGGGGCTTCCTGCTGGTGGGGGGGGTTGGGGAGGGGGTCTGCTCAGAATTCTCTTCCTCTGCCCCTACCCCCCACACCCACATTAGCTTTCTCTCTCTCTCAAACTAAATAAATCTTTAAAAACAAAACAAAATAAAGCTCAAAAAGAAGTCTAAATGTCAGAAGAAAGAAGAGAAAGAGGTAACCTCTGGGATAGAAGAAAGGAGTGGGAAGGAGTAGAACTGGAATCTATTTTAAACAATTAAATACAAATAAAGATAAATCAAAAAAGGAGAGTAAGAGAACACTATGTACTATTTTTCCTGCAAATCTAAAACTTAGGGGGAGAGTAGATGATTTGTATGCTATTATAACCATTAAATAAATTAAATCGGAAGTTACAAATCTTACAAGGAAAAAAAAAAAAAACAGGTCCAAGTGGCTTTATGGGAACATCCTGCCAAATGACAAGGAACAGATACTCTAATATAGTGCAAATTTCTCAAAAGAAAAATGGAAACACTGGCCAAATCATTTTATGAAGTTAGGATAGTCTTACTACCACCAGACAATAGGACAAAAGGAAAGGTTAAAAGTCAATCCCATTTATGAATATGGATGCAGAATTTCTGAACACAGTATTAAAAAACTGAATCCAACAATGATTTTTTTTTTTAGTTTATCATGGCAAAGTTGGTTTATCTCATCAATGCAAAGATGCCTAACTTTTAGAAAAACTACTAATATAAATTATTTACCATATTAACAAATGAATGGAGAAAAACATCTCAACAACTGCAGAAAAAATATTTGCTAGTTTAACACAACATGAAAAAAACTGAAAGTAAAAGAGATCTGCTGTAATTTCATGTCAATCTACAAAAAACTACAGTAAACAATGTACTTAAAAACTAATGTACTTAATAACTGAATTCTTTCAAAATCAGGAAAGAGACAAGAATGACTATAATCACTGCTTCTGCTAAACATTGTGCTGGAAGTCTAACCACTGTAGCCAAGCAAAAATGAAAATGATGATAATTGAAAGTGGAAAAACAAAATGGTCATCATTCACAGGCAACACGATTGTGTATATAGAATCAACAGTTATTAGAATGAAGAGGGTTCAGCTTAGAAACAAATCACATTCTAGTACACTAATAACCAGGTTAGAAAGTGTCCTTGAATAAAATGCACTAATTGTATCAGTAAGTGATTGCCACAGTAATGCTGTGTAACAAATCATCTCAAACTCAGGAGAGTTTTACAACAAGGATTGTGTATTCTTGTTTGCACACCTAAAGGTACTTGGTGTTGAGCAGCTCTGCCCCTGGCTTGGCTCTGTTTCAGGATTTGGGATTGGCTGGGAAAGCTCTGCCCCTTCTGTCTCTCTCTCTTCAGAGACCAGGGGGCTACTCCTGCGGTCTGAGAACATGCCTAAGAGGAAGCACACGAGGGCAAGCAGGAACTCACAATTCACCCTAAGGCCTGGTCTCTATATTCACTGTATCTTCTGTATTGTTGGTGCTCTGGCATTTGAGGGCTTTCCAGACTTGGGGAAGAGACTGCTGATTCCAGGAGCCACTTCCTAAAGACAGTAAACAACTTAACTAGGAACAGGCCTCATAACCAAGGTGACCAGTACCTTTATCTAAATCACCCAGGAGCCAGACACCAGACAAGGAGACACCACCCCCATAGCCCAAAGCCGGCCAGGATTACTCCATCTAGCCAATCCTAAACTGTTTACCCTGACCTGCCTTGCCTTTCCCAGGGAAACCCCAAGAAAAGCTGTGGTCTGTGCCTTTCCCTCACTCTTTTCTGCCTCCTGACCAAAACTGGTCTGTTGGGTGGCAGCTCTGGGAGTGAGGGAGGAACAATAGAAATGACCGCTGGGCCCGCCGCCTCCTCCCCCGCCTTTCCTTAACCCTTGACTCTCCTGCCAAAAGGATGTATGCCCAGGTCACTTCTCCATAGATAACCCGATGCCTATGCAGAAAACAGAAGTATCGGAACCCCCACCCCATACTCTCCAATCACCAAATACCCTACCGTATATGGATGTGAACCCATGCCCTGCCATTGGCCAGATAAAAGACCCCCCCACCACTCCCTCCCAGTGCAACTTCCCCAACTCAGCTTTCCAGAGTCGCAGAACCTCGCCCGACTCCTCCCTGAGTGACTTTCCTGGCTCCCCTTCTCCTGAGCCCTGAAACTTCGCAGGAGATGCCTTTAACAAATCTTGCCTTGTGCCTACCTCACCTGGTGTCATGCTTATCTTGCCTATAAAACCTTACATGGTCCTTTCTCCTGGGGCCTTAAGTGGCACGGCAGGCCTGCTTCTCCTGGAAAATATAAGTAAAGCATTCTTCTTTCAATGGCCTTGGCCTCTCCACATCAGAACTAAGTCATCACCAAAAATTAACTCCAACGAGGGGTGCAGAGGTGGGGGGCACCTGGGTGGCCCGGTGGGTTAAGCCTCTGCCTTTGGCTCAGGTCATGATCGCAGGGTCCTTGGGATCAAGCCCTCATTGGGCTCTCGGCTCAGCAGGCAGCCTGCTTCCCTGCCACCTCTGCCTCTGCCTGCCTCTCTGCCTACATGTGATCTCTCTCTCTGTGTCAAATAAATAAATAAAATCTTTTAAAAAAATTAACTCTATGGGTATGATGAGGGAACTGAAGGAAAGTTGAGGACAAAGCAGAAGCTGATACCCCACAAAGCCTCCCGCCATGGGATATATGTGACATTCCTCAGGCACTCCTGGCTGCCCTACAGGGAAAAGAAATAGTTAACTTGTAGAGACCACAATCCTGCAAGACCCGGGTCCCCCTCAGATTACATACAGAAGCCTTAGCAATAGCTTCCAGAAGGAAATGTAGGTACAATTAAATGTCCTTATAATCTGCAGCCCGTTACCAGATACTTGAAGCCAGTAGAGTGTCCTGTTCCTCCAGGAAGTCCTCAACTACCTTCCCGTCAAAGCCTTGCTAGAGGAAAAACAACCTTAACTTGACAATGGCAAGGCCTCTGGTATCCTGTGAGTCTTCTTTAACATATGAAAATCCTTTTGAAACCTCCCTTTCTCTGTACCTCCCCTACCCCACAGTATATACTCATCCACCCTTCACAACCCCACAAGCTCTTCCAGCCAACAGGTTCTGTCTCCAAGCTTTAATAAACCACTGTTTTGCACCAAAGACATCTCAAGAATTCCTTCTTGGTCGTCAGCTACGGACTCCACCCCACCGAACCTCACCTGTCTTCCCAAACCACATCATGTGGCACCTGAACAGCGGTCTTTGAGTCTTTTCATCTGGACTCTGAGCTTTGATACAAAATTGGTGAGTACTTTCTCTCCTCTTCCTTTACTCTCATTTCTGGGGCTCTTCAGGGAATACGATCTTATTGGAACACCTTCATATCAATTGGTCAGGCTGCAGTCCTTTAGCCTGTGGCTATGCTGTGCGGAGGAGAAAGTCTGCATTTTGCCTGGAAGTTAGTACCCTAGCCAGGATGGTAATAAGACCGAAAAACTTGATGCTCTCTTTTTACTGCTGTCCTTACACAAAGTCATCTGTCTCGGGCACAACACAGACACCTAAGTCAGCAGAACGCCTGCCAATCTTAAGACGCCCGTGTGAGGTTTCCTTCGGATTGATCTAATGGGATCCCCTCCCCATCTCTGGTCTAGCCACTTCAGGCCGTGGGACCTCCACTTGGAGCCAGCCGAAACCAATACCTGATTGAATTAAAGCCCAACCGGGGACCATTTCCCAGGAAGCTGGCTGTAAAGACCACATGGACTGGAATATCCCTTAGACCGTGATGGATTTCTATCTTCACTGTTTTACATCAGTGTCCTCTATGAACAACTTAAACTACAAAATTCAGTAATTTCCCCCTTGTAAACTTTTCTAGTATTTTCCAAGGGTTTAAGGCAGGTTCTTAAAGATGCTACAGTCTCCAGGGATTCTCCCTTGGGATGCCTTTTAACCCATTGGAAACAATTTGGATTGCAAAATCTAGGAGAGTACTGACCTCCTGTAAGACTGCACGGCCTCAGTAGGCTCTATCAAGTTAGATCTCTTCTGCAGGAACAGGGCAGATGGACCTGGGGTAACTTCATTGCTCATATCTAGGCCTTCGTTGCTCTACGCTACACCCCGATGGCCTCTTGCAGAATATACTGGCTAGTACATTGGATGATAATTTTCTATTTAGGCCTCCTCTGACGGAACTCAGGTTGCTGGAGGAAACACAGACCATTCCTAGCAAGCGGGACTCAGACTCTCACTGTTCCTTCTAACAGATGTGGGGGCTTCTCCCTCACTCATTTCCCAGGTGAATGACTGTAATTGGTGCCAACTGCGGTAGGCTCCCTAGGGCCAGGGACGTGAAGGACTATTCCCAAGCAGCTGCTGAAACTCCCTTTGTTTTGGGGAGATTCCCTGTCTTCTCTGGCCTGACATGGACTGCCTATCTCCCCGCCCCCCGTTGTTGGCTAGAAAACATGGCATCTGCTCCTCTCTTGGAGCTGGTAAGCTCTAGAACCAGGAACCCTTTCTCTGCCCTCTGGCAGTGCTTTGTCTCTCCTGCCTCCCCACCCCCCTTCTCCCATTTCTGCACCATCTTGGGTGCAGTTTACATAACTGCCTTCTAGACCATCCTCGGTGCCTCGGGCACCATGGCTCCTTCTCCCTTCACTGGCAGGCAGCAAGAAGAACCCATTGCACCTAATACCACCCACCCCAGATTTCCCCGCCAGTGTCTCAGGTGAAAATTGACCGTGAGGACGATCCAGGTAGAACATAGTTTAGTGCTTAAACCAAGTTCAGTTTGTTGGTTTAATTAAGATAGACGTGTCTTTAAAGTTATCAGCCACGTTTTTATTCTATCGAGGTTTACTAAAGGTCAAACTCGTGTTACCTCTGTTGCAAGTTGTTAGTAAAATGATGACTAAAATGATGGTTAATTGTCTCATCAAAGTTTTCATTGGTAATTGTTAAAATAGCTTTCAAAGTCTTTGGTAACCTGAAACTTTAAACTTCTTATAGGATAATAAATGGGATTAAATTCATTGGACATCTAGGTCTTTTCCAAACAGGATATAGTGCTAAGTCATTGATGACTGGATGTAGGTTTGTGCTTTGGACTTCTCGCAAATAAACTAAGGATATTTAAATCTGTTGGTAAACACGCCTCGTGCTTAAGTGATTCACAGATTTGCGGTCTAAAGAATGCTGTGTAACAGTTTACAATTGGTTACTACTTAGTCTTCACTGAAGGTTTCTAAAAAATGCAAAAATGTAATTAATACTGATGGGAATAAGGGCAGCAAGTCTGTATGCAGAAAAGTAGGAGATAGGTAAGAAAGATACAAATAATGGGAATGCATTTTTAAGGGTAAAAGAAGGTAATTTTGTCCTAAATAAGATGGTAGTGTGGAAAGAGGGCATGGGACAAAATCTGAATGCAAAGGGAAGTTGTAGAAGGTTTGTGAAGGGAAATCTTCAAAAAGGAATTTTAGATGTGGTCAGGACAGACTAAGATTGAAATAAATAGATTTTAAAGGTACACTGGTATAAGATTGACATTCTCTCTGCTCAAAAGACAGGTTTTCCTGGGGTGCTGGGTGGCTCAGTGGGTTGGGCCTCTGCCTTTGGCTTGGGTCACGATCTTGGGGTCCTGGGATCAAGCCCCCCATTGGCCTCTTTGCTCGGCAGGGAGCCTGCTTCCCCCTCTCTCTTTGCCTGCCTCTCTGCCTACTTGTGTTTCTCTCTCTCTCTGTCAAATAAATAAAATCTTCAAAAAAGTTCTCTTGAATTGTTCATCAGCTCTGGATAAGAAAATGGTAAACAAAGGTTTTGTTTCTCTTTTGTCTGCCCAGAAAACCAGTTTCTATGTTTTGTCTTTTATCCAGTCTTCCATTGTTTGGTTAAAACTTCTTATTGGGGCACCTCGGTGGCTCAGTCCGTGGAGTGTCTGCCTTTGGCTCCAGTCATGATCCCAGAGTCCTGGGATCAGGCCAGGCGGGCATCGGGGCTCACTGCTCATCGGAGGCCTGCTTCTCCCTCGCCCTCTCCCACTGCTCGTGTTCCCTCTTTGGCTGTGTCTCTCTTGGTCAAACTTAAAATAAGGATTTAAAAAACTTTAAAAACTTCGCAGTATTAAATATTTGCCTTTCAAATCTCTTATTGTCACCTTGGTTAATTAAAAATTTTTGTAATCTGTAATATTATTCAGGCATGTGCTATAACTTTCTAAGGTTTTAACAAACTTCCTAAGATTTAATTTGTAAATGAATTCTCTTTAACTCATTAGGTCTTTTTCTTTGGTATGCTAAGTTATTCCAGAAGTGGTTAAGCAAATGATAAGCCTTAGGTTACATTTGGGTACCTGGCTATTAACTTTTCTAGAGGTAATAATGCAATTCCTAGGGGCACCTGGGTGGTTCAGTGGGTTAAAGCCTCTGCCTTTGGCTCAGGTCATGATCCCAGAGTCCTGGGATTGAGCTCCGCATTGGGCCCTCTGCTCAGCAGGGAGTCTGCTTCCCTTCCTCTCTCTCTCTCTGCCTGCCTCTCTGCCTACTTGTGATCTCTCTGTCTGTCAAATAAATAAATAAAATCTTTAAAAAAAAATACTGCAATTCCTAAAGTTTTAGCGTGTTAATATAAGGTCATCACCACTCACTGTTTTGGCTATTGAAGTGTTGTATGTCACAGGAATAACCTGATTTCCTTGCCAGCTGTATCATAAACTTTCATCAACCCTTCAACCATGGCCATTCTTAGTTTGCTATTTATAATTGTTCTAATTCTCTTATAAAAGGAGATTCATCTTCAAGGAAGTTCGTAAAAAGAACTCTAATGACAAATACAGGTGTTCAATATCTTTAAAATCCTAAAACTGAAATAAATGGCTGAGGATTAGCTAACCAAAGCCGCATTCAAACTGAGCAAGAATTAGTAACATGAGACGAAATGAACTAAAAAGGCAATTATAGTTTGTGATCCTTGTTTGGAACACTGTTGGTTCTCTAATGCTTACTCTTCCAGATTAAGGAAATTTTTTAAGATATCGTGACTTGCAGAAATGTGAAAATATCATTTGTAAGCAAATTAAAGCACTTAACTTTTCTCTATACCTGAACCCTCTAATTCAAAAGGTCTCAGTAAGTATTCTTTCTTCCAAGACAGTCCTAGTCATTTGCATAGGTTCAATAAGACTCTGTTCTCCTTGTAACAGGACCCACTGGAAACATGGGTTATTTTACTAAGGCTATGACTGGAATGTCATATTTGAGAGAGATGTGTGCAGAATCAGATATGCCCAAACAGCTTTAAGAAATTGAGGTTGGCTTTATGAAACCTGGAGCCATAAAGCCCCTTGGAACTCTTGGCCTGATACCTCGCTTACAGAGGTCCCAGCAGCCTCACCAGATGGGTAATGAATGTCTCTTCCTGGCAGGTGTGGGAACCTCAGGATACGTGGGAGCCTCAGGGGGAGGAATCGGCCCAGATCTACAGGTGCTGCGGCATGTCTGATGGCAAGTACTTGGCTTGGCTCTGGCTTCAAGAGGTTACTAAAAGTTCAGCCTAGAGGTTCCTTACAAAAGTTCCAGCAAAGCATATTCTAAAAGAATGATATGATTGGGGCGCCTGGGTGGCTCAGTGGGTTAATAAGCCTCTGCCTTCAGCTCAGGTCATGATCCCAGGGTCCTGGGATCAAGCCCCGCATTGGGCTCTCTGCTCAGCGGGGAGTCTGCTTTCTTTCCCCTTCTCTCTCTGCCTGCCTCTCTGCCTACTTGATCTCTCTCTCTCTCTGCCAAATAAATAAATAAAATCTTTAAAGAAAAAAAAAAAAAGAGCTATATGATGAATCACTATTCTTG
The DNA here is from genome assembly GCF_010015895.1 of Lontra canadensis. Lineage (NCBI taxonomy): Eukaryota > Metazoa > Chordata > Mammalia > Carnivora > Mustelidae > Lontra > Lontra canadensis. The sequence continues at coordinate 15,053,553 of NW_022631026.1, read as the reverse complement.
CTGAGGTTACGTAAATAATTAGGCCAAGTTTGTTTAAACGGGACTTGTTTTTCAAATAAATTACTCCTGATTTGGCTATTTCTGGAAATGACAGTTATTTTAGAAAGAAAAATTATGTTTAAATAACCCAACTTGGTAGATGCTAAATTCTAGATCTGATTGTCCTTGAATGTTTATTTACCTAAGCTAGACAACCTGAGGTAAACAAAGAAATTACCACAATAGCTCATATGGACAATCTTCATGCTTTTTATTCTTTGGGGATAATAACAGGACCCTATGGGCACATGATTATTTAAACAGCTGGAAAACAGGATTGATTCCCCAATGATTGCATGACTTAACTATCACCTTGACCAGTTCTAAGTGGCTGGGATGACAGATCCTTCCCTAAAAGCCAGAGCACACCCCACTCCATAGAGATAACTGTGGACAGAGAGAATGGATGACCCCACTTTCTTTATGTTTGGATTGGATAATACACTTGGGAATGCCCTTATCTCTTGATAGTGAGATAATCACTTGCCAGTGATTCCTTATAATTAGGATATGGTTATGGTTGGACCTCAAACAAAAAGAGCTTCTTAATGGATTTGTCCCTCATTGTGCTATTTATCCCACAAGCCACCTCTGTTGGGGTACAGTTGCAAATGAAGGCTGTAGGTAGGCATACAACAGCCCTCCTGGTAAAAGGAGCCTCAAAGCTCACTATGGGACAGCCCTAACTGTAATGACTTCACATCGAGTCCAGAATGCCTTAGAGACCAAAGGCCACCGATAGATGGTAAGAAGCCAGTTTATTAAATACCAGGTTATGCTTACAAATATGCCTGAAATTATACTTGAAACCTGTCAGACCTCAAACCCAATTGCCCTTATGCCAGTACCTGACCATTGTACTTCTACAGAGCATAACTGTTAGAGGTTATTGAGTTGACCAGATTTAAGATGCCCCTATTAAAATTACAGGTGACAGCTGGTTTACCAATGGCAGTAACTGTTTCATGGAAAAGGTAGTTTAAAAAACAAAATGAAAACAAAAAACAAAAACACTGGGTATGCTATAGTCAGTCTAACTCAGACTGTTGAGGTCAAAGCCCTGTCAGTGAACATGTCTGTCCCCAAAGCAGAATTAACAGTGGCCCCTATGCTTTGCAATTGGCAAAAGCCTTAAAAATTGATATTTATACTGACTCCAGATATGCCTCCCTGGTTCTGTATGCCCATGGAGCAATTTTAAAGAAAAGGGGATTATTATCAAGCCATAACACCCCTGTCAAATATGGGCCTGAAATTATTACGTAAATTCAAAAGATGGCCCTCCAAAACTGATGAGCCCCTGAAATCCTGACTGCTCTTGAGGAAGGGCCCAGTGTTCTATAACCGTCTCCTGGCTGAGGCCCAATGGCTCTGCAACTCTAACTTACATCCCTGGCTTCCCCCAGGCTGGATAGGCCACTGTACTCTGGGTTTTGCCTGGATGCATGGATGCATTATTAAAACTGTTACCAATCAGGCCAACCCTCTGAATTTAAATGATGGTGGACATGTTCTGTGTCTTACGGTATGACCACCTAGCATCCATCACAGAGTACCACATCATTTTATAGTAGTAATTTTTAAAAAGATATCCAGGAATTACTCTAATAAAAGATATTTTCATGGCCTTTACAGAGATATGTATGCAGATTTATTCAAAGTATTTTAGAATCTACATAAATGGAGAAATATATCATGTTATGATGAGAAAAGCTCAAAGGTTATAAAAATGTCAATTTTCCCCCAAATTAATCTGTGTAATTTCAAAATTTGGGGAGAAAATAACCTGAGGAGTCACAGCCTGAAGCAGTACTTATAGTCATTAAAGCAGCGGGGTACTGGTTAGCCAAAGAATAAAGACAGTGAGCCAAGAGGTGCGTATGTACCTGCACAAACTTAATCTGTCAGCAGTACATTTTCAACTATCGGTGCTGGTCAAAAGCTTAACCATGTTAAAAAATAAAGTAAAATGTAATCATACTTTATACCATATGTAAACATCAATTCTACATGGAAAGCACTAAATATGAAAAACTAAATTTTAAAACATTAAGGGAAAATGCCTAGAAGAAAAATCTTTCCAGCCCTGGGTTAGAAAATTTTTTCTTCTTTTCCTTTTCCTTTTTTTTTTTTTTTAATTTTAAGGAGGCTCCACACCTACTGTGCGGCTTGAACTCACAACCCCAAGATCATGAGCCACACGTTCCACTGACTGAGCTGGCCAGGTGCCCCCAAAATATTTTTTAAAACAGGACCCCAAAAGCATTAACCAGGAAAGAATAGACGGATAAATGTTATTATATTTAAAAACTAAAGTTTTTTTTTTTTAATTTGAATGATTTTATTTATGGGCGGCCTGGGTGGCTCAGTGGGTTTAAGTCTCTGCCTTGGGCTTCGGTCATGATCTCACGGTCCTGGGATCCAGCTCTGCATCAGGCTCTCTGCTCAGCGGGGAGTCTGCTTCCCCCCTCCCCCTCTGCTTGCCTCTCTGCCTACTTGTGATCTCTGTCAAATAAAAGAATCAAATCTTTAAAAAAAAAAAAAAAGATTTCATTTATTTAAAAGAGAGAGAGAGAGACTGAGAGACACAAGCAGTGAGAGCAGCCGGCAGAGGGAGAAGCAGGTTCCCCGCTGAGCAAGGAGCCTGACATGGGCTCCATCCCAGGACCCTGAGATCATGACCTGAGCCGAAGGCAGATGCTTCAACGACTGAGCCACCCAGGCACCCCTAAAAACTAAACTTTTTAAAAAAATCAAATGGCACTACTGAAAATAAGCGACAGACTGAGAGACTTCATGTAACAGGGAACAAATTGGTATCCAGATAAGTAACATCTTTAAATCAACATTTATAAATGAGTAAAAAAAAGAAAAATAGCCCCGATAAGACTTTGGTAGTAAATTCTAATTACACAGGATAGACAGTTCGCAAAATAAGGGGGAAAAAAATAAATGGCCCGTTAAAATACAAAAAAAATTCTCTCCATTAACAATGATAATGAGAATGCAAAATAAGCTTTAATAAACAAGATTCATTTAAAACGTTTTTAAACTTAGGGCGCCTGGGTGGCTCAATCAGTTAAGTGGCTGCCTTTGGCTCAGGTCATGATCCCAGGGTCCTGGGATGGAGCCCATGTCAGGCTCCTTGCTCAGCGGGGAACCTGCTTCTCCCCTCTCTTCCCCCTCCCCATGCTCTCTCTCTCCCAAATAAATAAAACCTGTAATAGTAATAATAATAATAATAATAATAATAAAAGTCTTTAAACTCTCTTAATGGAGACAGAAGAAAAAACCCTAGAACAAATGGAAAGTCAAACCAAGATCTAGGTTTGGAGAGTAATTTTTCATTAACTAGTCAGATATGCTGATTCTAAAGTTCTTACTAAAATCAATTATGTAAGAATGGTCAGGGAAATTCAGAAATAAAAGAATAGGAGAGAAGATTAGTCCTACAGGAGATGAAAATACAAAATTAAAATAACTTAGTATAATCCTGGCAGAGGCACAGACAGGAAGAACCATGGAAGAAAATTAAAAATCCAGAAAGAGACCAACATGCGGATAGAAATTAGGTGATGATAAAGTATTTCTTTCTTTACTGCCTGTGGCTCTGGGTCATGCCCCTTAGAAGAAGGAAAGAGCTAGACAAGACCTAGAATGGCCGGCAGCAAAGCAAAATTTATTGAGCGATGGTAAACAGATAATTCAAAGCTCCCAAAGAGGGAGGGGACCGGAGAGGGTAACCACCACAGTTCCTAAGTCTAAGGGGTTTTTAGGGGCTGGTTGGAAGGTGGTTTCAATTTACCTAACCTCCCCCCATGCCTGTCATCCAATCAGGTTTTTGTCATCTATCTACCACTTAGGAAAGCGAGGAGGGCTCCTCCCAGGGTGCCATAAAATCCTTTTAAGTGTGGTTTCCTTTTAGGGAGGGGAGGGGCGGCCTTGTCCCTGCAAGCTTAACCATGTTAAAAAGTAAAGAGCACTAAATACAAAAAACTAAGTTTTAAAAATATTATATCAAACCAAAAGCTGGGCGACTGGGTGGCCAATTGAGTGTCTGCCTTCAGCTCAGGTTATGATCCCAGGATCCTGGAATAGAGCCGCAGATGGGGCTTCCTGCTCAGCAGGGAGTCTGCTTCTCCCTCTTCCCCTGCCCCTCCCCCCTGCTTGTGCTCGCTCTCTCTGCTGTCTCTCTCTCAAATAAATCTTTAAAAAAAAAAAAGCCATATATTTGCCTGAGCCCAGTCAGGTGACAAAAACCACACAGCAGTTTTATTAACAGGAGGAAGTTAATACAAAGAAATTATCAACTACGGGGCCTGCATGGGTGGTTCAGTGAGTTGCGGCTCAGGTCCTGATCTCAGGGTTGTGAGTTGGAGCCCCTCATTGGGCTCTGTGTTGGGCTCCGTGCTGGGCATGAAGCCTGCTTGAGATTCTCTCCCTCTCCTCCTGCCCCTTCCCTACCTCCCACCCCCCATTCGTGCACGCAGGCTTCCTCTCTCTCAAAAACATTGAAAAATAAAAACAAAATAATAATAAAAAAAAGAATTGTCAACTGCATAAAAGCATTGAAATGGCAAAAGAAGAATGTCTGTTTGAAATAATGGGAAATATCAAACTATCTGTATCAGTCTCTGCCCCTGGTTCCTGCTAATATTTGGTCATTGAACCCTGGTTCCCCACAGAGAGCTACTAAAATTCTTGTAATTTTCTAGGGAACAGGATGATCGGAGTCTTAACAAGGGGTTTTAAATCCGCATCTTGTGTTCTAATGGGCATGAATCTGGGGTGGTTGGGAGCACTAAACGGGATAGAAGCTTGGAACTTGCAGCCCCACCCCCATCTTCCCGAGAGAGGTTAGGGGCTAGAGATTGAGTTAATAATTGAACATTCTATGTGAGGAAGCCTCCATAAAAATCGCGAAAGTACAGGATTCAAGAAGCTTCTGGACTGGTGAACACTCCAACATACCAGGAGGGTAGAACACTCCCAAGGCAGCACATATGGAAGTTCCTGCACCCGGACCCCTGCCGGACCTTGCCCTATGTACCTCTCCGCCTAGCTATCCAATTGTATCCTTTATTATATCTTTTACTTAAAACCAGGAAACATGAAGTGTTTCCCTCTCTTCTGTGAACCATTCTAGCAAATTACCAAACACAGGGAGAGGATCATGGAAACCCCCATTTTATGACCAGTTACTCAGAATTACAGGTGACAGGCTGGGACTTCTGGAATTGGCTTCTGAAATGGGGACAGCTTTGTAGGACTGAGCCCTTGACCTGTATGGCCTTTGCCAACTCTAGTCAGTTAGTGTCAGAATTAATGTTAAATTATAGGACACCTAGTTGCTGTCCTCCAAAAATTGGAGAATTGTTTGGTATAGAAAATCCCACGTATGGTATGAGATGTTGTATGTGTGTTAGCAGAGGAAAAGAGTTTTCTTTTAGTATAAATCATGGGGGTTGGGGGGATTTATGTTTTCAGTCCAATTAGGAGACAGAAGATCCGTAGACTCCAAGTATGCATATGGGCTACCAAAAGCTGCGGAGTCCCTTCATAATTTTTATGAAGGTATGATGTGGAAGCCCCGTGGGGTAGAATAGGGAAATAAAATGCAAAACAGCCCAAAAACTGTAAAACTAAGAAACCCCCAGCATGAATACTTGCTTTAGGTATGACGCTTAGCCTGAGAGGATTAACCAGTACCCCTTTGCATACAGTAAGGGCCGTGTCCATTAGGAAGACCAGCAAACATAGCTCATTGGCAGAAGTAAAACAACCAATGGAAGAAACATTAGCAAAAATCCAGCCTGTGAATCAAACTCTAACAAGTAGGTAAACCAGGGACATTCAAAGGCAGCCAGCATTCATACAAAATAAAAAAGAAGGCCGGGAATTACAACCAAAAAATTTCCCAGTTTCAAAGAATCACCCCAAAAAGGTGCCATGAAATCAATGAAAATCCCGACCAAATATTTGGCCATGACTTAGAAGACTTAATGAGAAAATAGACTTAGTGAAGAAAAAAATACAGAAGAGACATCTCTCGTCCCAGAGAAGATGGCATGAGAAAACAAGAGAGGATAAAACTTAAAACTTAATCTTACACATTTGCAGAACTCAAAGCAGACGTGAAAGGGGAAAAAGAAACATCACAAAAATCAAAGCAAAAGCCTGGGAGCACCAGGGGGTATAAACCCAGTGGAAAACACAGGAGAAGAAGCAGAGCATAGACATGAAACAGGTGTAGAAAATGAAATGGAAATAGAGTTTTAAAATAAGTCTTAAAGACACTGATACACAGAGATCTCTGACAGGCAGTGGAGAGGCAATAAACGCATAAGTGGAGTCCACAAAGGAAGAAAACAAACCCAACAGAACCCAGCAAGTAATATGATACGATGTTCCTGCAATAAAGGCGGCTTGACATACTGGGTACCCAGGAGATGGACAGCACATGGTCACTGTAAAGACATGGGAGATGTTAAAAATAAAGGAAAGTCCCTCTTCCTCTTTCACTTCCTCTTTCTTTGTCCTGTCCCTTCTAATCAATTCAGATGAAAGTCATTTGGTGGCACCAGGCGGAATTGGCATGCATGTCCGGAGGGAGAGGAAGGGCGGAGGCAACCCTAGAAGTAACAGTTGTTGGAGCCCAAGCAGAGGAAAGAGCACATCTGGGGACAAAAGTACAATGGATGGAATGTTCGAGTCCCCCTCCAATTCATCCATTGAAATTCTAGCCCCCAGTGTGATGCTATTAGGAGGTGGGGTTTTTTGGAGGTGATTGGGTTGGGGGGGGGTGGGGAAGCTTCATGCAGAGCCCCCTCCCTGGCTTTCCACCACATGGGGACACAACAAGGAAGAAACCCAAGAGAGGGTCTCACCCCACCTCGACCCTGCCGGCACCCTCATCTCAGACATCTGGTCTCCAGAACTGGGGGAAATCATTTGCGTTGTTCATACCCCCCCTCGCCTGTGGTATTTGTTAGAGCCCCCTGAAGTGGCTAAGACAAGAGTTACCCGTCCTAGGATGTCGCAGCTTCCGTGGGGTAAGGCAGGTACCCCGTGGGGAAGAGCAGGCTGGCACGAGGTGTCAAACCCAAGTGGGGTGCAGAGTGTCCAGGCTGAAGGGTGGCCCGGCGAGGAGTGCTGGAGCGTGAGGAGGGCTGCTGCCTGCAGGGACAGCCCGGCATGAGAGCCCAGGTGTTGTGAGAATGGCATCAGCAGGAAGGGAGGCGGCCCAGCATGAAGTGTAGCCTCCCAACTGCGACCCGTGGCCAGGAACAGCAGCCAGAGCAACAGGGCCAGTTCACACCCCCCAAAGTTCAGAGACGGCAGGCTGTTGGGACAAACACACATGTAGGTGACAAGAAAGGCAGGCACTGCTCCCGGACTCGGGAGCCAGTGCTCAGGTCAGCATGGCACACAGGGCAGCATGACCAGCCTGCCCAGACTGTGAGGCTGGTCTCAGGGCTCTGTGTGGGGATCGAACACATGACAGTTGATCGGGGACGGACGCAGTGCTCTGCAGGACATTTCCATCCGTCCCTGGTGCCCCACCACCAGGCTCTTGCCTGCTCCTCTCTGACTTCCATTTCTTTCCTTCCTTCTCCCATCTCAGGACCTCAATGGAAGCGACCTCTAGTTGATTGGAGGCAGATGACAGAGAGCTTCCTGCAAGAGTTAATGATGACAACAGCCCAAGAACATCCGAACCCAAGGACGAGCAGGCCCCTCTAAAGGCCTTGGTTCAGGTCCTTGGCCCTGGGTCTGGTACCTCACTGACCCAGGCTTAGGGAAATGCAGAGCCACCAGCTCCCAGAACAACTCAGCCCTGGTCCAGTAAGGAGAGCTCACAATGCGAACTCCCAGCACCCACTCTCCCTAGTCAGTGCAGAGCTAGTCAAAGAAACTTCTGTATTTAAAATGTAATCTCCAGGGGCGCCTGGGTGGCTCGGTGGGTTAAGCCTCTGCCTTCGGCTAAGGTCATGATCTCAGGGTCCTGGGATCGAGCCCTGCATTGGGCTCTCTGCTCAGCAGGGAGCCTGCTTCCTCCTCTCCTCTCTCTGCCTGCCTCTCTGCCTACTTGCAATCTCTCTCTGTCAAATAAATAAAATAAAATAAAATAAAATAAAATAAAATAAAATAAAATAAAAATAAATAAAATGTAATCTCCAAGTGGTTGCAGACGGAAAGACCCCATTCGTTGTAATAGGGGGTTCAATCAAGATACTGAGAGGTGCTCCTCCCAGGTCAGATGGCATGGGGCGAGGGACACGGGTCAGAAAGCCTCCGAATCAAGGGTGAGGAAGATACAAGAATTAATGCCAGAATGACACTAGAACACCGCTGAGGTAAAACCGTCGAGGATGCTGGAAACGTTCTTTCCCTGTGTTAATACAGCAGCACTAGTGACTTGTGGCTACTGGCCACTGGGAATATGGCTAGTGCAACTGGAGACCTGGATTTTTAATTTTACCTAATGGTCATTAATTAAAATAACTGAAATAGGCACATGTGGCTAGTGGCTCCCATGGTGACCAGCACAGGTCTACGGAATTTGTGGCCGTTTTGTAACTGACTGCGGGTGAACTGTGTAAAGAATTCTGGCAGTTTCCAAGTGTCTCAAATAATCAAAAAGGATTTGCGGGGGAAGGTGCCTGGGTGGCTCAGTCATTCGGTGTTTGCCTTTGGCTCAGGTCATGGAATGAGCCCCACAGCGGGCTCCCTGCTCATTTGGGAGCCTGCTTCTCCCTCTCCCTCTGCCATTCACTCTGCTTGTGCACTCTGGCCCGCTCTCTCTCTGTCAAATAAATAAATAAAATCTTTTTTTAAAAAAAAAAAAAGCTTGTTAGACACACGTCAGAAGAAGTACCATGGTTTTCTTCAGACCAACACCCATGTGGTTTCTTATGCATGAGAAGTAACACAGGGAGGGTAACAGATGAGGAAAGAAGAAAACAGGTGGGAAATGAGGGGGTGGAATGGGATCAACAGGAAAGGAAAGTCATCTTCTGTCTGAGGTAAAAAACGAGCAATTTCTAAGACCCATTGGTGAGGATTTATTAATGTGTAAACAAGATGTTCCCCTTTCAACCCCAAAGACTCAGAAGTCTTCTGGGGCCAGTAAACCTGCAGGAAGATGGGGTTGTGAGGTGGGCTGAACCCCTAGGCCAGTGGGGCCTGTGCCCTGAGGAGACAGGGAAAAAGAAAGGTTAGAACTTAGAACCACCAAGAAAATAATGGGGAAGGGGACAGAGCCAGCTCAGGTTTTCCTTGGTCTAAAGGCCCTAGGAAGGCTGAGGCCTCTCCCCCAACTGTCTCCCACCTGCCATACCTAAGTGTCCCTCAGCTGCAGTGGGGACCCCTGGGAGGCCATTGCTGGCTTATCATCATGTGTGAGGGGACAGACCCTGCCTGTAGCCCGTCTGCTCAGAACAGTGCTTGTGGGGGATGAGCGTCTGAGGGCCAGGAAACGTTTGCTCTATGGCTGCTTCCCTCCCTCTAATGTCCTGAGTGTCTCCCAGGACTCTTCCAAGCATAACCCAAAAGTCCCCATATCTGTCAGCCTGTGGATACAAACAAAATGACATTTGCGTCAAGAGCTCGTGTTCCCACTTGCTCACTCTTGGCTCCAGGGCCTGCCACATTTCCCTCAAGTACTTTGGGCAGTTCTCAGGAGGTGTGTCCCGTGTGCTCAGAAGCCCATCTGTGGGCTACCCTGTCCTCTCCCCTTTCCTGCTTCTCTCTGCCAGCGTCCCCCATTCACAAGCCTGCAGCAGGGGCACGTCATCTCGGCCTCAGCATAATGGCCGCTTGTGAAAATGCAGTGTCTGTCCCACGAATGCTCTCCCATGCTTCCAGTGCTTTGATGGAGGTGCCAGGCTCTAGGCAGAAATTTCTCTGATTTTGTGAAATGTTTTACAACCCTGCTCGTTGCACCCAAATGATCAGACCTCAGGAACCTGTGGCTGCTGGAGGAGGTCATTTAAAAAAAAAAAAAAAAACCTTAATTTTGAATAATAATAATGAGCTCCCCTTCTGCCTCCCAGCTCTCTTTCTGAGGTGGAAGCCCGGTTCAGCAGCTCCTCACTAGGGGGATTCTGAGGCCTCGGGATGCTTACACCGTCCCTGATTTGCACTAATGTTGCCACCGTTTGCTGGTTCCCTTGCCTGGGGAATTGCTGTTCAGTCACGGCCCAGTGTCCAGACCCTCTGAATGCTCTGGCCAGCCCTGCAGCAGGTCTGGGTTCTTTCAGAAGTATCTCGTACAAATAAGCCCTGAAAAATAGGAACCACTGCACTCAGAGTTCGGAATGTTCTTACATAAAAACTGGAAAGTGTACAAGTCCATAAGATGCATCTCTCTTTTTTTTTTTTTAAGATTTTATTTATTTGACAGACAGAGACCACAAGTAGGCAGAGAGGCAGAGAGAGAGGAGGAAGCAGGCTCCCTGGGGAGCAGAGAGCCTGATGCGGGGCTCGATCCCAGGACCCTGAGATCATGACCTGAGCTGAAGGCAGAGGCTTAAGCCACTGAGCCACCCAGGCACCCCCATAAGATGCATCTTTTCTCTGACTCCGACAACAGCAGTGCAGGAATCACCCCTGGAGATGACCCCAAGTCATCGTGCTTGTGAGGATAGCCCTGGTCCCCCCGGGCTGATCGTGACGAGAGTTCCCTGCGTGGGCCAGGTAGGGAGTGCCAAATTCTGGAAACCAGTTCACGTCAGCCTCACCCAGCTGCTTCAGAGGTACCAGGTGACTTCATCCCCTCCAGCTGCCAGAGAGAAGACAGCCGTCAGCAGATGCCACTCCCAGAGTCCCGTAGGAAGCCGAGCTGGCCCTGTGGCCCAGGCCTAGGCAGGGTTGGATTAGGCCAGCCTGTGAGCCTTCAGGGTTGTCATGTCCCACTAGCATTCAGTGGATGTTCCATTGCCCTCCAGGCCTTGACAGGGTGAGAACTGACCTTGAGTGTCAGTACCTGGGTGGCCCGTGTCAGGGACTGAGGTCCATTCTGAATTCCCAACATGACCCACTGGCTTAGAGTCTGGCCCTCTCTTATCTCTACCAGAGACCTCTTCACCGGCCAACATCCCTAAAGAAACGCCCCTGAAGATATGCCCTGAAAAAACCTATCTTGCTCCATTTCCTGCTCCTTCACTGGGCCCAGCCGCCTTCCTTTCCCCCAACAAGCCACAAAGCCTGAGCCAGCAGCAGGCCCTAGGGCAGCTGGGGAGGGGGAGACCCGGCTCTGGGTCTAGAGCACAGAGCAGCAGGTGGTGGAAATGACCCTCTGTCCCCTGGGGAGTTTGCAGCAGCTGGGACGGGGAGCTGAGGAATTCTCACAGTGAGGAGCTGTGGTGGGAACCTCCAGGGGCTGCCCAGTGCCTCCAGAGTCACCAGCCCTCGGGGACACAGGTGACACAGGCCGCACTGATCCCTAGTGGACGAGGAGAGGCAGCCCAGCGTCAGCATCCAGGGAGAAGAAAGGAAGACTCCAGACTGAAGGGGGAGACGTCGGCACTCACCTGAGCAACCCGGGCCCCTCCCTGTGGCCTCCTCAGCTCCTGGAACTGTCCTCTGAGGACTAAAATCCTGCTTGGCGCACAGCACAGGCTCAGTGAACACGTGCCAACTGAAGGGATGAGTCTGAAGGCGCGGCCTGCTCGCCTTCAGAGGCCGCTTGCGTGGGGGAACAGCTCACAGCGTCCGTATCCTTTGTCAGGATGTCCCCCTGTGCCCTCACCGTCTCAGCCCCTGTTCCTCAGCGAGCGTGTCCTGTTCACCTGTCTCACTCGGCGTGGACAGAGTCGGGGCTTGGGAGGCCCCCATGATTCTCTCTTTTCTACTAGTCTGGGCAGAATCCTGCCCTCACTCCTGTCGGACTGGTTTGGATGGCTCCATGTCACCGGGCCTGCGCTCCCAAGAACAGGGTCACGAACACCTCACAGCGACTTCTCTCTCTCTCGCACAGTTGAACCAATCTCACTTTCCCGGGACCACGCCGCTGTGCTGAGGGCAGAAGCAGGGCACCGTGTGAGGGGCAGCGCCCTCCTTGACCCCATCTCCTCAAGCTCTGGAGGAAATCCTTATAAACTTCCCCCCCCCCAAAATGCTTAGGCACGTATGAGCAGACCCCTCCTGTGAGTTCATTCCTTCATACGTTGGCACACGTATTCCTCACGTGCCTTCCTGTGTCAGGAGCTGCCCTAGGAGCTGGGGTCCAGCAGAGAGAGCAAAAAAATTCCCGCCTGCATGGACCTTCCATTCTAGCGCAGTAAGAGGGATGACGAATAATACCTCAGGCGGTGCTAAGTGCCAAGAAGAAGCATCGATCAGAGTAAGGGGATACAGAATGGCTGGGAAGGACACGTGTGTGTGTGTTTGTGTGTGTGTGTGTGTGTGTGTGTGTGTGTGGTCTGAGGGAATGTCGAAGTGAATTTGAACAGAGACCTGGAGAAAGGGAGAAAGGGAGCCGTGTATTTGGGAAAAGTATATCTGTCCAGAAAGAAATTCAAAACACAAAGACCCTGAGGCAAGAGTCTCTGGGAGGTTTGAGGAACAGCCGAGCATCCGGTGTGGCTTAGGGGAGGGCGAGAGCGGTAGAGTTCAGAGGTAGCAGGGAGAGCCACAACACAGATGTCATGGTAAAGATTTTAGATTTATTCCAAGGGACCTGGGAAGCCATTACAGGGTTCTGAGAGGAGGAAAGGCATGATCCAACTTCAATTATTAGACAGTACACTACACAGTTGGTCTTTTATAGAAAGCTCACCACGGAACTTAAATCCTTAACATCTCTATTGATACCACCATTGAGCAAAGACTAGTGATAACACCTTCAAAGGCCTACTTCCTTTTTAGGGTCTGGTTATTCTTTGTTGGTCACAGGTGATTATCATAAAAAAGCCGCCCACCACGCATGCCTTGGGCAGGGTGGTCCTCTTTGTTCCCTTATCTCTGGTTTCCTAACACCTCCACATTTTTGGGATTTCTGTAAGCCTGATCACAGAGGCCCCTATCTCTCCCTCCCTAGCCCGACCTGTCCCTTACTCAATTGTTTCATACATCTGTTACCATTCTGGTCTAGGATACACAGTTTTGGCTTACATTTGTATTTCAAAAGAGGATTTGCTTCTCTCTAATATGCTTTATAAAATGCTGAATGCTGGCTGTGCTCGTCAACCCAAGAAGACTACATGACGGGGCACTTCTGTTTTCCCGGCTATGCTGTGTTTTCTCTCTAGGAGAAACTTTCTCTGTGCACTTCTGCAGTGGGAGGGGTATTTTAAAGCCCTTTGACACACAGCACACCGGAGACCGGAGACCGTGAACACTGAGGGTGCATGAGTTGGAAAGACTCATTTCCTCTGCTACAACAGCTGGAGGGAAAACTGTTTCTTCATCTGCTACCCTTAATACTTCATTCTGGTCACCAAATATCGGGGAGAGGGGTTCCCCACACCAAGCAATTCTCTGTAGGTAACAGCTGGGTGTCCTACAATTCAGGTCAATTCTGACATGCCCTACCTGGAGTTAGAGCATACCCTGCTGGTTAAGGGCTAGTCCCAGAAGACATCAGCCCCTCCCCCACTCCAGTTACCAATTACAAGTCCACCAGTTGCTTGTCACATGTACTGGATATAAGTCACACCCACCTTGGGTTTGATAATTGGCTACAGCAGCTCACAGAACTTATGAAAATAGTTTACTTACTAGATTACTGGTTTATTATTTAAAGGATACAATTCAGAACAGCCAAATAGAAGAGGCGCATAGGGCAAGGTATGGGGGAAGAGGTGTGGAGTCTCTTTGCTCTCTCCAGCTCCCCCATATGTTCACCAGCCCAGAAGCTCTCTGAACCCCATTGTTTAAGGTTCTTATGGAGGCTTCGTTATATAAGCATGATTGATTATATCACTGGCCATTGGTGATTAATTCAACCTCTGGCCTCCCCCAGAGATATGGGGATGGGGCTGAAAGTTCCAACCTTCTAATTACCTGGATGGTTCCCCTGGCAACCAGCTCCCAGGTCAGAGGTTTTCCAGAAGTCATCTCATTAACATAAAGTTAGATATGATTGAATGGGACTTCTTATGAATAACAAAAGACACTTTATGGGGCGCCTGGGTGGCTCAGTGAGTTAAAGCCTCTGTTTTCAGCTCAGGTCATGATCCCAGGATCCTGGGATCGAGCCCCACATCGGGCTCTCTGCTTCGCGGGGAGCCTGCTTCCTTCTCTCTCTCTGCCTGCCTCTCCGCCTACTTGTGATCTCTGTCAAATAAATAAAGTAAAATCTTAAAAAAAAAAAAAAGACACTTTTATCTCTCTCAAATCATGAAATTCCAAGGATTTTAGAAGCTCTGTGCCAGGAATGGGGATGAAAACCAAAAATATTTTTTTCATTATAATTCACAGTATTGCTAAGCCTGGTATACTTCTAGGAGGTTTTCTTTGTTTCTTTGTTTCCTATTTTTTTTTTAAGATTTTATTTATTTATTAGAGAGAGAGATCACAAGCAGAGTAAGTGTCAGAGGGAGAGGGAGAAGCAGACTCCCCCCTTGAGCAGGGAGCCTGATGCAGGGGTTCCATCCCAGGACCCTGGGATCATGACCTGAGCCGAAGGCAGATGCTTCACCGACTGAGCCACCCAGCGCCCCCTACCAAGAGGTTTTCAATAATATTTTGTATATATTTTTCCTGTGGGAATCCATCTCTAATTTAATGACAAATGGGAAAATCAACTTTCAAAATCTCTATTCCCGGCCATCTATAAAGTAGAAGATTTCGGTAGATTTTCCTTGATATGGACTTGCGGTAATTTATGTTTTAATTTATGAGCATTTTATTGACTCCCTGACTCACCACACAGCCTGAGAATCACCCTAATGGCATGCGAGTCATACTCTGGGAATTATGGAGGTGTGGCATGTCTGAGACACTACGGAGTCTCCTGGTCCAGTTTTGCCCTTGCCTAAGTCAGAGACATTGGACAAAAAGTCCTAGAGCTCCCTGTGTCCAGGATCTATTCTTTTTTTTTTTTTTAAGATTTTATTTATTTGACAGAAAGAAAAATCACAAGTAGTCAGAGAGGCAGGCAGAGAGAAAGAGGGGAAAGCAGGCTCCTTGCTGAGCAGAGAGCCCGATGTGGGGCTCAATCCTAGGACCCTGAGATCATGACCTGAGCAGAAGGTAGAGAGGCTTAACCCACTGAGCCACCCAGGCACCCCCAGGACCTATTCTTATTTTAAGGCAAGGAAGCCCTACTCCCTAGTATGTCCAAAAGTGAGAACCAACCAGGTCTCCCCCTGAGAAACTATAACAAGCTAAGAAGACCTCACTCTACCCAAGAACGCTCCTATTCAGAGAAATGCCTCTGGCCTTCCCTCAGTTGGCTTCTCCTTTGGGGCATGGCACATACAAGGCTATGACAACACTGGCCTCATGCACAAACATTCAGAGAAGATAAACAAACCAGCCCACAGCTGCCACAACTTCCTCCAACCAGAACAACTGTTCCTAGAACACCAAACATACTGTGATTCAGATCTCCACTGTTTTACTGCCTGTCATGGAAGCATTAATGGGTAGTTAAGATTTAGCTGACAGTGGGGTCTTTATTTTGTGTAGGCTTTAGAGCCAAGTTGGGGATTCAAGCCTGCACTGGCCGTGTTGTTCCTGACAATACCACAGAATGACAGGTGGTAAATTTGGAAATGACTTTGAGAGGGGAAATGGAAGCTTTGGAGAAATGCTCTCCTTGAGACTGAAGGCCTCACTTGGAGAACAAGAGATTACTCCATGTTATGCGAGGTCACCCGCTAAGACTAACTAAGACAACTTTCCTCACGGTTTTGAAAATGAGGAAGTGATATAGGCCAATCTTCCACAAATACACAGTTCTTAAGAAATTGGTCCTGGAAGGGGAAAAGGAAGGAAAAGAAAGCTTACTGTGGTCGGGACTCTGGCTTGGCTTTCCTACTGAGAGAGGGCTCTCACCAGACTGCTAGGATAGAAGAAGACAGGAAACTTAGTTGATGTTGCCATGGTCTGCCATCTCCCTGGGCACTCTTAGTGGACAGATCAAGCTGAACAGCACGAGGGTAGAATGAAATCCTTGAGTGGGTAGCATGGGCCTTGGCAAAGAATGTTCAGGAGGATCTCTACTGAGTGACCAGAATCTAGGTCTTCCAGCAAGAATCCAACTTCGTGCTGAATAAGCTTATTCCCTCCTCCACCATGGTTTCCTCTGGTTGCAGAAAAGTGGCATAAAACTAAACCTCCTACTCATTGGTCCCAGATGAGTGAGAAAGCTCACACTTGCTCAACGCAAAAAGAAAGTGTGCCAGGTCTGCCTACGGTGACCTTGAGCAGCAAGAAAAATAAGTGGCCTTTCCCCTAGGGAGTTAGGCCAACACATGAGAAGGGGGGGGTAGGGGGAAGGACACCTCATACAAAAGGCAGAAAACCCAGTCTGAGAGAAACTACAATCGAAGAACAAAGACACTCTACCAAAAACTTGTTCAGGAACATTCACAGCGTCATTATTCATAATAGCTAAAAGGTGAGAACAACCCAAATTTCTATTATTTGCTGAACAGATAAACAAAATCTGGTATATCCAAGCAATGGAATATTATTTGGCCATAAAAAGCAACGAGGTACTGATGCGTGCTCCCATAGGTGAAACTTGAAAGCATTATGCTAGGGGCGCCTGGCAAAGTTGCCTTTGACTAAGATCCTGGGATGCTGGGATCAAGCCCGTTGGGCTCTCTGCTTCTCTCTCTCCCTCTGCTTGCCGCTCCCCCAACTTATGTTCTCTCTCTCTTAAATAAATAAGTAAAATCTCTTAAAAAGAAAGCATTGTGGTAAGTAAAAGAAGCCAGTCACAAAAGATAACATTTATATCATTCCATCTACACAAAATATCCAGAAGAGGCAAAATATATAGACAAAAAGTGGATTGATTAGTGACTCTTTAGGACTAGGGGGTGGGAGGATAGCAGAGTACTACCCAAAGGGTATGTGGTTTCGTTCTGAAGTGATGAAAATGTTCTAAAATTGACTGTGCTGGTGGTGGCACACATTTGTGGATACCCTAAAACCCACTGAATTGTATACGTTAAATAGTAAGTTTTGTGGTAATATGTCAATTATAGCTTAAGAAATCTGTTTAATAAAGTAAGAGCTAGAGGGGTGGCTGGGTGGCTCAGTCATTAAGCGTCTGCCTTCAGCTCAGGGCATGATCCCAGGGTCCTGAGATCAAGCCCCACATCAGGCTCCCTGCTCGGTGGGAAGTCTGCTTCTCCTACTTCCACCTCCCACTCCCCCGTTTCTGTTCCCTCTCTGTTGTCTCTCTCTCTGTCAAATAAATAAAATCTTTAAAAAAATTTTTCTTAAAAAAATAAATAAGAGCTAGTAATGTTGTCAAAGAGCTCATTTAAATTAAAAAAGACTCATTTAAATCAACACCCCCCCCAATAGCTGCAGAAAAAATGCAATAAAGGCATGGGAAAAGATTTTTCTAAAAAAGCCACATTTTCTGCAAAAGCTTATGCTGTAATATTTCATCACAAAACTTTAAGAAGTCCTAGAAGGTGATGCATCAGTTCAGGACCTGTCAGGAAAACAGAGACCACCTCGGTTAATTTAACAGAGGGAATGTGGGGAATTGGTCAGGCTGACAAAACAAAAGGTGTGAGGAGAAGCGTGATGAGGGAGTAGAGTTAGTCACTACAGCTGCCATCCCTGGGGAAACCAAGGAAAGAGGGGGATGTTAGCTGAACTTAGAAACAAAGGAGGTGGTCCACAGAGTTGGGACTTGGGCTTCTGGTTGCTCCTACTACCTCGGGATTTGGAGAAGAGTCCTCAGGGGAGCAGGGTCTCAGTCCTCTGAGGAGGGGGCCACTGCTCAGCCACTGCTCAGCTTTCCCAGGGAGGATCAGCAGCCTGGTTCTGGAAGCAGGCAAAGAAGTTAGAAACTGGAACCAATTCCTGCACTTGGGCTGAGGTGCTGCCTTGGGATTCTGCTGACAGGAATAACAAGTGGAAAGAGCAAGAGGCTTCTCTTTCCCATCTCCTCATCTCTTTCCATGTGCCCACTATTGACAGTGTTTACCACGTTGCCCACTGGTGAAGAAGTGCTGTTTGCAGAGTCCCAGTCTCAGCACCGCAAAGTTTGGAGCTGGGAGGCAGTAGATTAATAGCACAGATGATGAGGAAACGTCAAAATGAGATAACAGGGATGATTGGAGAGCTAAGGAAACATCAAAACCAACGGTGACATTGCACCATTGACATTTTGGCTGAAAACAGAATTTATAACATGGAGAAAATGGTTGATGTAATCATAGTGAATTCAGAAGAAAAAGACAAAGATAGTAAAGAAATTAACAAGGAGATGATACATGTGAAGGACAAGATGTTTCTTTTTTTGTCCCCCAATTTCTTTTTTTTTTTTTTCTGAAGATTTTATTTATTTATTTGACGGAGAGAGAGAAAGAGACTGCGAGAGAGGGAACACAAGCACAGGGAGTGGGAGAGGGAGAAGCAGGCTTCCCACAGAGCAGGGAGCCCAATGCGGGAGCTGAAGACAGACGCTTAATGACTGACCACCCAGGAACCCCCAAATTCTTTTTAAGAGTGTCTTCTCATTGGCTTTAAGCTGTACAAGATGTTCCAAATAAGAATAATTGTTGTCCATGAAGTAGGAAAATCAAAGGTCAGAAAAAAAATATTCAGGGCTGTTATGCAGAAATATTTCCCTGAAATGATTAAAGAACTTAATTTCAAATATCAGGGTTATACTGTAATAACAAGAAAATCTGTTAGGAACTGATTGACAGCAAGATATGTTGTGGTTAAGACATCAAACTTCAAAAGTAGAGAAAAAAAATTCTTAAGTAGGCTAAAATCAAAACAGCTGAAGACTTCTGTAAGAGTCTTCCATAAGCACAGTGTCCACAAAGTCCTGGGGTGTGAGGGCATTGGAGGGTGTGGGGAGACAGCAAGACTCGAGAATAGTTGTTTAAGTTTAAATAAAACAGGAAGGCATTTTTTAATCTTCTTTTATTTAAATTCAATATTAACATACAGTGTATAATTTCAGAGGTAGAGTTCAGTGATACATCAGTCTT
This sequence comes from Lontra canadensis, assembly GCF_010015895.1. Lineage (NCBI taxonomy): Eukaryota > Metazoa > Chordata > Mammalia > Carnivora > Mustelidae > Lontra > Lontra canadensis. Next base: position 15,034,372 of record NW_022631026.1, on the reverse strand, counting down.
ATACAACACCCAGTGCTCATTACATCACATGTCCTCCTTAATGTCCCTCATTCAGTGACGCCATCCCCCACCCCCACTTCCCTCCAGCAACCCTCAGTAGTTTGTTTCCTATTTTTAAGAGTCTCTTATGGTTTGTTTCCTTCTCTGATTTCATTCGGTTTTATCTTTCCCTCCCTTCCCCTATGATCCTCTGTTTTGTTTCTTAAATTCCATGTATGAATGAGATCATATAATTGTCTTTCTCTGATTGACTTATTTCACTGAACATAATACCCTCTAGTTCCATCCACATCCTTGCCAATGGCAAGATTTCTTTTTTGATGGCTGCATAGTATTCCATTGTATATCTATACCACAGCTGCTTTAACTGTTCATCTGTTGTTGGACATCTGGGCTCTTTCCATAGTTTGGCTATTGTGGACAGGTCAGCTATAAACATTGGGGTGCGGGTGCCCATTTGGATCACTACATTTGTATCTTTGGGGTAAATCCCTACTAGTTCAACTGTTGGGTCATAGGGTAGCTCTATTTTCAACTTCTTGAAGAATCTCCATACTTTTTACCAGAGTGGCTGCACCAGCTTGCATTCCCACCAACAGTATAAGATGGTCTCCCCTTTCTCCAAGTCCTTGCCAATATCTATCTTCTCCTGGCTTGTTAATTTTAGCCATTCTGACTGGTGTGAGGTGATATCTCATTTATTCACTTGGCAGAGAGAGAGAGCACACAAGCAGGCAGAGTGGCAGGCAGAGGGAGAGGGAGAAGCAATCTCCCCACCGAGAAGAGAGCCTGATGTGGGGCTCAATTCTAGCACTCTGGGATCATGATTTGACCTGAAGGCAGAAGTTTAAGGACTGAGCCACCTAGGTGCTCCTTTCTGCCCATTTCTTGATTGGGTTATTTGTTCTTTGGGTGTTGAGTTTGATAAGTTCTTTGTAGCTTTTGGATACTAGCCCTTTATCTGATAGGACATTGTAAATGCCTCTCCCATTCTGTTGATTGTCTTTTGGTTTTGTCCACTATTTCCTTTGCTGTGCAAAAGTTTTTTATCTTGATGAAGTTCCAATAGTTCATTTTTGCCTTTGTTTCTCTTGCCTTTGGAGATATGTCTAGGAAGGCATTTTCAAAACTTCAGGAATATCAGGCTTTCAAAAGATTGCAAATACACACAAATTCTTTGTAGCTCCTCTCATCAAAAGATAAAGTCTGTTTCTTCATCTTTTAAATCTGGGCTGGCCTTATGATTTGCTTTGGCCAGTGACGCAGCAGAAGGGACATGACATGAATTCCAAGCTGGCAGTTTCCATTCTCACTCTCTGCCACCATGTGACCAAGCCTAGGCAAGTCTCCAGGAGGGGCTGTGGGTGTCTTGGTTGACCACCAGACCCGAGCCTCGCAGCCCCAGCCAGCCTCGATACCAGCTGGCTAGTTGCACAGGTAGGTCCAGAAGAGATCAACTGAACTTCCCAGTTGAACCCAGCCCAACTGGCCAACCCACAGAACTGGGAGCTAGGAAATGATAGTGGGGGGTGGTTTGTAACCCATGTAAAGGCTAACTGATAAGTGATGAAATCCATGTAACTGAATCAAAATCAAGTCAGAAATGAAGAAGCCATACATGATAAATACATTTAAATACTGAAATTAAGAAAAAGCAAAAGAAAAATGGATAAAAATAGAATGTAAATGGTATAAACCCTGACATGATGAAAAATAACACGAGTCAAAAATTAGGAAGTATGGGGAAGAGGTAGAAGGAAGCGAAAGACTGTTAATCTCTCTTTCATAGCAGGGAACTCACTACTGAGCAATGTTGGAGCACATAGTTGAAAAAGTCCCTCTGTCCTAGTATGATTTTTTTTTAATCATGTTAACCTTTGAGAAAACTTTTATGAATCAGTCTCTCTGAAAATGAAAAAATATGCATCTGAGCAGTTCCTTCACTTTTGTTAAATTCAAGTAAGACTAAGTTCAACACTGTATTTTATTTTATTTTAGATTTATTTATTTATTTGACAGAGAGAGATCATAAGTAGGCAGAGAGGCAGGCAGAGAGAGAGAGAGGAGGAAGCAGGCTTCCTGCTGAGCAGAGAGCCAGATGTGGGGCTTAATCCCAGGACCCCAGGATCACGACCTGAGCCGAAGGCAGAGGCTTTAACCCACGGAGCCACCCAGGCGCCCCTCAACACTGTATTTTAAAATAGCATATGCAGACTGAACCTATTCCTGTTACCCTACGTAGCTATCTGTCCTTCTATCTGTATTTATGCTTGTAACAATGCTGTTCGCCACATGTGGATATTAGTATTTCTGTGATATTAAAATTAGGGTGGTTTGAACTTTTATTTCTTGAAAAAATTTTTTTAAAGATTTTATTTATTCATACGACAGACAGAGATCACAAGTAGGCAGAGAGGCAGGCCAAGGGAGAGGGGGAAGAAGTCTCCCCACTGAGCAGGGAGCCCAATGTGGGGCTCGATCCTAGGACCCCTGGGATCATGACCTGAGCTGAAGGCAGACACTCAACCGACTGAGCCACCCAGGCGCCCTGCTTATTTACTTTTATAAAGACAACAAAGTTGGGTGCACCTGGGTGGCTCAGTGGGTTAAGCCTCTGCCTTCGGCTCAGGTCATGATCCCGGTGTCCTGGGATCAAGCCCCACATTGGGCTCTCTGCTCAGCGGGAAGCCTGCTTCCTCCTCTCTCTCTCTGCCTGCCTCTCTGCCTACTTGTGATCTCTGTCTGTCAAATAAATAAATAAAATCTTAAAAAAAAAAAACCAGCAAAGTTGTAAAAAGAGTTTACAAGAGGTTTCATTAGCAGTCCCAGTGGAAAGCAGTATTTTCATAGAGAATATTAAAATGGCATTATGCTCCAAGATTGGTCTGTCTAAACTAGTGGTATGCAATGCCTACATGTTATAATTACCAGGGAACATTTAAAAAAAATATCCATATCCTGGCTTTAGCGGGATCAGAACCATTCAATCAAAATCTCTGGGAGGGGACTGAGAATGATACAATTCAGATGTTCCCCCAGGAGATTCTTTTTTTTTTTTTTTTAAGATTTTTTATTTATTGATTTGACAGAGAGAGATCACAAGTAGACAGAGAGGCAGGCAGAGAGAGAGAGAGAGAGAGAGAGAGAGAGGGAAGCAGGCTCTCCGCTGAGCAGAGAGCCCGATGCGGGACTCGGTCCCAGGACCCTGAGATCATGACCTGAGCCGAAGGCAGCGGCTTAACCCACTGAGCCACCCAGGCGCCCTCCCGCCACCAGGAGATTCTTATGTGCAACTGTGGCTGAGAACCACTTGTCTTAACAGGCCATATAGACACATTCCTAAGACGCAAGGTGTGTTGCTTGGAAATCAGGCTACTTCCTTCCACCTTGTGCCTTTTCTAGCCCACAGGGACATCCAGAGGGTCTGTTACTAAAGAAGACAAGGAGAATGAATACTCTGGGTGTGCTACTAGCAGATAGGATTCCTGTCAGCACGGACTGGGGGCAAGATGCTTTCTCGTTTACGTCCAGAAGGAGAGAGAGCCAGGCTCCCCCCCAACCCCCCTTGCTTTGAGTTGGCATGTTTTTGTGTCCCACAGGCTCTAAATGAAAAACACACCCACGACAGAACCAGTTCCTATCAAGTGAGAGGGAATTTTTGTGATTAGTTTACCAGTGCTTCTTATACTTTATTAAGTAGAGAAATTGCCCAGGAGTCTTGTTAAAATGCAGAATTTGATTCAGTAGTTCTGGAATGGGGCCAAGATTCTGCATTTCAAACAAGTTCCCCGGGTGATTAGAATGGCTGTCAGGCATCAATTACAATGTCCACCTTAACTATCAGGCACACCTGATATTTACAGTAGCTGAGGAATGCATTTTTTTCCTTGTAGGTGAATATACAAGAGAAGCCAATTATAATCAGAAGGTGCCTAATGAGCAAAGCCAGATTGCAAAGCATGTGTGAAGGCACGGAAGCAAGAAACTGCTCACGCGCCAGGTGAATCAGGAGCTGGAGGTAGGCGGAGTCAGGTCACTGAAGGGTTGGACTTTGATGCGGATTCTGCAGAGCACAAAGCCTCAAAAAGAGATTTACCAGGAAGAAAAGTCTTCCATTGTCAAATTTGTTTGGGAAGTCCTGTACACACTATGTCCCTCACTTGCATATTTACAAAGCATAATTTGTTTTTAAAGATACTAAGAAGGCTTTTGTCAAATAAAGATAATACCTCATAAACAGTACAGGTTATATGATTTATGGAGCCCAGTGCAAAATGAAAATTTATCTTTTTCCTATTAAGACTTTCTGGAAGGCGATGACAGAGCATTAAACCAATTGTGGAACTCTCCTAAAGCTTCTAAAGCTTCAGGCCTTGTAGGACTGCACAGGTCACATGCCGGTGAAGCTGCCCTGTTCATGGGGATATTGGGAGCATTAAATGAAATAATGTATGAAAAGTGCTTTAGGGGCACTTGGGTGGCTCAGTGGGTTAAGCCTCTGCCTTTAGCTCAGGTCATGATGTCAGGGTCCTGGGATTGAGCCCCACATGGCATCAGGCTCTCTGCTCAGCGGGGAGCCTGCTTCTCCCTCTTCCTCTCTGCCTGCCTCTCTGCCTACTTGTGATCTCTCTCTGTTTCAAATAAATAAAATCTTTGGGGCAAAAAAAAAAAAAGTGCTTTAGTGCGTACCTACTGTTAGCACCACTACCAAAGCTACAATAGGGTGTCAAGCCTGGAATCACCACTACCAAAGCGGCTACCAAAGCTTACATCCTGTAAGCACTAAATAAATAGTAAGGATGGTTTTAACACAGCTTTTAGTTAGGACTCTTGGCTGTAATAGAAATTGACTTCATTTAGCTTAGGCAAAAAAAAAAAAGCAGAATTTGTTAAATGATCCAGGAATGTGTTTCAGAATCCAAGGGTAGAAGCTGCTAGCAAGGTACAGGAATAAAGGGCTCTCCTTTTCTCTCTCAACTCCAGTTTTCTTTATGGGTTCCTTGTCCACACTGTGGGAAAAATCAGCCCAGAGATGCCAGGTTCAAGAGACTTCCCGGAGTGATACTGGGGTCTCTTAGTCCTAATTCCACATGGGGAGGGCTCTGATGGCTTCATCAGTTTTCACCTGGATTAGGCAACTGTACATAAAGACTCTTCAGCTATTATCAGCCCAGTGGAAGGGGAAGAAGAAGGCAACATATGTGCATCTCAGTGTCTCCCATACTTACCTGATCATGAGACATTTCTTGAAGGAACATCTACTAGTATTGAATAGAACATACTCAGGAAATGCTATCGTGGGTGATAGGAAGCAATGGAATGGCTAAAGGAGATGCAAAAGAGCCAGGAATCAGATGTTCATTTTAGATGGCAGGGAGCAGAACTGACTAGACCAAACAAGACTGAACACAAGAAAGCAAATTAAGAGCTTGCTCTAGATATCCAGACCTGGGAAGCAAGGCTAGTATTAATGAGGATATACTAGGAAAAACCGTTTCCAGAAATATTTGGGAAGTGAAAATTCTATATGGGGAGAAAGGTATAAGAGAAACAGACAAGGATGTAGCAAAGGACTAACTTGGGGTACTCAATCGGTTGTGGTATACCAACTGTTGAGCTAACACAAGAATTGGGCGATGGGTCTAAGTTGTTTTTGTTTGGTGCCAGGAAGAATATTCAGCTGGAAATATCTAGAAGCCTGAAATGTGGGCCACAGGTAAAAGTCTTGAGGCAGATTCAGATGTCAAATGCTTTCAGTAATAATTAAAAACCGATAAGTTCAGGCATTCAACATATAATCTTTGAACACTACTATGGCCCAGGCCCTGGGGGAGACACACACACACACACACACACACACACACAAGCGCGCGCGCTCGCGTGGATAAAAGACTCATGGTCCTGCAAGCCCATCATGGAGCTTACAGTCGCCCAGGAAGAAAAATTACAAAGCACTCCTTTTCAGAACTACAGAATGTCAGAGAGTTGTGCCAACCATGGAGAACACAGTGCCGGTGCCCCTACCACATGACGGCTGTGTGACAGGGGCAGACTACGGTTGGGTCTCAAGCCTGGAATCATCACTACCAAAGCCACGGGGACAGGACGACAGCGCGGGTTCGGTCTCTAACTGCTGCGGTGGGGGATCGGGGTGCGGACCGGACAGTGCACTTGGCATGCGCGGGTGATGAAAAATAAGGCGGCGAGTGAGAATCACTAGCCCAGTAGAATGACCTGGGTCTCCTTTGTGTTTACCACGGCCAAGCATTGCGGGCCGTAATGTGCTGAGCTGGGTCCACCTGCCCAGGAGGCAACTAGAATGACAGTCCACTTTAAGGGGCTCACTTTTCCACCCAAAATGCGTCTCCATCGTCTTGTTGCGGTGAGGGAGGAGGATGAACCCTAAGGGCCTGGATTACTGTCCGGCTCCTGTGGGTGCCAGCACCCCAGAAGCGATGTTCGAGGAGTACTGCGCGGTCACAGGCAACTGACATCCGCACAGGCAGCGGCGGAGAACAATGAGCTACCAGGGAGGAAGCGGAGGGTAAGCGAATTCGGAAGTCGAGGCTGCACGCGGGAAGACAGGCGAACGCGGCGCTCGGCGACACCACGCCTGCGCCGGCCGAGGTCCCGCGCCCGTCCCCGCCAGGCGCAGCCGCCGAGCCTAGCACCAGCTGCGAGCCCGCAAGGTGAGGGCGGGGGAGCGCACGCCTCAGGGACGGCCGAAACGCGCGAGCGCAGAGAGCGTGCGCACGCGCAGAGCTCCCGCCGGCCGGCGCCAGAAGCGCGGGAGAAGCGACGGAAGCCACTGAGAAGAGCCGCACGTCGGTGAGTGCTCCCCCCTCCCCTTTCTCCCGGAGTGCCTTGCGCGCGGCCGGTGGGCGGGGGGGGGAGGGGAGGGGAGGCGGCGGTGGCAGCCATGTTGTTGTGAGTCTCTGTGTCTCACCCTCGGTACTTCGGTGGTTCGGAGGAGGAGGGGGAGGAGAAGGAGGAGGTGGGGTGGGGGGGAGGGAGGTAGGTGGAGAAAGAAGATCTTGCCGCCACCGAAGGCGGAGGAGGGAAGGACGGCCAAGAGCGACGCCGCCGTGTGCCCAACGGTCGGTGTCTCCGGCTGAGGCAGCGCGGCCGCAGCAGCCCCGTAAGTCAGTCCGCGTTTGCTCCTTCTCCCCGTGCTCTGGCGCCCCAGAAGCTGGCTTCCCGGGCTTTGTGTGGCCGTCTCGGCGGGAGCAGCTCGCCGGGCGGGAGGGCGGACGGGCCTGGGGTAACCCAGGGCAGCTGCGGCCTGGGGCCCGGGCCCCGCTCGCACAATGCGGGGGGAGGGGTGCCGGAAGGGGGTGTGCGCCCGGCGCGGGGTGGGGGGGTGCTCGGCTCTCCCGCTTCCTTTCCTCCCCCACGCCACTGCCTTGCGGCGCTGGGGGGCCCACCGCACTAGTCCTGGGTTTCTCGGCGCTTGGGGTTAGGGACCGAGCTGTCCGTTCAGCCCATGGTCGTTAAGAGGGGTGAGGCCGGTAGATCCAGAGAAGTGTGCGAGTTGGAAGTGGGCGAAGAGGAAGGAGTGGGTTTATGAAAACAAATGTGGGAATTCTTGGGGGCCCGAGTGTGTCCAGGAAAAGCTTTCGGCAGACAGGTGTGGATATGAAAGAAACAGCGACTTGGGTTAGTTAGACTCGTTAGGTGCTATTATTAAGGAATGTTATGTTTGTTACTGGAACAGGCTTTGACACTCAGATGTATAAACTAAAATGAAAGAAAAGATTAGAGGCTTCAGACATTTTAGCAGTAGTTTGGGCCACATTTGCGGATAATTGTTCAAAGTTTTATCCCAAACGCTTGTAAAAGTTAGGCTGCTACTGAGAACACAGCTAGGGAAAACCCATATTTCTTAACTTAGTTTTTCATTCTAACACATATTTAAACATCATGAGGGTTAATATTACGAGCATATTAGGTGTAATAAGACAGTAATGTCAGTTAAAATCAGGATTTCGGGTATTGTGAGGTCTTAAGAAAAGTGGTGATGGGTTTTTTCGGTAAAGGTTTTTAGAGAAAGCTTTATTAGTCAAATGCTTTTAGACGCTTAAGAGAACTGTAATATTTGTAAAGGTATATCAAAAAAACAATTTTAATAAAGGGAGTTACCTAAGGATTTTAAAAGCTTGTTTACTGCTTAGATTTCGTGTTTAATAGGTGACTCACCATGTGACCTGGAGTATCGGAGGACAATTTAAGGAATTCTGGCTAGAAATCTTATTTAGAATACAATGACAAATATTTTTAATGGGCTTAAGTTTCTGTTCTTATTCTTTTAGTACTTTTTTTTTTTATAGAGGATTTGCTTCATCTGCACAGGCATAGTGAATAGTTGTTAATATTTCCCTTTGCATGAATGTCTTTTAAAGTTCAATTTTTGGTGAACTTTAGTTATTTAGAATTGTCTTTTGGTGTCCTGAAGGATGGTTTTTGTACCCAGTAAAGGCTTACACTGATTTTAAAAATTAGTTGTATTTCAGAATCCTGGTTCTTAAGCTTTTTAAGTTCTTTTTTCTTATTTGTACAAGTCTGGCTGTTAATCTTCAAGTTAAATTTGCTATTAACAAACTTGAACATCTTTAAGAAAATTGAAACTGTTTAATTTTTATACGTAGTTTTCTTAATTTGAGTGTAAAGTTCCCTTAGACATTTTAATATTTAGTGAGGTTTCAGCTTAAAAGTATAAATTATTGCCATGTTTAAATTGGTCTTACAAGGTTGTCCACTTTAATAGACCAACTTTTCTTTGGTATTACAAGCATATAAGCCAAACTATGCAGTCTCAACAAAGATAATACTAGGATTTTGTGTCCCTTAAACCTTCCATACTTGTTTATAAGTCCTCCTGGTGTTGAAATAATAATTTGTCTTCCTGTGTATGTACTTAGCAGAAGCAACTATGATCAGGGATTTGGGCCAGGTGTGACATCCAAAGCCAATCTGGTCAGTGACCAGATAGTCTTGCTTTTTATGGATATTGATAAGATCTTCATAATTTCAAGTGGAGGTTGGTTCCTGTCTCCTGGACTCAGGTTCTTTAAATTTGTTGGATTTCTAACAGAGCAAAATATTCGGGTTTTTTTTTTTTTTTTCATGTTCTTAAGATTTAGGATTATTTCAAATACCTGAATTTAATACCTGGCTTGAATTCATAGTTTGTGGCTGTTTACTGGTAGGTGTGTGATTAATATAAAAATTGTACTAATAACTAATAAGTTGGTTTGTGATGTATTAGGTAGATTTCTTGCTATTTTTGAGAAGGTATTAAAAATAGTCTGGCTTGGCCCCTCTTGTCCCGCTTTTTTCACTCTAGCCTGATGAATTTGTAAGAAGGAACTGGTAAGAGTATGGCTTAGCTTCTTTCCTCCCTTTCTCTTTGGAAGTCTGCCCCCTGCAGAAAGTGCTTTGTTCTGCTTCTTGAGGCCACCATGATAGACTGCCCCTTTTTGGAGGACCATCAGTTGTCCAGTGCTATCTGTGACCAGTTTAGGATAATTAAGGGGCGTGGTGGTAGGAACCCCTTTGGGTTTAAATTAGTCATTCGATTGTAGCTTGGTCAGTAAAAGGAGAAACTTGAATTGCTGTCAGTCTAGTTCTGTGTCTCTCACTTCTGAATTCTGATGTGGTGGAAAAAGTTTCCCTTCAAACCTCATTATTTAGGAGCTAATATTTTTTTAAGATTTTATTTATTTATTTGAGAGGGAGACAGAACATGAGCAGAGGGAAGAAGACGGAGGGAGAAGCAGACTCCACACTGAGCAGGGAGCCGGATGCCTGACTCGATCCTAGGACCCTAAGATCATGACCTGAGCCTAAGGCAGACCTTAAGACCAACCCCTGAGCCACCCAGGTGCCCTAGAAGCTAATATTTTAATAATGATATTTATATTTAGGAACATAGATGGACCTTTTTCACTTAAAATGTATTGTTTCTGTAGTGGGAAAGTGAATTTTTAGAGATTATTTTTGAAGCCTTTCCAATGAAACAGTATAGAAGTAGTACATAGGTAGGTTCATAGTAAATGCTTTTTTCTTCTCAGAGTTTCAGGTAGCGGCATGTTACCAGACAAAAGGTTAGTGTATTTTTTTCCTTAGTGACTTTTTTGTCCAACTCCAAAGATCCAGCTTCTTTATAAATGAAAAGCTAAAACTTGTCTAATTAAACAGTGTCACCTTCTAGAGAGTCATTTTATTTATTTGTCAGAGAGAGCGAGCAAGCACAAGCAGGGGAAGTGGCAGACAGAGGAGCAGCAGGCTCCGCATTGAGAAAGGAGCCTGATGCCGGACTCAGTCTCAGGACTTTGGGATCACAGCCTGAGCTGAAGGCAGATGCTGAACTGACTGTGCCGCCCACGCGTCCCAAGTCATTTAATTCTTAATGAAATTGTGGACTTTTTTGTCTTCCCTTGACTTGGGGGGGGGGATTTTATTTATTGATTGATTTGACAGAGGGATAGAGAGAGCTCAAGGAGGCAGAGGGAGAGGGAGATGCAGGCTCCCCAGTAAGCAGGGAGCCCAGTGCGGAACTGGATCCCAGCCAAAGGCAGCAAATGCAGACGCCTGACTGACTGAGCCACCCAGGCACCCTTGTTGACCTTTTTTTTTTTTTTTTTTTAATTTCACTTATTTATTTTGACAGAGAGAGATCACAAGTAGGCAGAAAGGCAGGCAGAGAGAGAAGGGGAAGCAGGCTCCCCACCGAGCAGAGAGCCTGAGACCCAGGGTCTCAGGTCCTGAGTCCCAGGACCCTGAGACCATGACCCGAGCTGAAGGCAGAGGCTTCAACCCACTGAGCCACCCAGGTGCCCCATGTTGACCTTTTTCTTAAATGAAGTTTTACTTGACCATTTCCTGGCTCCTTTCTGTATTTTTCTAAAGTGCTTTAAAGAATTTAAAAAGTATGGGCTGTTCAAGCACATTGGTAAAGTCATAGTTTCTTTAGTATATTTCACCTCTGCAAATGTAGCTGCTGTAGTCCCATCCACTTTTAGTTTACATATTATAGATTTTTACTTCTTATTCACTTACTATTCTCTTTTAGGGAGATGAAAGATGTTGGAGTAGAGTACTAGAAAAATGGAGTAGAGTACTAGAAAAACATACAAATGGGTACACCTTATGTTCATATCTCAGGATTTCACTGTAACTGCCAAACACAAAAAAGGGGAAGAAGTGTGAAGGGAAAAGGGGTAGGTAGTACTTGGAATGTCAGAATACTTTGGACTGAAAATGGGATAGGGAAAGAAAAAAAGGCAGTCATTATTGCCTACCTAAGGTGAAAGGTAACATTTGAACCACAAAACTTGCATTCCAGGAAGGGATTTGGGGAAATTGACTATAAAATGACACTACAAAACCAAAAACAAAAGAGATTTTTGTGATTTTTTTTTTTTAAATATTTATTTGAGAGAGAGAGAGCACACAAGGTGGGGGGGCGGGCAGAGAGAATCCTCAAGTGGACTCCCTGCTGAACATGGAGCCCAGTGCACTGCTCCATCCCAGGACCCTGAGGTCATGACCTGAGCCCAAATCAAGAGTCGGTGCTTCATCAACTGAGCCACTCAGGCATCCCAGATGATTTCTACTGTATCTATCTCATATAAAGAGCTCTAGATCTCAAGGTGGTGATCTTGTGATTTTAGGCACTGGTTTTGAAAGACTTAATTAGGGATCAGTGGAATATTGTCTCAACTGTGTAAAATGCAACTGGTTTTATTCATTCAGACATTAAAAAAAGGTGAATAAGTAGTAGAAATAAGCTGACCTTAAGTATAGGTCTTTGCTAGGCAGTCAGATAAGATAAGGCAAATTGTAGGTTGAGAAAAATATGGATGGTTTTGTCTGATTTTGTTAAATACTAAAAATTATATTTTTAGTATTTAGGTAGGAGCCACCCATGTTTTCCATTTTGGTGACCAGGTCATTTATTTCCATCTGTTTAGTATCTGTCAGCACTTTGAAGTTTGAGTAAATGTAAAACATTAAATTTTCTGTAGTACAGTCTGAATCTTTACAATCTGATATAAATAAGATTTGAAATTTTGAGAAGATGATAGCTGAAGTTTTCCCTGGAGATGTTTTCTTGGACCACCTTGCAGTTGAAATGTAATAGATTGCTGAAAAGGGATCCAAGGGAAAGTCTTAACCTCCCTTTGTTCACTCCTACACTAGTAGAAGGGGAGTACTATGTCTAGGAACATGTCAAAGATAAATTGTTTGCTAGTTTTTATTGTAAGTCTGGTTGAGAAATAGTCATGGATTATTATTTGAGGAATATTCAGTCCCATTTGTTACTCTGGATGTTCTAAGTTTTATTTTCTCATCAAGGTAGACTACCAGAACCTTGCACAATATTTTTGAGATTTGTAGGCCTTTGATGTCCCAGACTTTATTTTTTTTCTTTATTATTTTTTAAAAGATTAATTTATTTGAGAGAGAGAGAGAGACACCACAAGTAGGCAGAGAGGGAGGCAGAGGGAGAGGAGTAAGCAGGCTCCCTGCTGAGCAGAGAGCCTAATGCCGAGCTTGATCCCAGAACCCTGAGATCATGACCTGAGCCGAAGGCAGAGGCTTAACCCACGGAGCCACCCAGGCACCCCCAGACTTTGTTTAGATATCGGTGGTACCAGGTCCTTGTTATTGAGTGTTTAAAAAAAAAAAAAAGACGTGGAGAAATGAAATTAGTCAAGGGATAGGTGAAATGGATTCATCGAGAGGGATTAGTGTGGGTAGTGACCCTGCTAGGGGAGGATGGCAGAACTTGACATGGAAGTAGGGAAAATTGAGAAGATAGACTGGACAGGGCGCCTCTGTGGCTTAGTAGGTTAGGCATCTATCTGCCTTCTGCTCAGGTTGTGATCCCGGGACCCTGGGATTAAGCCCCACGTAGGGTACCCTGCTCAGTGGGAGCCTGCTTCTCCCTCGGCTTGTGCGCTCCCCCTGCTTGTGTGCATGCACGCATTCTCCCCTCCCTCAAAAATTTCTATTTAGGGGCACCTGGGTGACTCCTTTGTTTAAGCATCTGCCTCAGGCTCAGGTCATGATTCTCAGGGGTGTGGGATCAGCCCCATGTTGGGCTCCACGCTCAGTGGGGGCGTCTGCTTCTCCCTCTCCCTCTTCACCTCTCCACCCCTCGTGCTCTCTCTCTCTGCCTCAAATAAATAAAATCTTCAAAAAGATTTTTATTTAAGGGGCGCCTGAGTGGCTCAGTAGGTTAAGCATTAGTCTTGATCTCAGTTCAGGTCTTGATCTCAGGGTTGTTGTGAGTTCAGGACCTGAGTTGGGCTCCATACTGAGCTTGGAGCCTACTTTAAAAAAATTTTTTTAGACTTAAATGCATATAAGTTTTATTTAAATTCTGCTTAGTAATATTTCTTCAGAGGCCCTTTTTTGGTATATAATTTAGGTAGTCCTCGAAACTTAACAGATTTGGTTTCTCTTTTCAGACATTTGTTTGAAATGTTTGAATTTCTAGGCATTTGTTTTTTAAAGTTATTTATTTATTGTTAAGGCTTATTTATTTATTTGTCAGAGATAGAGAGTGCACAAGCAGGGGAAACCAGGCAGAGGGAGAAACAGACTCCCTGCTGAACAGGGAGCCTGATGCAGGACTCAATCCCAGGACCCTAAGATCCGGACTTGAACTGAAGGCAGACGCTTAACCAGCTGAGCCACACAGGCACTCAGAAAAGTTTTTTAGACTTCCAACATCTTTAAGAAACTGATTAGGTTAAAAAAGAAAGAAAGAAACTGGTTAGGTCATCTTGCTTCAAGTTATTGGGAAAAAAGTAATCACCAGTTGAAGGCTTGTTCATGAATATTTGAGGGGTTTTAAAAGTCACAACTCATACTTATGACCTAAAAGATTACTCTTACTTAATTGAAAAGTTTGTACAGCTCATATATTTTTTTCATAGACTATCCATAGTAGTCATCACAGACTGAACATATTCTAAAACTTAACTGTTGTAAGTTGTGGCTTTTCCTAGACAAAAGTTAAGGAAGTTGAAATGTTACATATTTTTTTTCTTTTTCTTAGAAATGACTAGAAATACTGCTCAAAATAACTTCTTTTGCGTTAACATATTTACAGAAGAAAGTTATGATAATACTGGATTAAAGTTAAGCAGTTTTAACTGTAGGACTTACTGTGTGAGAATGAATTCTGGAATGACCATGTGCTCAGCTTGCAAAAGAGCAAATGGATACCAGGGAGCAGCATATCTTCAGTGTATTGGACAGGGAACCTTATTTTAAAGAACATTGTGAATTGGTGATTAGGGGAAACACTGGAAAATTGTGGTCTAAAGAAAAAAAGTACCGGACTCCAGGGTGACTCAGTCTGTCTACTAAGTGTATTCTTTTTTTTTTCTTTTCTTTTTTTTTTTTAATTTTTTAAAAAAGATCTTACTTATTTGTCAGAGAGGGAGCGCGCACGGGAGCACAGGCAGACAGAGCAGCAGGTGGAGGGAGAAGCAGGCTCCCTGTGGAGTAAGGAGCCCGATGTGGGACTCCATCCCAGGATGCTGGGATCATGACTCGAGCCGAAGGCAGCGGCTCAACCAACCGAGCCACCCAGGCATTCCTCTACTAAGTGTTCTTAAGCTCAGGTCTTGGAAGACCTGGGACTGAGTCCCTTATCAGGCTCTCTGATCAGTGAGTGGGGAACCTGCTGCTCCCACTGCTTTTGTGCTCCCTAGCTCTCTTATAAGAAAAATAAAAACATTTAGAAAAAAAGAAATCTTAAAACTGCATTCAAGTCTGCTGCTTAGAATGGTTTTTGTTTTTTCTCAGTTGTCTCAGACCATGCACTGAAATGACTTTCTCTAGTTCTGTTACAGCCTTTTCTTTAGGATATTTCTCCTTGGTGCTATATTGGTTCTGATTATGTGTAACAATTGAAAATTACTAGATAACTATTTGAGCATTTGAGACAAGTCTTCACTTGTTGGGCATTCAACCTAGTACTAAAGTGAATTGAAAATAACACAGGATCACTTACTTGTACTTTATTCTGTGATAAAGCCTCTGAACTGTAGTGCATTTAAATAGTATTAATACAGGACCTTTAAAAAAAAACAACTTGGTTTTGCTAACTTTAGTGAGCATTACAGCACAGAAAAAAA
The DNA here is from genome assembly GCF_010015895.1 of Lontra canadensis. NCBI lineage: Eukaryota > Metazoa > Chordata > Mammalia > Carnivora > Mustelidae > Lontra > Lontra canadensis. Next base: position 15,019,217 of record NW_022631026.1, on the reverse strand, counting down.
TGTAAAGATAAAGCCAGTAGTACCTCCTCTCCTATCAGAGTTTAGTTCAGTGCTTATTTTGTCATAGTCCACACAGATACATAATTGTATTACTCCTTTCTTTTAAACAAAAATGGGTTCGTTTGATACAACTTAGGTGACTAGGTATTTTTATTTACTATCATAGACATTTTACTCTATTTGTACCTGTAACTTAAAACATTCAGTACGCAGATTTTTATTTTGCTAAACCATTTTTCTGTTGAGTTTGTTTTTTTTTTATTTTTATTTTTCATTTAAATTCAGTTGATTAACATATAGTGTATTACTAGTTTCAGAGGTATCTTGTTCAGTTCTTATTTTCTAACCACTGCAAGCAGTGCTGCAGTAAATGTTCTCTAGTTTATTCTTTTCATGTTGGTGGTGTTTATGTAAAGTTAATTACTGAGTTAGAAGATTTTATGTTGATTTTTTAAACAAGAAAATAGTCATTTATTATGGTAGATCATTAATACTCTAGAAAGCACTTATATTTTAATATCCTATATTATTTCATTTATTTTTCATGATAATCCTGTGAGGGAGGCATATACTCATTTGCAAGTGGGGAAACAGGACCAGTGTTCAAGTGTTCTGAGTTCATTCACCTAGTTAAGGACAAACAAGGAACTATATTCTGGTCTTTTGATTGAGATTCTTCTGTTACACCATGATGAATGATTCAGAACTTTTTATTTGGAAAAGCAATAGGGTGTTTGTGGATATATTCCTTAGCTCTGTAATGTGTAAGGGTCTCAGTCCTGTTTGTACAGGGAAGCATCATCTAGAGAACTTAAAAAAACAAAAAACAGTAAAAATCTGCACCTGTTTCCCTGCCCAGACTAACTCAAATAAGTTTTATGTAAGTGGGAACTGAGTGTGCAGTTTTAAATCTTCTGCCTAGATTCTGATGTACTGAGGGTTTGAGAACCAGTGGCCTTAAAATTGGGGTGCTTCATGCCAAATCTTAATGTGGTATGTTTTACTGATGGTTAAGCCTTTAGGGCACAAAACTTAAAAAGTTAGCTTCTTTTAGTGGTTAATCTCATTTAGTCATAATTCGTTCACATTGCTGTTAGGAATGAAAACATAGAACTGGATGGAGTGGGGCGCCTGGGTGGCTCAGTGGGTTAAAGCCTCTGCCTTCGGCTCGGGTCATGATCCCAGGGTCCTGGGATCAAGCCCCACATCGGGCTCTCTGCTCAGCAGGGAGCCTGCTTCCCCCTCTCTCTGTGCCTGCCTCTCTGCCTACTTGTGATCTCTGTCTGTCAAATAAATAAATAAATCTTTAAAAAAAAAAGAACTGGATGGAGTATTTTGGCTTCTGTTGGGAATTGAGATCAGTGATAGTCTTGGGCAATAGGAGTAATGGAAAATTAAAAACAAAACAGCTCACTATGGGGTGTCTGGGTGGCTGAGTTGGTTGAGTGTCCAGCTCTTGGTTTCAGCTCAGGTTATGATCCTAGGGTCATGATGGAACAGAGCCTCCATGCTCAGCAGGAAGTCTGCTTAAGCTCCTCTCCTCCTGCCCTGCTCACACATGCACTTTCTCAAAGATCTTTTTTATTTTTAAGATTTATTTGAGGCAGAGCGAGGGCAAGTGGAGGGAGGGGTAAAGGGAGAGAGAATTTCAAGTAGCCTCTGCACCGAGCATGGAGCCAAACATGGGACTCAATCCCAAGGCCCTGAGGTCATAACCTGAGCCAAAATCAAGTCAGGTGCTTAACCAACTGAGGCATCCAGGCATTCCCAAATAAATCTTTGAAAAACAAAATAAAAACCTAAAAAATAGTTCATGTTTTTTCTAAACTTTGCCAGTACTTACTCAGCAGAAACAATACCATGAGATTTACTTTGAAAGCAAAAAATATGGGGGTGTCTTGGTAGCTCAGTTGGTTAGGCATCTGCCTTCTGCTCAGGTCAGTGATCTCAGGGTCCTGGAACAGAGCCCTGCATTGGGCTCTCTGCTCAGCAGCGAGTCTGCTTCTGCCTCTCTCTCTGTGATCTCTCTCACACTCTCTCAAATAAATAATCTTAAAAAAAAAAAAAGAAGTATGAAAGTCAAATACATTGAGGGGTTTAAAAGGTATGATTTGGTTGGTTCCTTTTTTTTTTTTTTTTAACACTTTGAGGAATATATCAAAAGTGTAGGGTAGGACTAACTGAGATAAGTGGTTGGAAAACTAAGTACTAGCTACATAAGTGCAGTGCCTTTAAATGATGAGACAATATTTAGATCTACAAATATTCTGCTTTTTAATTTTTTTTATTTTTAAAGATTTAGTTTATTCATTTCACTGAGTCGGGGGTGGGGGGTGTGGCGGGTGGGGGGTGTACAAGCAGAGGGAGCAGCAGGCAGAGAGAGAGGGAGGGAGAAGCAGGCTCCCATGCAGGACTTCATCCTAGGATCTTGGAGCTGAGCTGAGCTGAAGGCAGCCAACTTAACAAACTGAGCCACCCAGGGATCCCTAGATTTCTGCTTTTTTAAAACCCAACGTGTCATGAAGGTGTGGCTAGAGATATTAACTATAGTAGGTATTGGGTATGCATGTAAAGTCCTTTATACTTCTTAAAAACCCTTACAAGTTTACGAATAAGACCAGAATATTTTTTTCTTTCCTTTCCTTTTCTTTTCTTTTTTTTTCTTTTTCTTTTTTTTTTTTTTTTTTAGAATATTTTTCTTTTAAGTGATGGCCTAGTTTATGGGAAAGATGTCTCTCTGGTATGTTTCTTTATAAGTCATATATAGCTTATGTATATTTATTTGACACAGCAAAGGGGGCAACACAAGCAGGAGGAGAAGCAGGCTCCCCACTGAGCAAGAACACCCCCCCGCCCCCCAATGCGGGGCTGGATCCCAGGACCCCGGGATCAGGACCCAAGCCCAGGATAGTCACTTCACCAGCTGAGCCACTCACGTGCCCCATGTATAGGTGTACTTAAAAAATAGTTGATTGAGGGGCACCTGGGTGGCTCAGTGGGTTAAAGCCTCTGCCTTCAGCTCAGGTCATGATCCAGGTGTCCTGGGATCAAGCCCCATATCGGGCTCTCTGTTCAGCAGGGAGCCTGGTTCCTCCTCTCTCTCTCTCTCTGCCTGCCTCTCTGCCTACTTGTGATCTCTGTCAAATAAATGAATGACATCTTTAAAAAAAAAAAACAACAACAACATTGACTGAGTTCTACCATGTATAAGGCCATTGATTTCCAAGCTCACTTGACAATAAGAACTAATGTGTTTAGTGATTTCCAGCATGTATATATTTAAGTATCTTCAAAGAGATAAGTAGTGAGTGGGACGTATTGAAGGAGTAAGTAACTCCTAAATAAATGTACAATAAAAATTAAACATTCCTTTTTCCTAGATGTGTTACTAATAACAGTTGTGTCACAGTTTGTGTTATCCTGTTTTTACAAAAGTTGAATGGTAGACTGCTTTTCACCTTGCCTTTTCACTTATGTCCTGGATTTTTTTTTCCCATATATGCCTAAATTTATCTCATGTTTTTAAATGGACTCATAGTTGATAATGTTATCAGTTTCCCTCCTTGTTAAACACTATCCTTAGTATTCTTCCTTTGATCCCCTTCCTCATTTCATGGAACACTGGCATGACCAGAATAGTTTGCATAATTGTGCTACATGTTTTTTCTATCCTAATTCTGATAATAGAGAAGTTTTAAAGTCTTAACAGGTGGGCGCCTGGGTGACTCAGTAGGTTAAGCGTGTGCCTGTGGCTCAGGTCACGATCCCAGGGTCTTTGGTATTGAGTCCTGCATCCAGATCTCTGCTCATGTGGGGATCCTGCTTCTCCCTCACCCTGCTGCTTCCCCTGTTTGTGCACTCGCTCGTTCACTCTCTCTGTCAAATGGATAAATAAAATTAAAAAAAAAAAAGTCTTAACAGGTAATATGTTATTAGTACATTGAAAAAACAAATTACATCCCATGGGAGTTAAGAAAAAGATTGTTTGGGAGTAGGTTTTGATGGAGAAAGTGGCATTTGAGCGAAACTTTGAGTTTCTAGTATTTGCATATGAACAGATAAATGGTAAAGACCTGTCCAGGGGACTTGAATAGTAAGCAAAAGGAGATTGGGTTGGGGGGCTTTAAGAGAGTTGTATAATTAACATATAAGCTGACTTTCAGTTTATGCTTGGTTGATATGGAAGAGAACGTGGAACCCTTGGAGTCTTGACAGTGTAAAATCTGCCATTTTAGTAGTTTTGTCTATTAGGATATGGAAATTGGCCACAGTTACCTTACTTGGAAAGTTAAGAATACAGTATCTACTTTGCTGGATAGTGGTAAGAATCAGATATAATGTGCCTAGTACAATCCCTGGCATCACATAGAGTGTTAAGTAAATTTTGTTCCTTGGGGGCACCTGGGTGGTTTTGGTTGCGCTTCTGACTCTTGATTTTGACTCATGTCATGATATTAGGGGTGGTGAGGTCAAGCCCCATGTTGGGTTCCACACTCAACAGGGAGTCTGCTTGAGATTCTCTCCCTCTCCCCACATATGCGTGCTCACTCAAGATTTTTAAATAAATCTTTAAAAAAAAATTGTTCTTTTTGGGGGATGGTATTTGCTAAAAATTAGTCCAAAGCTGTTTGTGTTCATTTGGAAATCAATTTGGGGGAGGGGTGGATTTCATTGACCACTTGTCAAAAATATGGTTGGGAAAGTAATCAGTGATTCTAAGTTTATACAATAACTTAGACCCTAAGTCAGTAAACCTTGTGGAGAGTAACTACCTTTGTAAGCTGCAGTTTAGAAATGTTTTGTTCAAAAAAGGAGGACTGGTTTCAGATTGTACTTATCCCTCAGGGCCCAGCTTGAATACCACCTGCTTCACATGGCCTTCTGTCGTATTGTTATATATAAATTTTATTAAGCTTTATTATGGAACTGTTAAACACAGAAGAAGAATAATGCATTGCATCTTCAGGTCTCTATCACTGATACTCAACCTTATGTGAAATCTAATGTTTTACTTTTTGTAGAAGAGTATTTCAAAGCAACTCCCAGACACCAGGCCAGTTTAACCTTAAATTCTCTGGGGCGCTGAGTGGCTCAGTCAGTTAAACGTCCGACTCTTGCTCTCAGTCAGCTCAGGTCTTGATCTCAGGGTTGTGAGTTCAAGCCCCTCATGGGGCTCCACATTGGGTATGAAGAAAAAGATTATATTTCATATATATATATATTTGCATAAATTCTCTTACTAATGAGGACTCACTAAAATATACAATTCACGGGGGCTGGGTGGCTTAGTCTGTTGGGTGGCTGCCTTCTGCTCAGGTCCTGATCCTGGAGTCCTGGGGTTGAGTCCTGCATCACCCACTCTGCTCAGTGGGGAGTCTGCTTCTCCCTCTGTCCCTCACTCCCCTCTCATGCTCTCTCTCAAATAAATAAAATCGGGTTTTTTTAAAAGATTTTTTAAAAAGATTTTTTAAAGATTTTCTTAAATCTTTAAAAAAAATCTTTTTTTTTTTTTAAATTTTATTTATTTATTTGACAGACAGAGATTACAAGTAGGCAGAGAGGCAGGCAGAGAGAGAGGAGGAAGCAGACTCCCTGCTGAGCAGAGAGCCCCATGCGGGGCTCGATCCCAGGACCCTGAGATCATGACCTGAGCCGAAGGCAGCGGCTTAACCCACTGAGCCACCCAGGTGCCCCTTTAAAAAAAATCTTAAAGATTTTTAAAATCTTTTTTAAAGATTTTTTTTTTTAAAGATTTTATTTATTGATTTGACTGAGAGAGATCCCAAGTAGGCAGAGAGGCAAGCAGAGAGGGAGGGGGAAGCAGGCTCCACACTGAGCAGAGGGCCCAATGTGGGGCTTGATCCCAGGACTCTGAGATTATGACCTGAGCTGAAGGCAGAGACTTAACCCACTGAGCCATCCAGGTGCCCCATAAATAAAATCTAAAAAAAAAAAAAATGTAATTCTCTTGCGATTATTACCACTAACAAAATTCATGAATATTGTATATATTCATTCTGTATTTAGATTTCCCTGATTTTCTCAAAAGTTTTTTTTTATAGTTGATTTACTAAAATCCTGATTCAGACAAGGTTTCCATATTTGCCTTTGAACCTCTTAATCTGAATAATACTCTTTTCTGTCCTCTCCCTTTCCATATTCTGGATTAGATGATTACTTCTTGTGTTATCTGTTGACTTTGTGCTTTTATATTGCTCATGTTTCTGATAAACAGTATTTAGATCTGGTGACTTTATTAGATTAAAGTTTAATGGGTTACTTTTTTGAGATAATTTTTCATAGGTGGTGATGCTGTTTCATATTTTATCATGGAGCATTTATTTGCTTATTTTACTTTTAAGATGATAGCATATTAAATCACAAAATGTTAATTTAGAAATACTCCCTTTGGGGGAGCTCATTTCATAATGTATCTTTGATATTTCACTTGTATCTTTGACTCATTAGGATCACTTTGTGTTATCTAACAATTTTTTCTAGCATATCATCTTTACTTCCATGTTAATTTGACCTGCTTCTCTCAGGTGTTATCTAAAAGTGTCAAAAACCAGGATTGATTGAGGTCGATTTAGTTTGGAGATCTTCTCTAAGCAGTATTTCATGTTTCAAAATAAAAGAATTTCCTTAAGCAGTATTTTATTTCTCCAAAAAAAGCAATTGTATGAATGCCTTGTAAAATAAGAGACTTCATAAGGTCGCAGGTACATGGTAATTTTCCTTTGAGAGAATTTTAAGGAAAAAAGAATATTGCCTCATATTTGCATACATGTAAGTTAAATATTTATTCTATTTTGCCTCTTTGAAAATATGTTCTATGTGAGATTTATCCTCAGAGAGCTAACACAGGCTTGCATGGAAATACTTGATAAATTTGTATTTACTGTCTAAATGCTGATGTTGGAATAATCTAATTTCTGATCTTGCTAGAAGATTTGAGGTAAGGCCTTTGAAGAATTCTGGTTTCTGGAATCTATATTAATACTCAAGTGTGTGTGTGCACGCACATGCATGCCAAATTTCATTCAAAATGTAAAACTTGACTTTTCCTTGGTATAGTTGAGTCAGTAATACTGATTGGGAAAACAAGCCTGTATAATTACCCCATGAAGTATGTGGACAAACAAGTAGCAAGTATTAAAAAGATGTTAGTGTGGTTTTTGGCTCAACTACTAGAAGAGCTAAGTGACTTCTTCAACACCTTTAGAAAAGTGTATGATTCAAGGGAAACAAAAGCAAAAATGAACTTACTAAGACTTCAAGATAAAAAAACTTAACTCACAGAAAGGAAACAGTCAACAAAACTAAAAGGGACACTTGAGAATAGGAGAAGATATTTACAAAGGAAAGGTTAGTATCCACAGTCTATAAAGAACTTATCAAACTCAACACCCAAAAAACAATGAATGCAGTTAAGAAATGGGCAGAAGACATGAATAGACAGTTTTCCAAAGAAGGCTTCCAGATGACTAACAGCCACGTGAAACAGTGCTCAACATCACTCATCATCAGGAAGACACAAATCAAAACCAAGATGAGATGCTACTTCACACCTGTCAAAATGGCTACAGTTAACAACACAAGAAACAAGAGATACTGGCCAGGATGCAGAGAAAGGGGAACCCTCTTGCACTGTTGGTCGGAATGCAAACTTGTGCAGCCACTGTGGAAAACAGTATGGAGGTTCCTCAGAAAGTTAAAAAAAGAACTACCCTGTGATCCAGCAATTGTACCACTAGGTATTTACCCAGAGGATACAAAAATACTGATTTGAAGGGTATGTGCACCCCAGTGTTCATAGCAACATTATCAACAATAGCCAAACTATGAAAAGAGCCCAAATGTCCATCAACTGATTAATGGATAAAGAAGAGGTATATATGCAATGGAATATTACTCAGCCATCAGAAAGAATGAAATCTTGCCATTTGCAACGACATGGATGGAGCTAGAATATATTACTGCTAAGCAGAATAAGTCAGCCAAAGAAAGACAAATACCATATAATTTCACTCATGTGTGGAAGTTAAGAAAGGAAACAGATGAGCATATGGAAGGGGGAAAAAAGAGAGAGGGAAACAAACCCTAAGAGACTCTTAATGACAGAGAACAAACTTAAGGGTTGATGGAGGGAGGTGGGTGGGGAATGGGCTAGATGGGTGATAACTATTAAGGGGGGCACTTGTTACAAGCAGCACTGGTTGTTGTATGTAAGTGATGATCACTGAATTCTATTCCTTGAAACCAATATTATACTGTATGTTAACTAGAATTTAAATAAAAAGTTTTTAAAGCCTCAGCATTTAAAGTTACACTTAATAAAACGTGTACACACACACACACACACACAAAAGAAAAGTGTATGATTCAGTTCATGCCTCCAGAAAAAGTAAATTACTAGGTGTTGATGGTGATTAGCAGAAACTTGCAGTGTTGGGGCTCCTGGGTGGCTCTGTTGTTAAGCACCTGCGTTCAGCTCAGGTCATGATCCCAGGGTCCTGAAATCGAGCCCCTGCATCGGTCTCCCTGCTCAGTGGGAAGCCTGCTTCTCCCTCTCCCACTCCCTCTGCTTGTGTTATTTCTCTAGCTGTGTATCTCTCTGTTAAATAAAATCTTAAAAAAAAAAAAAAACTTGCAATGTAAAATCTTTGAATGTTAATGGTCTACTACAGATACTTAAGTCTGGATAGGTTTACCTTTCTCATGGATAAGAAAAGGTATTACTAAATAAATTTGTTGGTAAATTTGCCGAAGTGATTTAATATGCTGAAGAAATGAAGATGCTCTTAAGAAGGACTTTAGCTCCTGTTTGTTTGCAGTGGATACCATTACAGCTCAATGATTATGTTCATTAAAAACTATCCAGGGGTGCCTGGGTGGCTCAGTCGGTTGAGCGTCTGCCTTTGGCTCAGGTCGTGATCCCAGGGTACTGGGATCGAGCTCTGCATCGGGCTCCCTGCTCAGTGGGGAGTCTGCTTCTCCCTCTGCCCCTCCCCTCTGCTCATGCTCTCTCTCACTCTCTCTCTCAAAATAAATAAAATCTTAAAAAAAAAAACAAAAAAAAGGGGCGCCTGGGTGGCTCAATGGGTTAGGCCACTGCCTTTGGCTCAGGTCATGGTCTCGGGGTCCTGGGATCGAGGCCCACATCGGGCTCCCTGCTCACCAGAGAGCCTGCTTCCTCCTCTCTCTCTCTCTCTCTCTGCCTGCCTCTCTGCCTACTTGTGATCTTTCTTTGTCAAATAAATAAATTAAAAAAAAAAAAACCCATCCAGGAAGGATGATTACTAAGATTATTTCATAAGCCTCTTAAGTAACTCTTCACAGTGGCTTATAGTTAATTAAGTTTTCATGTAATTTTGTGTTTTTGTAATCGATGCACAAGTAGCCTTCAGGTGTTACAGGACTAATATGGAAAAGTAGTGCCAGTGGGAAGTTGTTATCAGACATTTTATGTTGATAAATGTCTTCCTTGTTGCAGAAAGTCTGAAGAAGAGCCTTGTTCACTATCCCATTAGATTGAGAAATTGTGTATTAATATATATGAAGGATTTATAAGCAGTTACTATCCAGATACTTGGTTTTGTGATCTGAATTTGCATTTCGTACCATAAAAAATAATTCTTTTTATTCAAGATATATTGACCATTTATAGATAGCTAAGACACAGTTCCTAGCCCCTTTGGCCCCAGAGCTTAATTTCTACTATCGCCTTAAAGTAGAACTAATTATATTACTATGAAAATGTGATTAGTGTCCTGTGGTAGTAGAAAGTGCTTTAATACCATTTATTGTAGCTCTGAGTGGTTTTCCCCCAACTTACTTTTTATAGTAGGCATGTGGTGAGGAATTGGATCAGATGTTGTCTGAGAAAAATTAGTACTCTTAATCATATAAATGTACTTACTAAGGCATATTGTTTTTTTTACACAAACTTACTTGAAAACCTTTTGAATTATGTGTTAGTAAATATGAAAACTTAGAACTTAACTAAGTTGTTTGAGGTGCTTTATCTGTTTTTCTCATGTAATTAGCAATGATGCTGCCTACAAAAAGTTGGCTTTTTTGTTGTTAAATTTTGGAATTTCATGGGACACTGTTGTTATCTTAAGGAAACAAAGAATCAACCTCAAAACTTAACTTTTTAATTCAGATTTGCCTAGGATTACACAGTGTCTTGGCCATAGAAAAGTTTCTGTTATGTATCTTCTAAAGGAACCAGATCCAGTTATTTGTTAAAGAAATAATATTGGGGGAGTTTCATGGCTTAATGTCGCAAACAAACAAAAAAAAAATGAAGACAGATTTTACACCGCAGGCAGTACTGTGTACCATAACTCTTGGATACATTTTCTTCAGATTAACAAAGTCAGTTCAATATGCGTACCTGGATGCTAGATACTCTTGTTGCTTGTTAGAAGAAAAAAGTGCTCTTTCTTCCTAAGATCTAACCATTCCCTATAAAGTTGTTAAATTCATGTCCAATTTTTTTTTCTCTTACCACCAAATGATACCAAGATTTGTAACTGCATAGGACATACAAGATTGGCATTTTTTAGGAATTTTGAGAGTCCCACTTAATGGCATATGTGTCACCCCCCACCCCCTCAACTTTATTCTGTTACTAATACGGAGATTATTGGCTTGAGAGTTTGTGTTTACTTTCTGTCCTGTTGTTTTGCCCACTTTCTCCTCCAGTCTTTTCATGAGTGAAAAAAATGGTAGCACCGTAACCTGCAAAGCTGAGTTCGAGTGTTCTACAGATTTTGTTTTCTTTTGTATTTTAAAGTCTTTCCCTCATAACCTACTGAGTCACCTCCATTTAAATGTGACCTATAATACCATTCATTAGAAGAAGAAAATATTCCTGGGGATAGTATAAATGAAAAAACTGGAAGCAAAGCCCTAATGTTTAACTTTTGGCTTGCTCATATTTGAAAGTGGATTATCTGCCTTTGATGTTTTTGTGTGTGAAGCAGTCAAACCGAATCCACTAGAGCAAAGATCAGCAAACTGTAGTCCAGATCCGGCCCACAACCTGTGTTTTTTGGCTCACTTTCTAGAATTGGTTTTTAGATTTTTAAGTGGTTGGGTGGAAAAAGAATAACATTTTGTTACACATAAAAAATACACGAAATCCAGATTTCACTATTCATAAGTGAAGTTTTATTGGGACACATTCATGCTCATTTATTTTGACCTGTGGCAGCTTTTGTGCTACACAGGTGTCGTCGAGAACAGACGTCATATGACCTGCCGGAGCTAAAATGTTTACCGTTTGGCTCTTCCCTGAAAGTTTGTTGACCCCTGCCCTGGGCGTGATTCACCACAAAAGAGAATGGATCCTTGAGACTTGGCACATGTATCTGGAGGTTCTTTAACTTACAACCTCATTTATTTGGACCACAGATGAAAACCTGGAAGTAACCAAAGAAAGGCTTCAGTAAAGCTCTGGTCCTTATTTACTCTTGAGAAAATTTCTTGTCTTCTACTCTGGTGTTTTCATTTTTCTTAATAAAAATCTCCCTCCCGGGACCCCTGGGTGCCGAGCCACCCAGTCAGTTGAGTGTCTGTCTGCCTTTGACTCTGGTCATGATCCTAGAGTCCTGGGATCAGGTCCTGCATTGGGTTCCTCGCTCATCAGGGACCTTGCTTCTCCCTCTGCCTGCCATTTTTCCTGGCAGTGTTTTCTTTCTCTTTCTCTTTAGTAAATAAATAAAATATTAACAAAAGATTCCTCTTCTTTGTCTCATGGACTTGTAGAAAGGTAATAAAATACAGATAAATAGATGAAAAAAATGGTGTATTCTGATCACTTAAGGACTGTATGAATTTTGGGTTATTTACTTTCAGGCTTTTTTGTGTTTTCAAATACTTACTTGAAAGAGCACACCAGTGAGCATGAGTGGGAGGAAGTGCAGAGGGAGCGGGAGAAGCAGACTCCCCTCTGAGCTCGGATCCCCAGCACCAGGCTCGCAGGACTCCATCCCAGGACCCCCAGATCATGACCTGAACCAAAGTCAGATGCTTCACCGACTGAGCAACCCAGCCTCCTCTCCTTTCAGTCTTTCTTAACATTACTATCTAAGCATTTTCTTAATTTCAAATTCAAATATTTTTAGTAGTTACATGATACTCCATTTTATAAATGTGTTGTGTGGCAGTTATGTGGTTTATAATTTCAGAATTTCTGTAATCTGCAAGTAACACTACTGCAAGCATGCTTGTAATAAAGCTTTATATATATTTACATATTTGTCTTTACAGGTTGTTTCCTTTCGGAGACTTCTCAGTTTCCAGCATCTCTGGTTGCCCCAAAGTCTGTCCTTTGGTTCTTCAAGCCTTTTAAGACTGGATTCTTTATAGGAATTTTGGCACCCTACCTCCAAACCCAGGCTGTCCTCAGGCAAAAAAAGCCATTAAAAAACTTACTCTATGCCGGTCCTTTAAGTGTAGACTCTCTTCCAGTTTGTTTTTTGTTGTTTTCTGTTACCTTCAGGTTTCTGTTTTTCCAGAGTGTGTAGGTATCTGCAGAGGATTTAGGTTAAAGGAGCTACACCTCCGATTACCGGGAAACCTGTGCCATTCATTTTAACTCTTTTAAGAACAGTGACCATATTTTAACTTTTTTTCTCTACAAAATCTAACACATTGAAGATGTCCAGTAAAAGCTTACTGAGTAAATGAAAGGGTGAATAAAATAACTCATTTTGTGAAAACCGTTAATGAATCCAGCTTTTCTAACAATAGAATAGCTTATATGCCATCCATATATCTTTTTTGATATAGTATCTGTTCAGATCTTTTGCCCATTTTTAAATTGGGTTATTATTTTTAAAGATTTACTTATTTGGCAGATCACAAGTAGGCAGAGAGGGAGGCAGTTGGGGAGGGAAGCAGGCTCCCCACTGAGCAGAGAGCCCACTGATCATAACCTGAGCTGAAGGCGGAGGCTTAACCCCCTGAGCCACCTGGGCACCCCGGGTTATTATTTGAGATTTTTTTTTTTTTTCAGGATTTTATTTATTTGATGGAGAGAGAGTTCCAGGAACACAAGCATGGGGAGTGGGAGAGGGAGAAGCAGGCTCCCCACTGAGCAGGGAGCCTGATACATGGCTTGATCGCAGGGCTAAAGGCAGTCACTTAACTGAGTAGTCACCCAGGCTTCCCAAGAGTTTTTTTAACGTTCTTGATATAAGTCCTGTATTGGGATATGTGATTTCCAAATATTTTTCTCCTGGTCTGTGGTCGTTTCATTATTATCAGTGGTTTTCATATAGCGTGTTTTTATTAATGAAGTCAAATTTTTTAGACATCGGTTTTTCTTTTATTGACTCTGGTTTTGATGTTAAAAATCATTACCAGATGCTAGGTCACACAGCTTTTCTGTTTTTCGAGAAATCTTATAATATTAGGTGTTACATTTAGGTGTATGATCTATTAGTTAATCTTTATATTAAGATGTAAGGTATGTGTTGAGGTTCATTTTTTGCATATGGATATATCATTGTTCAAGTATCATTTGATGAAAAGATTGAAGAGCTTTTTTAATAGCTAACTTTTTTAAAAAACGATTTTTATTTTTATTTATTTATTTCATAGACCGAGAGATCACAAGTACACACAAGAGAGGGAGAAATAGGCTCCCTGCCAAGCAGAAAGCCCGATACGAGGCTCGATCCCAGGACCCTAAAATCATGACCTGAGCCGAAGGCAGAGGCTTAATCCACTGAGCCACCCAGGCGCCCCAATAGCTAACTTTTAAAAAAAGATTTTATTTTTAAGTAAGGTTTACACCTAACGTGGGACTTGAACTTACAACTCCAAGATCAAGAGTTGCATGTTCTATGGACTGAACCAGTCAGGTACCACTTTAATAGCTCAGTTATGAATGCTTATGTACCCAGCACCAGTTTAAGTGTTCTTTGTTACCTTTTTCAGCTTTTACAGTAAGCCGTGTGGCAGCTGCTACTGTTACCCTCCCGTGGAGAAATGGAGAAAAAAGTTTAGGTTACTTGTCCAGAGTTCTAGAGCTAGTAAGCTGTGAGAACTATAATTTGAATCCAGTTCTGTCCCCTTGTAAGCTTAGGAGTTTGACCTTTATCTATAAGTCAAGGATTAAAATATAGGAGTTACATGAACAAAGTATAATTCAGAAAGATAACTGATTTGGAGATTAGATTATATGATGGGAAGATGGGAGAGGATCATAATATTTTAGGTAAGAGATGGTGGTAGTCTAAACAATCACACAGCTGGTGGGGCACCTGGATGGCACAGTTGGTTAAGTGTCTAACTCTTGATTTTGACTCAGGTCATGATCTCAGGGTGGTGAGAACAAGCCTTGTGCTGGAGCTGAGCCCGGGGCAGGGAACCTGCTTCAGATTCTCTCTCTGCCTTTCCCTCTACTCCACCCCCCCACCCCCCAAAAAAACTTAAAAATGACAGATGGAATAATTTTTCCATCTGTCCAGACAGATGGAAAATGGTTAGATATAAGGGAGGTTGACATTAGTGACTGGATATTGGTGTAAGAAAGGAAAGAATTAAGTTATAAGTGGGAAAGAAAGAAGAGTAAAGTTGAAATTTTGCCCAGGGAATGGGAGGGAGGAGATAATTGGAAATTTTTATGAGAAGAGAGATTTTGGTTCATAAATAGAGATGTTAGAGCCAGGGTCCTAAGCATATATATAACAGTGAGTGTGGATTAGATTGCACGGGATAAAGGGTACAGGGGAGACTACCATGGATAGAGTACTAGGAAACACTAACATTTAAAATGACTTGAGGAGACAAATGGAAGTCTGGGAAGAAGCCTGAGAAAAAGCAGCTGGGGGTGCGGGGCGGTGTGAGTAGAAAAATTGTAAGAGACAAAGTAGGAACAAAGAACTCCTCCCTTACAGGAAGGACTGAGTGCTTTGTAATGTCACATGCTATTAAAAAGAGAGAGACTGGTTGGGGGAAATAATAGGATTATATTGTAAGACCCAAAAGCTCGGAAAGCTAAATTTGTAGTGGCCTTAGTGTTGAGTGATTTTTCTGTCACAGTGCTTAACAGTAGGAGGTAAGGGCCTCTGACTCAAGAACACATTGTCATGTGAATGATAAACTAAACAATTAGAAAAGGAAAGACAAAATACACTTTAGTTTTAGTGTAAGGAGAAGGGAAAGGAGCTTCTCTTAAGGAAATTTTAATACTTTTCAGTGAAATTTTTTTTTATCATTGGTATCAGATCTACAAATAATGAAGTGCCGAGAAGTTTTGAAAAATGTTAACTGAAGTAAAAAAGTAATTTTGTAATTGGAACTATAACAAAAAATAGACTATTTTAGTAATTGAGCTTGCTTCTTTTCTTCTTTACTTTCCATCTATTTTGTTCAACTAGTAGGGGTTTCTCTTGATACACAGACTAGCCCAAGAACTTTTGACCCCAGGGTTTTAATTTTAATTTTAATACAAATTGCTATTATGTGCTCTCTTTAGGAAAATCTGTCTTCATAGAGAAATCAGTTTTTGCCTGTCTCAGCTCATGTAATAGCAGCAATATAATATAAAAGTATTTAGTAATAGCAGCAATATAATATAAAAATATTTGATGCAGTCTATTTAAATTTTTCTTTTTACTAATTTTTGTTTTTGTTATTCAACAGGTTTGATCTGTGGATGAAATGAATCATGATTTTCAAGCTCTTGCATTAGAATCTCGGGGAATGGGAGAGGTAAATATTTATTAATACTGAGAATGTATATCTCACATTGATTATTTGAGCCATTGAGACTTATTCTTGAAAATCATAAATATTCTTGAAAATAGTGGTTATGTCTTCCACATGTGGGTTTTTTAAAATCTTGGATTATACAGTTTTATAGCTGTGGTGATTTCAGTTTTTGTTTTTGTTTTTTTAACCCCTAGTGGTAATTTTTAGTGAGATTGTGTCTAGTTGATTTGATTGACTTGGTTTAGATCATGTTTTATATTTTGGTAATGAACAATAATTACTTTGCTCTGAAAAGAGCCTTTCTTTATCCTTGTCCTGCTGTTTTATATATGTATGCTGTTTGCTTTTGCCACACTTAATTGTTCACTATTCTCTCTTCTAAAAAAAAGAAACTCTCCTTGTTCAGTGTTTGCTTAATAAACTTATAATCCTCTACAAGACTGTACTGAGAAATGAGTCTTACCTATTGTCCCATTGCTATCTGTAGTAGAATGACTTCCTCTTCTGACTTCTCATAGATCTTTGTACATATTTTTATTATATTACTTTGTTACAGTTTTTATATTAGTCTCTTATATAGATTGTTGGCTTTGAATGACTGACACATAGTGAGCATTCTGAATTTTTTAACAGATTTTATCAGTCCTGTTAATATATGATTTTCATTGGGGCATTCCATTTAACTGCACCACTACGTAATTTAAGGCATAAAAAATGCTTAGTTTTCCATAAACCTAAAGAATATTTAGAAAACTTTAATTGCTTATAAAAACCCTTGTGGTCACATCTTTATTTTGTCGTGTTCTATAGTACTAACATAGTTGGACTTTGCTAATAGAACATAACCGTGAACAGACATAAGATGTGTAATAACTGCTTGCTCCTGGAGATTATTTTACTTTGGTAGATTAGAGACCTTCCTGAGACTCACTCCATCCAATGCTGTGCTCTTCAGATGCAGAAAAAGAGTCCAGTCACTCCTCTGGGCCACAAGAGGGCACCCTGCAGCTAGCTAACCCTTCCCTTCTCCAGAACAGCGTTTTCCAAAGAGTTTGTCATTTTCAGAGGACTGATTTAAGGGTGAGTTAAGGTGCTTAAGCATAAGTATTGCCAAAGTAAACTTGTTAGTCTAGTGCATAAGGTAAAATTCTGGTCCCTAAGAAAGATTTGAAAGAGGGAATAATTTTTTAGTCAAACAAAACAAACTAGAGCTTCACTGCAGTACAGTGGCTACTTAGGCGTTATTTACGCTATGGGCGAATAAAGAGAAGCAGTTGAAAAGGGCTTTTTGTTTGTTCCCTGCTACTTGTTTTCTTCGGTTATTCTGCTTTCTAAAGACCAATCTTAAAAGCAGGTTTGAACAGTGTTTCAGCCAAGTCTGTGACAAACTTGAACTTGATTTTTCTTTTTTAAGATTTTATTTATTTGACAGATCACAAGTAGGCAGAGAGGCAGGCAGGGGGTGGGGCAGGCTCCGGGCTGAGCAGAGAGCCCTATGCGGGGCTCCATGCGGGGCTTGATCAGGACCTGAGCCAAAGGCAGAGGGTTTAACCCACTGAGCCACCCAGGCACCCCTCAAACTTGAAAGAGCAAATAAAGTCACACCATTAACTTAATTCTCTTAGACCCACCCTCCCCTCCAAGCACTTTACTTCCTACATCTACGTTGTATGTATATTTACTGATTGGCTTATTTCCCCCTACCTTTCCAAATAGTTGATAAAGGTAAAGACATCTTTGCAGATAAAAAAAAAAAACTTATGATCAGAAACAGTTGGAAGAGTTTGGTTAGTTATTTGGGGGTGGAGGAAGTATACTTGAGGTTTTGGGAAAAAGAAGCTGGGTTGGAATAGTATGTTAATCTAAACTTAAAGCTAGGCTTTCTTAATGGAAATTTCAGATATGCTGAGTAAAAATGGCTAGGGTATAAAAGTGGCTAGGGTTAAGACTGCCTGCTTTTTTGGGCAGATAGCAGTACATCAGTGCTTCTGTGAACTTCATTCAGTAGAAATGTATTTTTAAATAAGCTGTTATCACTAATTATTTTTTCTTAACAGTTTACCAACTAATTCTGTTACCTCTAAGAGATAGCTAAGAAACCTCAGGTTTCTGTCTCTGGGTTCTCTCTCCCACAAGCCTTTCTATCTTTCCTCATCTCACAGGCAGCAGGGAACCTTCTGGGATTTCCTTCTTTGCCTGTCTCTCTCTCACCAGTCTTCTCCTCCTTTCCTGACAGGTGAGGCTTTTTTGTTTTTGTTTTATCCCAGAATTCATTCATTTTAATAAATTAAAAATAGCCCTGAGTTTCTGGCTCTTCAGTTTTCTAAAATTGCTTGTTTATTTTTTTAATGTGACATCTTTTTTTAAAGCATTCCCCTATTCTTGACTTTTTCTTCAAAAATAAAGTTTTCTTTATTATATCTTAAATTGTTGTAGATCTTTAATGTAGGAAGCACTGCATTATGTATAGGACTGTTTTCAAATGTACTGGGTTTTATAGATTGTGATACCTTTGCTGGCCCATCATCAGAAGGGCAGTCTCTTCTATTAGGTCAACCAGAAATGGGAACAGATCTGTATTCATCCCTTCATAAACTCATTCTTTCCATATTTTTCATAGCATGTTCTTGTCAAAAAACACTGATTTGTATTACATCATACTGCTTAAAAAGAGCAAAGGTAATTCATAGGAGGTTGGACTCAGCTTCATTAGTATAGTGTTTTAAAACTACACTGCAGAGACCCATATCGGTTATTTTATACACACACACTATGTTCCTGTTTATTTTTTTTAAATAGGGGGAAAGAGGCCTCTGCCTGAAATTCTTTAGGAAACCTAGAATTTAAGTCACTGAGTTAATATGTTTTATTTGGGGAGTATTCATAGCTTAGTATGATAAATAATGCCCCCTCCTTTCTTACACAGTATGTGTGTATGTATTTATTTATTTATTAAGGTTTTATTTATTTATTTGGCAAAGAGAGAGAGAGGTCACGAGGAGGCAGAGAGGCAGGTGGGGGGTGGTTTGCGGAGCAGGCTCCCTGCTGAGCAGAGTCCGATGCGGGGCTCCATCCCAGGACCCCAGGACCATGATCTGAGCTGAAGGCAGAGGCTTAATCCACTGAGCTACCCAGGCACCCCAGTACACAGTAATATTTAAAGAAAATTATGTGCCAAGATCCCAGGTGGTGTGGTGAAGTGGAATACTGGATAGGGGAGTAAGGAGACTTCTGTTTTCCCTGATCTACCACTAGTGCTATGACCTCAAGTAAGACTGGCTTCTTTGAAGACAGTAATAAGAATTATCTTTTGTATGAATTATATGTATCTCAAATGTTACAGCTCTGACCTGAGCTTTTAGGGATGACTGGAATGGAAACCAGCTACTTGAAGGCAGATCATAGTTTTGTCTACATAAATCTTTATCTTAACAATTCTACCTTAAACTTTATCCACTATAATGAATACCCACATTATATAGGCTGAATAGCTTAATAATACCATTAAAGTTTATTATATCTAGTGGTATTCTACTGAGAATTTTCAGAAATGCTGATGATTTAGACTGAAAAGAACCGTCTTCTGTGGTAGTTAAGTGTAAGGAGAATGACAGTGTAATTACACAGATTGATGGATTCAAATCCTGATGCTGCCACTCACTAGCCACATGTGTAACGTTGGTTCTGTTTCCTCATGCAGAATGGGACTGTATTAGGTATCTGTTGTTTATTTCATGATCCACCTACAATACTCAGATGGACTTGAAAATATAATGAATAATGACCTACTTCTTAAATCAGCCAGTTAAATGTTGCTGGTTAGTATGTTACTTATATTTTACAGTATTAGAAGATTACTATTTTTTAGTAGTAAAGATATCTAATATTTATGTGTCTGCTGTGTGCTAGATACTGTTCTAAGTAGTTTACTTACGCTATTTCATTCTAGCCTCAAGAAACTCATGACAGTTGCTTTATTATTATCCTTATAGATGAGGAAACTGAGGCTCAGAATGGTTAATTAACTGGCCCAAGATCATGTATAGTAGTGATGGAATGGATGCCTTGACTGTTTACAATAATGCTTCCTATTGGAAGTGATGACGTCTAATGTTTTCTGTTAAGGCATATTAGGAATGGAGAAGATTTGGTGAAGTTGTAAGATTTGAAAAAATGAAAAAGTATTGCTTTCTTTTATTAACGGAAGAGATTAAAGTCTGGAAAAGCACTCTTCTGGGGTTCTAAAGAATTACCTTGTGGTTTTTTTTTGTTGTTGTCTGTAGATTTAGTTATTAACATCTGTGCCTCTCTTTTCTGAATTTCCATTTATAAAGAGTCATCTTACATACTGATTTGCCCAGACAGTCCAGATACATATCTGTTGTCATGGCATAATTATTATTATCACTGTTTTTTAAGATTTTATTTGACAGCAAGAGAGAGAGAGGGAATACAAGCAGGGGGAGTGGGAGAGGGAGAAGCAAACTCCCCGCCGAGCAGGGAGCCTGATGTGGGGCTTGATCCCAGGTGCCCTTGTCATGGTATAATTATTAATAGCACCCCCTTCCTCAAAAGTGTCCCACTTTGGATTTTTATGAACACCTTAATTTAAAACACCATATTGTAAACATAAAGCCTTTCAAATTCATTTGATTCTTAGGGATTATGTTAATTTGGTTATGTGATTTTTATGTAACAATTTGCATTAAAAAAAACAAGTACACCTCTAAAATTCTAGAGGAATTTATTACATATTTTGAGGCACCATGCTAGGTTTTGACTGATGTCTTTGAAGATGGAGAGGGCAAGCCATAAATGCTTCTTGAAAGAAAGAACTAATAAAATGGTGGACAGTTGGGGGATGAATTTTTATGTTCACCCAGTCGTTTCTGACTTGTGAGGACAGAGTTGCAAGTTGACAAATACTGAATTGATTGACCTTGGTTTAAAGCTTCTGTGAATTATGGAACTAACACGAAGTGGTAGTGGATCATGTATTGTACAGATCTTTAAGATCTCTTAGCCCTTGTTTTCTGTAATATTTTCCCCATTTCTACTGTAGTAAAAGAGTCTCCAGGGGCAAATCGCTGTTGCTATTCCAACCAGCATACTGCCTAAATCTTTTTTTTTTTTTTAACTCTTCTATCCTGAATTATTGCCTTCCCCTATATTTAGCTCATTTTAATTTTATTCTTGGTCACAAACTAGTAGTTTCTGAAAGTATTTGGAATCGATGTCTAAACTGTCACAAAAAGTTGTTTCTAGAAAGTACAGGCCTGTGTCAGAAGAAGTGTTAATTTTATTAACTACTAAATTATTTTCCTGTGCATGGTAACTTACACATATTTGCAAAATGAAAAGATATTCTTAGTATAGTGCTTGGCAGAAAGTAGGCACATTGGATAAGTGCTTAACTTTTTTTTTTCCTAGTTGTATAATTTTGTATTTTAAAGCAGGGATATATGAACTTCTCTACTAAAGCACTGCATGGCACTTTATCACAAAGGCTTTGGAATGGTCGCAGAGAGTTTCTGTTATTTCTGCTACCTTAAAAGATAAGTTTTAAGTTTTAGAAGACTTCTGTGTCTATGATGACTGCTTCTATTAAGTCAAAATTTTATTCTCAATTCCTTGTTACTGTTACTTTGATATTGAGTCTTTTTTCATGATGTATGAGATAAGTTTATTTTCTCAGGAACCATAATTTTAAGGATTAAGTTGGGTTTTACTATGAATGAATGTTCAGTTATTTATATCAAGTATAGTGTTTTAGTATTATATTAATCAGCTTTGCATTTTGTTTGAGTATTTACATGAACCTTTTATAGTGAGATTTAAAAAAACAACAACAATAAAAAAACCTGAAGGAAGAGGTTGCAGATTATTGTTTAAAATGTCTGTGCTTTAAATACAAATCATTTGCAGCCCAGGATGTTCTAATGTGGAAAAATTATTCTTTTTAAAATAGCAGAAGTTGCTTTCCTTTAAGGTCAAATCTATTTAGTTTAGCAAAAAATCTGTAGATTAGGAACATGCACAAATTGAACTTTCCCCCCTGCCTTCAAAGCTGCTTCTGTAGTACTACCATTTACCTTATTACCCAGATTTTAAATTTTATCAGTCTCCTCCCCATTTGTAATCAGATTCTGTTGACTGCTACTAAATACAAAGAACTCTCAAACCATTTTATTTTTCTAGTTCTTACCCTATTTCAGTTCTTACCATCTTGGCCCTGTCATAGTTCTGTTAAACTGATTTCCTAGTCTGTAGTCTAGAATATCCATTATTCTTATAGCTTACAACTTGAGTTTTCTAAAATGTAATGTCACTCTTTACAACCTCTCTGGATTCCCTTTACTTCAAAGTAATGTGTACTTTTCTTTAGCTTGTCTTTAAGGCTCCTCAGGATCTGATCAAGAAAGCTTTACCAGCATCATCTTTGACATGCTCTCATCTGTTCATCCATCTCATACCTTGTTGTACACACAGTGCAATTTATTAGGTTGGGCCTTTGTTAATGATTTACTTTATCTTCCTCACCTTCCACTCACACTTTCACCACCTCCCACCCCCAGTTTTATTTCTCAGATCCAGTTCAGGTTTTACTGAGTTTGTTTTATTACATTTAGTATGTTTGTGAGCTCTCTGAAAATAAGGTTACCAAGCCCCTAAGGAGGCAAACACAGGTAATTTAGTGTGATAAGTGTAGTGTTAGAAGTATACAGGTTTAATTATGAGCACTGAAAGAACAGGGTACCTAATTATGGGCTGAGAGGGAGGAGGTCTTAAGAATGCTTATTTAAAATGCCAAATGCATGTCTCAGAAAACCATTCTATTGTTTTCAGACAGACATATCCCCAGTCCATCTTCTCTGAGTGTCAGCGAAGGTAGAGAGGAGAGGCTTGGATAAGTATCATTAGGAATTAGCCAAATGTGCATTTTGAATAACCAGTGAATCATTGTATCAACACAGTTTTATTGTGCTGTGTGTGTCATATATATGGTAGATAGAGCATGGGGCTTTTAGATTATTTCAGAAGTATTTTGAGGTTCCTTTCTGTGTATCCTCCACCATCCATAGGTTCCTGATTGGAAATTGATAGATTGCTAGCATTCCAGACCTACGAAGAGTTATGAAGTTAACTTTCGTTGAATAAGTGAAGTAAAAGTGAAGATGAATTTTCTATCATGGAAGCTGTGGGATAGGAGGTGATCCAAGGGCAGTCCTTGGAAGTAAAGGAGAGGTTTTCATCTTTTGTATAGATGTTTTTATTTATATTGAATACAAAATTTAGTAAGTTTTTTTAAAAAATTTACAAAGAAAGTCACATGGTGGTAAAACCATTTCAAATATATAGATAAGTCAGAAGGGGACTTTGACTAGGGTTCAGATTTTAAATTATTAGAGCCAGTCCCCAAACATTAAGTTGAGATTATTTTCTTTTTAACAAAACAAAATAGAAAATAGTTCTCTCTGAATTTTCCTTAGTATTGAAAACTAATTTCATGTTGGTGGTAAGTTTGCTTTCACAAACCACGTAGAATTAGAATAAATTTGCAATTAGAATGAAACTTAAATTAATATTTTTTCCCTCCCGAATAGCTTTTGCCTACCAAAAAGTTTTGGGAACCTGATGATTCAACAAAAGATGGACAAAAAGGCATATTTCTTGGGGATGATGAATGGAGAGAGACTGCCTGGGGAACTTCTCGTAAGTTATTGCTGTTATGTGTGAGAATTACGACTTGACTTGAATTTTTTGAAACCCTGCCTATCCCCAGACAGTATTTAGAGCAAATTTGTGATGTCTTTGTTGAAAATTTTGTAAGTCCTTATAATGTATATTTTTAATATAAATTAACCCTTATCTAATGGTCTACTTCATAATTAGAAGCGTTTGTCACAGTAAAATACTACTGGATGATAAACTAACCTTAAATTTTGAGTGTAAATTATCTGGGTGTTTCTTTATTCTCCCTCTGCCCCCCCGCCTTGTGCTTTCTCTTTCTCTTGCAAAAATAAATAAAATCTTTTTTTAATTGATTTTTTTTTAAGATTTTATTTTTTTTAATTTGTCAGAACAAGCAGGGAGAGCTGCAGCCAGAGAGAAAAACAGGCTCCCCACTGAGCAAGGAGCCTGATGTGGGACTCAGTCCCAGGATTCTGAGATCATGACCTGGGCTGAAGGCAGACACTTCACTGACTGAGCCCCCCAGGTGTCCCAAATACAGTCTTTAAAATAAAATAACGTGTGCTTGAAAACTTGACTGGTAGACATGTTTTGATTTTTGTTTTGAAGGTTGAGTGCTTAATTACTTTATTTACTAGAACCAAATATATTTTAAAGCATTCTGAAGCAAAACATCTTGAGCACAACATGGTAAAGAGAGATTATTTCTAAGATGGATGGTTGGGAAGTATTTTTGGTATATTTGGAGGACAAGCAATAAAACATTTAAGCAGCATACTTATATATTTCTTTTAGTGTCAAGTTTGTATTTTGAATTTCTTGTGCCACTTCCTTTTGTAACTTAACTTTTTTTAGTTGTAGGGATAAAATTTTAAAGCTAAATATTAGTCTTTACCCAGAGATATGAGGAAATTAGGAATGAATAAAAAATGAGAAGTTATTTTGTTTATAGAACAAATACTTATTGAATGCCAAGTATGTACAGATATGAGTAAGATATTCCTTGTTCTAGAGGAATTGATCTAAAGAAGAGTCTTTCCATGACTGCAGGAGACTTTATCATATAGTTAGTTTCTCTAGCTGAAGTTACCTTTTCACCCTCATGTTCACCTGTTTTTTTGCTTACTTTAACTCTACCCTTCATATCACTTCCTTTGGAATTCACTCTAACACTGGGAAGGATTAATGCCCCTTCTTTCTGTTTCCATAGTATCCTGGGTCATTTTTAATGATGCACTTTTACTCTGTTATGATTGCTTTATAATAAACCTGTGATCTCTTTGAGGGCAGGAACTGTCTTGTTCTTGGATTCCCCATACATAGTACAATGCCCAGCATACGAGAGACTATAAACCAACATTTGAAGTATGTTAATGAATGGGTGAATGATTGAATGAAATATTATAATGATTAATCCCTTATAGATAAAGGTACTACAATGGAAATGTTTTAATATGCCTTAACAAAAGTAGTTGTCACTTAAAAACATAGGGTTAATGAAATGGTGGCTGAGTACCACTGTGATAGTTCAGCCTCTTAAGGACTAGACTTAATATTGAGTATTACATGTGATAACAGATGAACCAGAGTTAGCTTATTGGTGCCTTAAAAAAATTTTTTTTTTGGTAAATCTATTTGAATGTTGCCTCAAATGTTTTATTATATTTGTATTCCATTTGTTTTCTGATCTTAAATATTATTTTTTTTTCTTTTTGTCATAAAAATGTATAGAAAAGGGAGGCAAAGTGGGGGGCTTGGGAGGGTAGGGAAGGGAAAAAATGAAACAAGATGGGATCAGGAGGGAGACAAACCATAAAAGACTTTTTTTTTTTTTTTTAAGATTTTTATTTATTTATTTGAGAGAGAGAAATCACAAGTAGGCAGAGAGGCTGGCAGAGAGAGAGGGAGAAGCAGGCTCCCTGCCGAGCAGAGAGCCTGATGCAGCCCGTGATCCCAGGACCCTGGGATCATGACCTGAGCTGAAGGCCGATGCTTAACCCACTGAGCCATCCAGGTGGCCCTGCATAAGACTCTTAATCTCACAAAACAAACTGAGGGTTGGTGGGGGTAGGTAGGGAGAGAGTAATTGGGTTATGGACGTTGGGGAAGGTATGTGTTACCGTGAATGCTGGGAAGTGTGTAAGCCTGACAATTCACAGACTTGTATCCCTGGGGCTAATAATACATTATATGTTAATTTTTTTAAAAGCATACAAAATGTGTAGAAAGGTATTCATACCAGATGAATAATTTTTTTTGTTTTTTGTTAAAAATGAAAACCTTTAAACTGGGAGGGACTTTTATTTATTTTAAAAGATTTTATTTATTTGAGAGAGAGCACACAAGCTGGGGGAGCTGCAGGCAAAGGGAAAGGAGAAGTGTGGTGCTTGATCCCAGGACTCTGGGATCATGACTTGAGCTGAAGGCCTTAACCAACTGAGCCACCCAGAAGCCCCTAGAAGGGACTTCTAAAAATAATGTTTAGGTGACAGTTTTTACACCAAGAATAGAAAATTCTCTGATATTAACTGATTTTTTTCCAAACTTACTTGTTTGTGTTTATAGTCGTACAGCCATGTGTTCTGAATCCATCCAGTATATATAACTATGAGCTTGAGGTGTGCCCCTGCCAGTTTAGGAGTTACTGTTATTCTTCTAGGTTTCACTTCTAAAGGTTTTTGTTTTGAATTATTATGAATCACTAAGAAAGCTTTAACATTTAACAAGATGCTTATTGGCAGCTGAGCCTTTAGGTTAACGTTTCTATCTCTATTGACCTTTCTGATTCGACAGTTCATATCAGCTTTTTACTTTTTTTTTTTTTTTTTAAACCAAATTACTTGCTTTCTGTGTTCCCAAGAAATGTGGCCAGGCCAGCGAGTCTCAGCAGTATGAAAGCTTTTTATCAGGATCATAACATTCAAAATAAAACAAGATGCTGATTTTTTACCTTAATATGTTAATTTATGTAGATACATTTTGATTAATTTAAAAGTACAAATGTATAATTGTGTTCTTCCTTCCAAACAGACCATTCAATGTCCCAGCCTATTATGGTACAGAGAAGATCTGGACAGGGTTTTCATGGAAACAGTGAAGTAAATGCAATACTGTCTCCGCGATCAGAAAGTGGAGGCCTTGGTGTGAGCATGGTAGAATATGTATTAAGTTCTTCTCCTGCTGATAAATTGGATTCTCGATTTAGGAAGGGAACTTTTGTAAGTATTTTGAATAAAGAAATATTTAAATAATTATTCAGTGGTTATTTGGTTATCTTTAAGTCCATTTATTTTTTTGGCTCTTCCCAGAGTTAAAGGAAATCTTGGTACTGTTGGAGCTCTGGTTTTCTTCTCTTGGCCACTTCTTGAAATACATGAAATAGAGAACCAATGGGAATATAATCTTAGCCATGTTACAAATACCAACGATATTAGTTAAGAAACATAATTTGCAAGATTACAGTTGTTTATTCATGGTAGTGCTTGATGTGGAAGTAACTAAACAAAATAATATGCTTTAAGTAGAATTTTAATCTTGTCTGTGGTGTTACTGCTTTTCCAGCACCGCTATAGTTAAGGTTGCCTTAGCCCTTCTGTTATAAATCACTGTTTTGTGCTCAGTTTTTTGGCCTTTGATAAATTAGTTGATTACAACATTAAAATAAGATACAATGCTTTTATTGTTTACATGCACTATAGCATAGTTTTAGGTCACCTTATGGTGCCTTTTTTTGTGTTCTATTAAATATTCAGAATCAAACAGATTCTTTTTCCTCAGGGCACTAGAGATGCTGAAACAGATGGACCTGAGAAAGGAGATCAAAAAGGCAAGGCTTCTCCATTTGAGGAGGACCAAAACAGAGATCTTAAACAAGGAGATGATGATGATTCTAAAATAAATGGCAGAGGTTTGCCAAATGGAATGGATGCCGATTGCAAAGATTTTAAGTAAGACTTTAACTTTCTCAAGAAGAAAAGCATATCTTCAGGGATGATACTACTAGTTGATGTGATTGATTTAGACATTTTCCAATTTTGGTTTATTTTATTTCCCTTTGTATCTTGTGTTAATCTAGTAGATTTAATTTTTTTCATAAGGAGTATTAGTTGATTATGCACCATTAAAAAAAAATAATTCCTCAAAATAGTCTCAAACAGTGCATTTCATTAAAGGAGTAATGTTAGAAGTTGCCGTTATCTTCCTGCTAATATGATAGTCTAAATTTTAACTTTTTCCTCCCTGCTAAAATTTAGTGAATTTTAGGTTTAATCTGGTTTTTCTTGGCAGACTCCTTTGGGGTTGCTCTTGAGCAGCTTTCTGTGGAGTTTCCTCTTCCTTCTATCCCTGTATTGTATCCCCAACACCCCACCCAGTCTAACTCCTAATCTCAGAAATGAGGAAACAATTATTTTAGGAGCTGTGACCTTCCTTATTAGTGTATATGAATTTATGGTAATACTTAATATTCCTGAATTTAGGAGGTAGGGAACATATTAGAGACTTTAAAAAGTTAGCTTTGCGCTTAGAATTCTTTAAGTTGTAACGTTTCAGTTGTTTCTTTATGGCAGTTAAATAAGTATTTTCTTCTAGCTTTGATCTCAGATTGGGCAGTATACATTTACCTAGATAATAGGGAGTTGTTTTCTTCATACTGAATTCCTACACTTTACACTTCATTAGTCAGATGCTTTGGGGGTTATACCTGAAAAATGAGCTGTTTCATTGAGATCCTGTGAACCATGGAATCTCAGTTAACTGAGTATAACCATATATGTGGATGGTATGCTTTTACATTCATTGCCTTTAATTATCGAAAGCAGAGTAACAGTGCTGTTTAAAACAGTGCCATTTGTGTCTGTTGTAAGTGCAAAAAAGCATCCAAAACCAGTAAACCTCTTTGATAAGAAATAAATTTTAATGTTTTTCAATTTGTTTTAGAACCTTATCCTGATTTTACTTGTCTGCAATTACCTAATCTAAGTTTTAGTCAAGGGCATATATTTAAAACTGAGTTGATTATGAGCCCTTCACAGTATGCATTTATAATTGAAGTGTTAATACACCATTAACTATAGCAAGAAAATAGCACCACTTAATAGCGCAGTGCCTTTTTTCTATTATATCCTCTATTTATTGCTATATTAGAGTTGTTTGAAAGGCTATGCTTCTCCATAATATGAAATTTACTACATTTATTAGCATTCCAATTTTACTCCACTAAATTTGGGGTATGCATTTAAAGTTGTTTATGATATGTTCTAGATACAGTATTATGCTTGATAGTGTAAAAATGTTTTGGGCTAATAGCTGTGGCCATATGGTCAGGTCACTATGCTAACATATCACTAATATGTACATTAATTGATACAGCATCAGTATATAATCACTGGAATGTAGAACTGAAAGGAAGTGAAGAACTATAGCAAGCTTTATTTTAGAATTAAAGAAGATCCTTTCAGGTTTTTTTTTCCTTCCATATATTCTGAAAGAAAAACCTTCGAATATTCACATGAAAAATTAGGTATGGTTAAAAGGGGAAAGGAATTAGAAATTTCTTCTAAATATTGCAAGGATAGTGGTTGATTTTTAAATAAAATGTAAGTTCACCTAAATACCTGGAAACCAATTCTTACAATTAAATAATTTCATTAAGTAATTACTTTGTAAAATGCTCCTTACATGTTAGGAAATTTATCTTGATGTGAAGCTCCTGAACATGGGGGAAGAGTTACATAAGTGTTAACAACTGGCCCTGAAAGCCAGGTAAAATAGTTACTGTTACTTACTTAATGTACTTAATGTTTGCCTATACTGTGAGCTCATGTTTTCAGAACAAACTTACTTCTTGTGAGGGAAGAGATCTTTCATAAAATATTTCTGCAGAAGAAAAGACACTGTAAATGAGGATAGATTATGTCTAGGAATAAAGTAAAAATAAGGTTTAGACCATGGAAGATGTTGATAAAAAGGGAAAAACCGATGCTCAATAATTTTTTTGAGAAAATTAAAAAGGCTTGTTAGTAGGGGAAATTGCTGTTTTAATATGAAGTGTATACTCTTTTCTATTGTTGGGCATACTTAATTCTTGGTAAATATGTTATAAATTTCTATTTCTTTCTGGTGTGCTTTTTTTTTTTTTTTTTTTTGGTAAAGATTTTATTAACTTAGTTGACAGAGAGCAGGAACACAAGCTGGGGGAGTGGGAGAGGAGAAACAGGCTCCCCGCTGAGCATGGAGCTCAACTTGGGGCCCTATCCCAGGACCCCAGGATCATGACCTGAGCCAAAGGCAGATGTCTAACGACTGAGCCACCCAGGCGCCCCTCTACCTGATGATTAAACTGAAACATTTTTGTGTGATAAAGATGGTTTTTGGAGAGTTGTCATAGAGGCTTTTCACACTTCATTTTTTTGCCCTTACTTGAAACAATAAGCATAAGAAAATTATGTCTTTAGTCTGATTTAAGAAACTAAGGCCTGGAAGATGAAATGATGTGCTCAAAATCATATTTAAAGACAGACTGGAGTCAGCCTTCGTCTTAGTTCATGTCCTTTTGCATTGTATCTCATTTTACACTCTGAAGTCATGAAAGCCATCCTTTATGGCCAGTTTTGGTTTTTTCCTGAACCATTATTAAGCAGGATATCATGGCATAATTTTATGCTGGTGGACAAGACCGGAAGTGTGGTAGGTGAGTTTTGGTTTTGAGTCTTCCCATATTTGTCACTTGATAGTCTGCTATTCACACTTACCATTCATTTTGTCTGATTTGAGAAAAGTTTCAGGTAGTCTAAGCCTAAATTGTGATATTGGCCAATTTTCTTAAGTGTAAAATTGAGTTACATCTTTATGCTATTCAAATTAGGGAGAGTGATTGTTAGTAGTATGAACAAAGCAAAAACATGTCTGTTCTTAAGAGGAAGTTAAATTAGAAAAAAATGCTGAAGTGGAGTACGTTAGTGACCTGGTGTGCCTGATTTGCCCTCTGTATTTTACCACCATTTGTTTTTCATGATTTTCCTACTTTTCCATTCCAACTGTGACTGACTACTTTTACTCATAAAGCCTTTCTGTTTTCTTTATATAGTCGTACTCCTGGAAGTCGTCAAGCCTCTCCAACTGAAGTAGTTGAGCGCCTGGGCCCCAATACTAATCCCCCAGAAGGATTGGGGCCTCTTCCTAATCCTACAGCTAATAAACCACTTGTTGAAGAATTTTCAAATCCTGAAACTCAGAATCTGGATGCCATGGAACAAGTTGGTCTGGATTCCTTACAGTTTGACTATCCTGGTAATCAGGTACCCATGGACTCTTCAGGAGCTACTGTAGGCCTTTTTGACTACAATTCCCAGCAGCAGGTAAAGCGTGACCCTCCTTTAAAGAAGCTCCTCTTAACTGTGTGTTGGTGTAGCCTGAAGTGCTGTGAGGCATTGACCTGAATAACAGGAGTATTCTTAAATACTTGATGTTGTAGAAAGAAAATGTTTTTATGGTTGAGAAAGTGATTGAGATCAGTGTTAAAATACACTATTCACAGCTTTCTAAATAGAAATGAAACACTTTGAGACTAATCTTGGTATTAAATATTTTCTCTAATAGCTCTTTCAGAGGACAAATGCGTTAACAGTTCAGCAGTTAACTGCGGCCCAGCAGCAGCAGTACGCCTTAGCCGCGGCGCAGCAGCCGCATATAGGTGAGTCCAACCGCTTCGATGAGACTGCTAGAAAGTCTTGGGTTAGTGTTCATTAGAACGCTTCATTTTTCTTTTATCGAATGGTGTTATGTCGTGATGTTTTAAAACCTCTCATTGATATCAAAGAGTAATTAATTACATGGCAAGAATAAAGATTAACTAGGAAAGAACCGTTTCTGATTACTGTATCCTTGATGAAATGAAAATCTGTATAACTTGATGAAAGCTGTCAGCACATAAGTTTTTTTTCCTCAGTGTGAAGTTGAGTTAGACACTTGGAAGTTCAAATGTAGGTCTGTCTATTATCAATCAGAATGTTTATTGTTTTTTTTTTAAAGATTTATTTATTTATTTGACAGAGACACAGCGAGAGAGGGAACACAAGCAGGGGGAATGGGAGAGGGAGAAGCAGGCTTCCCACTCAGAAGGGAGCCCAATGTGGGGCTCAGGACCCGAGCCTAAGGCAGACTCCTAATATCTGAGCCACCCAGGTGCCCCCAAAATGTTTATTTTAAAGAATTATATCCCCAAGAAAATTCCTTAAGATGTTTTCTTCATTAAGTTATATGGGTCTTTGACCTTTAGCTTTCAATGTGAGTTACTGTAATTATGCATTTGTTACTGCTGAAGCATTGGTACATGTTGTCCATGTTGGGGTTTTATGTTTGTTTTTTCACTTTTTTTTTTTTTTTTTTTAAATAATTATAGATTCACATGGAATTGCAAGGAGAGTACAGAGAGGTTCCCCACCAGCTTTCCCTATATGGCTACATCTTACATAATTATAGTATAGTACCAAAACCAGGAATATGACACTGGTAAATGTATATGTGTATATATAGTGTTATTTTATCACGTGTAGACTTACATAACTGTTTTTATGCCTGATTTTAGCTGATCTTAATTTATTTTCTTGTTGGAGAAGGTGTGACTATTTTCCACATAATCTGTGGAAGCAGGCTGGGGGCGGGGTGGGGGGAGGTGATAGAAACTAAGTTGATTCTCTTCCCTTACCTTTGTATTGTTTTATGTCAATCCAAGAAGGTCTCCTAGGTCCCTATTTTATTTTTGGTTTTAATCAAAGATGACCACATGTTTCTGGATGGTTTCTTTCTTTCTTTCTTTCTTTCTTTCTTTCTTTCTTTCTTTCTTTCTTTTTTTTCTTTTTAAGATTTTATTTATTTGACAGAGATCACAAGTAGGCAGAGAGGAGAAGTGGGTTCCCTGCTGAGCAGAGAACCCAATGCAGGGCTCTATCCCAGAACCCTGGGATCATGACCAGAGCTGAAGGCAGAGGCTTTAACACACTGAGCCACCCAGGCATCCCTTCTGGATGGTTTCTAATAGCAGCATACATTCTTTGCCCCCAGCTTCCTTTATTTCTATACTTAGTCCTCCTCATTAGAAATGTAGTGCTTCGGGACGGCTGGGTGGCTCAGTTGGTTAAGCAGCTGCCTTCGGCTCAGGTCATGATCCCAGGGTCCTGGGATCGAGTCCCACATCGGGCTCCTTGCTCGGCAGGAAGCCTGCTTCTCCCTCCGCCCCTGCCTGCCTCTCTGTCTGCCTGTGCTCGCTCACTCTCTCTCCCTCTGTCCCTGACAAATAAATAAAATCTTTTAAAAAAAAAAAAAAGGAAATGTAGTGATTCAGGGGGCACCTGGGTGGTTCAGTCGCTTAAGCATCTGACTCTTGATTTCGGCTCAGGTCATGCTCTCAAGGTCATGAGATTGAGCCCCTTAGAGGGCTCAGCACTGAGTCGGCTTAGGGTTCTCTCACTGTGGGTGCTCTCTCTCTCTTTGAAATAAATAAATAAAATTTAAGAAAAAAAATAGTAGTGGGGCATCTGGGTGGCTCAGTGGGTTAAAGCCTCTACCTTTGGCTCAGGTCATGGTCTTGGGGTCCTGGGATCCAGCCCTGCATTGTGGGGCGCTCTGCTCAGCAGGGAGTCTGCTTCCACCTCTTCTCTCTACCTCTCTGTCTACTTGTGATCTCTGTGTCAAATAAATTTAAAAAATCTTAAAAAAAAAAAAAAGAGTAGTGATTCCTGTCTTCTGTACAGACTGGTATAACCCTTTTTTATTTCTTGAGCTTTATGGTATGTTTTAATATGTGACAGGCTAGTATACCCATTGCTCTGCCTTTTTGAAGTTTTAAATTTTCTTAGTTGCCTTTTTATATGCATTTTAGTAATTGGCTTATTTATTTACTTCTAGAAGATTGGGTTTAAATTTTAAATTAACTTCTGGAAAATCTACATCTTTATTACATTAAGTATTCTAACCAGGACATGGTGTATCTTTACTTTTGTTAAGTCTGCTTTTGTGTTGTTTATCAGTACTTTAAAGTTTTTATCACCTAAGTTTGCATATTTCATGATAAGTATGTTTTTAGGTATTTTGTCTTTTGCTGACCTTGTAAATGGCCTTCTATCTTTTATTAAATCTTTAAATTGGTATCTATGGAAGCTCTTGGTTATAGCAGATATTAAAGTTTATCAATATTTTCTAATTGAATCATTCTTGTGTTCATGGAATAAAAAATGCATATAATCTCTTAATGAGCTCTTTGAGTTTGCTCATGTTTTATTTAGGATGTTTACATCAGTAATGTGTACATGAAATTAATCCTTAAGTTTGCGTATTTTGTATTTTTCTCAGATTTTGGAATATGATCACTGCATGAAAAGAATTTAGAACTCTTTCCCCTTTGAATACCTTAGAGTATTTCGAGTAACATTGGACTCACGTTGTCTTTTAAGTCTTGGCAGAACTTTGTGAAGCCATCTGGGAAACCATGCACATAAATTTGAAAACCTGAATAAAAATGGAACTATTTCTAAGCATAATTTACCAAAATTGACTCCACCTTTTAATCTTTGTTCCATAGTTAAATATATCCATTGTTGACCAGTCTTAGTATCCAAGTTTGCCTAGTCATCTCTTGGCTGGCTGAAAGCCCGTTTTAGAACAGCATTGTAAAATAGAAATGTAATTTTTAAATGTAAATTTTAAA
This sequence comes from Lontra canadensis, assembly GCF_010015895.1. NCBI lineage: Eukaryota > Metazoa > Chordata > Mammalia > Carnivora > Mustelidae > Lontra > Lontra canadensis. Next base: position 14,985,085 of record NW_022631026.1, on the reverse strand, counting down.
TTCTTTTGTAGCCACATTTTTAAAAACTAAAAGGAAATAGGTGAAATTAATTTGAATAGACTATTTAACCCATTATATCAAAAAATGTCATTTTAAATGTGACCAGTATAAAACTTACTATTGAGAAATTTAAATTCTTCATATGAGGCTTTCCAAATTAGGTATGGATTTTTCCACTTTAAGCCGATCTTAATAGACTAATCACATTTCAGGTACTCTGTAGCTATATGTGGTTGTAACGTAATAGACAGTGTGGCTCTAGAAGATTCTTTTAGAGTGGGGATTGACAAACTTTTTTATAAAGGCGCAGGTAGTAAATATTATAATTTTTGCAAGCTGTATGGTTTCAGTCACAACTACTCAACTCTGTTAGAGCACAAAAACAACCTTAAATGACATAGGAATGTGTATAGCCGTATTCCTATAAAATTCTACCATGGACAGTAATTTGAATTTTATATAGTTTTCATGTGTTGCAAACTCTTACTATTTTCAACCACTAAAAATGTTAAAACTGTTCTTAGTTTATATAAAAATTGGTAGCAACCTGGACTTTGCTCCTGGACTGGGCCAGAAAGAGATAATAGATATAGTATATTTTTATTTTTTATAAATAGCTATCTACACTGAAAAGGGAGAGAAAGAGAAAAGGGATTGTTGAGGTGGTTTGGAAATTTTGTAGTATAGGAAATTGAGAGGTAATCCATGGGAGTAAAATAGAAATAAACTGTATACCCTGCAGAGGGCTGTAGGGGGCAAATAGAGGGCCTACACACACCAGGATTGGAGTTTGAGTCATGCTAACCATAGGTATAGTAAGAGCACCCAGGTCACAAATATAAATAAGACTTGGTTTGGAGACTTAACTTCATGATGTGTGGTTGGCCATCTTTATACCCCCTGATGCACAGGTGATTATAAGAGAATCTCTCCAATAGTATTGCAATCAAAATTCACAGTGCAAACAAGAAAGATGAGCCAGAAAGCAGCCAGTTGTGTAACAAACAGTAGAATTTACACCCAAAATGTAGAAATAAGGGAACCTTAAAGTTTCGGGAAGAACTTTAAAAGTTGATTCATAATCTTAGGAGATAAAGGACTTAAAGCCATCAAAGATCAGCAGTCTTGAAACAACAAAATGGTGTGAAAATCAGCCATTTCAGAGTCTTATAAGTAAAAAGACCTAGGTGGGCTTCATTATTGAGTAGCTGTCACCTAGGATGAAATGTACTGGAGAATAAAAACTTAGGAAATCTCCAAGAACACTAAACCCAAAATGGTCAAAATGATCAGTACTTGGCAGAGACAGAGAAACTAGAAGCTAAGGATTGGGAGTCAGTAGTAACTAAAGATGTGCAAGGCATAGCTGACTATACCTTTTCCTGAAGTCTCAAATAAACGTGGACAAAGACCTTTGAAGAAAACTCAAAACTATAAAGATGTCACTTCATCTAAATTAATTTGTAGATTTAATGTATTCTTGGTTGGAATCCCAGTAGGATTTTTTTGGAACTTTAAAATTTGTTTTTTATGTTTGTCTTAGAAAAGTAAAACAAGAAAATTAATGGAAAACTAAAGTGGAAAGAGGGGGACCTACTCAACCATATGTCAGAAGTTACTGTTTTAAGTGATTGAAACAGTGTGGTACTGACGTAGGCATATACAAGTAGATAACAGACAAGAGCACACAGTAGACACATGTGCAAGTGTGTGTTTAGTGTGCAAGGGTAGATTGTAATTTTAATTGACATCTCAAAATAATAAAAGAATGTATTTGGAAAATAGCTTGGAGATAATTGGGTCCTCTTCCTGATAGATAGAAAGTTTAAATGAGAGGTGAGCCTCGGTGGCTTAGCCGGTTAAGCATCTGCCTTTGGCTCAGGTCATGATCTCGGGGTCTTGGGATTGAGCCCCACATTGGGCTTCCTGCTCAGTTGGCAGTCTTCTTGTCCCTCTCCCTCTGCCCCTCCCTACCCTACTCTCTCTCAATAAATGAATAAAATCTTTATTAAAAAAAGTTTTTTGTTTTAATCTCTAGTTCTTTGTCTGTTAGAACTTTATCTTAAAATTTTTTAAACGTTTTATTTATTTATTAGAAAGAACCAAAGAGATCACAGCGGGAGAGGGAGAAGCAAACCTGCCTCTGAGCCCAGAGTCCAGTGCAGGGCTCAATCCCAGGACCCCAAGATCATGCCCTGAGCCGAAGCCAGACACTCAACTGACTGAGCCACCCAGGCACCCCTAAAACAAAAAAAAAAAAAAATTTTTTTTAAAGATTTTCATTTATTTATTTGACAGCAAGCCAGAGAGCACAAGCCGGTGGGGAACAGCAGAAGGAGCCGGAGAAACAGGCTCTCCTCTGAGCAGGGAGCCCAATGTAGGGCCCCAGCCCAGGACCCCAGGATCATAAACTGAGCAGAATGCAAATGTTTAACCATCTGAGCCACCCAGGTGGCCTAGATTATTTGTTGACATAGAAAGGGATCTGTGGTTAATTGGCAAATGAAAACATATTAAAGTATCATTATAGTCTACAGTATAAGATGTGTCTGTGTGCGTGCATTTAAAAATGTAGGATGTATATTTTTATTTGTGTGCATGTATAAACACACAGGTACAAACACATTTGTGTATATATATGTGCAAACAAATAAGTATATATTTATGTAATAACACAAGCATATTTGATGTCTAATATGTTGTAAATATTTCTTAAATGAATCGTGAGCTTAAAACAAGTAAGAAACTTCTTTCAGCGGAAGGTTCAATATGTATCCATTAGGTAGAACTAATTCCTTGTTTTTCAGCTATCTGAAATTTCACATCAAGCATAAATGTAGAGAACGCTATGTTAAAATTATTTCTAAAATTGAAAGATTTAGAAGACTATAAACCAGTGGTCAGTAAAGACTACATGAGGACTTTGGCTTCACATTTTGTATGCTCCAGTAGTGCCTGGGTGGCTCAGTGGGTTAAGGCCTCTGCTTTTGGCTCCGGTCATGATCCCAGGGTCCTGGGATCGAGCCCCGCATCGGGCTCTCTGCTCAGTGAGGAGCCTGCTTTCCTTCCTCTCTCTCTGCCTCTCTGCCTGCTAGTTATCTCTCTCTGTCAAATAAATTTAAAAAATAAATAAAAATAAAATCACAAAATATGAAATATAAAAAAATTATATCTTGGCTTTGGGATTTTGTAGTGGTATGAGATGACATGAATATCATTGCATCCATTGTTTTCTACTGTGGTAAAGATAATTTATGGTAGAAGAACCAGAAGGAGATCTTGAAACCTTTGCCCTCAGGTGTATTTAAGAATCTAATTCTGAGAAAGTGATTTTTTAAATAGTGCAGGGATTTTTATTGGACCCTTTGATTCTTCCTCTATTAAAAGCAGATTTTTCAAATGGCTGTTTTGTGGCTGTGCATGAAATCAGTGCTATGGGCTATGGCCACTATTTTTAGAAATGAAATAGATTATAGAAATTAATGAAAAGGAAAATTAAGTAGAAAAATAGAAAATAGGTTATGGTAGAACTTTATAAGGATAATGTTTCTGAGATTTTTGTGGCATGTATATGTATATATGGCCACTAGGTTGATGTGAAATATATTTCATACTGTGGGTCACAGTCAAAACATTTAAAAACTGCTATAATGTAGAATGAAGTTTCTGAATCTTGATTTTAAGGTATTTTAAGATAAGTGCTTCTTTTGAATACTTTTCTTAAAGTTACTTATGTCCACGTTTTTATATTCCTATGCCCCCTTCTTAATCATACTTACTTACTTATTAAAGATTTTATTTATTTATTTGACAGAGAAATCCGAAGCAGGCAGAGGGGGAGGGGGTAGCAGGCTTCCTGCTCTGCAGAGAGCCTGATGTGGGGGCTCTGAGGGCTCGATCCCAGGACCCTGATCTGAGCGGAAGGCAGAGGCTTAACCCCTTGAGCCACTCAGGTACCCCTATTTATTTATTTTTAAAGATTTTCTTTTTGGAACACCTGGGTGGCTCAGTTGGTTAAGTGTCTGCCTTTGGCTCAGGTAGTGATCCCAGGGTCCTGGCATTTGAGTCCTGTTATCTGGCTCTTTGCTCAGCAGGGAGCCTGCTTCTCCCTCTGCCTGCCACTCCCCCTGCTTGCGCTTGCTGTCACTCTCCCTCTGACAAATAAATAAATAAAATCTTGAAAAAAATAAAAATAGTTTTTCTTTTTAAGTAATGTCCTCACCCAACATGGGGCTCAAACTCAATAACCCCAAGATCAGGAGTCATATGCTTTACCAGCTGAGTCAGTCAGGTACCCCATTAATCATATTTTAAAATTGAACCTTTTTGATTTCTTTTAACTTTAAACATGCCCCTTTTATTATCTCCTCACCTTCAACTTGTCTCCATTATTTTCCAAAAGACACACCTCTGGTAGTTAGTACCTTATGGTAAATACTACACACAGTGATTCCTCGATACCAGCAGTTCTCTTGTCTGATAAGTACTGCAAATGAACATTTTAAAATTTTTCCTAGCCTTTACGAAGTTTACATTGGCATACATTAGATGCCGAAGTTGCCTTAAAGTCACTGTACTGCTGAAAGCCCTTCATTTTTCTTCTGTTGCTTTTGGGGTAAAGTCCAAACTACTTACCATAACCCAGGAAGATCTTCATGGGTCTTCCTTCTGATTATAACTTGTTTTGTCTTCTCTTGCCCTAGAGCCGTGCTTCATCCTACCTACTGCTTCTGAAGCTTAAGTACCCCTTTTCTCTGTGCCCATAGCACTTACTGTACTTTTATACTAATTGCCAATTTGCTTGCTTCTTTTTCTCATTGGATGGATTGATTTCTGAGGGCAGATCTTATCTGTCTTCACTGTTGAATCCCTAGCATATTGTACAGCTTAATAAAAATTTAATGAAAAACTACTGTTGAACAATAGTAGTTCTAACTCTCAACATTCATTGTGTGCTTGTTGTGCTAGTTCTGTGTAGTCATTTCATATTCAGTATCATTTAAATTCTCACAAAAAATCCTCTTAAGATGCGGTGATACAGCTGTTTCATAAATGAGGAATCTGAGTAAGGTTGTGTTAGTTACATGCCCAAGCTCATTCAGTTAATCAGAATTTGAGCCATTACATACTCTCTCCTCCCCCACTCCAGATGAAGTATAGAAGTGATTTTACCTAATGAAGAAAATCATGCTTTTCATTTTCACTCATTATTTCTCCCTTTTTATACACAGCTGGTGTATTCTCAGCAGGCCTTGCTCCAGCTGCATTTGTGCCAAATCCATATATTATCAGTGCTGCTCCTCCGGGGACTGACCCATACACTGCGGCGGGATTGGCTGCCGCAGCAACATTAGCAGGTACCTCACTGTTCAGCCTTGTTGCTTATTATGGATTTAGTTTTAATTCTGGTATAAGCTTTATTTTTGTCTATTTGGTCGATTTGAAGTACCTAGGCAATGAAACATTTATCTGAAACGAGCTGAAGTTTCCAGAGAGTTAGTTTGCTATTTTTCCTGTTGTAGTGCTAGGAAAAAGCCTAAGCCTGGTAACTCTTTCCTTATACATAGTTGATTCACATTTTAATTTTGTAGTTTTAGAAATCTTACATTGTTAACCACAGATCTTCCCTTTGTGACCAATGCTATTAACTGCAGAGACATTGCAAAGTAAAGTCACTTCTCATAAAATAAACGGGGTAGGTGCTATAAATACCATGTCAGAGAGAGTATGAGGTAAAGGAGCTTCAGCAATCTTGAGAGAATGAGTATTTAGAAAGTAGTTAGTTTATTTAGCTTTAAAATGTGCAAGCCAACTGAGGGGCAAAATGGAGAATTGGAGTTGGAAAGAACTAACTGCCAAAACCGAAACTACCACTAAAAATCTAAAATGAAAGTCAAAACTATTCAGTGTTACATGTTAGTGGTATAGCAATAAAGCTGGGGGGCAAATATTTTTAAACCCAAAACTGTATTTATTGCAAGAGTTATGTGCTGGTCAGGTACCATCCTGTTGAGCAAAGCAATTTGTTGATATTCTGTAGGATTATGAGGAGGTTATTTTAGACTAAGTTGGATATGGAGACAAATTAATGAGTCTTAGGTACGGGTTATTATGTTGGTCACAGAGGTAGAAACAAGGTAGTATCAGCTAGAGAGATGTATGTTCACTGGAGTAAGCCTGCCAGTTGAATTTCATAACTCTAGACTACCGTGTGTTGTTTTTTTTTTTTACTTTGTTCACTGATACGAATTGTCACTAATGAGTAAGACCGTTTTAAACACCACTGCTGGTAGTTACTGTCATGACCAAAGAACAGTTACTCTTTTCTTGAGACTTTGGTACTCTTTATTTATACTCAAGACTTAAAATATTAAGAAGTGAGAAAATAAACATTAATTTCAAATTTTTGATAGCTTGCTTAGCAGACTGAAACTCATCTGTCATACTCAGTAGTTTTTAGTATAGATCTGCATGTGGTTCCATAAAGAAGGGATGAACTGTCTTGGTGCTGGTTAACTGGATGTTAGTATGTAAAGTTCTGGTTTATCATACAGTCTATGGAATCGAAAGAAACTCCTTTAAAAAATTGTTAGTTTTGAGAGTAAGCATTCTAGGCATTCTGGGCTTAGGCAAAAGACCAGTGCTACCCAGTAGAAATATAATGTGAGCCAAATAATGTAATTTAAGCTTTTCTAGTAGCTACATTATAAAGTAAGTAAAAAAAAACATAGAATTAATTTCAATATTTGACTTAGCCAAAATATCTAAAATATCATTTTAATATAATTTTAAGTTACTAATAGATCTTTTACATATACACACACAAAACTACTCTGGGCGGAGTCCTCAAAATCTTGCATATGTATCATACTTCCAGCATATCTCAGTTTGGGCTATCCAATTTTTTAATTCTTATGTAGCCACAAATGGCCTCTGGCTTCTGTTTTAGACAGAGAGGTTCTAGGTAGGTGTCTTGACTTTTGTTTTGATAATGTTTTCTTCCTTCATAAATCCTGTTAATAGTTCTCATTATAGATTTGTTTAAACTATCTTCAGAAATATATTTTATCTAAATTTTTTTAATGCTTTTTACTTTAGTTGATTCAGTCAATTGTACTGGGGTTTATTTTCCTCCAAAACAAAGTAAAACCAAGAGTTTAACTTTACAAAGTGTTAAATAGCTATACTAAAATCATATCTGTGGGATTTTAGGCCCTCTTTATTATATCAGTCAGTAATCATGACATATCTTACTCATCAGCTTACTAATGGTGGGCCATGTTGTGTACATGTTCTTTCCTCTCCTAGAAGCAAATATTACCTTAAATAAAGTAGAATAGAAAAATAACAATTGATTCTATTTTTCCTACTTTGCTTTCACATATCTGTGTGTCTGCTTTGTATTACCTAGTTCTTTCTTGTCTTTTTTTTTTTTTTTTTAAGTTTGTTTTATTCATTTGACAGATCACAAGTAGGCAGAGAGGCAGGCAGAGAGAGAGAGAGAGAGAGGAGGAAGCGAGCTCTCTGCTGAGCAGAGAGCCCGATTTGGGGCTCGATCCCAAGACCCTGAGATCATGACCCGAGCCGAAGGCAGAGGCTTAACCCACTGAGCCACTCAGGCGCCCCAGTTCTTTCTTGTCTTGACTCACTAGTCCATTTACTGAAGTTTCATTTGTTTTCATGTGATTTTCAGTTGTTTTAGGAGAACTGTGACTAATTCTGTTTCAAATGTGAAAAATATGTTTAATAAAAACTTAATTTAAAAAAGAATATTTTTAAATTGAAGATTTACAATTCAAGTAACAGTTGTAGCAAGCTTGGTACCAGAATGTTTCCTATATTTATGTTATAGGTTGCAGATAAAAAGATAAAAGTGTTTTTATTGTTGTAATTCTTTTCAGTAGTCAGAAAATGACCTTTTTAATAAAAAGAATTTGAATTGAACATAGTAAACCCACAATTATAAGAAATCTAATGTTCCCTAAAAATACTATGTGTTTTCTGGTATCAAACCCATCAGCCGGCATTCAGTAAATGTTGCATAGATTGTTAAGTGTCCTGTCGATTCATTGGCCCTCTTGACTTTAGCTTTATCATCTCCATTAAGGCCATTGCTGTCACTCCTGAATACTTTGTCTTTTAATAGTCATATCTGAATGAGACTATCCCCCTAATAGAATCAGAAAAAAAATAGAAAGTATGTAGCAGGTGTTAAGTGGGTAGAGGATTATAAGGACATTTGCTCTAAGTCTTAATATACTGTTCCTTTTTATGATCTAATGGTAACTGACCTCATTTATCTATAAAATGTAAGTAACTTTTTTTTTGGGGGGGTGGGGTGGGTTGTGGGGTTTAGGTCCAGCAGTGGTTCCACCTCAGTATTATGGTGTTCCGTGGGGGGTGTATCCAGCCAATTTATTTCAGCAACAAGCTGCAGCTGCGGCAAACAACACAGCAAATCAGCAAGCAGCATCGCAAGCTCAGCCTGGACAGCAACAGGTATAGGCCTGCCTTCATTAACGTTAGTACTGGAGAGTCTTCAAAATTCCAGGAGTTCTTTGTTTTCAAGATCTGTGTCTTTTCATCTTCTTCAGTATGTAATACAGTACCTAGTATCTAGTTGGTATACAGGTGTATTGACTACATTTTTTTCTAATTATATGAATTTAAAGATTTGGCTGTATTCTATTTCTATGTTTCTGTTATGAAACTGTCTTGAAATTTCTAGCAATTTTTAATTTTCTTTTCATCCCCTCTCCAGGTGTGCTAATTTCCCTATCTAAGTAATTATCACTTCATTTTCTTCTCGGTATTTAAATTACTATTTTGAATATTACTATATACCTGATCAGGAAAGGATTCCTGCATACTTTATATTTTTAAACAAGAGGAAAATATTTTCACTAAACATTAGATTTAACTTCTTAAAATAGAAAATGTTTATTACACAGGTGTCCCCATCCCCCCCACCCACCCCCGCTTTCCTGGAACTATTTTAATAAACATGGAAACACTATTGATTTCAGAATTCTGGTTGTCAGAGTCTTCATAATTACACCGAAGAAGCAACTTAATGCCAAGTACAGTGTTTACTTGACAGCTAGATTTTGTCTAAATTTCCTTTATATATTTGAATACTATATTGATGTTGTATTGAAGCTGTCCTTTGGCTCAGTTCTTGTAGATTATACTACAGCGTGATTTAATAAATTCTTTGGGCAAACATGAAAATATACTACCTGAACAATACACAAACCTATGTTTGAGGCTTACACAGGTGGTGTTAACAATGAATCCCCCCTTGTCCTGAATTGTTTATCTATCTTTGTGAAATTAATATGATCTAAGATTTTGCCATTCCTCCCTCCAAATAAATTTCTTATTTTAATACTACATTGGTAAGGTAAAGAGCACAAATACTAGAAATAATTTTTCCCACAGGCCTTCTAAAATCTCCATATTGCTTAATAGATTGTTGTGGTTGTCAAGAGCCAGTGATTGTGTTTTTGAATTTAAGTATTTTATATTTTTTCATGCTAAATCAGCATTTCATTGCACATAATAAATATGTTCAAAGACTATCCAAAGACCATTTATCATATGTACAGAGTTGCCTGGGATAAATTTATCTGTTATTTGATAATTTCGTTTTTAAGGAAATCATTTGTCCTTTGTAGGTTCTCCGAGCTGGAGCAGGTCAGCGCCCTCTTACTCCCAATCAGGGCCAACAAGGGCAGCAGGCAGAATCACTCGCAGCAGCAAATCCAACTTTGGCCTTTGGTCAGGGTCTTGCTACCGGCATGCCAGGTATATAGTTAGTTAATTGTAGAAGTTGGCATAGGTTTGAAATGTTAAATGTAGACACTCACATTGAAGAGTGAAAAAATCAAGAAATGTCTTTAGAGTCTTGCTTACCTTATAGTTAGTATTTTAGAGCTCAGATGCCCGTAGTTGAAATCAGTACTATTGTGAGACTTAGCAGGGATGGCATACGTGTACTAGGGTTCTTAATGTGTCCCATTTTTTTCTTCTGTTTATGGCATAAACTATAGCATTCTCCCAACTCACCACAGCCCAGAATTATGAAACAGTCCTTCAAGAAATAAAAACAGTTTAGAGTTGGCATGTCAGATAAATCTTGTTTCTGTTTGCCATTGCAGCCAAAGAAAGTCATTTTGTTAATACTGAGAAGTTTGCAGCTAAAATTTTCCACTTTGAACATTGTTCCATTGTGTTCAGCTCATTTTATAGTATTTTAAACTATTGATTTTTTTAAAAAGATTTTATTTATTCATTTGAGAGAGAGAAAGTGACAGAGAGAGAGAAGGTCAGAAAGAGAAGCAGACTCCCTGTGGAGTTGGGAGACCAGTGCAGGACTCTATCCCCGGACTCCAGGACCATGACCTGAGCTGAAGGCAGCCGCCTAACCAACTGAGCCACCCAGGCACCCATAAACTGTTGTTACTTATAACCTGACAGTGTCTTTGAAAATATGCCTATGAAAGCCTAATACAAAAAAAGTTATAAAAATTTCTTCCCATTAACAGAGTACAACTCTCAGAAAGGGCCAACAAAATACATTTTTTTGTGAAGTAGATTTTTTTATACAAAATTACAGATACAGAGTTACTACTTTAGTGATAATGGAAGGAAGGTATTTTTTTTAATCCGATACAAGCAGCACTTGTTATGTTTTTAAAGTAAAATTTAAAGCTGCATTTGAATATCAGTAGGTAATAGGTCCCTTCCTATTCTACATTCTCTTCACTCCTCAAGACTCACTTTCTCTCTTAAGTATGCTATTTTTTCACTCTTAGTATATGAGTAGTTATATAGATTACTTACTAATGAAATATGAGTTCTGGTTTCCATTTAATTGTAATGTAGTTACATTTTCTTTCTTTCTTTCTTTCATCACAAGTAGGCAGAGAGAGAGGAAGGAAAGCAGGCTCCCTGCTGAGCAGAAAGTCCAATGCGGGGCTCGATCCCAGGATCCTGGGATCATGACCTGAGCCGAAAGCAGAGACTTTAACCCACTGAGCCACCCAGACGCCCCTGTAGTTATATTTTCTATTCATATCACTTAGGAAATGTGTTTAAAGTATGGGAACATATATGTCATTGAGGGTTTCTTTTATGTGTTCTGTGCTGCTGAATACTTCTATATGTTACTTTTAAGGATTTCTCTATTCATTACATTCATTCTATTTTCTCTGAGATTTTATCATCTTGTCTAGCCCTCTGGATAAAGAGAAGATGTTAGTACTGCAGTCCCTGAAGTACAAATAATAGAATGGATGTGGTTCTCATTTTCTTTTTTTTTTTTTACCCCAGCCATGTACTTGCTTCAGGGAAGCTGCTTTCCTGGAGCCATTGTGGATTAGAGACCTTTGAGAATGTACTGTGAAGCTGAAGTTGTAGATGTGGAGAGACATGGATACAAGGCTAAAGGGAACTGAGCTGAGAGTTTATTGAAGACACTGCTAAGACTACTCTGGGCTCTTCCTTCTTTCCTTTTTTTTTTTTTTTTAAGATTTTATTTATTTATTTGAAAGAGATCACAAGTAGGCAGAGAGGCAGGCAGAGAGAGGGGAAAGCAGGCTCACCGCTGAGCAGAGATCCCAATGTGGGGCTTCATCCCAGAACCTGAGATCATGACGTGAGCCGAAGGCAGAGGCTTAACCCACCGAGCCACCCAGGTGCCCCTGGGCTCCTCTTTCTACCCCTCACTTAAGTTTTAAGCCCTGTTTCCGTGATTCCTTTGCAGTAATCCTAATATTAACTCAGTAACAACTGCAAATTGTGACCTCCTTTCCTCCATTCTTAATTTTCTCAGTTCTTTGTTGTATTTGATCATATTGACGATGTCCAACTCTCTACAACTCCTCTACCATTATACTACCTTCTGTGATATTTTATTCTCCTGACTTTCCTGCCTTACTCATGCTTTTTATCAGTTTCACTTTCCTCTGTGTATAATGGAAAGTATCTTCCTTAAAAATGGAAGATAGTCTGGCTTAGTGATTAGACTCTCTGGAATCAGGTCTGCCAAATTGTTGTATCCCTTAGTTGTATGACCTTGGCCAAGTTACTTTCCTCTTTGAACTGAACTTCCAATATTGGGACAGTACTTCTTTGTCAGGAAAAGTTTATCTACTTTGACCTTTTCAGCCATCATCCTGACACCAGTATATTAAATCAGTTTATGTCTACATCTTGGATTCTTTGCTGGACACTTAACACATTTCTTCTTTCGTATAGGACATTACCATGTGTGCGTTTCAGCCACTCCTCAAACTGACAGTGTCAAAAAATGAACTCCTCTCTCCCAGATTTACTTACCTTTCTATTAATTCCACTATCCTCTTTTTTCCCCTATACCCAAACTAGTTTTATTTTCAACATTAACTAAGTTTAAGTTGTCCTAATTTCTGATACGTACAAATGTGTATTCACTTAACTAGATAGACACACATATAAATACATACAAACATAATTCCTGTCCGTAGTAATACTTTGAGTTTTATCTATACAATTAATTTCAAGTCAGGCCAAATATTTCAATATATTTTATAATATACCTAATCTGTTCATGAGACTCTTCATTCTATCTGAGGTAAGGAATATAATCCTGGATAAAACTGGGATGTGCTACTGGGATGGTCAGAACTGCCCCAAGCCCATACAGGGTACCTTGGTACAACTTAGAAAATGAGCCACATTGTCTCAGTAGACACAGCCATAGACCACCCATAAACTCAGCCTGGTGAGTGGAGCTTGACAGGATTTCAGCGGTCATGGGTTATCTCAGCCACGTGCCCTTGTACAGGGCATGATCTCCATGAAGGTGGCCATACTAGAGGGCTGCTCAGTGGTGGTGCAAGCAGAAAGGAGTGATCAGGCCACCTTTGTACAGCTTTACTCCTTGTTCAGAAAGACTGATTTAATTTGTCTGGCTGAGTTTGGTCAGATGGGGGGGTGTCTCTTCTTCAAACCATTAATGTTGATTGAGCTCAAGAGAAAGGTCTCCTTGATGGAAGATCATCTTCACGCTCAAGTTGCACATGGTTGTGCTACATGTAAGTGGACTTTGAACGTTTAATCTTAAGAAAATAACCCAGTGTTGATTCTTGACTCCTGAAAATTATGCTGTCCATCTGGCTGTGGTGTTGAAGTACAAACTAGAAGGTAGGCCTATTCCACAACTATTAAGATGAATTCACACTTGGAGTGGGAGCTCAAACCACTGCTCTCGGGTTCTCGGCTTGGCCGCCTTTACCTAGGAGTAGTGTGGAGGGGTTGAGGGAAGGAGAGAGAAGCTAGCAAGCAATCTCTGCTGCACCCTGGCCCTGGGCCCATGGGCCAGAGAACCAGGGCCATGACACCAGAGAACCAGGACACCCCTATCTGCACACCTCAGTGAGGCAGGTGCACTTGGTTCCACACCTTCGAGGCTGTCCACTGTCCTCTGGAACTGGAAACTTTTGGTTTCAGCCACAGTATCATCTTCAACTCTTGATTCTCTTCTGTGCTTCACATTAAGTAACTTGGCTGTTCTTATTCATTCTGTCTCCTGTTCATTTCTTTTATCTCTGCTATTCTTGTTCAGCCTTTTCCTTATCCTCCCACTAACTCTGCCTCCAGCCTTTTCTCTTCATCCTTTTATTCTCCTTTCACTTAACATTCAAAAATACAGGTTTATTTCATTCTGGTTCTTAACAGTTTTAGTGATCTAGTCCCAGACTAATTGGTAGTATCCTTCTATAGTCCCATGCTTTAACACACTAGATCATATTCTGCTCCTCAAAAATACTTGTACTTTTATGCCTCTAGCCCTACTAACTAATGGCTTTTCACTTAAATACCCTTTTATACATTTTAAGCAGAATTGAGATGTAGAGTTTAACATTTTCCTATTTTTAAGGTAGGTTAATAAACATTTTGTAATTAGCTTTGCTTGTCATTCTTTAAAATCCTTTCTATGGTATCTTCTTAATCTCTTTACCGGTGCTTTTTCATCAATAATTACTCTTCCTTTTCCCTTCTGTAGCACATAACTTGCACCTTTCTTTAGTAATGCTGTCTGCCTTGCATTTCATTTAGTTATATTTGTGATTTATTTTCTTTAATCTGCACTTATTACCACGTTTAAAGGTAGAAAATGTCTTAAAGTGGAACAGCTTTTTCTATTTCTCCCTGAAAGGTAGTTCAGTAGATCAGTGTCATGTCTTAAAATGGCATCTTAGAATTAAGGAAATGGTACATTACCTCCTCTACTATACAGTTTTTGAATGTGGAGACTGTTGTTTTTTTTTGTTTTTTTTTTTTTAGCCCCTGTGTCTTTTTACACTTGCTCAGTAGTAGAAAGATAAATAGAAATTAGAAGCTTTTGAACTGAATGAACATGAAAATGCTAAAAATTTAAGCCTATGAACTACACCTAAAACAACATAGAAGTGGGGACTATAAGAGGCTCAAGTGTGTACAGTAGAAAGTAAGTTTCTACATGGAACTATAAAAGGAAAAGAATAAACCCAAAGATTTGAAAGAAGGAAACCAAATGATAAAGGTGAGAGCTGATGTGAATGAAATAGATGGCAAATCTACAGTAAAGAGTCGTTATCCTGAAAGTTATTTTCTTTCTTTCTTTCTTTTTTTTTTTTTTTTAAGATTTTTATTTATTTATTTGAGAGAGACAGTGAGAGAGAGCATGAGCAAGGAGAAGGTCAGAGAGAGAAGCAGACTCCCCGTGGAGCTGGGAGCCCGATGAGGGACTTGATCCCGGGACTCCAGGATCATGACCTGAGCCGAAGGCAGTCGTCCAACCAACTGAGCCACCCAGGCGTCCCCCAAAAGTTATTTTCTTTGAAAAGACTTAATAAAATTGATAAAACTCTGACTTATCAAAAAATTTAGAACAGACATAAATAGCCATTATCAGAAAAATTAAATAATCATTGGAAGGTGTTAGGAACAATCTCATATTAACAAATGGAAAATTTAGACCAAATGGACAAATAACTAGAAAAATGTAACTTACCAGACTTGAGGCTATATAGAAAATCTGAAGTCCATTACCATTAAGAAAATCAGTGGAGTAACCAAAATTTTCCCTCACAAAATATTTAGGCAAACATAAGTGCTGAATACTAGGTATTTGAGGAGGAAATAATTTCTATTTTTTTATTTTTTAAGATTTTATTCATTTGACAGAGAGAGAGACAGCGATAGAGGGAACACAAGCAGCGAAGTGGGAGAGGGAGAAGCAGGCTTCCCACTGAGCAGGGAGCCTGGCGCGGGGCTCAATCTCAGGACCCTGGGTTCACGACCTGAGCCGAAGGCAGACACTTAACAACTGAGCCACCCAGGCATCCCTAATTTCAATTTTTAAAATTGTAGGGAATAGAAAAAGAGGGTTTACTTCCCAAGTTGTTTTACGGTACTAGCATAATCTAAACACTAAATAAATAATATCTATCACATTTAGTGTATACTCTGTCAAAATACTACCGGCATTTTTCATAAAACTAGAACAAACAGTCCTAAAATTTGTATAGAACCACAAAAGACCCCAAATGGCAAAAGGAATCTTGAAAAAGAAAAGCATAGCTGGAGGCGTCACAGTTCCGGACCTCAAACTATATTACAAAGTTGTAATCGTCAAAACAGTATGGTACTGGCACAAAAATAGATGCTTACATAAATAGAACAAAATAGAGAACCCAGAAGTGGACCCACAACTGTATGATCAGCTCATTTTCAACAAAGCAGGTAAGAATATCTGGTGGAAAAAAGACTGTCTCTTCAATAAATGGTGTTGGGAAGATTGGACAGCTGTGTGCAGAAGAATGAAGCTAGACCATTTTCTTATACTGTACACACTAATAAATTTAAAATGGATGAAAGACCTATATGTAAGACAAACCATCAAAATCCTGGAGGAGAACACAGCGGCAGCCTCTGACATCAGCCATAGCAACTTTTTACGAGACAAATCTCCTGAGGTAAGGGGAAACAAAAGCAAAAATGAACTACTGGGACTTCATCAAGATAAAGTTCTGCACACCAAAGGAAACAGCAAAACTAAAAGACAACCTTCAGAATGGGAGAAGATGTATGCAAATGACATCTGGTAAGGGGTTAGTATCTAAAAAATCTATGAAGAACTTAATCAAACTCAACTCCCAAAAAACAATCCAGTCGAGAAATGGGGAGAAGACTTGAATAGACATTTTTCCAAAGACACACAGTTGGTTATACTAGACACATAGAAAGTTACTCAGCATCACTTGGCATCAAGGGAGATACAAGTCAGAACTACAAAGAGATACCACCTCATACCTGTCAGAATGGCTAAATTTAACAATACAGGAAACATGTTGGTGAGGATGCAGAGAAAGGGAAACTCCAATACACTGCTGGTGGGACTACAGACTGGTGCAGCCAATGTGGAAAACAGTAAGGAGGTTCCTCAAAAAGTTAAAAAATAAAGCTACCCTTTGATCCAGCAATTGCACTAACTAGGTATTTGCTCAGAGGATGCAACAATACTGATTCGAAGGGTACATGCACCCCGATGTTTAAAGCGGCATTATCAACAATAGCCAACTATGGAAAGAGCCCAGATGTCCATTGAATGATGAATTAAAGAAGATGTGTGTACACACACACACACACGATGGAATATTACTCAGCCATTAGAAAGAATGAAATCTTAACCATTTGCAATGATGTGGTTGGAGCTAGAGTGTATTATACTACGTGAAATAAGTCAACCAGAGAAAGATAAATACCATATGATTCAGTTATATGTGGAATTTAAGAAACAAAACAAATGAACATGAGGTAAGGGGGAAAAAAAGGGAGGCAAACCGTAAGACAGACTCCTGTTAATAGAGAACACACTGAGGGTGGGTGGAGGGATGGGTATTAAAGACAGCACTTGTAGGGACGCCTGGGTGGCTCAGTGGGTTAAAACCTCTCCCTTTGGCTCAGGTCATGATCCTGGGGTCCTGGGATCGAGCCCCACATCTGGATCTCTGCTCAGCGGGGAGCCTGCTTCCCCCTCTCTCTGCCTACTTACGATCTCTTTCTGTCAAATAAATAAAATCTTTAAAAAAAAAAAAGGCACTTAGGGTGAATACTGGGTGTTGTATGTAAGTGATGAGTCACTAAATTCTACTGAAACCAGTATTACACTATACGTTAACTAGAATTCAAATAAAAACTTGAAACATAAAACGTAACTTCAGTATTAAGTAGAAATAAAAACATGTAAATTTATATTGATTGGAAAGTAAAAATCATTTACCGTAATACTTCTTAGACTTCATCTCTTCATAAAATCTGCTTTAAAATTACAAATCCTTAAACATAGCCAAATATTTTGGGGGGCACTTGGGGGTCTCAGTCAGTTAAGAGTCTGCCTTCGGCTCAGGTCATGATGCCAGGGTCCTGGGATCTCGCCCCAAGTCAGGCTCCCTGCTCAGCGGGAAGCCTGCTTCTCCCTCTCCCACTTCTCTTGCTTGTGTTCCCTCTCACTGTATCTCTCTCTGTCAAATAAATCTCAAAAAAAAAAAAAAAAAGTAAAATCTGTTAAGGACCGTACAGAAAAAAATTACAGGCCGATCACACTTAGAAATAGGATTTAGAAATTTTTTTTTTTTTTTTTTAAGATTTGATTTATTTATTTGTCAGAGAGCTTGAGCACAGGCTGGCAGAGAGGCAGGCAGAGGCAAAAGGAGAAGCAGACTTCCCGCTGAGCAAGGAGCCCAATGTGGGACTTGATCCCAGGATGCTGGGATCATGACCTGAGCTGGAGGCAGCCGCTTAACCAACTGAGCCACCCAGGCGTCCTAGGATTTAGAAATCTTAAATTACATACTAGCAAGTCAGATCTCGCAGTATATAAGCAGGATAATATACAATGAAGAAGTTGATTTTATCCCAAGAATTCAAGAGGAACTTCAGGAAGTCACATTGTGTAATTTGCCACATTAAAAGATTAAAAAGAAAGCAATCTCAAGGAATTCTCTAAAGATACAGGAAAGGCATAACAAAGTCATACATTGATTAAAAACAAAAAGCCTCTGACAAGTTAGGATTAGAAGATAACTTAATATGCTAAGGGGGGAATTGACCCCCCCTCCATGATTAACAACTACCTCTTTATGGGAAATATTTTGAAAAGTTTTCTTTAACATAAACAGTCTTGAAACACTGAAAAAATTAAATTAAATTTAAAAAATAATATAAAAAGTTTTCTTTAAGACTGGGAACAAGACAGGTTTCAACATGTTAGAGACCCTAGCAATTGCTATAACATGAGAGAGAAATGAGAAAATTCTGTAAAGGAAGATCTAAAACTCACTATGAGAAAATACAATTATCTATTAAATGAATCTTGTAGATAAAGTATTAGAGTTAAAGTGTTAAGATTTTTGGATATGAAAATCATTTTAAAAATCTTTTACTAGCATATTGTTTGAAAATGAAAAATTAAAAAAAATTTTTGGGAGTGAGTAAGAGCATGAGGAGGGTGGGTGTTGGGGTGAGGACCAGAGGGAGAGGCTGAAGCCGACTCCCTGCTGAGCAGGAAGCCCCATGGGATTTTCAGGATCCAGAGATCATGACCTGAGCCAAAGGCAAATGCTTAATCATCTGAGCCACCCAGGTGCCCCTGAAAATGAAAAAATTTAAAGCTGGTTGCTTAGAGCAGTAGCAAGTACTTCCGGATAAATTAAAAAAAAAAAAAATTAAAGATTTTATTTATTTAGGGGAGAAGGTCAGAGGGAGAAGCGGACCCCCTGTGGAGCTGGGAGCCGCATGTGGGGCTCGATCCCAGGATTCCGGGATCATGACCTGAGCCGAAGGCAGTTGCTTAACCTGCTGAGCCACCCAGGTGCCCATAAATTAAAAAAAAATTTTATGGGCAGTGTGATTTCTATGGGAAGCAGGTTTGCTTAGACATTAAAGGATGCCTAAACAGAGATACTTCTGGATAGGTCAATACTTTAAATATGTCACTTCTCCCCCTATTAACCTCTAGTTTCAGTCATTTCCAAACAGAATTGCTAACAGTTTTTCCTATGGTATTTTGACAGCTGGTAGGAAAATTTAATGAAAATGCAAGGGGTCAATCAAGATAAAGCCACACAGTCCTAACAAAAATAAGTAAAAGGACTTGCTCTATTCTGACTTACTCTAAAGCTGCAGTTAAATTACTGCATGGAGAGAGAAACAGACCAGTGGAACAGAGTAGAGACCCCAAAGGTGAGCTCCCTAGAGAAATGACACCTAAGAGCAAAGAAACCCTACAAAGCTTTAAGGAGGGGAATAACTTGTTTTACAAGAAAGGTGAAATAAAATTGATTGGGAAATAAGATGAAACTGAGCCTCAGCCCTACTTTGTGTTAAATAACCAACTCCATTTGTATTTTTAGACCTAATATATGAAAAGTGGAATTTTAAAGCAATTAGAATATAGGGAATTTATTATAAAAATAAAGGAAATAATAAATTTGACACCATTGCCGCAGACGTCGCTGTAAAGAGAATAGGAGGTCAGGCTAGGAATGGAAAAAGATATTTGCTACATATTAAAATAGTGAAAAACTTAGATACAACATAAAGAATTCTAAACTAGTAAGATAAGGCAGCCCAATAGGAAAACGGGTAAAAGACTTGAACTAGCCCCTTCCAAGAGAAAATCCAGATGTCCAGTAGGCATTTGAAAAGTTGCTCAACCTCTTTATAGGAAGAAATCAAGACCACAGCGGATTACTTCTATTTATCTTCCAGATGAGCCACATTTAAAAGTCAAAGAATATAAAGTGGTGTTAATGTCACAGAGCAGTTGAAATACCAAAGTAGTAAGAGTGTAAATGTGCACAATCATTGTGTCAACTCCTTAGATGACATACCTGGGAGTAGAAAAATCCGCATACTTCATGGACCAGGATACATGTACCACAGTGTTTATAGCAGTCCCCAAATAGGGAACCGTGTAAATGTAGAACAGATGAAGGCATTGTGGTATCAATCCAGTGAGGTGCTATACAATAGTGGAAATGTATGTGTCTATACATATATGTGAATTTTTAAGTAAACCAAAACAAATGATGGTTAAGGATGGTTAAGGAGGGAGGCATTATGGATAGTAGAGTAGTGTGTAACATGAAGAGATTATGGTAGAGCAGGGACATGAGAGAGTTCTGGGCAGTTTTCTATTTCTTAACTTGGATGGTGGTTACAGGTTTTTTTTGTTGTTGTCATTACATTGTACTTTTCAGTTTTGTACTCTATGTGTTTTATTTCAAAATAACAGTAAATTCTTAAATACAAAGTATTGTGCTTTGTTAGTAGAGTACATTTCTGTACTTGAAAGAAAATTAACTCTCAGCATCCGCTTTCTCCCTATGGCTCTTTTTATAGCAGAATTCCTCAGAAGCATTGTCTGTCCTTGTTTGTGGTTCTAACATTCTTGACTCAATTTACCACAGTTTGGCTTTCATCCCTTACTGTAATGACATCCATGTTGCTAATCCCATTGGTCAGTTCTGAGCTCTTAATAGCTTTTAGCAGCATTTGACATATTTGATCATTGAGCCTTCACTGAAATTCTTTATCCTTTGGCCTACAAGAGACCACATTGTTCTCAAATTCTTTCCTCCTTATTGGCTATTCCTTCATGGTTTCTTTCCTGATTCCTTCTCTCTCCAACCTCTTAATGTGCAGTTCTCTGTCCATAGATCCCTTTTTAATTTTCTTGGTGATTTCATCCTTCATAGCTCCAGCCTGGTCTTCTCTTCTAAAGTCAGGACTTTTATTTATTTATTCATTTATTTTTAAGATTTTACTGATTCATTCATGAGAGACAGGGTGGAGGGGGGTGGAGGCAGAGGGAAAAGCAGATTCCTTAGTGAACAAGGAACCTGATGTGGGACTCGATCCCAAGACCCACGGATCATGACCTGAGCCCAAGGCAGACACCCAGTAACTGAGCCATTCAGGCGCCCCTAAAGTCATGACTTCTCTTTGACATCTCCCTTTGGATATCGAATAATCTTTTCTCAGATTTATCACCTTTATTCTGTGAGGAGAGGACTTGAACGCTCTGCATTCCCTCCTAAATTTGCCCTATATGTCTATTCATTTATAATGAAACATTGCAAAAACAGAATTACTGTATTTTTTTTAAAGATTTTATTTATTTATTTGACAGAGAGTGAGAGATCAGAAGTAGGCAGAGAGGCTGGCAGAGAGAGAGGGGGAAGCGGGCTCCCTGCTGTGAGCAGAAAGCCTGATGCGGGGCTGGATCCCAGGACCCTGGGATCATGACCTGAGCTGAAGGCAGAGGCTTTAACCTACTGAGCCACCCAGGCGCCCCCAGAATTACTGTATTTAATTAAAAACAACCTTTGTATGTGAAAGTGTTGGCCCTAGTGGTGAAGGTATTGTTTGAATTTAAAAATTATCAGAGGTTGCCAGTGCCTTTTTGCAAATGGTTGTCGGACTGCTGAGCCTGAATCCTTGTTGCAGTATAAGACAGCCTTTCTCAACCTGACTTCTGGGAGGGGAGAAGCTTTCCTGCTTAAAGTATCTTCTGTATGTAGTTAACTTCTCTCCTGTGCCTCTAGAGCGGTACTTGTTATATACTATCCTTGGGAGAATTGGCAGAGTAGTGACTTTTCTGTTCACGATATTTCCTTTCTGCTCTGTAGTGAAGATAAGGAATCCCTACTTAGAAAGGCTGCTAAGATGTAGACCTCACTCTCCTGTAGTTCTGAATAGTGCAAATTGTCACCTGCCTTGTGCTTAAGGCTATCCTAGAACTAATGCCTCCATGATTTTTAGCAACTTTAGCTGGAGAACCTTTACAAAAAGAGTTATCGTACAATTTTAAAGTATCTGTTATATTATGACTTAAGTTTTTAAATGGATGCTTACAAATGAAAAGCTAATTGAATGCTGGTAATGAAGCACTTGGTTTAGAACTTTATTAAAATTGCATAATAAACAATTCTTACAGTGTTCTGCCTTGCATGCCCTAGTTTTTCCTCCTCCTCTCAGAACTATTAGGTAATATTTTTCAAGTATCCGTGCTTGATAGCTGGTAGTTTCTGTATAGAAGGTACCTCAACATTCTGTGGTCCATAAATGGAAGGCAGCTCTTAAAATTTAGAGAAAACAATTTTACTTACACTCTATCATGTTTCCATATATTTAGTAAATAATATCTTCCCGGATGTGTTTGCTTTTCATATTATAACTACTTAATGATTTTATATTAACAGTATGTAATTATATTTTCTGGTTGATAAACACAAAAGCAGGGGTAAATAAACATGCATGTTTCTATAATGTTTTCATTAGTAAACATTTATTTTAATATTATCTAGGCTATCAAGTACTAGCTCCAACTGCCTATTATGATCAGACTGGTGCCTTAGTGGTTGGCCCTGGAGCAAGAACTGGCCTTGGAGCTCCAGTTCGTTTAATGGCTCCAACACCTGTTTTAATTAGTTCAGCAGCAGCACAAGCTGGTAAGTGTAACTGATGTTTTCAGGGATAATATTTTTCTGGTGTTCTTCTGAGATAATTTAAAAATAGAGAATAGTCTTTTGAGCAGTTTCAAGAAGTATCTGAAATTTATTTTCCAGCAGCGGCCGCAGCAGCTGGAGGGACTGCAAATAGTCTTACAGGCAGCACAAACGGTCTCTTTCGGCCAGTTGGCACTCAGCCACCGCAGCAGCAGCCGCCACAGCCCCCAAGCACGAACCTGCAGTCTAACTCGTTCTACGGGAGCACGTCTTTGACTAGTAGCTCCCAGAGCAGTTCTTTGTTTTCTCACGGACCTGGCCAGCCTGGAAGTACATCTCTTGGCTTTGGAAGCAGTAGCTCTTTGGGTGCTGCCATAGGCTCAGCCCTCAGTGGATTTGGTTCATCAGGTAAGTTGCCTTTTAAGATGAGTGTACTCTGCTAAGTGGACATGAGGTATACGCATGTGTTGAATAATATATATTAATAAATAGCTTGTAGCGTAGAAAGGACAGGAATAGAACACTGGTTTATTAGTTTAATTTTGTAGCAAAAAAGCTGCCCCCTGCAAATCTTTTAAGTATTTATGAGTGTTTAGCTCATTTCAGGCAACCCATCTTTTACTTAGCTATAGTCATTTTTCCCTGGCTTTAAGAATTGTATTACTGAAATTTTTGCTTTAGGAAGGTTTGTTTGGAGCAATATATATTACACTAATGACTAGCTCTTCCTTATTCTCTATATAATGATTGAGGAAGTAAATATTTTGCCATCTTAAATTTCTCGTATTTTAAAATAATTGTCTTTGTGTGCTTATCAGGTAGTTCATTCTTACTAAATGCTAGTGGTTCATTATGATTTTCTTTAGTTGGTATGATACATAAAAATAAAATGAAATATTCTAAACAGAAGCCCCTAGGAAACTACCAATGTGCTTATCTTTTAGACTAAATAATTGGGCCTTTATCACTAAAATTTCATCTAAAAGGATATTTCTTCCCATATCCTAGTTTTATATATACTACTTAAAAATTTAAATTTGAAGTATTTTCACAAAATAATTTACCCACAACAAAGTGATTTTGTAACTGAGGAATGACTAGCTGAAGTCAAAAGAGGCCCACATTGACTCCCCATTGACATATCTTGTATTAGCATTCTCTGAGGTTTCCAGAGGAGTCAGGAAATACTAGAGGAAAAACAGTGTACCCTAGGTCTATTGGTACAGTGAATTCACAGCCTTTTCTTCATGAGGGGCAGGGCAGTTTATTCAGACCTCAGGAGATTTTCTATTTTTGTTAAGTTCCAAAGTTTATAATACCTGCTTCTCATCTGTTTTCCCACCACCTTAAACTATATGGTTTTCTGGTGAGGAAAATGGCAAAACTAACATGGGCCAGTTTTTATTAAGTATGTTTGCCTATTTTCTAAGAAAGAATCTTCTGAACTTTCAACGTTCATACTTACAAGAGGAATGGTCTAAAACAAGTAGAAACTTTTAGATGGAGGGTGCTTTTTTGTTATAATGAAGTATAATAGGGAAATAATTACAGTTGCAGAACAAAAAGTTACCTAAAGAATGGGCATAAGAACTTCTGAGGGAAAATCAAACGAACATGGAGACTCTTTAATCTTTTAATTTTCCTACTTGAGTTTTTCATTCCTTTTGGAGTTCAATATTTTACTTCTTCCCAAGCACTCCCATAGGACTCATTTTTTGTTTCTAAAACACTAGACAACCATTTTCCTCAAGTATCCAACATGCTAAAGAAAACTGAAAGAACATATAAGTTAAACTTTGTAGAAATAACTAGTTTCTAGAGATTATAGAGAACAGAGAAGAGCTTTGATAAATCTCCTGTTCCCTTTTCTTATAAAATAATGTCACTGATGGCCTGGGATAGATTTGTAGGCCCCATTAATCCAGTTCTTTCAAATTCCCATTTGTCTCTTAGTTGCCCCCAGCATTCAGGAACGGTTGGCATGAACATTTGTTGAGTACAGATACTCCTGCAGATGCCTTTGTCCCCAAAACTGATCTTCTTCATGCCTCCCTTATTTATAATCATTGCTTACACAATTCTGACTACTAGTCTGGGTGCCTCTGTTTACCTTGCTTCAGAGAGCATTAGCAGTTGCTACTCCTGGATGCCAGTACATAGTCTGTCATCTTCCCCTTCCTCTTGGACATTTTCTGAGAGTTCATTGAAGTGCTGCACATGTGTACTCTTAAGACAGGTCTACCCACGGCGGTTTCACCTTACGGCAATTCCATATCTCTGTGAAATCTAAAATGATAGTACGGTTATGTGCACATACACATGATCAGACACACATTCTCCTACCTATATGAGGAAATTATTAACACTTACAGTATTAAATACCCTAGCTTATAACACAGTCGCCTAGGAAACTTAGCCATTATAATATAGTAATTAAATCATCCTTTCTATGACCCATTATTTAGAAAGTATTGGAAGTTTGTAATTTAACATTTTATGCACAGTTGACAAGTGATTAGTGACTCCACTGTTGCTCTAACCTTTTAGATATTTTAGGTATACTTGGTTTCGGATTTCATAGTCGAAGTGTTGCAGAAAATTTAGGCATATAGTAAAAGTTAAGGAGCCAGATTGTTTAGGTTTAAAATAAAGCTATTTCTGAGTTACTTTTAAATGTTTGGCTTGGCTTTTCCTTTTTGGAGGAAAATAATACTGCATGTGTCAAAACTATGGGTTTTTGTTTTGTTTTGTTTTGTCTTGTTTTTGCCAGGGGAATGACACAGAGCTACTGCTCTCATTAGAGAGCTGTTGTCTTTTCCTTGTCAGTTAAATTGTTTTCTGAAATAAATAGGAATTTTAAATTTAGCCATGTTCTAGAACAATCACTTTGACAGTGTCCTTTTAAATTAGCATAGTTAATGTAGCATATGTTTGACAATTTTGCCAAAAGCAACTCAAGCAGAAGTATTTATTACATTAGTGTTTATATTTGGTTTTGCTGTTAGAATGCATATAGTTAAATAGTATCCCTGGTACAGTATCTTAAAATGTGCAGTTTTCAATAAAGCATTATTAGTCTTTCAGAAACCGTACTGTCTGGTATAAAAGGTTGACTTTTTGTTTAATATTTTGCCTCATACAGTTGTGTGAGCCTAATATTTTTCTTTTATAAGAATCCTCAATT
Organism: Lontra canadensis; assembly: GCF_010015895.1. Classification (NCBI taxonomy): domain Eukaryota; kingdom Metazoa; phylum Chordata; class Mammalia; order Carnivora; family Mustelidae; genus Lontra; species Lontra canadensis. The sequence continues at coordinate 14,959,360 of NW_022631026.1, read as the reverse complement.
TGGCAAAACCAATGTAATTGTTTTCTATCTGTATTATAAGCTTAACTTGGTCTACCCATCATGTGCTCTGCTTAATTTTTCTCTTAATTTTTTCATTTATACCCTAATGACCTACTTATAATTGACTTGTGATTAGAAAACCAAGACCTAATAGAAACTTTAAAATTCTCTTGAAAAACGTTAACCATATTGGTCCGAATATAGAGCTTGTTCTTCAGAAACTTGACAAGAAACGTAATATCAAATTCTCTCAGGTGTAAAAGGCATTTAGTTAAAAAACAAACAAAAAAAAGGCCAGTGTTCAGAAATAGGAAAAAAAGCATTTGAAAATGTGGCCTCTAACTGAGACATCAGAATTGGGAGTTTTGGACAACCCTTTTAAACACTTGGTAAAGAATTTGATTATCCAGATGTGTTGATTAATAGATCTTGGGTTTTTTTTTTTTTGAGCATTCGTCATTATATGGTAATGAGATTCTACCATCTTTTTATGATTTTGTGGAGTACAAAAGGAAAAAAGGACTAGAAGGTTGAATTTGGAATTAAGTAAAAAGAATTTAGTATGTAGTTCAGTGAGAGATGTATTATGAGAGAATTGTATATTAGCTAAGGGGAAAAAAGGTTTATCAGTCTTCACTTGAGTAAGGGGCTCGTAAAACTGGTAGTAGATACTTAGGAATGGAAGATCCCAAGGGGTAAGTGAAAGCATGTCTTTGGTGTGATAACAGTAATGAGAGCTATTAGTTTTCTAAAAGGAAGTTTAGTTTTTCATATCTATTTTGTAACTTGTTGAAGGATAGGAACTATGTGTAATGTGAAAAGTACCGAAAAGTTAGTTGTCATCTGCATTTTGACTGATATTCGGGCCAATATGGACTTCAGGACTATGGTTTGAACACAAGCTAGAAGCCAAATTAAATGTGAATGGTGAGGGAAATGTATTAATAATCTGTTTATCAGTGATTACACTGTACATTACAACTGTTGAGTTGAAGTCTAAGAACCTGATTCCAGAGATTAGGACACTACCAAAATTTAACGTTACTGGAATTTAATCTCCAGCATCTCCTAAAGCAGACACCTTACAATTTCAGGGTTTATAAATCATACCAGGGTATTAAAGCACAGTAATCATATGTGTCAATGGTAAATATGTGTGAAATAATAAACATATGAGTGCTCTGTTAAGTATTTGGTTACTTTATTGGGGTGCATTTATACCCTTTTATGATTAATAAGTTAGTTTATATAGTTATCACAGTAATTATCTTCTCCATAATGTTTCTAAAAATAATTATTGTGATCACTTCTGTTATTTCCCAGCAAGAGTTGGGGATAGGTTTTATTCAGTTAACACATGTATGTAATTAGGGTTTTTTTTATTTCTTCTTCAGTTGGCAGTTCTGCAAGTAGTAGTGCCACAAGGAGAGAGTCTCTATCTACTAGCTCTGACTTGTACAAAAGATCTAGTAGCAGCCTAGCACCCATAGGGCAACCATTTTACAATAGTCTGGGATTTTCCTCCTCTCCAAGTCCAATAGGCATGCCTCTGCCAAGCCAAACTCCAGGACATTCACTTACGCCACCGCCATCACTTTCATCACATGGATCCTCATCCAGTTTGCATTTAGGTAAAAAAAAAAACCAAAACCCTTTTTATTTGTATGTATACATGTAAGTGTGTTTGTGTGTGTGTTTATAATATATGTAAAATATTTAATGTTGGATAAAACATGCCAAATTGCCTTTGCTTTTAGATACTAGCCTTTTGAAAAAGTTCTACTTTTATGAAAATTCAAAGTGAGGGTCTAATGTACAGTACGGTAAAGACCCCTATTGTATCTTATGTTTCTTTTATGAAATACAGTGGTGTGTTTTTTTCTTGTCTGTGCTTTTGATTTGTGTGTGTTTTAGATCATCTGAAAAAGTCAACTGTTTAAACATGATAGTAAGAGTAATTTCACTGTTGCAAGTTTTTGCACACCTAAAGGAAAACATTAGTCACATAGTTACTGAAATTCAAATAATTTAGTTTAGTACAATGGTTTCTGCTTTGGCCTTTGAATGCCTGGCCATTTTACCAAAGGTTGTATCAGGGTATATGACTTAATACGTTTGTGAGTTAGAGTCTTAAGGGTTTGGTCCATATGCTCTTACTTTTGAATATGTCTTTTAAGAAAAACAATGTTTTAGGCTTGTTATATCCTTGAATTTGGAGCATTTAGAACTTTTGTTTCATTCTGTATATTAAAACTGCCCCCCACCCCAAGATTATTGAGATGGTGGTTACCCTTTTCCCTCTCCAGGAAATATTTACTCATGTAGTTAACAGAATATTTTTAAGAAATTTTGGATATCAGAGGCTATGTATGAATCTGTGTCTCTTTAAGGAAAGTATTTGATTAAAATTAGATTTCGAATTTTTTGTAATTTTAGTTAACTCAAAACTGGGATTTGTGCTTGGAAAGATTAAATCAGTTTGTGATTTAAAAAGAAATGTTGCTGTTGTTAGCAAAGATAAGTTAGTGATTGTATTTGACCCCTGTCCCCAGTCATAAGGGTATAGCAATTTTTTCCTAAAGTTCGTTAATGTAAGTGTCCATGTAACAAAGGGATCTTTTGCATCATTTAGATACATATCAGTGTGAAGTGGCCTAGATTTTTAAAGGCCTGTCCTGTGCCCCAAATTCAGGGTCCTTGCTCTTTTGTAGATATTAAATATATACAACTATTTATTTGGGTGGGGCCCTAAGATCTCCTGTACAGCACTATTTGTGTAAACTTAATCCGTTTTTAGCCTGACACCTTTGTTCATTTATCATCTTTTCTTGATCATGGGAGCTGCTTAGTTCCTGATCTATATTACTCTACTCAGACCCCCTCCCTCCCACCACTCCCATGTAAGACATGCCTTTGAAACTTTGAAATGGACACAAAAATTTGGAACATAACAAGCCTAAGGATAGGTCTTTCATAATAGTTTTGTGTTTTATTTGTTAAAAATTATATTTGTCGTGTCCTGTCCTTAACATAGGTAAGTTCCAGATCAGATTCCTGTCAACTGTTACAGCTTACGTTGTGCTTTGGGGCCTATAAAAATGGCATTAATTATTCTGCATAGCTCATTTAGAAATTAGAAATATAAATGACTTTTTAGTTGTATCTATAATTAAACAGCAATCAAGATATTTTTCTTCAGACTGTAAAGAATCCAGCTGTGTAGGTGCTTAGGAAAGAAATTCTTGTTACTTAAGAGAAATAATCATCACTTGGGCCAGCATTTCTACATTATAGCCTGATACTTCTGTACGCAAAGTTAAACAACTTAGTTTAGCATTAGCTGGAAATCTGTTCTTTTAATACACCTCTGATTAGAATTATCTGTAGATGATTTTCTTTTGTAATCTCCCAGTTTCCTTTAGTTTTAGTTGTTGTATGACTGACAGTGTTAACAAGGACCATATGCACCCTGCCAGCTTGGAATAATTTAATAGATTTCGTAAATTTGCTCTTTATGTAGTGTTCATATAATCTATTTGCTTTCATCTGATTGAATCACAGTACAAGACTTAAATGCTCTCTAGTCTAAAACATAATTTTAAGTTGTATGTCCTTTAGTGGATTTCATCATGAATCAAGTCATCAACGCAGATAATTTAGAAAATACCTATGGAAATGAATTTGCATATCTATTTTTAGAAATAATCTTCCTCAGCTCACATATTAAGAATAGAGTATCATGGGGTAGGAGTTCTCAATTTCATTATAATTGGTTGGAATTAATTGGTTCCATGTTATTGTCTTGAGAGATTTTCAGACAGGTAACCATTATAGTTATTGATAGGCCTTCCTGATACCTACATTCTAAAATTCTTGAATGACACACTTTTTTTTCTTCAAACCAGCTCTCCCTTTTCTAGTTATTTGATTCACAGAAAGGGCCTAATAACAACATTGTTGTATGCTTCTTTCCCAAAAAGATTTTTTTTTTTAACGATTTTATTTATTTATTTGACAGATCACAAGTAGGCAGAAAGGCAGGCAGAGAGAGAGATGGGGAAGCAGGCTCCCCGCTGAGCAGAGAGCCTGATGCGGGGCTCGATCCCAGAACCCTGGGATCATGACCTGAGCCGAAGGCAGAGGCCTAACCCACTGAGCCACCCAGGCGCCCCAGATGTTTTCTTTTTTATAAAGTAGTTGTCATTTGATCAACATAAGTATTTTCAGTTTATGACTACTATTCACTTTTTCATTAAAGAACAAATATTTCAATTGATAGGTTTGGGTTGTTCATTTTTTATGAACTAAAATATTTCTGATTTGCAACCTTATTTTTTAAGATATTGAAGTCAGAAGCATGAAAAAATTTTATTCTTCCATTTCCTAGTACAAAAGATAAAATTCCTTTTTTTTTTCTTTTTTGAAGATTTTACTTATTTATTTGGCAGAGAGATCACAAGTAGCAGAGAGAGAGAGGGAAGCAGGCTCCCCGCTGGGCAGAGAGCCTGATGCTGGGCTTGATCCCAGGACCCTGAGATCAGGACCTGACCTGAAGGCAGAGGCTTAACCCACTGAGCCACCCTGGTGCCCCAAAATACCTTTTTTAAAAACAAAACTATACTATCATCATATCCTTTTTTTTTTTTTTTTTTTAAGTTTTTTTATGTTTTGATAGAGCACAAGTAGGGGGAGCAGTAGGCAGAGAGAGAGGGAGACCCTGGGATCATGCCCCAAGCTGAAGGCAGACGCTTAACCAAATGAGCCACCCTGGCGCCCCTATCATATTTTTTAAAATTAATAATATCTCATTATTCTGTTTTCCCTAATTGACTTAAATGTCTTTTTGATGCGCCCTTCAGTCTGAAACCATTTCCCCTTCCTCTCTTTTTTCTTTCCATTTATTTGTTGAAGAAACTTTGTCCTGTTGAATTTCTCACATTCTTAACTTTGTTGATTGCTCCCCCATAGTAGTATTTAATGTGTTCCTCTATTCCCTGTATTTCTTATAAAATGAAATTAAATCTAGAGGCATGGTTTTATTGTTTGTTGTTTGCTGTTTTTGGCAAAATAGGTTCTGTATTTTCTCTGCGGGCACCGTATCAGAAGACCCATCTCTGGTTGTCTCCATTTAGGAGCTGGCAGCCTGATCCACCTAATGGCGTAGCAGCCTTGGATCATTGTCTGTTTTTTCAGAGGTTGCAAAGTGGTAATACTCTAATTCTGTCATACCTTCAGCATTTATTAGCTGGAAGTTCTTTATGAAAAAAACCGTTAGCCAGGATAATGCTTATTTTCTAACTTAAGAGAGTAACTTGAGAATGAGTTGATGCCCTAGCGATTTTTGTATGTAACCCCTGTTCTTTTGATCATCATTGTTACCTGTAAATTGATGACTTAGGGTAGTGGATAGCTTTTAGTCCATTTCAGTCTGAGAGGTATCAATTTCACAGCTTTTTTTTTTATCTTGAAATTTTACCATCTGGGGTGCCTGCGTGGTTCAGTTGGTTAGGCGTCTGCCTTCAGCTCAGGTCATGATCTCAGGTCCTGGGATTGGGCCCTCTGTCAGGCTCCCTGTTTGGTGGGGAGTCTGCTTTTCCCCTCTCCCCCAACCTTCCCCCCATTTGTGCGTTCTCTCTCTCTCTCAAATAAGATTTTTTTTTAAATTAAAGATTTTACTTATTTATTTGTCAGAGAAAGAGCCGGTGGGCACAAGCAGCGGGAGCAGGAGAGGGAGAAGCAGACTTCCTGCCGAGCAGGGAACCTGATGTGGGGCTTGATCCAAGGACCCTGGGATCATGACCTGAGCCAAAGGCAGCAGCTTAACCAACTGAGCCACCCAGGCATCCCGAGTACCTCTTTATTTTTGAACTGGCTTGTTTTTCTTAAGAAAAAGGTACTGGGGCTCCTGGGTGGCTCAGTGGGTTAAAGCCTCTGCCTTCGGCTCAGGTCATGATCTCAGGGTCCTGGGATCGAGCCCTGCATGGGGCTCTCTGCTCAGCAGGGAGCCTGCTTCCCCCTCTCTCTCTGCCTGCCTCTGCCTACTTGTGATCTCTGTCAAATAAATAATAAATAAAATCTTTTAAAAAAATAATAAAGGTACTAAAAAGTATAATTGAAGCTTTGAGGTCAGTCAGTGAAATTAGTTTATTAAAAGGTAGCAATCGGTTCTGACAATTCATTGTCTTATAGTCAGTAATTAAATTCAGTACTTTTATGGATTAGGAGATTTTATAACCTATTCTCTCTAAGATTTTATTTGAGAGAGAGAGAGAGCAAGTACGGGGAGAGGTAGGAGGAGAGAGAAAGAGAGAAGCAGAGCTGAGCAGGGAACCTGAAGTGGGGCTTGATCCCAGACCCTGAGATCATGATCTGAGCCGAAGGCAGACGCTTAACCAACTGAGCCAACCAGGCATCCCACCTATTTTCTCCTCCAATTGCAGAAAATTTCATATTAAAAAATTTAACTGTTGGGATCATTTTTCCTATTAAGTAGAAGTTAGTGTCTATTAAAATTCCAAACTGGCCGATTTTGTCAGCTCCTTCTCTCAGAATGAAATGTTTAAAAATTAAAACAAGGATGACTAAGTTGGTTGTATGGCTGTGTGCAGTTTTTCTAAGTGTCATATGTGGTCCTTAAAGCAGAAAATAATAAATTATTTTGAAGCTTTCATTAAAAGCACTATTATCCTGGGGCACCTGGGTGGCTCAGTTGATTAAGCGTCTGCCTTAGGCTTGGGTCAACTGAGCCCCACATTGGGCTCCTTGCTCAGTGGGGAGTCTGTTTCTCCCTCTCCCTCTGCTGCCACTCTGCCTGCTTGTGCTTTCTGTCAAATAAATAAAATCTTTAAAAAAAAATAAAAAGTACTATTACCCTTTAAGTAATAGTTTACCTATAATTGAATAGCATTTGAATAGTTTTCTAAAGCACCTTCATATTTATTATTTCATTTTCATCCTAATTCTTAATGTAGAATGGCTGAGCAGTATGGCCATTAAAGATAAGAAAAGTATAGGTTAGGGCACCTGGGAGGCTCAGTCATTAAGTATCTGCCTTTGGCTCAGGTCATGATCCCAGGGTCCCAAGATTGAGCCCCACGTTGGGCTCCCTGCTCAGCCCAACTGCTTCTCCCTTGCTGTCTGCTGTCCTTGTCATTGTTGTCCCCCCCCCCCCCAACCCCCCCCCTGTGCTTTCTCTCTCTCTGTCAGATTAAAAAAATAAAACCTTTAGGGGCGCCTGGGTGGCTCAGTGGTTTTAAGCCTCTGCCTTCAACTCAGGTCATGATCTCAGGGTCCTGGGATTGAGCCCCGCATCTCTGCTCCGTGGAGAGCCTGCTTCCCCTCTCTCTCTCTGTCAAAACAAACAAAAAAAACCTTTAAAAAGTTTTGAGGGATAAAAGTTTATAGATGAGAGAAAATGAAAAAGTCTTTTTGTATGTGTTCTTATTTTTATTTTTTTAATTTTTTTGTTTCTGTGATTTTTAAATGCTCCCCTTGCCCTTGATAGGAATTTTACAAATTGGAGCTTCTTTAAAATTTTGCTGATTATGTGTCATTATTTGCTGTCATCTTACTGTTTTCCTTTTTATTTGTTGGCCCTTCCTTCACATTTGCATTTCAGCTCCCAGTTCAGTTATTTACCTTTTTCTTTTTACTGATGTAACAAATAAGTCCTCAAGTGCCTTAAAATTCTTTTAATCTACAAAGACTTCACCTAGAATTTACATCATTTTGTTCATACACTAACCAATGTACATTAAGTAAACAGGATCAGAAATACGGCTCTTAAAATGTATGCACATGTACTTCTGGAGAGATCTGTAGCTTTAGCCAAATACTCTTTGAAAATGAAAACAGCATGTTCATGGGGTGACATTGAAAATTGACACATACATTGAGAATATTTTCATGTGTGTTTGTTTCCTTATAATGTATCCAGGAATAGATCCAGGGGAGGAAGGGTGAAGAAGACAGGGCACCTGGCTCTCTCAGTTGGTTAAGCATCTGCCTTCAGCTCGGATCATGATCTCAGGGTCCTAGAATCAAGCCCCACACCAGATTCTTTGCTCAGCGAGGAGTCTTTTTCTCCCTCTGCCCTTCCCCTACAGTTTGTGCGTTTGCCCTCTCAAATAAATAAATAAAATCTTTAACATCTTTTAAAAAAGGAAAGAAGTTAAAGAAGGCAAATAAATGGATGAACTTACAATGTTTGGGGGTTGAAAAATTCATTATTATAAAGACAACACCTTTCTTAGGTTGATGTATAGATTTATCACAGTCTCAAGAATTTTTCAGGCTTTTTAAAGAAATTGACAAGCTGATTTAAATAATGTAAACGGAAAGACAGCTGAGAACAGTCAAGACAATCTTGAAGGACCAAGTTAATATCAAAATAATTACTGTAAATTTACAGTAACTAAACTTGTGACATTGGCACAAGGATAAGTGGAATAGAATAGCGGATCGGGAAATAAACCTCATTTAGTTACCTGATTTGTGCCCACTGTGCCACCCTGGCATATTTGGGAAGGATGGTCTTTTTAGTAAATTGGACTAGAGCAATTGAATATCCAAATAGAGAAAGATGAACTTTGACTCCTCTTACACACTACACACAGACAGACACACTTTATTCTCAGAGAAATTAAATAACTTGCTTACAGTCACAGACTTAGTAAAGAACAGAAATCTTGAACCCAGGTCTGTCTGGTTTACAGATGTCACACTGCTTCTCAAAGAATGCTTTTATTTCTGTCTAGTATCTATCTAAATAAATATTCCCTAAGTTCAGAACTTTTTTTTTTTTAAAGTTCAAAACTTTTAATAAAATAGTTGTGAGTTGGTGGGAAAAGTGAGTTTGAATATTAGTATATTGGCAGCTTTATGGTTTTTCACTTGTTAACAACTTGTTAATTGACCTTGAATCTGAATTAAGTAATTTTTACCTCATTCTCTTAAAAACATTTATAATTAATTTTTAAATTAAAACTGATGATACAGGGTCTTCTTTATGTGATATTTTATATAGAACAGGAATTAGCTTAATTTATACTGAGATTAATCCACATATTATGTTAATCTTTCTTGGGTGGTTTATTGACCTCCATTTTAGAATTTTTGTGTCTGATCAGAAATTTTACTTATTAGTTCATTCAGCCAATAAAGAACACCTACGTGCCACACTCTGCTTCTTTAAGGAAAAAGATATCATCCTTACCCACCATCATGGAGTTCGTAGTGTTCGTAGTTCGTAGTGTTGTGTTGAATGTAGTAGACATGTATACCAGCACTGAAAATATAATGATTGTAGTGCTCTTTCCTTATTGCACTTAATTGCATTTTATAAAAACATAATGAGTCTCTTCATTAGAATTACCATCTTTCCTTCATATAAACTTACCACAGATTATACTTATATTAGAATTATATTAGAATTCTGGGTTTATTTTAGATAAGCAAGAAAGCCCAGGCCTTTCTCCACAGCTTTTAAAGTATTCAGATCTTAACAGAAATTTGGGTAACTGAATTTGAGGGATTTTGTTTCTTTGTTATTTTATTGATGAAACTGTTCTTAGACTTTGGCTACTTAGTTGTTTCAGAAATTATTTTACATTCTACTTGGATTTCTACACTAAAGCATCATTTAGTTGTTCAGTCAGTGTGTTTTCTGATAAGTGTGTTAGGATCATCTCTTCAGAATACTGCTCTTTGAAAAGCTTCATGACAGGAATTTTTATTTGTGTGTATGTGTGTTCTGTGGGGTTTTTTGTTGTTTTGTTTTTGGTTTCTGGAAATGAGTTTAGGTTTTTCTGGGTTAAATGTATCTTTCACATTACCTTCCCAGTTCAGCCCTCTTCCCACCAGTGTAACAACCCCATCATGAGAGAAAATTAGTGTGCCTGTGTTTGTCTAGGATCAAAAGTTTTTGTTTTCCCCAGTAAGTCAGGGCAGCTGACCATGAAATCACAACAGGAATCTTTTAAAAGAAGTGCAGATGTTGTATGTAGCCTGATGGTTTGTTAACTGTCACCAAAAAAGTATTAGCCAAAGAGGAATTGAAGTCAGCTCTGAAAGGGTGGTTTGGATCAGGCAGTCTGAAGTTCACCCCACTACTTGGGATTTGGGGCTCCTAGGCAGTTATTTTATTTATTTATTTAAGATGTATTTATTTATTTATTTGACAGACAGAGATCACAAGCAGGCAGAGAGGCAGGCAGAGAGAGAGGAGGAAGCAGGCTCCCCGCCGAGCAGAGAGCCCGATGCGGGGCTTGATCCCAGGACCCTGGGATCATGACCTGAGCCGAAGGCAGAGGCTTTAACCCACTGAGCCACCCAGGCGCCCCTCATAGGCAGTTTTTAACGTGTCCTCACTTTCAGCAGAGAGGTAGCTTTTCCTAAAGATTAAGGTGCAGGCAGTTTCTGAAACCAAACAAAAAGTAGCCTTTTTGTTGGAAAAATAGGTATCAGCGAGTGAGTTAGTGATAGAAATGATGTAATACTAGTTTGAAGACTAGAGTTCATATGTTAAAATGCCAAGTCTGTTTAAATGCTCTTTTTTAAAGGAGGGAAGGTTATCAAATATCTTGTCATGATGGTCTCCCTCTTTATATTTTTAGAAAGTTTACACCTAATTAGAGGCTAAAAGGTAAGGTTACTTTAATTGCTTCTAGAAAACAATTATAAGCAGTAGAAATGGAAACAACAGATTGTTATTTTGGTTTGTAGTTTGCATCTAATGTTTGCTTTACATATTGTCATAAGATATACAATTTTAATGTTGCATACCAGCTGTGTTCATGCTTTTTGCTTTATATATTAATCTATTAAAAATGATGTGGAAGACTGTGCTTTTTTTTTTTTTTTAAGATTTTAGTTATCTATTTATTTATTTGACAGAGACAGTGAGAGAGGGACTGCAAGCTGAGGGAGTGGGAGAAGCACGCTTCCCGCTGAGCAGGGAGCCCAGCCCAATGTGGGGCTTGATCCCAAGACCCCAGGATCATGACCTGAGCCGAAGGCAGACGCTTAATGACTGAGTCATCCAGGCACCCAAGACTGCTTTTAACTAGAATTGTATTGGTTTGGGGGGCACCTGGGTGGCTCAGTTGGTTGAGCATCTGACTCTTGGTTTCGTGTCAGGTCATGATCTCGGCTGTGGGAACGAGCCTAGAGTCAGGCTCTGCATTCAGCAAGGAGTCTCCTGGAAATTCTCTCCCTCTCCCACTGCCCCTCCTCCCTGCTTGCTTGCTTGCTCTCTAAAAAAACAAGTAAATAAAATCTTTGAAAAAAACCACATTGGTTTTTAAACTCACTGAAGCCTCAGTCTTTTTCCAGTAAATTTTCGTCTTTTTATGGCAGATACGTAGTTAATAATGATTAGAGAAATTTTATGTGATTTATTCCCCATGTAACTTGAAGCATATCCCAGATTTAAGGACATCATACGGCGTTTAATGTTCTTCATGAGGTATAGCAGAATGCTTTAAGTGAATTACTAAGACATAATGGTTAAAAAAAAAACCCTCAGTCTAATTATTATTTATGAGTCCTTGAATAAGGTATTTAGTGTCTCCAAGCTATTGTGTCACAAATAAAATGGAAATTATTTCCTTGTCCCATAGGGTTGGTAAGAAGATAGCATATGTATTAGTTTTCTAGGGCTGCTGTAACAAACTGCAACTGGGTGGCTTAAAACACAAATTTATTGTCTCATGCTGCTGAAGGGTGGAAATCAAATCAAGGCAGGGCCATGTCTTTTTGAAGACCAGAGAGGGCAGTCCTTGCCTTTTCCTAGCTTCAGGTAGTTGCTGGCAAACCTTGGCATCCTGTGGCTTATTAGCTTTATCACTCTCATCTCCGCCTGCCTCATCATGTGACATCTCCCTGTGTGTCTCTGTCCTAAATGTTCCTCCTCTTAAGAGAATACCAGTCATTGGGTAGAGGCCCAGCCTAATCCAGTATGACCTCATTTTAACTTGGTTACATCTGTAAAGACCTTATTTCCAAATAAAATCAAATTCACAGAAACCAAGAGTTAAGAATTAAACATACTTTTGGGAGGTTCAGTTCAACCCTGTATAGGCTGTCCTCTGGCTTCCCCGTTTCGTGTTTTGCCCACATGCAGAACATACTCACCCAAAACCAGCAACCCCAGTAGGCGGAACCCATCCTCCCATCAACTCAGAGTCTAAAATCTCATCTAAACTCAGAACTAAGTCCAAATTTCATCTTCTCTGTCAGGTGAGACATTGAATATGGTCCATCCTGGGACAAAATTCTTCTCTGTGGACCTATGAAACCTATAAAACGAGTTACCTGCTTCTAAAATACTATGGTAGGACAGGCATAGGATAGACAGTCCTATTGCAAAAGGGAGAAATTGGAAGGAGTGAAGCAAGCAAGTGTGAAAGCCAGCATGACAAATCCTCTCTGTTACAAGGCCAGAGAATAATCGTCTGTGGCTTAGATGCTCTGTCCTCTAGATCTACTGCTGCCCCACCTCTCTAGCCTCTGCATCTAGGGCTCTGCGCTCAGAGTCATTCTTCATTTTGTCCAATCTCTGATCCTTTCGGGCCAGGCTGGCAGTGTTTTTGTTGATAGAAAATTCTTAAAAACATTGTTGGTCTGCCATTAATGTCAAGAGATCATCCAGCCACACCCATTGGCTCTCTGCTGTCAGCATTCTATCTCGATAACCTAAGATTTTTTTCCATATCATCAAATGCTGGTTTTCTTTTGCTTAACAGTTCCTTCAAATTACCTCTTTCTCTTATTTTACCATCGGCAATTAGGAGAGCACACCTTTAACATATTGCTTGGAAATCTTAGCTAAATATCCATGCCAGTTCTGTTTTCTATCCAACAACACGTTTCAGTGTGGTTTCCCTGTTTCCTGTGACATGTTTTTCATTTTTGCGAGACCTCACTTGCGGCATCTTTAGCATTCATATTTCTACCAATGTTCATGACAAACATATGTGTTCTCGAAGACGGTAGCAGCTTTTGATAGGTGCTCATCACATCTATCTGAGTCCTCACCAGCATTGTCTTTAATACCCACATTTCTGCCGTACCTTTTAAGGCAGCTTATCCTTTTTGTTAAGCACCCCCAAATTCTTCCCAACCCCAGAGTCACTTCATTTTTAGCGCTTTTTTAGTAGCACTTTACTCTGAGTACCAAAATCAGGGCGTGTTTCCCAGGGCTGGTAGGGCAGATTACCCCAGCTGAGTGTCTTAAAACAAAACAACAAACTCAGGGAGGCACAATTTCAAGACCATGTAGCATTTTATGCAAAGTTCACATTCTCTGTCCAAGAAAGAGTGCTCAATAAATGGTTCCTGCCTTTTTAAAAGGACCCTCATGGACCCTCAGGGCCTAGCGCATAGAATCAGTTAGGAATATTAAGCTATTAAGTGGACTTTCTAAAGTAGGTAAAGAAACTGATTATGTTGAACACATAATAAACCCTATTTAAAATGATGGCACAGCTTAGGACAGAGTTCTGACGAGTGTGTCCTTCAAGAAATTTTTAAAGTTAGGAATGTGTAACCAGCATCCCAAAGTAATTCATGTGCATATTGAGAAGCACTGCTCTGAAGTCATTTTTCCTACCAAAGTATAACATATGCATATAAACATAACAGGTCAAATTATTCATGGCTGTTATCATCTGCTATAAATGTTCCATGTAGTTCTTTTAAAAAGTGATCATAGAAAAAATACTGAACTGAAAGTACTACACTTGATCTTAGCCAGAAGGATGAGAAGCGATGAACTGAAAGTACTAAGCTGACCTGTTCATGGTGTTGAAGTAACTAAAGTTAATGTCATAAAGTAAAATAGACTGTCCTCATTTTAGATTCTTTCTACCACCCTGTATCATTGATTGTTGCCTGCTCCAATTAACTGGTCATCTTTGGTTATCAGCTTATCATTTCTTGAGCTTTCTAGAGCCTTGTCTTCTGAAACAGGCACTGTCTAGTGGCTTATATGTAGTTGTACCCTGTTTAGGGCCCCAAATCTACAAGGATTACCATTTTTATTTGAAATAGGGATTGACAGCCTGGTATAAAATGAAACCTTGAATTATCTCAAATTATAATTCATTAGCCTCCAAACTCTTCTATCAGAATAACCTTCAGATTTGAGTTTTTCAAAATTTTGTTTTATTTTCTTAAGATTTTATTTATTTGACAGAGATCACAAGTAGGCAGAGGGGCAGGCAGAGAGAGAGGGGGAAGCAGGCTCCCTGCTGAGCAGAGAGCCTGATGCAGGGCTCGATTTCAGGACCCTGAGATCATGACCTGAGTCGAAGGCAGATGCTTAACCCACTGAGCCACCCGGGAGCCCCTCAGATTTGATTTTTTTAATAAAAATTACCCATGGAGTAGGTCTTGAGTAAGGCTCACAAATCTGTATTTTTAAAAGAATACACAGATCTGATAGGGTGAGGAACTGCCATTCCAGGTCCTCAGGAGGTAGAAAATCTTGAAAAGAGTAGTCCGGTTTATTTACTTTGTGGTGGTTTCAGTTGTTACATTGTTTTTCTTCTTTGTTTTTCTTAGTATTTTATAATCTTATATTTTTTATTAATAATAGGAAGGATTCTAAAACAATGGACTTCTCAAGGAAATTAATGAAAATTTATAAAATCATATTATTTCTACTAGGATAATTGTATGGTGTTTGCCTTACTCAGTTGTAATGAATGAACTTGAAAAATTCTTAGTAAATAGCGTGTGAGGGGCCCCATACTGTTGTCTCATAAGCTCTAGCCAAGAGTCCTGGCTGACTAGCTGCATGTCACCCTAGTGACTTCATCTATGAAATTATAGTACAAATCTCCATGTCTAATAACATCTTATCCAAGTAATGATTAAGAAGTGGTAAATAAGGGGGGATGTCAGAGATGAATTGAAGGACTATTATCCCTTTAACACATTTGATGCAGAAACATACCTGCTTAGCGACTACCACTAGCAATGGTATGAATATAGATAGCCTGTTTGTGTGTTTGTCTTAATTTCGGAATAATTTTAGACTTTCAGGAAAGTTGTAACACTGATACAAAAACATTCCAATTCTAACCTTTACACAGATTTTCCAAATGTTATTTTACCACATTAACTTTATCATTCTTTTCCTCTCTCCTCTCTGCATAATCCTTTCCCCTCACATCCAGTTTTTGTTGTTTTTGTTTTTGTTTGTTTTTGTTTTTTTTGGATACTTTCGAAAGAATGTTGCAGATAGATTGTCCTTCACCCATAAATAGTTCAGTATATGTTTTCTAAAAATTAAGGACATTCTTTTATGTAACCACAATTATCAAAGTCAGGAAATTAACAATAATAAAGTACCACAATCAGATCAACCAACTTATTCAAACTTTGCTGTGGGAAGGGGAAAGAGTAAGGACTGGGAAGGAGATTGATTAGGGGGCTCACATACAGCACTCACTTGTCATGGCTCTTTATTCTTCTTCAGTCTTGCACTGTTAGTCTTTTATGACTTAGACATTTTTGAAGAATATAGGCCAGTTTTGTAAAATGTCCTCCGATCCCATAATCAGTTTTGGATGGCACGCTTTCATTGTTTAGATAACTAGATTTAATGTGTTTAATGTATATTATCAGTTGGGTTTTAAATGCTTATTCGTTTCTAAAGAAAGAAAGGTTTCCTGTCCTGAGAGAATTTTTTTCAGTTTTGCAAATGGAAATACAAATTAAGACTTCCAGGACTGAAATTCTGAGGTTTTTTAAATTCAAGGCAATTTAGCATTGTTAGACCTTTTAAGTTGGCAAAGAGTGTATTAGGTGTTTGGTGTTAGGGAGCTGATAGAATATAATCAAAGAATATATAGACATTCTGTTAGATATTAGACATACCAAATAAAATTGGCAGTCATTATTCCTGTGGTAATGTATCGTGGGGGTATCATAGGGGGTAGGTATGTATTTTGAATTTGGTGTTGAAATCTTCAATTCATTAAGGTCAAAGAGATGTAGGATTAGGCCTTATGTTTGAGGTAATGATAAGCAATGTATTGAGGTAATAGGAAGAGAAGTGAACAATTAAATTAGGATTCTACTAGGAAATGTGTGTGGGAAATCGGTTCAGACTAATGACTTGAAAATTAAGCTGAAGATTTTAGAGAATGTACTCTAGCAGGATGTTTTAATGTAAAGTGACATCATCAAAGTAGCTTTGGATGGGACATTGTAGTAGTTCTTTGTAAAAACAGATTAGAATGATAAGCAGAGCACCCCTATCCTGCAAAAAGAACTGTTAGAAATTCGAATGGGCTAGTGAACAGTTCATGGCACTGTATATTCATGGAACTTTATAAATAGAAATAATAGGAGCGAGAAGGTTAAGGGTATTGAGGAAATCAGTCAGCTGAGGTCACAATCTCGGGGTGGTAGGATCAAGCCCCTTGTTGGTCTCTGCACTGGACCTGGAGCCCACTTAAGATTCTCTCTCTCTCTTTCTTCCCTTCTCCTCTGCCCCTCCCCCCTAAAAAAAGAGTGTTGAGGAAATCAAGACAGTATAAAAACACTGAATTCTTTCACTTTTTAGATTTTTTTTATATATCAACACTGAGATAGTAATATAGACCTTGAGTGAATATGAGAATTTGATGTTAGTGGCTTTGGTGTATAAAATGGTTTGTTAAATTACACACTTTTAAGAAAGACAGTACAGAACTGGACCTTGGGCAGTTTATGTTACATAAAATACTCATGAATATCATTGTGTACCCACTGTGTGTCAGACATTGTTTTAGGTGCCAGGTATCTAGCATTTAGGTAGGTGAATGTAACTTTGTAGCACTTAACGTTGGAAAGGGGACTGGAAAGTCATGTAAATTATAATAATGTCTAATTTGGATTGTGGGAAATTCAACCCAAAAAAGCTAGAACAGTGGGAACTAAAAGTAAAAGAGGAAATGTGCTAACACAGTTCATTCTCCAGGATTGTAACTCTCTTACTACTCCTTGTCCCTGTAACTCTTTTTGCCTTTAAATGCCTCTCTGTAACTTTGCAACTTTGCACTGACAGTGTGTCCTTGGTATCCTCTCTGGCTTGTGGTCTGGATTGTGTACTTAGTACTACTCTGCATTGAGATGGTGGACAGTAGCATAAAGCTAATGGTAAATTTTGTTTGAGCTACTAAATCCGCACTTTATGGTTTTCTGTACATTTTTCTTTTTTAAAAGGACACTGTCAAGTACTTTTTAATGGTTATTTGTAATAACAATTTTCTTCTCGTATTTTTTGTTTGTTTCTATTGACTGCCCTTCCTTTAATTTTCTTGTTTGGAATGGAATATTAGTTAAGGAGGTTTTTTAATTTGTCTCAAATGATCAAGATTAAAGTTCTAGGAAAAATAAATGTTTATTTCTATTTCTTGTTGGTAAAATAATAGTATTTTATGGAGAGTATTCCTTTAATATTTTAAAAATATTTTAGAATAAGATGTAATTTGGATTTATTATTATATAATACTGTGGGGTTTTTTTTTAAACTTCAAAAAATAATCAGTGTGTTAACTTCTTTAAGAAATGGTTTTTCGGGGCTCCCGGCTGGCTCAGTCAGTAGAGCATGCAGCTCTTGATCTCAAGGTTGTGAGTTCAAGCCCCACCTTATGCATAGAGTTTACTTTAAAAAAAAAGAAAAGAAAGATTTTCTTCACATAGAGGTATATATGACTTAATGCATCTTTCCATATACTAGTCCAAAAAAAGTACGAGTTTAGCTCTCAGTGTTCCATTAACACTGCAGATAAATTTCAACCCAACTCTCTTTCAGTGGCTTAAAATCTGAGTTTGCTAGCTATTGTAACCTTGTTAATACTGGAAATTTTGTTGGTGGTTTCAGTGTTCTGGTATTGATACTAGTATGTATGATATTAGTTGCTATAATTGTGTTTTAAACTAAGCTTCCAAGAACAAATAAAGGTTTTGTGTATGACATTAGATGTTAAAATTATTACTTAAGTTAAACTGTCAAAAACAAATACAGGTTTATTTTTCTTATGTTTTCTAGTCTTTTCCCCCCAGATTCTATCGCCACACACACATTGAATTAAAATGTGTGAGATTTCTCTTTCAATTTTAATTTCCTGTTATAACATATAGGAATTAGTGGTTAGTGGAATGAATATTTTTTGATGGAATTTTTAGTTAAGTAACTCTTAACTTGAGGAATGGCCTTGTCAAAATATTTGCTGACCACAGCTGCTTTGTTGTAGGAGGCCTGACAAATGGTAGTGGTCGATATATCTCTGCAGCACCTGGAGCAGAAGCAAAATACCGAAGTGCTTCAAGCACTTCCAGTCTGTTCAGCTCCAGCAGCCAGCTCTTTCCTCCTTCTCGACTTCGGTATAATAGGTCTGATATTATGCCTTCTGGCCGAAGTAGATTATTGGAAGATTTCAGGAACAACCGTTTCCCAAACCTTCAACTTAGAGACTTGATTGGACACATAGTTGAGTTTTCTCAAGACCAGCATGGTTCTAGGTAGGTGATTATCATTTATGATACTCTGCACTGTATTTTTCCTTTGAAAATTACTGCCTTGTAAGAGCATATTTTTCTTGCCTGGGGCCATTTAATCTGCGTGAAAGTTGGAAGTTTTTAAAAAATAAATACCTGATAAGGATTTTTTTTCTTTGGTATTAGGACAAATGATAAAAATCAAGGTTTTTTTAAAAATTATTTATGGTTTCCCAGTTTTCTATAATGAGAATATTTTTATAGTGAATGTATAGCAGTGCCTTTTTATTGGATTATTTTTATTACTTTGACTCACTTTAGTTTTCCTTTTAAAATAATGCTCCGAAGTACATCTCTGGACTAAAGTACTTGTCCCTGATGTAGACTTTGTCTAAAAAAAAAAAAAAAAAAATTATAAAGAAAGTTAAATGTTTGTGCTCCTTTATAGATTTGTATTTGATGTGATGTGGGTTGAGACATTTCACTTGTAACACATTTATTAAATTTAATTGTGTTTTCCTTTTATAGTTTTATTTTACCTCCCTATGGTTGAAAATTCTGTAAGAGTAGCACATCAACCTTGTATCACTCACCGTGGATAGATTTTATTTGTAAGAGCTTCTTTTATTGGGGCACCTGGGTGGCTGTCATGTAGTGTCTGCCTTTGGCTCTGGTCATAATCCCAGGGTCATGGGATCCAGCCCTGCATTGGGCTCTTTGCACAACGGGAAGCCTTCTTCTCCCTCTCCCAGTCCCCCTGATTGTGTTCCTTCTCTCACTCTCTCTCTTTATCAAATAAACAAATAAAATCTTTTTTAAAAAAAGAAAAAAAGAAAAAAGAGCTTCTTTTATTATGCTCTAAGCCTAGATATTATTTAGTAATATTATGAGAAAATATGTGAATAACCAATAAAATATCATTTTTCTTCATTGATTATAATGCAACCAGGACTAACTTAAGTGTTAAACTTCTTTATGTCCAGACTTTTTACCTAACTAGTAGTTACTTCAAATTAAGCTGTTGTAAAAGAAAAAAAAATAATCAAGGTGGTATAAAGAAATGCTTCATAACTTTTGTCTTTTTTGCTTTAAATTGACTCTTCACAGTACTAAATGTGTTAGTACTATTTCTGGAAATAAATTTATGTGTATATATGTGGGAATGTGTAATAATACTCAAGTCAGATTTTTACAGAAGCTGTTTCCAGTGTGTTGTCATGGCTTGTAAAATTTTTTCTACGTAGATTTATTCAACAAAAACTAGAGAGAGCTACTCCAGCTGAGCGACAGATGGTATTTAATGAAATTCTACAAGCAGCCTATCAATTAATGACAGATGTTTTTGGAAACTATGTTATACAGAAATTTTTTGAGGTAAGCACACATACGTGTTTGTATATCTATCCAACTATTATCTTTTTAATGCTTAGAAAGGTCCAGGAAGTTGGGTAAGAGTCATTTTCATGTAAAAACATGTGCACTTGGGGGGCATCCTGGGTGGCTCATTTGGTTGAGGGTCCTTTTTTGGCTTGGGTCATGGTCTCAGGGTCCTGGAATCAAGCCCACATTGGGCTCCCTGCTCAGTAGGAAGTATGCTTTTCCCTCTGCCCCTCCATCCCCTCATGCGCTCACTCTCTCTCTCTGAAATAGATAAAATCTTCAAAAAATAACATATATTTTATATATATAAAGCTTTATATATAAAGCTCATTACGTGCACACACACACAGACACACACACATCTATATAAAACTCATACATATATGAGCTTGGGAGAAAATTGCAAATGCTCTGATAAAAGATTTTATATCCAGAATATATAAAGAACTCCTAAAACTCAACAGAAAGACAACCCAATTTAAAAAAATGTACAGGAGGGGGTGCCTGGCTGGCTCAGTCAGTGGAGCATGCCATTCTTTGTCTCAGGGTTGTGGGTTCCAGTCCTATATTGGGTGTAGAGATTACTTAAAAAATCTTTAAGAGGACTTGAATAGACATTTCTCTGTAGAAGATACACAAATAGCCAGTGAGCAGCACATGAAAAGAAGCTTGCACAGTTAACATCAGAATATAGTTGAAAATTACCTGGTTTGAATGTATGGCTCAGAAATTAAAGGAGATTTTGTTTGTTTAAAGTGAAGATGGGGGGCACCTGGGTGGCTCAGTGGGTTAAGCCTCTGTCTTTGACTCAGGTCATGGTCCTCAGAGTCCTGGGATCAAGTCCCACATCGGTCTCTGCTCTGTGGAGAGCATGCTTCCTCCTCCCTCTCTCTGCCTGCCTCTCTGACTACTTGTGATATCTCTGTCAAATAAATAAATAAATTCTTTAAAAAAAATAATAAATACATAAAGTGAAGACGGAAGATGTTTAAAAGAATAACAGGTGGTTAATGTATTACTAACAAGGAAATTATAGATAGTGAGACTTAACCCCCAAAAAAGTAATACAGTTATTTCAGGCAGCTATGAATTTATCTTAATTTTTCTTTTCTTTTTTTTTTTTTTAAGATTTTATTTATTTCAGAGAGAGAAATCACAAGTAGGCAGAGGCAGGCCAGTGCGGGGGGGCGGGAGCAGACGCCCTGCTGAGCAGAGAGCCCAATGTGGGACTTGATCCCAGGACCCCGAGATATGACCTGAGCCAAAGGCAGAGGCTTACCCCACTGAGCCACCCAGGAGCCATTAATTTCTTTTACTCAAATTCTCCTTCCTACATGATTACCAAACATGATATTTTTAAAATAGAATGAATAGGCTGCAAACAGTGGGTTTTTCAGGTTTAATGAAATGATATTATGGTTTATTTTAACATTAATTTCTTTTCCATCAGTTTGGGAGTTTGGATCAAAAATTAGCCCTCGCTACTCGTATCCGGGGTCATGTTCTGCCTTTAGCCTTGCAGATGTATGGCTGTCGTGTTATTCAGAAAGCATTAGAGTCTATTTCATCTGACCAGCAGGTAATTGTAAGTTAAGACAAAATTTTTGTATTTTATTTGCTTTTTGAATTCTTACTTTATAATCTTGGAGTGAAAATTAAATATTTCCACAATTAGAATAAAATACTTTAAAAAAATCTGTCTCAGACAGTTACATTATTGTTATCCAGTAGATCTTTGATCTGTCCTTCATTTGCTTCATCTTTTCATCTTTAAGTAAAGATACTTGAGTGCCTCCTGTGTGGTAAGCAGAATACTGCATGATGGGTATTTTTGCTATACTTGCTTATTTGATTTTCTGTAGTACCAGGAATACTGTTCACTATTTCCGAAGTGTACTTAGATTGTACTTAGTTCTATCATAAGAATAAAAAAATGCTTCGTTGAGTAGAGTGCTCTTTATTTTTAAGTTTTCTTTTAATTCCAGTTAACATACAACTGTGGAGCACTTCAGAGATTTGTGTGTTATCTGTATACAGGCGCCGTGCTAATCTCTGTACCATTCCCGTTTTAGTATATATGCTTCGGAAGTGAGCACAAGAATAAAAAAAAAAATTTTAAAACCAGTTGCATTCCTATATGCCACTTAAAAATTACATAAATAAAATTCTTAAAAATTTAATAAAGTTCTTAAAAATTTCATTTAAAAAGTTCTTAAAAAATTCAGTAGGAAAAGTAACCTAAGAATTTTATTAACAAGATTCACAGTTTTTAAGGTAAAGAGGGAAGAGAACACATATAAATTAAATAGGAATATACTGTATTCTTGATGAAAAAGTCTATTAAATTTTATTTTAAATTTAAATAAGATTAATGCGAATTCCCATCATGTGCTCATGGAAATTATAACTGATCAGAATAGACAGGAATATTAAGAGGATGAGGATAAATGCTGATCTGCTAGATTTTTAAATTGTGAAGCATTATCACTAGTGTGGTTCTTGGAGGAGATTAGGCAACCTTTAGAAATGGAATTCATAACCCCAAATAGATACCATTATATAAAATATATGTGTGTGTGTGTGTGTATAAAACTAGTTTATGTAATACAGTAAACTTAGAGTAAAGGAAATAATTATTTCTTAAAGGGCATTGGTAATTAGTAAATTTGGGGAGAGATTACATTTGATTCTCCACCCACATATATTATTATATAATAAAGTAAATTCCAGAATTAAAAACAGTAATAACGCATACATGGATGTGTGTGTGTGTGTGTGTGTGTGTGTGTGTGTAAAAATTTGTGAGAAAATAGTATTACTTCTGTGGAGAAAATCCTGAGTTGTAGAGTAATTGAAGATATGTCACAATGGAAAAGATCGACAAATTTTGATTGTTGTAGATGCTTACATAACTGCTCTACCATAAGTCTCAAGCTCATTTAGATACTTTAAAGAATGAGATCTTGGGCGCCTGGGTGGCTCAGTTGGTTAAGTGTCTGCTTTCGGCTTGGATCATGATCTCAGGGTCCCGAGATCGAGTCCTGAATCTGGCTCCCTACTCTGGGAAATCTGCTTTTCCCTCTACCCTTCCCCCTTGCTCATGATCTCTCTCTTTCTCTCTTTTCTCTCTCTCAAATGGATAAATCAAATCTTAAAAAAGAATGAGATCTTGTCACTTGAAATAACATGAATGGGTCTAGAAGGCATTATACTAAGTGAAATAAGTCAGAGGAAGGACAGATACCTTTGATTTCACTTATAACATGGAATCTGGTAAACAGAACAGACAACAAACTTTTAAATACAGGGAACAGACTCTTGGTTCCCAGAGTGGTGGTGGGTGGCAAGGGGGGGAGGCAATAGGTGAAGGGGATTAAGAGGTATAAACTTTCAGTTAAAAAATTAAAAAGTCAAAAATAAAAAAAAGTCATGGAAATGAAAAGTACAGTGTAGGGAATATAGTCAGTAATGTAATAATGTTTCATGGCGACTGTACCTTTTGTGGTAAGCAGTGTATAGGGTATATAATTGTTGAATCACTATGTTGCACACCTGGAACTAATATAACATTGTATGTCGATTATACTTCAGTAATAAAGATATCTTAAATGTCTTTAATATTTGAAAATATAAATCAGTGAGAATAAGCCTTATGTGCACCTGTTAATAATGGTGTTCTTTGGAGACTTTAGAATATTTTATTTTGTTACTTAGTTTATAGCTAAACATCTATGTTATATCTTAGCTTAACAGAATTCCTGTAGAGTTTCGTCAGTATGTAGTCGAGAGTTTCTTTGGGTGAGAGAGACTTTAAAGTGATACCTTCATATATTGTTTGTACTCCATTTCTTCACGGTACTATTTCCTGTTGGCACTAGTAAGGGATACTGATTATCATGTGGCTGCCTCTGTTTTTCTCTAAGGATTAAGATGTTTATTTAGTAAAAGGCTTATTTTATTTTAAAAAATGAGGATCACTAGCTGGAAGAAAATGCAGTTAGTAAATAAACCTTACTGTAAATAAGCTTAACCTTACTGGTAAGCAAAGAAACAAATGAAGGAAGTTACTTTTGCCAGTTAAATTTAAAAAATCTAAAATTTCCCTAGAATTCATTTCCAAAGAGACACCTAGGTGGCTCAGTCAGTTAAATGTGTCCAACTCTTGATTTCACTCAGGTCATGATCTCAGGGTTGTGAGATCAAGCTCCACATCGCTCCCTCGCCGTCTGCCCCTCCCCCCACTTGCATGTACTCTAAATAAGTAATAAATTTTTAAAAAAAATTAAATTATTTTTTGAGGGTAGGGGGTTGCTAAGTAGAGAAAAAGTATAGAATTCTGAATTATATATATTGTTAGCTGAGAAGGATGATGTAGAAGGTGTATACAGTGAAGAGAATTGTTTAAATATGGCAGATTGAGCATCACTAGCTTATTTTTCAGGAAGTGTCATTTACATTACAGTCCTATAAAATGTTTTGATCTCACCATCAATGACTTGGACAGAGGCAGATTTTAAACTTTGATATCTGAAAAATTGCAAAGAAATTTTGAGTATACTTTTGTACTCTATATTGTTAATCCTGATATCTTGCCTGATGAGGTAATTTTGTAAATGGTCATTTCTTTTTGCAGAGTGAAATGGTAAAGGAGCTAGATGGTCATGTACTCAAATGTGTGAAAGATCAGAATGGAAACCACGTTGTGCAAAAATGTATTGAATGTGTTCAGCCACAGTCACTACAGTTCATCATTGATGCTTTCAAAGGACAAGTAAGATTGATCTTTGCTTGCTGATTAGGGCATTCTTTTAGAATTTGAATGTTAACGTATTTCTCGTAAGTCACAAGATTACAAACATACAGGACGAAACAGTAAATGTACAGTGATTCCTGCCTCTTTCATAGAGTGCATCAGTTAGCTTCATTTGTTTTGAAGCTGAAAACTATAGAAATAGGAGTTTAATAATATTACTTCAGGATTCCAGCTCCTCGAATTATAAACCCAACAGTGTTTTCCAAATTTTTAGGGAGAAGGAAAGGAAGACTTCAGATCCTTTAGTAAGACACAGAAAATAAATATCAATAAGTAACTAATACATAGTAATAAATAGCTGATAATTATATCATGACTACCCTCGCCCTGCAGTCTGTTTTCGTTATTACATGCCCTTCATCTTCTGGTTTGGTACCTTTTGTTCAAAATGTCTATTAGCTCCTGAGGTGCCTGGGTGGCTGTCAGTTAAGCATCCTACTCTTAGTTTCAGCTCAGGTCATGATCTTGTTTGTTGTGGGATTGAGCCCCACGTTGGCCTATGCTCAGTGTGGAGTCTACTTCAGATTCTTTCTCCCTGTCCCTCTTATTCTCTCTCTCTCTCTCAAATAAATAAATAAAATCTTAAAAAAAAAAAAAAAGTGGGGGGCTGCATGGTTCAGTCGGTTAAGGGTCTGCCTTCAGCTTGGGTCATGATCCCAGGATCCTGGGATCGAGCAACATCAGGCTCCTTGCTCAGCAGGGAGCCTGCTCCTCCCTCTACCTGCTGTTTCCTCTGCTTGTGCTCGCTTTCTGTCTCCAACAAATAAATAAAATCTTTTAAGAAAGGGAGAAAAGAGAGTATCTGTTAGCTCCTAAACTGAACACCCCACTTTCCAGTCTTTACTAACAGGTTGTTGGTCATACTGAAGGTGACTCCCCACCCTTCTATTTTAAATGAATTCTGCATGTCCTCAGGAACCGATCTCATAAAACTTTCCAACAATGTCAGATAATGAAAATGTATTTCTTCCGATTGTTTTAAGGTGTTTGTACTTTCAACTCATCCTTATGGCTGCAGAGTGATCCAGCGCATCCTCGAGCATTGTACTGCAGAGCAGACCTTACCTATCTTAGAAGAGCTCCACCAACACACAGAGCAGTTGGTGCAGGTATCAACTCCCCAGTAGTCTTAAATGTTTGTGTTTTTGAAAATGGTTCAAAACATAGGCAAGTATAATGTATTGCTAAATGTAGAAACACATAGTGAGACAAAAAACCTGGTATATTCTCCTGACTGTATACTGCTGAATTTTTAGAAAAAATAATTAACATCTTTTTAGAGAATAATCATTATTCTTAAGGAATGACTTAAGGAAAGTAATTTTTAAATATCTGTACTTAGGATCAATATGGCAACTATGTTATTCAGCATGTACTGGAACACGGGCGACCTGAAGACAAAAGCAAAATTGTTTCTGAAATCAGAGGAAAAGTGTTAGCCCTGAGTCAACACAAATTTGCCAGGTATTGCAATATTTTCTGATTCCAAGGGTCAGTTCTTCTAATTCTTTGGCTTTTATTACTAAACAAAGTAATACATGGAGACTAACATTAGAACATAATCTTTCTTGGGATACCTGGGTGGCTCAGTGGGTTAAGCGTCTGCCTTTGCTTTGGGTGTCCTGGGTTCAAGTCCTGCATCAGGTTCCTTGTTCAGCAGTGGGCCTGCTTCTCCCTCTGCCTGCCGCTCCCCCTGCTTGTGCTCTCTCTGACAAATAAATCTTTAAATAAAATTTTAAAAATAAAAATAAAATAAAAAACATAATCTTTATTTTAGGAGGGGGGGAAAGCACATACCGAATGTTGCTTTTATTCTCACATGACAAATTTGTTTGCCCACAAATATTCCATTTTTAAAGTCTGTATTCAGAAAACGATTTGTCTCCCCAAACCTATGAGTGCAAATTCCTTAGTGCATATTAATGAAAATCTCAGACCTTACTGATGACCTGGTTTCCTCTTTTTTGAATTATAATCATTATTTTAAGAGGCATATAATTAAACTTGTGAGTATCCAGAGTGGGTTCTTCTGTGATACTAATTTCTGTTTTAAAAGTAAAGGGTAAGAGAATTACAAGGGAATACTGTCTTGACTTACGTCTTCCGATGTGTTGAGCAAATTCTTTCAAAAGCAAGGATATTTAGCTGTAAAGAAAAAAGTAACAAAATACAGGGTGCCTAAGTGGTGCAGTTAGTTAAGCATCCAACTCTTGGTTTTGGCTAAGGTTGTGATCTCAGGGTCAAGATTGAGCGTGGAGTTAGTCTCTGTGTTTAGCCTGGAATCCAGTTGGGTTTCTTGCTCTCTTTCTGCCTTTCCTGCTCCTTCAGGCGTGTGCACCTTCCGGTTCTCCAATAAATAAATCTTCAAAGAAAAAAGTAAGACTGGGTGGCTCAGTCTAGGCGTCTTCCTTTGGCTCAGGTCATGGTCCTGGGGTCCTGGGATCCAGCTCTGTGTCAGGCTCTCTGCTCAGTAGGGAGTCTGCTTCTCCCTCTCCTTCTGCCTCTCCTCCCCACCCTTCTCCACCTGCCCCCCGCTTCCTCTCAAATACATAAATCTTTAAAATAACTTTCTGTGTATATACTTAATTTTTAGCAATGTAGTAGAAAAGTGTGTTACTCATGCCTCCCGTGCCGAGAGAGCTTTATTGATTGACGAAGTTTGCTGCCAGAATGATGGTCCTCACAGTGCCTTATACACCATGATGAAGGACCAGTATGCCAATTACGTGGTTCAGAAGATGATTGATATGGCTGAACCGGCTCAGAGAAAGATAATCATGCATAAGGTAATACAGTTCATAGCACTTAAAATAGATGATTCGTTTGTGTGACTCAGACTACAGTTTTAGCTTCCTAGGTTTTAATTTCCTCTTCTGTTATAACTGGAGGGGGGAAAAAAAATCAGTGGATAACCTTTGAAAAATGTAGGTATGGTGTGCCATTTCATTATATTCCTAAAGTGATCTCAATAAAATTGCATTCATTCTTATCTATTGACCTGTCTTTAGCATTGCCCATCCCCATTTTATTTAAATATATTTGGTTTACCATAATACATGGATTGAACATTAATTTTAAAATCGAATTAGGTTTTCTCACTAACCTAATACATTTTCGTAAAGAGAGAATTTATTTTGATTGGGTTTTGTTTTTTTTTTTTTTTTTAAAGAATCTAATGATTCTTTTAAAATGCATTGATTTCCATGGGAAAACTGCTAAAAAGAATCTGGACGAAATGCTACATACTCAAATCTTTTTCTAAATCAATTCATTTAAGAAACAGGTGCCTAGGGGCGCCTGGGTGGCTCAGTGGGTTAAAGCCTCTGCCTTCAGCTCTGGTCATGATCCCGGGGTCCTAGGATCGAGCCCCACATCGGGCTCTCTGCTCAGCAGGGAGTCTGCTTTCCCCTCTCCCTTTCTCTCTGCCTACACGTGATATCTTTCTCTCTCTCTCTCTCTCTCTCTCTGTGTCAAATAAATAAATAAATAAATCTTTAAAAAAAAAGAAAGAAAGAAAAAAACAAACAGGTGCCTGATTCAAATAAATGTCTACCTTCAGCCCAGGTCGTGATCCGGGACGAGTCCCACATCAGGCTCCCTGCTCGTGCCCTGGCTTTCTCTCTCTCTTTCAGATACATTAATAACATCTTCAAAAAAAAAACAAAACGGGACATATAACTTCTTAGGACCTCTTGTCTTACAAAGAGAAATACAAGATCATAAGTTTTTTACCTTTTTAAAAAAGTAATACTTCTGCTTAAAAATATATACTTGTTCAGTCTTATTTTTAAGAACTAACTACATTATTTAACCAATACCATATTTATGACATTTGGATTGTTTCTAGTTTTATAACTGTCATAAGCAGTGCTGTATATGAATGTCTTTGCATAATCATCTGTTTTTTGTAGGATGAATTCTTAGGTGTGGAATTGCTGATGCAAAGTACATGAGCATGTTACGTGTTGATAGATAATGCCAGGTTGCTCTCAAAGAACCTATACACGTTTGCACGTCCACCAGTGTTTAAGAATGCTTGTGTTGTCATGATCTCATCAATACCAGTTATTGTTTTAGAAAATTTTTGCCAGTCTGGGCACCTGGGTGGCTCGGTCAGTTAAGCATCTGTCTTCAGCTCAGGCCATGATACCAGGGTCCTGGGATCGAGCCCCATGTCGGGCTCCCTACTTAGTGGGGAACTTGTTTTTCCTTTCCCTGTGCCCCTCCCCTGACTTGTGCTCTTTCTCTCCCTCTCTCTTTCTCAAATAAAATGTGTAAAATATTTAAGAAAAAAATTTTTTTGCTAGTCTGGGTAGAAAGATAATGATATGATTCTTTTCATTTGCATTTTATAAACTATTAATGAGATTTTGAACAATATAAATGTATTAGCCATCACATATCTGATTGCTTATTCATGTCTTTTGCTCCATTTTCTATTGAATTTTTATCCAAGAGACTTGAGCTTAGAAAATTCTGTCTTCATCAACTTTTTAAGAGCTTAATAGTTCACTAGCGATGCTTTCCTGCTGTGTTTGGAGCCCCTCTGCTGTTTGCATTTGTAATAGTGTAGAAGTAGCGGTTTATTTATTCATTAAACAATTGTGAGAGTAGAAGTTTGCAGAGATTGACTAGAATGAACTGCCTTTGCAAACAACTTTTCTTTAAAGGATTTGAATATTAAAATCCGATTATTCTTCTAAATCACTGAGATTTAGGAGTGCTTTTTTAAGAAACCAGAAAATAAGATTTACTAAGGAGATTATTTGTTTTTCAGATTCGACCTCACATTACTACTTTGCGCAAATACACATATGGGAAGCATATACTGGCCAAGTTGGAAAAATATTATTTGAAAAATAGCCCAGATCTAGGGCCTATTGGAGGACCACCAAATGGAATGCTGTGAAGGGAAAAGAGAAAGAAGATGATGTAACCATGTGAAAAGAATGTTTCTTTTGTGAATTATCAAAACACAACTCAACTATGAATCTTCAAAATTTTTTTTAAAGCAAAACTATTTATTGACTTTATTCATCCATTTGTAAATTTTTTAAGGTTCTTGTGTATATTTGGGGGGTGGGGGTGGTGAATTATAAATTATATTCAGCCCTGAGTGGAGACCTATCAGATTGGATTGCTGGCAAAGCACAGAATGCCTGTATATGATGTAACTATCAAAAAAAAGCTGTCACATATTTTGTAAATTTTTACCTTGTAAAGTCACAAAAATAGTTTTTAAAGGAAAAAGTACAGTATTCTTTTAATAAACTGGCTTGCAGTCTGGTAGGTCTGTGGACCCCATAGCACAACAGGTTTATAGAGATGTATATAGAAATATAGTCCTTAATTTTTTTTTTGTCCTTCATGTGAAGCCTTTTATAACCGATTAACAATCAACTGCATAAATATTATTAATATTTAAAAAAAAGTTAAGTTGTATTTTGGTAATTCACAAACTATCATGCAAATAAAAACTCGGCAAGTAAGATAAGAATTAAATGATTTGAGATGAAAAGAACTTACATTATTTACAGGATGTGATTTTAATACAAATACTGCCCTAAAACGTCTCTGGCAATGTACAGATGTATATACTCACATATGTAATTGTTGTAAGAGGTAGAAAAAAAAACAAAATCATGGTGACACTTCCATTCAGTTAAATGCACTAATTGAAAAGTTAAGTCCCTTTTTAACTTTTCAGTTTGGTTTGCAATCTGAGAAAGAGTGGAAATTTGTATATTGTTTTGCTTATAGAATACAAGAACATGTTGAGGAAGTGTTGAGCTTTATTTTGCTTTTTCATAGTAGATTTTGAGAAGGTAGGAACCAGATAGAGGTGAAAGGGGCCACTGAAAAGTGAATTTGATAGCTCAACATTTAAGCATGACTACATATTCAGATAGCTTTTTTTGCTTCCTATAAATATATGCATTGTGTGTGTAGTAATAGATGTAAGTTTACACTTTGAAAGCAAATCTTGTTTCAATGTTTATTATAAAAGCCTTGCTAATTTAGTAGTGATGCTTTCCTTGGTTGTACAGGTGTACATTTGTAAACCTTCATGCTGTAAATGGAATTCATTTTATCTCTTTGGGAAACCTTTGCATTTTAGTGTACATTTATGTCCCTGCCCTCTTTGACCTGGCATATAGTGTTGTATAATGTAAATTTATTTCTCCAAATTGAGAGTGATTTTTTAAAAATTTTTTATCTTTATATGGTTTCAGAAGTATGAACCAGCTTTCTTTTTATTATTGTGGGAAACATTTTCTTTTATAACATAGTTGTTGACTCTGTTAATATGGACATACTAGGATTTGGATCACTTTCAAGAAGTCAGGGTATTGTGCATAATAGAAAGTATTGGACTGAGATATTTGGTTACCATGGAGGCCAATGCTTTTTCCATCTTATTAAATGTGATGTGATTTTTTCTTTGTACAGAAGAGTACTGTATTTTTGAATAGCCTATTCCCAAGTAAGAGCAAATCTGTATGATAACATTTTTTTCTCTGGACATAAGACATAACAGTAACATGATGTACATTTACAAGCGGCCTTATGTACATTTCCCAACAATCTTTTTAAGGCAAAATTGTGACCATATGTGTATAATTAAAATCGTTTTTAATCCTTTGCCTATGAAAATATTTTGGAAAAAAAAACTTGCTTTGTATATTCAGTTTCTGAAAGATAAAAGAAAGTGCTTTGTATTTTGTTGAAGTCGGTATTTTGTATAAAACCATTTATGTTGACCCACTTCTGTTTAGTGCTAAAAACTAATGAACCATGCTATCTCCTTCGATTGAACATGTAAGGGATTTTTTATTAGAAGTCTGCAGAAGAAAAGCATTCTTCTGAGCACAATATTGAATATAAAGGTTTTATCACTTAGCTGTTCATATCATGAGCCTAAAAATAATGGCATAAAGTTTGGGGTGCCAGGCATACTTTTTCACGTTTGACATTGAGTTATTCTAATTTTCTAACCCAACATTCCGTGTTGAGTCCATTAAATCCAGCCACTTGTCACTGCCCCTTCTCCTAGTCATACTGGTTCATAGCGTGTCCCAGTCACAGTGGCAGAGCTTTCCCCCCACATGTAAAGCTGCTCTCTCCCACCCCATCCTATTTGTTTTGCCAGCCTCAGAGTGTCTTGGCCCCGTGTTGAAATTTGTTCCCAGTATCAACTCATGATTGTGAGCTGATACCCAAGTTGTTCTTGCTGGAGATTGGTAAGTGACTTTCCTGGATTTGCATAGTTGAATTCCTGGTTTTCCTTTTTCCTACCCTCTATTGGCACGGGCAGTTACCTCTGCAAATTTAGAAAGCCCTAGGGGATGGCTGGGAGATGGAACCTTCTTAGGGTTTTGACGTTTCCATGTATCCCAGTGTTGACACCCCAAACTTCCCAATACTTTGGGGCCTATTCTAGAAGAATGTCTATTACTGTAGAAATTTTATGGTCTGCCATTTTGGTGCCCACCTCTCTGATTCCACCGTAAGTTGGCTTGGAGTTTGCTAAAATCGGAACATCACATTTCAGAATAAAGAAACTTTAATTGGGCAGAACCACTTAGACTTTACTCTTGAGTGTCTCCTTTTGATATGGATTGTTTCTGGACCAGTTTGTCTAAGTCCTGGCTCTTCTTGGTTCATATGAAATAATGTTATCTTCACTTTGTATATTATGTATAAATTAGAAAATGAAAAATGTGTGAATAACATTGTATGAAATAAACCTGGTCTTGTGTTTTTCTCTAGATAAAACACCCTTCTGTACCTCAATTATAATTCAGATTGCCCATTCAAGTTTACTCTGATTTAAGGAAAGGCAAGTATTTTTATCACATGGATGCAAATCTGGGGCTACTGATTACTCTGATGGTATTTCTATCTTTTGATTAGTATTTAGGATCTCTTGTCTAATTACATAGAGTGATTACACACTTCATAGGATGAAACGTTTAGCCTGTTTCCTTGATAAAATGATACTCAAGGTTGTTTTGAGGATTAAATTAAATCACTTACCTTTACCTATAGGTGTTTGTTTCCTTTCCACACGAACTTAGACTGTTGTCTAAAGGAGAATACAGTTTGGGTTCAGGCTTGGATTTGAAGTTTACTTGCGACTTACAAACCTTGTGACCTTGGGTGTGTTAACTCAGCCTCAGTGTCACCCCCTTTACCATGGATGAGTACTATTTAGGTCATTGATTTTAAGAGTTGAGAGTCTATCTTAAAAAGATACGTAGAACATAGAATGCTAATACATAATATATAGAATGCTAACACTATTTCCGTTTTCCTCTCCCTTCTATAGCTGTTCAGTTTTAGTTTTTTTAAGATTTCATTTGTTTGACAGAGATCAAGTAGGCAGAGAGGTAGGCAGAGCGTGGGAAGTAGACTCCCTGCTGAGCAGAGACCTCCCCCCCCCCCATGTGGGGCTCAATCCCAGGACCATGAGATCATGACCTGAGCCAAAGGCAGAGGCTTAACCCACTGAGCCACCCAGGTGCCCTGCTATTCGTTTTGTTTTAAACCATACAGATAATTTGATATAATCCAAAGTAGAGATCTACATGAAACTATGTTGGAAAAGGCATTTTCATCATACACATTTTTAATTTTATGCCAGTTTTAATTTCATCTTGTTTTGTTTCTGTTCTAAGCTGAAAGCAACCCTTCTGGAATTGTTGACTTATCCCACATCTTAGAGATGAAATTAAGGGACCCTAGAAAAAGTAAATATTACATCGTCCCACCCTAGATTACTAACCTAAGAAAGTCAAGTTTCCTAAGGTTACTTGGGTAGTAGTAGTTTTAAGCGCCCTCCTGACTGATTTCCCAGGAAGGTTGTGGTTGGGGGTTGGGCCAGGGGGAGGGCGAAGGAACCCCAGAGGAGCAGTGTTCACTGTCTACCTTACTGGCCGGCTTTCTAGGTCTGATTTAACAACTGATGGGATTTGAATGCTCCGGACAGGAAACGACTGAACACAGGTGAGAAGCAGGGAGCGCTGTGGCACTGGGTGCTCGCCTCCAGGAGGCTGCCGTGCGCAAGAGCGCCAGCTCCGTTGTGTGATCCTGGCCTGCTAGGCCTCAGGGTTACCCGTCCGTAAAGTTGGAATACTGTCCGCTACCAGAGTGGCTCAGCCGATTAAGCCTCTGCCTTCCATTCATGTCATGATCCCAGAGCCCTGGATGAGTCCCACATCAAGTCCTAGGTTGGGCTCCCTGCTCAGTGGGGGGTCTGCTTCCTCTGCCTCTGCCCCTCCCCCTGCTCATGCACTCATGCTTTCTCTCAAAATATTAAAAAGTCGGAATACTCGGCTGCACACAGAACCTTGGAACTGAGGAGTGTTTGGTACTAAGAACCTAAGAGACCTACAGACAGATCGTACAGGAGGCTTGCAGTTTGGTAACATTTTTATTTAACTTCATTACCTCCAGAACCTGTAGACAGTTTCTCATTTCTTCAATGTTTCAGTCACAGAACTTTTTTTTTTTTTTTCCTAAATACTCACCAGGAATTTAAATCAAATGAAATAGGCCTGTAGTTTGAAGAAAAAATGGCTAGGTTGAGCTTAATTCAAGTTTTCTTGGACATCAGAGTCTTGCAGTTCAGAATCAGGATTCTGGGATCAGCCGAGATTCCAAACCTTTAGCTTTACGTCATTAGGTAAATGATTTCAACTTTTAAGCCTTCCTCTCTTCGTGTGTAGGCAAGGGAAATGAGACCTACCTACTAGAATTGCAAGGATTAAATGAGATCTGTGACGTCCAGGGGTGATGAGTGATTTCTGTTACAGTGAGTTAACAAAAGGTTGGGGAGGGGTTTTAATTTGCCTACATGCAGCCTCCAAAACATTGGGATTGGAGCTCATTCATGTTTCTGCATATGAGCCGATAAGTCTCTTAAGTTGGTAGGAAAACTGTTAAAGATACGATTAAGGAATTTAACAGCATTTTAGTTATTGGTACATTTAATCTTTTTTTTTTTTTTTTTTTTTTTTTGGTACTAATACAAGTAATAGCTTTGCCCTGATGGCTGCCAGGATGTGAATAGGGAGTTGCCCTATGTCCAGGAGCAGTGGAGTGACCTGTCTGCATGATGGGCAAAGCCTGGAAGTAGCAAGAACCTGGAGGGAGGGCGAGGTTGGCACTGCAGATTACAGAGAGACGTCCGCATCGTGACGTCCAAGCCCGTCTCACCTCAGTCTCACCCCAGGTCTTTCATGGGAAGAAGCCCTGAAAAGTTGGGTCTCAGCTCCTGGTGGGTCCGTCTTACACCAAGGGTCAGGGGGGAAGCATGGGGATCACCCTGGAGGAGAGGAAGGATGTTGGGGAGCCTTCCCTACCCCCGCTTTGAAAGTCAGTTCTGACATGATCCAGGACACATTCTATTGAGTAGAATGCAGTAGGTTTCCGAAGAAAATTAGAAAAGAAGGCCAAAAATATACCTTAGAAACACATCTACTACTAGAAATGTATCTTAGAAATGTTTAAAATACATTTCCTGATAACTCCTAGGTTAGAGATAATCTCATCTGGAATAAACCATTTGGGCCAACTTCAAAATAAGTAGCAGTGCTATATATCAAAACTTGGGGGTCTTGGGCCAAAGGCTACTCAGAGAAAAACATCTCTCCAAGAAAGTCTGAAGATAATTTAAGAAGCTAGTAAGGGGTGCCTGGATGGCACAGTCAGACGAGTGGCTGACTCCTGGTTTCTGCTTGGGTCATGATCTCAAGGTTGTAAGAGCAAACAATACACGAGGCTCGGGACTGCATGCTCAGCACAGAGCCCCCCTTCAGATTCTCCCCCTCACCTTCTGCCCCTCCCCCTCCCTAAAACAAATCTTTTTTAAAAAGGTAGTAAAATAACAAAATTACAAAAAATATAGAAAGGATTAATAATAAACTCCACAAAAAAGGAATAGGCTTGATTGGTTAAAAAGAAAAATGAGACCTACTTTTGGCAAATCAGAATTTTAAAAAATAGGTGAAAGACACAAATGGGATTTATGAAATTGCAAGTTTTTTTAAATTATAGAACATTATATAAAAAGTCTACCTATAGGGGCGCCTGGGTGGCTCAGTCATGTGTCTGACTTGATTTTGGCTCAAGTCATGATCTCAGGGTGGGAAGATTGAGCCCTGTGTTGATCTCTGTGCTCAGCAGGGAATCCGCTTAAGATTCTGTCCCTCCCTCCGCCCCTCCCCCTACTAACTCTCCCTCTCAAATCTTTTTTTTTTTTTTAAGATTGATTATTTCACAGACAGAGATCACAAGTAGGCAGAGGCAGGCAGAGAGGAGGAAGCAGGCTCCCTACCGAGCAGAGAGCCGGAGGACGCGGGGCTCCATTCCAGGACCCCGGGATCATGACCTAAGCCAAAGGCAGAGACTTCAACCCACTGAGCCACCCAGGCGCCCATCAAATAAATCTTTTAAAAAACAAGTCTAACTATAAATTAAAAATCAAGTTTTCTAGGGAAATATAAAGTTCCAGGATTAAGGAATAATAGAAAACATAAATAGACTAATAACTATAAAAGTAAGAAGCTAGTCAAAAGAAAAAAGTTGAAGGTCTCACATTGCCTGATGTCAAAACTTACTACAAACCTACAGTAATCAAAACAGTGTTTGGGGGACGCCTGGGTGTCTCAGTGGGTTAAGCCTCTGCCATCGGCTCAGGTCATGATCCCAGGTCCTGGGATCGAGTCCTGCATGGGCTCTCTGCTCAGCGGTGAGCCCGCTTCCCGCTCTCTCTGCCTGCCTTTGCCTTGTGATCTCTCTCTGTCAAAGAAATAAATAAAATCTTTAAAAAAAACAAACAGTATTTGGATGTTAACGACACATTGTGTTCATTTTACAATATATACAAATAATCATGCATGTTATAAATCTGAAACTAATACAATGTTATATTTCAATTATACCTCATTTTTTTAATTTAAAAAAAGTGGTACTAGCACATGTTTGTAGCAGCATTGTTCACAATAGCTAAAAGAAGCAATCCAAGTGCCCATCAATAGATGAATGAATAAACAAAATGTGGTCCATACATATACTGGAATGTTGTTCGGCCTTAAAAAGAAAGGAAGTTTTTTGACACATGCTGTAATGTGAATAAACTTGACATCATGATATGTGAAACCACAACAAGGCATACTATCTGATTCCCCTTATATGAGGTTATTTAAAGTAGTTAAAATTACAGAAACAAGAGTGGTTTCCTGTTTAATGGGTATAGAGTTTTAGTTTTGCAAGATGAAAAAGTTCTGGATATCTGCTGTGTAACAATGCAAATTACTACTGAACCATACACCTAAAGATGGCTAAGATAGTAAAAAAGGAAAAGGAAGGGAGGGAGGGATAAAAAGAAAAAGAAGGAAAGAAAAGAAAAAAGGAGGTAGTCAGAGATGTATAAGGTCATGCATGAGCCCAGACTGTTTAAGGAATAGGTTGTGTAAATCATTTTTTTTTTTTTTAAGATTTTTAGGTATTCATTTTGAGACAGATACAGAGAGAGCGTGAACCAGGGGAAGGGCAGAGGGAGAGGGAGAAGC
Source organism: Lontra canadensis (assembly GCF_010015895.1). Lineage (NCBI taxonomy): Eukaryota > Metazoa > Chordata > Mammalia > Carnivora > Mustelidae > Lontra > Lontra canadensis. Next base: position 14,922,100 of record NW_022631026.1, on the reverse strand, counting down.
AGACTCCCTGCTGAGCTGGGAGGCCAATGCAGGTTTCAATTCCAGGACCCGGAGACCATGCCTGAGCTGAAGGCCGGTGCGTAACCATCTGACCCACCCAGGTACCTCAAGTTCTGTAAATCTTTAAGGAACATACAATGCCTACCTAGTTTATGTAGATTTTACGGAGCATGGAAAACAATGAAAATTTCCCAGGTTATTCTACAAAACTGTAACTACCTTGAAAACAAAATGGAACTATAGTGCACACAAACCATAAAAGTGGGCTATTTTCATATATCATATAGATGCAAGACTTTTAATATGTAAATCAGTCCAATGCGATTGTATTCCTGTATTATGAGATTAAAAGTCAGTCTTAACATATTACCCAGTCATTACATTCCTACGTATTTACCCAAATGAGCTGGAAACTTAGGTCTACACAAAACACTGCACACAGACTTTTATAGCAGCTTTAATCATAATTGCCCACTTCAAAGCAAACAAGATGTCCTTCAGTAGGTGAGTGGATAAGCAGACTGACACATCCAGACGATGGAATATTATTCAGAGATGAAATGACCCATCAAACCGTAGGACATGGAAGAGGCTTAAATGCATATTGCTCAGCAAAAGAAACCAATCTGAAAAGGCTACATACCATATGATTCCAACTACATGACATTCTGGAAAAGGCAAAACTAGATGGTAAAAAGATGAGGTGTTTCCAAGAGTTGGGGGAAGGTAGCAAGGGATCAGAGGGGCAGTCGGGATTTCTGAAAGTTTTACCACACTGTGGTTATGTGACCTGGGGAGAAAACAAACAGTCCAAATCAAGGAAGGCCCTTTCCAGTCTCCACAGAGGTCAGTTTTGATCCTGAAACCATGAGCTGGTACCAGAAGCAGTAACAGCAGTAGCTGAAAAGTACAGGACACTAAGTGCCAGGTGTTAAGTGATTTGCATATATTCTCCCATTTTCCCCCAGGACAACTATGTTAGGATGGGACTGGCCCCTCTCCCTCTCCCTCTCTCTCTCTCTCTCTCTATATATATATATATATACACACATATATATATATGAGATTTGATTTATGTATTTGAGAGAAAGAGAGTGAGCAAGAGAGAGAGCACAAGTTTGGAGGGGAGGGAGGCAGAGGGAGAAGCCAGCACCCTGGGATCATGACCTGAACTGAGGGCAGATGCTTAACCCACTGAGCCATCCAAGCCTTCCTTCTTTTTATTTGAGAGAGAGCTGGGGTGCACCAGTGGGGGGCGGGGGGGCAGAGGGAGAGAGACAACCAGACTCCCTGCTGAGCCAGGAGCCTGATCCCAGGTCTCTGGGATCATGACCTGAGCCAAAGGCAGACGCTCAGCAGACTGAAGCCCCCCAGGTGCCCCAGGAAGGGACTAGTCTTGTACACCCTTTACAGATGGCAAAGCTGAGGCTTAGAGGGCTTGGATGACTTGTCCAGGGAGACAGGGCCAGAGCCAACCCACTTGGTGGCTGTGCAGAGGCTCTCAGAAGTCAGCCTCCCACAGGGCCCAGGGGGCAGCTGATGTGGGGAAACGCATGCACTCCACGAGCGGTGGCTTCAGCTGGTTGCGGCCCTGACGGGTTGGGGTCCTGGCTTACTAGCTCTTCTGATTCTGCTAGAAAACCAGAAATCTGGATTCCTATATACAATTTCCTTACGGAAATCTCTCCTTTTCAAAAAAAAAAACACTGTGAGGGCAAAACATTTCTCCAAGCCACATGCCGCCCTGGGGGCTGTTGGTCACCTCTGCCTAATACAGTCCCAGTGCCGGGAGGCAAAGACACCTTCTGTCTGTGCAGTGAATGCGCCACACGCACGGGCTCCGCACTTGGACCCACAGCCCATGCCAGCGCGCCTTCCGCAGCCTGGCAGCTGTGAGCTCCTTCCCTCAGAGCCCACCTGAGAGTCTCCCCTGGGGCCTTAGAATGCCTCACTTCTCTGCTAGCTCGGTTTAGCAGGCCTGCGGCCAAGTGCTAAGTGTTGTGTGTGCGATCTCTCCTGTAATTGTCACAATAGTCTGAGTTCGGGAGGCGTCAGCACATTGGTCCAGGTCACAGGGGAGAGGGCTGGGAAGCTGAGGCTCTACCTACCTCTCCCAGAGCCCCGTCCTGTCCTCGGCATCACTCACATGCAGGCCTGGTGTGCCCAGCCCTGGGCTAAGCCCTTCACGGTGCTTATCTCATTTAGTCCTACTCCTCTGCGTAGGTACTGGTAGTTCCCCAGTTTATAGAGGAGCAAATCAAAGCACAGAGAGGCTAACTTACTGGCTCGAGGTCACACAGCTGAGGCCCATGCTAAGAACGTGCTGGAGGAAATTGCATCTCGCTGCTACCTGAGACGGCGGGGGTGTGTGAGACAGACACAGAGTGCCACTTCCCCGCTTTGAGAACATCAGCCCCTGAGCCTCTTGCCAACAGTGGTCTGAGTCAGGGAAAGCCCGGCGGCTTCTCAGATGCCAGGTCCCTGGGAAGTAGGGACAGGCTGCCGTGGGCCAGAGACAAGCAGCCCCACCCCAGGAAGTGGCTCCAGATGAATCAGTCTGACGGCACCTGGGAGGGTGAGGCTGGTGTTGGCTCGCCTGCCTGCCGGAGAGCTTCCTGTCCAAGCCTCCCACAAAGGCTGCTCCTGAGGTGGAGCTGGGCAGCCCTGCAGCTCTGGACACGTTTTATCAAATGAATGAACAACAGTTCATCTTCCTCCAAAAACAAAAAACAAAACAGAACCAAAAAATGCTCATAGATAAAGCGTCCTTAGGTCTCCTTAGGGTGGCGGGATAGGCAGCCTCAGGTGATAAACACAATCCCCCCCAGGGGAAGGCCTCAGGGAAGTCACTCTGATTTGGATGCGTGGATGGCAACAGAGAAGCAGCATGTGCAGCCCAGTCCACTTGCAGTGCCCCAGGCACTGGCGGCTTCGAACATACCTGAGCCCAGGAGTGCAAACAGACCCGTGTAAGTTACACAGCTCCGGCGCTCCATGAAAACAAACATGCAACAAAAACTCCCCCCCCCCCCCCCGCCTTTCATTCTTCACGGATCCCCCTGGACTCAAGCAGAGCCGCCTGCAGACCAGGATGAAGGCCTCCTGTGGAGCCCCCGGTAGCATGTCTGCCACCCTGTGAGAGTGGCCCCAGCCACGTGAGCGGAGCAGAGGGACTGCATGGAAACACCCCATCACTCCAACTTCCTTCTCGTCAAGATTTCTTTTGGGGACAGAGGTTGTTAGGGGATGTGAATCAAATCCAGAATTTAATACAGTCCAGGGCTGGGGAGTTGGTGGGGTCACCCCACCACCACCCTGGGGACTTATCAGCAGCACCTTCAGAAACATCCCTCTCCCGTCTCCCCCCACACAACTGTCCTCCCCACACTCTTCTGGGGCAGGTGCAGAAGGCCAGGTTGACCAGTGTATTGTCAGGGTTAGATTCCCTGGCGAGGGTAGGAAATCCGGATAACCATGTCTGCAGAAACGCAGCAGTCTATCCCTCCATCATGCACACAGCTGCGTGGGCAGTCCCAGGCTGGTGTGCTGCTTCGTTGCCTGGGGACCCATGCTCCTTCTACCTGGTCCTCTGCCGTGCACGGTCTCTGTTCTCAAGTTTACTTCATGTCCAAGATGACTGCTCCAGCTGCATCCATCATATCTGCATCCCAGCCAGGAGGAAAGAAAAACAGGGAAGGAGAAGAACCTGTTCCTCCCTTTGACACTTCCCTCAATGTATGGACACCATCTCTGCTCCTGTCCCACTGGCAAAATCCTCATGGTGCCAAAGATAGTCTTTATTTCTAAAGGCCAAGAGGCCTGTTAAAATGTAGGGGTGCTGGGGCTCCTGGGTGGCTCAGTGGGTTAAGCCTCTGCCTTCAGCTCAGGTCATGATCTCAGGGTCCTGGGATCGAGACCGTTATCAGCTCTTTGCTCAGCGGGGACCCTGCTTCCCCTGCCTGCCTCTCTGCCAACTTGTGATCTCTGTCTGTTAAATAAATAAATAAATAAAATCTTTTTAAACTGAAAAAAAAAAAAAAGGAGAAAAAAACAAATACGGGGAGCAACCAGGAGTGTCTGCCCAAGCAGCCAGCAATAAAAGGCTTCAGTAAAACATTTCATAATAATAGGGGTCGGTCAAAATCAAATGACAATGAGATATTTTACTTGCATCTGACTGACAAAATATAAAATGTCCAATAAATGCCAAGTTATATAGAGGATGTGGAAAAACGGGAGTTCTCATAACTGCTGCTCAGTATAAATTGCTATGGACCCTTTTGGAGAACAATTTGGGCAAATTAGAGCAATTCCTAAAAAGCTGAATACAGTTGTATCTAAAACCCAGCTGTATCTACCTTTAGAGAAAGTCTCCCATGCACTCCTGGAGAAAGGTACAAGAACTGACGGCAACATTGTATATAATACTGAAGAGCTGGAAACAACCAGATGTCCTTGGGCAAACAAACTGTGATATATGCATCTGATAAATACTAACACAGCAAGAAAGGTAAGCAACCCAGAGGTGCAGGGATTAACACGGGTAATCTCAAAAGGTAAATTGGGACGACTCAGTGGAATCGATAATGTTTCATTTCACACGAAAATAATAAAAAGAAAAGAAAAAAAGACCATGTTAAGATTTGATAAACTGAGTAGTCATTGCATAAGTTTTTATTATATTATTATTTTGGGAGGTAGGTATTGCAAGTGAGGTGGAGTTTTTTTTGCATTCTTTTTATTGTAAAATATATGTAATGTAAAATTTACCATTTAAAAAAAGATTTTATTTATTTGACAGAGACGGGGACAGGGGGGAACAGCACAACTGGGGGAGCGGCAGGCAGAGGGAGAAGCAAACTTCTTGCTGAGCAGGGAGCCTGAGGCAGGACTCCACCCCAGGACCCTGGGATCATGACCCGAGCTGAAGGCAGACACTTAATGGACTGAGCCACCCAGCTCTCTCTCTACATAGATTGATATATCTGAAATTAAAAAACTGAATAATACTATAGACTTAAAAATTCTCCTACCCTGTCACCGTCCCATTTTCCTCCCCTAAAAGAAACATTTTTTCATACATACATAGTCAATGTACATTACACACTTTTTTTTTTTAGATTTTATTTATTTATTTGACAGACAGAGATCACAAGTAGGCAGAGGCAGGCAGAGAGAGAGGAAGGGAAGCAGGCTCCCTGCTGAGCAGAGAGTCCAATGCGGGGCTCGATCCCAGGACCCCGGGATCACGACCTGAGCTGAAGGCAGAGGCTTTAACCCACTGAGCCACCCAGGCGCCCCGCACACGTTTTTTGTTTTAAAAAAATTGTGGCCCTACCATATAAAGATCACTCCTTTACTTACTTTGTTCACCTAAAAATAAGCTTTGAAAAATTTTGCATGTCAGGACTTAAACACCTGCTTTATTTTCCAGACTGTTGTACAGGGATGCATGGGTGGCTCAGTCCCGTCAGCCTGTGCACTGGGCTCAGGTCCTGATCCCGGGGAGTCCGCTTCTCCCTCTGCCCCTCCTCCTGCTTGTGCGCTCTCTCACTCTCTCTCTCTCAAATAAATAAATAAATAAAATATTTTAAAAAAAAGTGTTGTATAGTTTTCCACAGGGTGGGAATACTCACATTTATATAACTTTTCTTTTACTGATGAACATTAAGACATGCCCGCTGGGCCCTGGGGAAAACTCTTGAGGAGAGTAAGCTCACCGAGGCAGAGCTCCCGAGTGGAGAACTAAGAGCATTTTAAGTGTTGAAAATGCCGACTTGCTTGAGGACACCTGTGCCAGTTCGGGTGCCTACACAGCAAAGGGCAGCCCTGCACTCAGGGTCCCACAGACGCCACGAGGGGCCCATCTCTTGTGGTCCGGCCCCTCCCCACCGGCCGCCCCCTGGGGGGCAGTCGTGTGCATTGTCCCACAATGACGCCCCCGGTGCTGTGGGAAGAATGAGAGGAATGGGGTGGGGGAGACACTGGCCCTGCCTTCCTGGACTAGAGAACTAACTTCAGACCATGGAGCCAGCTCCCGGAGACACACAGTCTTTCTACTGAAAGGGCTTTTTAACCCACCAGGACTCCCTGAGCTCCGAGAAAGACCCTGCCTGGTGTCATGCTATTGGGTGACCCGTGATACCAAGGCACTCAGGGACCACACATTAGGTCCCCAAAACCCTGATGAACATCTATCATCCCCCAAGGCAGACCTGGGGAATCAGACCCCAAAATGGGGAGTTGCCAAGATCACCCAAGGTCTGTCTCTCCAGAGCAGGGACAAAAATAGGGCTGAGTGCTGTTCGGGGGGCATCATCTTTTAGTGCTCTGGTTGGGGAGTGCGGCTGCATAGGTCTGGACGGGCCTGCTGAGAAGGACTGGAGAACCCAAGGGCCCACAGCAGATTGTCACAGCCTACCCAGTATAACCAAGACTCAGGAATGTTTAAATGGTTTAAAGAGAAATACTGGGGACTGCTGAGAGGCCAAGACACTTCAGAAGACCTTGTTGGTTCCCAGTTCAGGCCAACTGAGGCCAGCCCTGCCAGCTGCGGGGAGAAGATGGGTGAGGACACGCCATCTTTGATCTCCTGGTCCAGGTACGAAGGTCATTTGGCACCATGTCCACCGCCTACTAGATGCCATGCAGGGCCGGCAGGTTCTTCCCCTTTTCTCTCAAGGCCCGTTGCACTACACCCATAGGCCTTCCATAACCTTTTTGCACAGAGGTTCCTGAAGGGTGTTGGACACACTGAGGGGCAGGGCCTCTCCGGGAATCACAAAGGATCAGAGCTCAAGTGGTTCTCCTCTGATCTGCAGGCCAGAGGAGGCCCGACCAGGGAAGAAAGCCCTTCAGTTTTCCATTTAGACTCAGACCCGAAAGAGAGAAGGTAGTCTTCTACAGAAAGACACAGAAAACGTTTTTTTTTTTCTTCCTTTTTTTTTCCCCCTTTTCTTTTACAGCCAGTCCTGAGCATGTCCTGCTGTTCAAAGTAAGGCCCCAAGTTTTCAGCACTTTCTGGAGTGCTGGCAGAAGGCGAGGGCATGTGGGAACCTGTCCTTGGGGAAGTGGGGACGCTGGGACCCCTTCCGAAGCCGGACCAGAGGATGGGGGAGGGCTCCATCGGTTTAAGGCCCCTTCACCCCGAGGCCCCCGCACAGCCCGAAAATGTTCCCGCCGCCGGGATCTGGGGAGTCTAACGCACCTGGAGGACGCTCGGTGCCCACGCCCAGAGGGCGCTGCAGACTGGCGCTCACGGTCGGAGACCGACGCCCGCCTCTCCGGCCCCTCTCCCGGACAGCGCCCCACTACACTGGGCTGGGGCGGAAGGGGGTGCGCCCCGGGCCCCGCCACCCAGGAGCAGCACAGCTGAAACGCCGGGCACAACAGCCTGTGGGGGACCACAGCTCCACAGGAAGGCCAGGTTCTCCGGCCTCGCGCAGCGAGAGGGGGCGGGGCCGGGGCCGGGGCCAGGGCGCCGGGGGTGTGGCGTTGCGAGGAGGCCGGGCCGGGTGGCTCAGAGGGCGGGGTCCTAGGGGGTGGGGACTGGGGCTGGCCCCGAGACCTGGCGAGCTGGGGGTGGGGGGCTAGTTTTTGCAACGGCTAAGGGCCTGTGGGTTTATTATAAGGCGGAGCTCGGCGGGAGAGGTGCGGGCGGGAGACGAGTGGAGTCGAGCGGAGAGGAATCCAGCGGCAGAGAGCGGACTGTAGCCAGCGGGTCCCGCAGCCCTCGCCGTAGACAGCTGTGCGCGGGGCAGCGCCCGAGGGTGCAGAGCGCAACGACCCGGCGGGGCAGGCCAGGAGCCCCGAGCAGTCCGTGCCGCGCGGCGCCGCCCCGATCCCCGCAGCCTGCCGCGCTCCCGCCGCCGGTCCGGGCAGCATGAGGCGCGCGGCGCTCTGGCTCTGGCTGTGCGCGCTGGCGCTGCGCCTGCAGCCGGCTCTCCCGGTGAGTGCGGCCCGGGGCCGGGCAGGGAGCGGCGGGAAGCCGGTGCTTGCAGACCCGCCGATGCCGCCGGCGGCACGTGGAGGGGGAGGGGAAGCGGGGACTTTCCTTCCCGCGCTAGCCAGGCGGGCCCGGGACCGTGACCGCGAAACCGGGGCTTCCGCCTCAATTGCCTCCGCCGTCGGTGGGCGCCGCGCGGGTTCCGCCGCCAAGAGCCGGGGGCTCGGGCTTCCCGCGCAGAGGAGCCTGCGCCGGTGCCCCGCGCTCAATTATGTGACCCCGCTCCACATGCGTCGGAGCCCGCCAGCCTGCGGCGCCGCCGGGGTCGCAGGCTCCTCTCCGCTCCGCCCGCGACCTGAGAAGATGCAGTGACCGCGGCCACGACGCCCCGCCCGCAGAGCCTAATTTAAAGCAGACTTGCGGAGCCCGGGCGCCCAGCCCCTTCGGCGGGGACGAGTTTGGGCGCAGCGGGGCCGGCGCGCTGGCCGAGGAGCCGGGGCCAGGGCTGCGCGGGGGTCGCGGCGGACGTGGGGGTCGCGGCTTCCAGTCCGCTGCCCTAAGGGAGCGGGGCCGAGCCGGCAGCGGAAGGTTCCGGGAAGTTGGCCCCCGAACATCAGAGCCCCGCAGGAACCCAACTTCGGGGCTGCTGAAGTTGTGCTGCCCGCGGAGGGGCGCGTGCGGGGCCCGGCACGGCCGGCGCGGGCTGCGGCTTCCACGCGAGTGGACCCCGGAATGGCTCTTCCCCTCCCCCGGCCTGGCTTTGTGCTGGAGCCGCGCGGAGGGAAGGCGGGTCCCTTGGCCCGCCCAGTGGAGCCGAGGGGAAAGAGGGACAAATGTGGAGCCCGTGGCTGAGGGAGGAGGCCTTCGAGTAGGACTCCAGCGCCCACCTTTGGCGAGGGGGTGGGTCCCCCTTTAAAGAGGGACCTGGCCGACCTAGAGCCTCCCGAGGGCCCCCAGAAAGTGATCTCCCGCCCCCGCCGCCGTCCGCTAGCCCGCCTTCCCCAATGGGGGCGCTTTGTTCTCGGCCCCTGTAACCCTTTCCTGGGAACCGCCCCGCCGCGCCGGCCCTGCCGTGGGCCAGCACGCGGGCGGCCGCCAGGTGTCAGCGCTGGCCGCCGGGTGTCCACGTCCACTCCAGCCCCCACGCCCGCTGCAGGGGTCCCGGGGCCCTCCCCGCGGGCTGGCTCGGCCATCCCCCGGGATGGAGAGGGGAGGTGCGGACGGAGCGGGGGCTCTTCCCCTTCCGGAAGTGGCGGTCTCTCGCCACATCTGGACCGCTCGACTTCCCGAGCTCTTGGTTAGGGAGGCACGTGGGCAGAGAAGGATCGCGGCCGGGTGGAGGCGGGGGGGCGGGTGGGGGGAGGTGCCGGGTCTTCCCCTGGTAATGTGGCATCTGCACAAGTCTCGGCAACGCCGACCGTCTGGAAGCGGGTCCCTCTACAATGATAGAAGCTACCAGCTCCTGAGAGCTGGCGGGTATTTTACAGGGTCTGGCTCAGGTGAGGTGTTTCCCAGGCTCATCTGGGAAGAGCCCTCCCTGCTTTCCAGGCGATTGTTTCTGGAAGTATTTTGAGGAATAGGGTCCCCGATGCTGCTTGAATTGCTGATGAGTTGGAGGTGGGGGGCCGAGGGTGCCAAATCTGAGGGAGCCATGGGGACTGATGGGATTTCTGAACTCCGTCTCTGGTGCATTCCTGGCTTTCAGGTCCAGGAAGGTGGCATCTGGCTTCTTCTCTCTTCAGGGCTGCAGTTTCTGTGGGATTCAGTTGGTGCCTTGAATCATAGTTAAAATTCGGGAGAAGATAGTGGAGGTGTGTGGCTTACTTCCGTGGCCCCTCTGGCCTTACCTGGCTGCTGCACTCTCTCCAGGTCCAAGATGGAGCCTCAGCAAAGATTGCTGAGGTGGGGTTCTCCACCTATTTCCAGCAGAATCGGGGGGATTGTGGGTGGTGGTTCTTTTACCCGCCTTGGTGGGGCTGGCATTCTCCTGAGCTGGGATCTCAGGGTGTCTGTTGACATGGGGGAAGGCATGGGATCTGAGGTTCTCTGTGGAGCGTGTTTCCCAGCCTCCTGTGTACTGGGTAAGGGCAGATGCTGCAGTAGGAGGCATTATGTCTTGCCTAGAAACTTTGACCCAATAGAGAGGGAGACACAGGACTGGGGGGCAGTTGTGTCTCAAAGGGGAAAGGATGAAAGGAGGGAGTCTCCTTAGAATGTGGTGGTGGGAGGGCTTCCTGGAGCCGGTGGCTGAGTGGAGCCTGAAAGCACTAAGCTTTGGAGTCAGACCTTGGCTTGGAGTTCAGGTTTTCTTTTTTCTTTTATAAAGTGTAGCGTGTTTTCTCTTGCCCAGCCCTGCTTTTTCCTTTTACAATGGATGTCCATGTTGGGTTTAAAGTGGGGACATAAAGTGGCATAAAGTAGCCACCCCTCCCCCCTTCCTAAAAGAAGTAAGGCAGTGGGGTTTGCCTAAAACAGGAGGCAGTGTCTACAGGTTGCAGACATCTGGTCTTCTCCCAGGGTTCACTTTGGTCCCAGTGGGAAAGCAGGTCAGAACCCCCCTGGGGACCAGTGAGGTAAGGTATGATCCTGGGCACCTGACTTTGAATGGGCAAGGGAAGGCTGCTTGAAACCACTCCCAAGAGACAAGAACAGGTTTGCCTAAAAGGCTTCTGAGTGTGTGTTTCCCCTGGTCTTTTGTTTCTTCCATGCCAGGAAAGTTGCTTGTTCTGGAATAGTTACTTGTTGTTTTTCTCTCCTTCCTTTTCTCTTTCTTGAAAGGCATAAAATCCCTTTTTGCCCTAATTATGGGGGCCAGTAGAGACATTTCCCAAAGGCCTGGCAGAGTGGGTGGGGGGTGGGGGAGGCCTTAGCTGCCTCCTCCTGGGCTCGGAGCCTTCTAGAGGTGATGTCACTCCTGGCTTCAGCTCTTCCAAGAGGGTGGAGCTGGTTTTCATCTCTACCTGTGGCTCATGGTGGGTTCCAATAAAACCTCATTAACCGAGGCTGGTGGGAGACGGATGAGAGAGGAGAGAGGCCTGGAAAGAATTAGAAAGAAGGGAAAAGCTTGAATTTTGTAGTGTTTTTTTTTTCTTTATAGAGGACTGTTTCCTATTGCCAAATTTTGGATCCTGAAATCCCTTGGGAATGAGGTATCCTTGGTATCCAGGTTTCCTTAGTGAGCTAAGAATTCACGTTGGCCTCAGAAGTATTCTTTCTTTGGGCAGGACTGTCTGCAGTGTATTTTCCTTCCTTTATTAACAGAAGGATACAAAGCATAATCTAATCCGGGGAGGCCAGGGTCCTCACTTGTCACCGTGTTACGTGAGGCATTTAATCTCCTGGGTTTTTGAGCTCCCAAGACTACTTTGCCTCCTGTGCTGGGTGCCCCCGGTTGGTACCCTTTGAATTCTGGCTTGTTCTTCCTCTTCCTCCATCTCTGATAGCAGCCCGAGGTGACAGTCATGGTCGTGTAAGTGCAGCCAGCAGCTTTTCTGTTCAGTTCTAACTTGCACTTTTCTCCAGCAGTGCTAAGACACTAATCAGAGTTGGGAGAACCATTTCTCAGACGATGCGTTTTCTGTGCTGAGAGTGTCGATGGTGAGCCACGTTCGTGATCCGTGACACGTGCACTTTGCACCTTCATGGGCCCAGCTGGGACCCCTGCAGTACCCCTGATGGTACCTAGAATCACAAAGGCTGTCAAGGGACGTGCTTAAGGCTCCCTCGGTGAACAGGTGTGGATGACCTCTGGCAGGAGGCCCCTAATGATCCCCATGTTGTGAGTTCCTCCACCTGGCTTGAGTTATAAGCGACTCGCTAGTCACAGAGGTAGCCTGGACCAGGTGAGGCTAACTCCTTGTAACTCATAATCGGAAGGGCCCTTGTTCTTAGCATGGGTCCTGTCTCTGTCTCTTCACCATGTTTTAATTGGATCGAAGGGCATTTTCTTAGTGCCGGTACTTCCAGGCAGGCCACGAACAGCTTTGGATTAAGTAGAGCCCCAGGACCGAGTCTCAACCCTGCCACTGATTCACCGTGTAATCTTGGGTGAGTCACTTCACTTCCAAGTCTTGGTGTCCTCTGAAAAGCGGACATCATACCTGTTCTCCCTGTCCTCTTTCTGTCATTTGCGTGTTCATTTCATAATGAGCACTTGAAAGTGTTTGGAAGTGAAAGTGCCAGAGGAGAAGGGAGCTGTGGATAGAATTACGGGACCCTTTGATTGAATGCCTGCTGTCAAGCCCTCACTGCTTCCCTTACATTCTTATTCCATTTTTACCCAAACCTTTATGAGATACATCATTGTCCTCGTTTTGTGGATGAGGCCTCTAGAAGTGAGCCCTTCCAAGGGGCCGGTGTGGAAGAAGCAGGATTTGTACAGATCTGGGGCCATATGTGTATGGCACGAATGAGTTGCTGGACTCTGACATCTCCCCAGTAAAGCCCAGTAGAGCAGGCTGCCTGACACTTGCGAGGCCCTATGGGTGATTGCTGTTCTGTCCCAGAGAACTGTGCGTGGACATGCTTTGGATGGAGGGCGCATTGGGCTGGGCAGAGCTGGCCTGAACAGTGCCTTTAGGTGAACCCTGAGCATTGGCAACATCCTGGGCTTGGGTTGGGTTCAGCCCACGGCTTAGGGACAGGCAAGAGTTGCTCCCAGAAGCCTCAGTCAGGAAACAGTGGGACCCGGGAGAGCAGGGTAGGACGTGCTCCCAGGTCTGATACCCATGAAGGGACCATACATCCTTGGCTTGGTGCAGAGTGGCCTGATGGGGTGACTGTCCCCGTGTTTGATGGTGACTGTGTGTTTGTCCCCAGGGCAGCAGCTGGTCTCCACGGACTTTCATCTTAGGCACTAGGGAAATGTTTTTGGAACTAGTAGACCCATTTTTAAGCTTGGGAGGCAGGCATCATGGTATCAGCCAGGTGACCAGACACCCAGGACTCCTGGCTCCTGGGTTGGGCTCCCCTGCTGGCCCCCTCCAGCTCCCGCTCTCGATGCAGGAACAGCCCTGTGAAGAAATGGTCATTCAGGGCTTTCTAGTCCTGGAACCTTGCTAGTTTTACAGAACAAACGATTTCCTGATTTCTTCCTTCTTTTCAACAACCAGTCTTGGAGTCGTGGGTTGAAAGCTACCCACTACCCCCATCCCCCACCCGGAGGGCCTGCCTGAGTGTGTCTAGAGAGAAGGAGTGGGATTAAGGGAGTCTGTGGAAAGAAGGCTTTTGGCGCCAGGTCCCTGTGCCCTGGAACAGACTCAGCACGGTGTCATTTCCCTCTCAGCTGTTCCAGCAGACATGGGGCTTTAGATGGGAGTGTGCCTTCTGGAACCTCCCTCTGAGCGGGCTGGGGAGTGCTGAGGGAGGGCAGGCGGTATCCCTCAACACAAGGAGGCCCATTTGAGGCCACAAAGGTAAGACCGTGTGCCCCACAGTCACCTCAGCAACTGTGACTTCAAGACACAGGCAGCATCCTACACAGCCTTTGGGACGACGAGTTCTGTCTGCGTGATGGCACTGCTTTGTCCTGGCCTCACGAAGCTTACGCCGGGTTCTAGAAGTTCTCCGGTATTTCTGGGCCTGAGACAGGGGCATCTGGTCAGCTCAGTGCTCTGGGGCCCAGAGGAGTGAGCAGGTGATGGGGGTTGGCCTGAGGAAAGGTGGGCTAAGCTTCCTCTGGAAAGTGTCCTGCCTCCTGTCCTGCTGTGCAGGTCTGGGGAGCCAGGGTGTCTGGAGGGGCGCAGGCTCAGGGAGGCAGGCTTATGGGGGAGGGGAGTGCGGTGGGCAGCCTTGGGGCTTGGGACCACTGGCCAGGAGAGGGTAAGCTGGTGGCTGGACCTGCTCCCCGACGCATTCGTCTGCCCACAGGTATTTCCTTGACTCGTGAAGTTGGAAGCTTCCCAATGCACCCCCTTCTGGTCTCTTTGGGGGTCTCTCTCCTCCTGGCCTCTGTTTATGGCTCTAAGGGCTGCTTGGTCCTATGCGGAGGCTGCTTCTCCTCTGGCCTTCAGTGCTGGGAAAACTCCTGTGATTCCCCCCACCAGAGGCTGCGTGCGTGCGTGCATGTGTGCGTGTACACACGGGGGTAGGGTAGTGGACACGCAGCATGGGTTGAAGCCAAACCTAAGCTTTGCCTGGGCCATCCTGACTCTGTTTCCCCAATGGGCCTTTGTACTGGGTAGGCCGCAGTCTGTTTCGGGGGGACCCTGGGTCCCACCTGTCTACAGCTTCCTCTCCAGAAGATAGAAAGTGGTCTTCCTCTCTCTCCCCTTTTCTGGTGGGCTTTTCCCTCTTCAGCTACAACTCTTGACGCTCCTCTGTTACTGGCGTTAGAAGTCTTTGGAAGTTCTTCCTAGAGAAAAGTGCAGCCAGGACACGTGTCCTTCCTAGTCCTGGTTTAGCCTCTGACTGGCCCACGCAGGTCTGTCTCTGTGCCTCAGTTCTCCCATCTGCTCAAGGGGTTTCCTTCCCTGTCTTTAGCTCTGATGGTCCTGTGGTTGCAGAGAGACCTTGCCTGGGGATGGTGAAGGTGGCTGTGGGGAAGGGGAGTGCAGTGGGCAGCCTTGGGGCTTGGTGGGGAACATGGCAGGGGTTTAAGGTCCTCTGCTGTTACTCTTCTGGGGCCTTGAAGGGACACTCACTGCCTGAGAGGTCCTCTGTGGAGGGCCGGGCAGGCTGCTTGGAGGAGGTGGACTTAGAGCTCAGAGTGGGAACCAGAGGTGGACAGGGGACCCTGGGCAAGGTCAGACTTGGTGATGTTCTGTGCACACACCCAGGCATCCTGGCCCCGTGCCCCAGGTCCGTTCATCGGCAAGAACGGAAGCCCCGTCGGGCAGGTTGGGGCAGTGGGGCAGGTGGGTGTGTTTATCGCTCCACTTGTCAGCTGAGTCATGGTGCCAGGCCCACAGATCCTCCCCTGACACTCACCCACCCAGTCTTGACCATGAGCCCACGATGTGCCAGGCATGGGATGGGGAACAGCCCAGTATGGCTGACTAAGGCTCTGCTTGCCTGGCTTCCAACCCTGACCCTCCTCTTTGCTGCGGAGTGACTTTGTGCAAGGGACTGTCTTGGCCTCAGTGAGCCCATCTGTGAAATGGAAGGAGGGGGCAAAGAAGCCGGTGATCATCACGCATTGGGGTCTTCATGATGTCCTGCTGGGTCACGGGACTGGGGGCGGGGCCTACCTCTGTTCCCGCTGCCTCCATCCCTGAGGGTCCTGAGCCCTTCCTGGCTTGACCAGATCTAAAGCCCAGAGCCTGGGCACCTGCCGTGTACACGGCCCCATGGAGGTGGGGAGTGGTCTACACCTGATCGGGGGGCCCACGCAAGAGAGGGTGGCCATGACTGGGACCAGACAGGAGGCTTGATCTGTGCAGACGGGCCAGAGGGGCCGTGACCGTAAAGGTCCTTCACTGGGACAGGGTTCCTCCCAGAATCCCTCAGCTGTACCTAGTCAGGAGCTCAGACCGCAGCTCTCAGGTGATTTTCTGGCCATGGGAAGTAAGAGCGGAGGTGGTGCCCTGCTGAGGGCAGTGGGGGTGGCCGAGGCTACCAGTACTGCTCTGGGACCATTCACGGGCACCATGATCTCCAGCGGTGTTAAGAGTCCTGTCCCATCACAACCACATTGAATTTGTCTTTCCCACTTAGGGCTACCCAGCACTTTCTGTGGCCAAACCCGCCCTCCTTGGTGGCCCTCTGGCCCTGGGTGGGTGCAAGGTGTGGAGGTAAAGCGGGGCCTTCTGCAGGCCAAGGTGTGCTCATCTGCTCCAGACCCAGCAAGTAATGACGGTGGGCAGCCCTGGGGGACTCGAGGACTGCTGTTTCCGTGCCCCTTGCCCCACAGTGGCCGCTGATGTTCGGGGCCTCGCCAGCCTGCTTGGGGCCTGGACTGTGTTGGCAGCACCGGCTCTTCTCTCCGTGGCTTGTCAGCGTCCCTGCTGCCCAGGGGACTGTCCCGGGCCTTGGAGTCCCATCTCTGGCGAGTGTCCCCGACGGATGTGTGATCAGGTTTGGGCTCGCAGGGCCCCGGGCTGCGGGTGTTTTGGGAGGCCTCTGAGACTGGCAGAGGCTGACGTCACTCCACCTTCTCCCAGAGAGAACCGCAGGGGTGCGGCCCTGCTGTCTGTGGGGACCGCACCTCCTCCTGGGTGCCTTGTGGGGACCATCAGGGCAGTGAGACCTCCAGGCTGGCCAGGGCCTACGGGCTATGGGCTGGGCTAGGAGAATGGGCCATCTATGCAAGGGGAGGACCTCAGACTCTGCCCCTGCCTCCTCTCCCCACCCCCCGCAGGCATCTGGGGGTAGGGGTGGGGGATGTCTGGGGGAGGAGCGTAGTTGCTGTGTTTTCCTGGGGTCATCCTGGATGTTGTAAGGTCCTGGGAAGGCCCTGAGGTCTGGGTCCTCATCCTGGGAATTGTGTGAGGAGCAGAAAACCTGTGACTTTCACACCCACCCCCCGCTGAACAGGGCCATCCTTCGACCTAGGGGCTGGGCGTCCAAGGGGCATCCTGGTCCACCTTTCCCCCAGTATGACAGCAGCAGCCTGAGTCTGATTGTTTGGGTCTGTCTACCTTTGGGGTGGGTTCTGGGGTCCTGACGCTCTGAAGGCTGGGCAGGCCAGGTGGGGTCTAGAGCTGGTGGGCTAATGGGCATAGGTGAGCATCCCTGGGGACTGGACCAGGGAGAGGCGACCTATGGAGGCTGGGACGAGCACTGGACATGGAGTTACCAGGCTCCGTCATTACCAGGCTCCCTGGGTACCTCCGGCCTGTTTCTTCACCTGCCCCTAAGCCTCAGTTTCCACTTCTATAAATTAGGGGTTTTCATCTGCCTCAGAGGGCTTGGGAAAAGGTCCCAGGAAGTAATATATGTGGCATGAGTGAGAGCCCCTTCCTTGCCTGGGCTCAGTCTAGCAAGTCGAGGGGAGTTTGGGGGCTGACTCTGTGGGGGGGGGGTGCCCTGAGGAGACCCCCTGCTGGCTGTCTGACCTGTCGGGGCGTGTCATCCCTTCATGTCAATGGCTGGCTGGTTTTACTCCTGGGTGCTGAAAACAGGGCTTTTGCCCCTTCTTGGAAATTGGAACCTTCCCTGGCAGGCCAGACTCTGCTCACCTGTGCCCGAGTCTCTGCCAGGGGCAGGCCACTGACCCCAAGGAGGTGTGGGCTGGGCCGGTGGGTGGTGCGAGGAGGCCAGACACCAGGGCACCTGGGTAGGGGTGCAGGCCAGCTGAGCAGGGACCCCCAGACGGGGGGCGGGGGACAGTGGCTTGTCCCTAGATCTGCAGACTTAAGGTCTCCCAGGAGAGGGAGCTGGGCTAGGCTGGGCCGCAGGATTTGGGGGGAAGAGGGCCCCACTCCTACAGTCCTTCCTTCTGCACTTTCCCCTTTGCCACCTCCCATGGAAATGATGGCTCCTTCTTCCTGAGAGCAGGGGAGCCACGTGGTCCTCACTGAAGGGTGGCTCACAGCATGCCTGCCGGCCTGCCTGCCCACAAACCCTCCCCCTGGCCCTTCACTGGCTGTGTGCCCTGGGACTAACGACTTATCCCCTTTGTTTCCTTTTCTTTATCTGGAGGATGACTATGGTACTAGAATCTAAGGTTATTATGAAGATTAATTATTTCAGCTAAAGTGCTTAGATAAGTGCCAGGCACAGGGGACACAATAAATATTAGCTGTTATAACTGTTTTTCCCCTAAGGCCTAATTCAGGTATTTCTGTTTGTCGAGTAACCCCCAGCCCAGGTTAAAGCCCAAGATTCTTACTGCCACCCTGACTGTCCTTGAGCCCTGGGGATGGTGTTAGGGCTACATCCCCTCCTGGGCACCTCCTGGGTGCCTCCCAGGTGCCTCTGAGCTCCTAAGACTGGGGCTGCATCCAGTCTCCCTTCAGCTGCCTTAGGACCTACTGGGCGCGGGTGCAGCTAGTGCCTAGGAGCTCAGGGCTGGGCGTTTGAGGCTCGATGGGCCTTCCAGCCATCAAGAAGCCCCTGGAGGATGGTATGCTGATGGTCAAGGGACCCAGGCTACTCTGCTTCTGTGGAGGTCGGGAGCCCACCAGTCACCTGGGGAGCAAGTTCAACCCATTCAGACCTGGTCTTCATGGAAGATTCTGCCGCATCTTGTTTATGCCCCAAACCCCCAGTTCCACTCTGCTGTGGTACCCCTATGGGACTCCTTCAAGGACGCTCTGCCCTACCTGTGTCTTTGTCTGGACTCCTAGCAGCCTCAGTGCCTAATCAGTCTGAATTGTACTTTATTCCAGAGGCAGGTTCCCAGGCTAGCCCATTCTTCTGCTTGTGGGAGGAGAAGCCATGTCTGTAGCTCAAAGTGGGAACAAAGAGAATTTAGTCTTTCTTAGGTGTGGGGTTGGCTGGCAACCATATTCTGACACAGGTTAAAAAATTTGTTCTTGGCATCTCCCAGCCTCTCTTTTGTAACCTTTCCCATCCTCCATAGCTCCTACCCACCCACAGTGCCTCACTTCCAGAATGAGCACATCCCCCTTATAGAGCTGCTTTATACTCTAGTGTGAATGACTAGCACTGGATAGCCTTCCCAGAGGCATTTTAATGGGGATACTCTGCAACAGCAAGGACACCAATGGGGTAAATGGGTGAAGAAGAGCTCCCTTTCCCTGCATACACAGCTGGAGCCCTGACTGGTTGCAGGTGTGTCCAAAGCTACAAGTTTCTGCCTCTGTGAAACTTGAGGATACTTTATTTAGAGCAGTGGGGCAGGGTGGGGGAGTTGTCTCTAGAGGCCGGTGAGCCAGAGGTGTCAGGCCCCTAAGCCTGGTGGAATCTGGGGGTTAATCAGCTAGAGAGGAGTGCAAGGGGCCCCCGTGAGGGCTGGTGGGGAACCCTACACCGAGCTTCTGGTTTTAGCTGTCTTGTTTGGATAGCCAGGGTTGGGGAGGGACAAGGCTCTGGAGGCCTTAGCTGCTCTCTCTGTCCTCATGGGTTGCCAGTTGCCAGAGTCCCCTTGATTTGGGACATCTCCAGCATCCTGCCTGGTCCATAACCCTCCTCAGGAAGCTGAGAGCAATGACCCTGAGTCCCTGTGATCAAGCGCCCTTATCCCCACTAGCCACGTGGGTCCTCTGCCCACTAAGCACCGTGTTTGTGGTACACCCCTCAGGTGGGCAGTCTGCTGCGGCTGCTGCACCTGCCGGCCCCTTGAGGGCGGGTCTCAACCTCCCAGCCGTAGGCTGGGAACTAGGAGCCCCCTTGCCGTCACTCGTTGGACAGATGGGGAACTGGAAACTGTGTGTTTTCCAAGGTCATCCAGTAAGTTGGGAACAGAGCCCAGGCTATAACCAGGTTTTCCTGGTGTCGGGTTTGGTCACTTTCCCCTGGCTGTCCCTTGTCTGGCTCCCAGGGCAGCCCTGGCCACAAAGGCTGGCAGGGCCAGGCTGGGCAGCCTTGCTCAATGCCCAGCCTGGGGCGCTCGCGGGCGGGGTTGGGGGGGGGGCGGGAAGCTGAGGAACTGGTCTTCCAGCTCCGTGGCCCCACACCCAGCCCTCAGCTGGGCCTGTTCTGAGACGAGTCCCAGCACGTGGGCTGTGAGGCGGGCTCCAGCTCTGGGGAGGGGTGGGTCTGGGGGGTGCTGGTGGCAGCTCTCACCTGGCTTGGGCATCAGGCCTGGGGCTGGCTGCCAGGATCCTCCCTCCCTCAATGCAGCCTTGTTTTCTCTGGGTACTTGACATAGGCAGAATGCGCCAGGGCAAAGGGCTCTGCGACCTTGACCTCAGGTTTCCATCTGGAAAGCCCAACATTAGTGTTGTGGGAAATGCTACCACAGGGCTGGCCAGGGAGGAGGGGGCTGTTTCCGAGGCCGGTATGGAGATCCCCTGCCCTGGAACCCCCCACGTGGTAAGGCCTGTGTCTGAGTGGCAGGCTGGGGACAGGTCAGGTGGGTTGTGTGTGTGAGTGGGGGGAAGGGTACACGCGTGGGAGGTCCCCTGAAAGGCGCTCCTGGTAGAAGTGCCGATGGGGGTTGGGGCCTGGGTGCCCTCATGGCTGCTCAGGCTGAGGGCAGAGTAAGTCTCCTGTCACCCAGCTGCTGCTGCTGCCTGGGCCCCTGCCGCCCTAGGCCAAGCCCGTCATGCCCTCTGCAAGTCCCGGCTTGACCTGATTCTGGTAGAGAGACACTGAGCTGATAAATCACCATGCCTGTCAGGCCGGAAATGCTGGGTGGCTCGGAGGCTCTGGTGGGGCCCCCACCTCCTGGGAGTGTCTTCAGTGGGGGCAGGTTTCAGGGTCTTGAGGCCAAAGCTGGGAGACTGGTGCCTCTCAGTGTCCTAAGCACATCTCCCCGGCAGCTCCCAAGGTAGGAAAGAAGCCTCTGGAGAGAGAGTGATTTCTGTGCCACCACTGGGATAGCCTGGGGCAGGAGGGAGCCTGGTGTCTTCCCTGGGCCCTGGCCTGTTGTCCTGCCCCTCCTACAAACCCTGGTGTGGCAATCTGGGGCCACCGTGTCACCCGCTGACAAGGAGCTGGGGCTGCTGCTCCCATGCCCGCCTAGCCTGTCAGAGCACTAAGGGAGCTTGGGGGACTCCAGCCTGGCCCCTTCTGTTGTCTGGAGAGAGGCAGAAAGCTGCCCAGGTCACCCAGCAGGGGAGCAGTAGGGCTAGATGCGCCCTGGGGCAGCCACCCTGGTCAGGCTCCCCACTCCCCACAACCCTGGCTCTGGTGATTTCCCTGAGACCCCGGATCCAAGGTGCTTTGGGTTTGACCTGCCTGGCCCTTTGGGTCCGTGCTCAGGCCATGTTGCCCAGGTGCTAAAGGAGCGGGTACAGATAGTGTTCCGGACGAGGAAAGTAGGGCCCCAGGGTGTTGGGTGAGCCATAGGAGTGGAGCTGCGTGTCCCACAACATTCTCTTCCCTCCCCCCACTCCCCATCTCTCACCCCATCCCCCCCCCACCCCAGGAAAGCAGGTGCCCCTGAAAGACTGCAGGGGGGCTCAGCGGCCCCTGCTCCCCGCCCCGAGAGACCCCGCTCCTCCTGCCAGGTCAGTGCCTGAGGCCTGAGATCCCACGGAGGGCCGGCAGCCCCAGGGCCCAGCCAGAGGGCCCATGCCTCCGAAGTTCAGGGTTTCCTCAGCTCCACGGTGAGGCTTTTTCACAGACCAGGCAGGCACTGCGGTGCACTGTTTGTAGAGAGTGGCTGCATCAGAAATACAGAGAATGTTCCAGAGTCATCTTGGATCCCTTTGCCGCTAGGGCTTGTTTATGGGGCCCTGTTGCTGTTTGGGACCTCCTTCTTGAACATGACCAGAGCGAGGGTCTTGGGACCTTCTGGGGGTTTGCCTTCCCCGGCGCCCGGGCCCTGGGCAACTCCAGGCTAGAAGTTTTCCTGTTCAGATTAGTGTTCTCCAAGAATAGGCTGCATCCCTACTGAGTGGGGCCTTTGTTCGCTATCAGAGTCCTGGGCCTTTGCCCTAGACCCACTGAGTCAGCTTCAGGGATAGTGCTTAGAGGACTTCATCTGGTGATTCTCAGGATCCTGAGAAAGAGAGCCCCGGGCCTGGCCAAAGGCGATGGTTTGGATGTCCCTTTGGGTCAGTTTGGCATCTTGATGCATAGGTGGGGGTTGAAGGCTGGGGTTCTTTAGCTCTGAGATCTCAGGACCCAAGAGTTAGGAACTGTAGGGGTGTGTGGGGGGGTGTGGGGGAAGTCTTAGTTCCATAGATCTGTCCAAGAAACTGAGGGAGTAACAATTCCTAAAGAAAATACGAATCTCTTAATCCTCCCAAGAGTGTCTGCTGCCCCGTGGGATCTCAGTGGGTGAGAAGAGTGGGTGTTTGTCCTGGCAGGTCTGTGGGGCCCGTGTTGCGTTTGGCCCCACTGCTGGGCTCCTGAAGCAAGTTGGGGGCCCCTCCAGTCAATAGCCCCAGAGCCAGCACCAAGGCTGGCTACCTAGGAAACGCTGCTGCCAGCCCCTTTAGCTCTGAAGGAGACCAGGAGGGCTGTGGACTCGGTGATTTGGTCCTACTACAGCAGCCCGGGCTTCATCGTCCCACTGGGACAAATAACGGTTAACGGATACCTGAGCCTCCTTCCCTGCGGCCCTGTATGCCTGCCACACTCCTGAGGTTCCCGTGTCGCCGAGCTTAGTGACTTGGGGCTGAGTGTTGTCTCCAGGTCTGCCTGGGGGGTTTCCAGGCCCAGCTTCAGTGTCCCCTGGAGGGTCACCCTCTGTGCCCCAGCCACCTGTTTGGAAGCCCGAAGTGGGGCTCCTGGCTGTGTGCCTTGGGAGCTTGCCAGGACCAGACCATGTCTTTTCTCTCCAAAGCCCCTGGATGGTGATCCCCTGAGTGTTGGTGTCACGGGCCCTGTTTAATATCCGTCTGTGACTTCCTTACACGATACTGTACTTTTAGCCACGTGTTGGCTGAAAAGCAATCCAGTGATGCTTTCTAAAGGCTTCGTGCTTTCTCCATCACTAAGTCAGGCAGCCGGTCATACATGGTTAGTGACTCAGGGTCACTACCTGTAGTTTGGAAACCACAAGTCTTTGGACCTGTTGGCTGCAGCTGACGGGGCGGCAGGAGTCCGGGGAGCAGGGGGACAGGCAGCCTCTTCCGTGAGTCTGGACTTGGAAGCTCTGGGGTCCGCCATCCTCCCTCGAACCTCTCTGAGATGCCCACTTGCTGTCTTGACTTGTGAGCTACCATGAAGCTCTTGGCCCCAAGATGTCTTGGGGGGCTGCTGCCCCACGGCCGCACTCCTGTCGGCCAGCCAGGATGGAGGTTGCCCAGGAGGGTGGCGCTGTCTCTGGCCAGTGCTGGGTGAGAGCTGGCTGGGCTTGGCTTGAGGCTCTGCCTTCTTGAGGCTCTTCTGCCGGCCTCCGCCCACAGACTCCCGATCTGTTCTCGGGAATGGCAGGCAGGAGCCCGAGGCAGACTCCCAGCCCTTGGCAGCTGTGATGCGTGGGCTGGCACCTTGGTCCCCTCGGCTGCTGGGGTAGGGGTCAGGCATTCTTACTCTGTGACACTCTCATCCTGTAGCTCCGGAGCGGGGGCGGCTGTGTTGACGGGATTGACATCTTCATGTATGTGTTGCAGAAGTGTAGATGGGCACCTTAAGCCGGATGGGCCTGCCAGGGGGTCTTTTGGGGGCTGGGGGGCGGGGGGGGGGGGGAGAGAGCCGGGTAGGTGAGGGGAGCATGTGCAGCCACAGCCCATGGCCTTGGGCAAGTCTCTACCCTTGTCTGTTTCGGTTCCTTATCTGTGCAAGATGCTAATCTCAGGCCCGCCTGCCTCAAATAGAAGGGTAAAGGTGGAAAGGGATAGAAAGTGTTTCCAGCGTGCGAGAATGCCTCAGTTTCTCATACCATCTCTTTTCTGCTCTGCTGGAGCCCTGACCCCGGGTCGCCTCTCTCAGTCCTTCCACGCAGCTCGGGTGTGGCCAGCAGCTCTGAGATGGAGGTGGGCTAAGTTCCTTTCCTGCTCCCTGTCTCCCAGCCTCCATGTGTCTGCCCCATGACCTGTGCCCTCCACTGGAGCCAAACCTGCCTTTGGCCTCTTGGGCCGGTGGGCTTAAAGGTCTGGAGCAGATTGGCCCTTCCTCTGGGCAAACTGAATGTGCAGATGTTTAGATCTTCCTACAAGGATTTTGGTGTGTTAGAGGAAAAGCTGTGCTTCCTAGGATTCTGCAGAGGTTAAAGATCCCCATTCAAGGTGTGAGGTGGCCTGCCTTTACCTTCCCAGGCTACTTGAGGTGAGTTCCAAGCTGGGCCACTCGCCTGTCCTCCAGCAGCCCTGACCTGTGGCCACACGGTGGTCTCTGAGGGGCCCTAGGCAGAGACAAGGTTGCGGAGAGCCCCACAGGAGACCTTGGGGGCAGCTGGCCACAGACTCTTAGCACAGCTGCCTAAGTGAAACTGGAAGTCTCACCCCAAAATGCCAGTCATCTGGCACCGAGTGATCCAAGTTCAAACTCAGCAGTTTCTGCTCATTTCCTCCCCAGGGAGTGGAGGCCCTCACTAAGGTTCACACCAGAGGAGATCAGGAGGTCACAGCAGCCCTTCCCGGGCTGGAGACCAGGCCCTGTGAGGGGAGGGGCTGCCCCGAGGTCAGGGAGCTGCTTTCAGCAGAGAAAGCGTTTGCTTAAGAGCTTGTTGTGTAAACAAGATCGCACAGGGATGAGCTGAGCAGAGCTGAGCGAACAAATTGTTTTTAGGGACTGGGCAGATTCGCAGTCTTATCTGGTGGTGAAAGAGGCCCTGTGCTTGGGAAACGGGCTAACCTGTTGGGGCTTCTCTGGGTAGGTGAGAGGTTGGGCCTCCTCAGCATCTGCCTGGCCTCACCTGGGCCCGAGACTCCGGCTTCTGCTAGAAGATTTGGCCCTGGTTTTGCTGCCCTGTGGGTGGCAGTCTGCTGTGGGCCAGGGGTGGGGGCATGTTGGGGTGGGGGCACCTGCTCCGTGCCTGCCTGGCGAGCAGTATTCTTTGCTCCCTTCGGGTGCAGCTACAGGCCTGGCCGAGGTGAGCTCCGTGGAGACAGGCCAGGTATTGCAGGCACCACCTGGGGACAGCCTAGGCAGGAAGTGGCCTGAGGGGTGGGTAGAGGACAGGGACTAAGCCGGTTGATGTAGATGGGCCATGAGTGCCCAGACGGGCTCTTCTTGGGCCAGAACCTTTTTCGGGGGGGGGGGGGTTGAGAAGAGAGGTAGAATTTGGGTTTTGTACTTTCAGAGGAAGCTCAGTGATATTTCTAGCCTGGTGGTTTCTACACGTGTCTGAAGTGTCCCTCTGACCCGAGGGTCTGATGGGGAGCCTCCACCTGGCCCAGCTGTGCCCCAGCAGCCTCAGCGAGGCCAAAGGTCTTGTCTGTCTCTTCCTTGCTCTGCTCCACTCAAGAGTGAAACCCCATGGCCTGTGGCGGGGACCCAGGGAGGCCTCTGGGGCTGAGGAGGCCTCGTTTCCTGGAGCCCAGCCTTGGGTCTCCTGTGACCTGGCTCCGTCCTGCCTCTCTTCTGACACCCCACCACCTCCATCCCAGCTCTCCCCCAGAAGGCACCATGCTGAGCAGCTCTCACTCCCCGAGTTAGAGCAGTGGCTGCTGTCGGTGCATAACCTCAGTGAGTTTTTGTAGCAGTCCTGGAATGTAGATATTACTACTGTCCCCATTTTGCAGATGGAGAAACTGAGGCCCTAAGAGGTTTAGTGATGTCCCCAGGGCCACTCATCTAGTAAGTGGCTAAGGTCAGGGAGTATCCTACCCCATGTGCTCTGAACTGTACTGCTCTGCCTCTTTATTCATGTTTTGGTGGCCCCTGACATCGGGGCCCTCTAGAGATGGAGGTGTCATGAACTCCTCTGGGTCCAAGGCTTGTTGCTGAACAGGACACTCATAGCTATCCTTCCTGCCACCTGGCCGTTGGGTCTCCCCTTCTCTGACGGACGTTCTGGAACTAGCGTTGGGGAGCCCTCCACACCCCCACATCGCCAGGCTCCAGGCTTCTCTGCAGCCTGCTGGGCTGTCTGTGGTGTGTCTTGCCTCCTCCTGGCCTGCTCACTAGTCCTGCAGCGGCAGCCCCTGCCTCGGGAGTCACCCTCTGGCCCCCACAGCCGCTTGGAGCTGCACTGGGCAGGCAGTGTCCTGGGACTGCTGTTTGCACACACAGTCCCTACCAGGCCCATAGCCCATGTGTTGGTGCCTCCTGAGAGCCGGGCCTCTTCTAGATCAGTCTCCTCTGTCCCTAGCCTAATGGGCATCCTGTCTTTGCTTCCCCAAGGGGGCCTAGGCCCAGTCCTTCCCGTTGGTGAGAAAACAGGCCAGGTGTGGGAGGTAGCACGGCCGGCCTGGGGCTGTCCTGTGTGGGTATGTCCCATGCCCATCCCTGATCTTGGCCCCTGTGAGACCCTTGATGTCCATACCCTGGTGTCCAGCATGCCTCTCTGGAGTCAGGTTACTGGGGGATTGTTCCTGGGGCTCTAGAAAACCCCAGTGTTGGACCCTGAAGCTCCCTGGCCAATGGCCCCGTGTTTAGTGTAGGCTGAGCTGATGGGCTCCATTGGGGCCACAGTCTCTCTTCCCAGTAATGACATCTTCTGTGGCTCTTCTAAGAGGTCCAGGGCCCCCTTACCAGGCTGAGTTTCTTGGGGCAAGGGCCCTGCCCTCTCTGGCATGTTTTTGTACCCCCAGCACCTGGTGCAGGGCTGGGTCATCATAGCATTCGGGGGTGTGTGGGGGACCAGAGGGCTGCCCTGAGCTGAGGGTCCTGGTGCCACACACAAAGGCTTCTTTCCTGTGCTGTGTGTGCGTGTGTGTGTGTGTGTGTGTGTGTGGTGCGGGAGTTCAGCTGTCTAGGACAGGGACTCCAGAGTAGCAGGGCCTTGGCCAAGCTTCCACTCATACCCTTTTGTATCCTTTTCCAGCAAACTGTGGCCATAAACGTGCCCCCTGAAGATCAGGACGGCTCTGGGGATGACTCTGACAACTTCTCTGGCTCTGGTGCAGGTGAGCTGACACGAGCGACCCCCAAGGTGGCCATCAGGCAGCAGGGTCTGGGGGGTGATGTTAGGGAAGAGAATGAGGTCCACGCTGCAAGGAGAAGGCATGTGTGGGTTGGCAGGGAGTGAGTATTGGGGTTCTAGAAGGCCCTGGGGGCTGTCCGCTGCAGACAGACTTGGGCTCATAGTGTCCTAACTCTCTGGGCAACCTTTGGAAAGGGGGACTTCTCCATGCCTCTCTTTCTTCATCTGTAAAATGGGAATATATTTTGACTTCATAAGATTATTGGGGGCTGTAAGATAACACAGAGCCTGGTGGGGTGTAGATCCTCCATAAATGTTCCCTTATCTTCTCCTATTTCCCCTTTCCCTGGGGGGGTGAAGTCCTTGAGTGGCAGGTGACCAGGGAGGCCTCCCAGAAGAGGTGCTCTTGAGCAGGATTTTGGAAGAGGGTTGAGGCCATCTGTGGGGAAAGTGGCCGAAGTAGGTGCCTGAGAGCTGGAAGTAGGACACAGGCCTCTGTTCTTGGTGGGGGTGTGTTAGGCCTTTTTGGGGAGAAGGAGGTGAACAGGAAGGGGGCCAGGGAGGTGTGTGTGCGGGGGACAAGGCAGTCAAGCTCCCGAGAATGCCCGCATCCAGGTAGCAGGCTTCCACAGCTTCGGGAAAGCTTCCTTCCCAGATGGCCTGGTGTGTCGTGGCTTGAGACACCACGCTGTTCCCAGGCACGTGTAGCAGAAAAGGGCAGCTTTCCTCTTCCATTTTCCAAAGCAGAGTTTCTCCCCTGGGGAAACCGCTTCTCACGGAGGGGTTTGCTCTGCCGGCCGGGGAGTCTTTGGGCGGGCCTTGCTCCCTGCAGGAGCTTGGCCGGTCTGGATGTCCTGGGCCTTGCCTGCTCCAACAAGCTGCTTCTGGGCTTCCAGGTGCTCTGCCAGATATCACCTTGTCGCAGCAGAGCCCATCCACGTGGAAGGACGTGGTGTTCCTGACATCTGTGCCCACGGCTCCAGAGCCCACTGGCGCAGATAACCCCACCGTCTCCACCTCCGTCCTGCCCACGGGAGAGGTACCCGAGGAGAGGGAGGCCGTGCTCCTGGCCAAGGTGGAGCCTGGCTTCACCGACCAGGAGAAGGAGACCACCCACCCACCTGGTGAGACCACGCCACACCCGACCACTCACCGGGCCTCGACAGTGAGAGCCACCACGGCCCCGGGGCCTGCCACCTCCCATCCCCACAGGGACATGCAGCCTGAGCACCATGAGCCCTCGGCGGGACCCAGGCAGCTCGACCCTCACACTCACCATGTGGAGGACAGAGGTCCTTCTGCCACCGAGAGGACCGCGGAGGATGGAGTGTCCACTCAGCTCCCAGTAGGCGAGGGCTCTGGGGAGCAGGTGAGTGCCCCCCGCTGTAGTCATCTGTGTTTCCACAGTGCATGGTGCCGACGGACTCTGGCTCAGTCATCAGGCACCCCCAGCACCCTGTGTCCTGTAAGCATGTCCCATCCCCCGCCATGAACAGAGGGTCACAAGGTCCTACCTTCCCCCTGCCTCCAGGGCCAGGCCCAGGGCAGGACAGACTAAATAGGAGACCAGAGCAAAGGAGTCCTTCAAGATTGCTTGTGAGAAGTCTTCCCAAACTTAAGCAAGAGAGTATAAAAATTCTACTCGATCTGACTTTCTGTCTCGCAGTCATGGTAACTTTACACTTTACATTAAAATGACAGTATTTCTTTTCTTTTAAAAGATTTTTATTTGTTTATGAGAGAGAGAGGGACAGAGAGAGAAGGTATGCACGTGCATGCACACACAAGTGAGGGGCAGGGGCAGAGAGAGGGAGAAGCAGACTCGGTGCTGGGCAGAAAGCCTGATGCGGGGCTCCATCCAAGGACCCCGAGATTGTGACCTGAGCCAAAGGCGAACACTTAACTGACTGAACCACCCAGGTGTCACCCTGTCTATTTTCATATAAATACATGTGCCTTGTCTCACTTGCTGTGATGTCTCTGCCACAGTCCAGGGGTCTGGTGTGATAGGATCAGAGGCTTTGGGGGTCCAGGAGGTCTGGGTTGGGTGCATCTGAGCTGGTGGCAGTGGTGACCAGGGAGGCCTGAGCTGCTTCTGGGTTGGGAAAGAAAACTGGATGCTGCTGCCAGAGGTGGCCCACCCCAGCCTGAGGTTGTCCCTGCCTCCCGTAGGACTTCACCTTTGACCTGTCTGGGGAGAATGTGGCCGGGACAGCGGTGGAGCCCAATGAGCGGAATCAACCCCCAGTGGACCGTGAGGCCTCACAGGGCCTCCTGGACAGGAAGGAAGTGCTGGGAGGTGAGTTTCTCTCAGGTCGGGGGTGGGCTGTATTTGTCCCTGGAGCGGGGCTGACCAAGGCTGCCTTGGGGGCCCCTCCTGGTGTGGGGGTACTGCTACTTAGCCCATGCTGAGCCGGCCTCCCTGCCCTCATAGGGGTCATCGCTGGAGGCCTCGTGGGGCTCATCTTGGCCGTGTGCCTGGTGGGTTTCATGCTCTACCGGATGAAGAAGAAGGACGAGGGCAGCTACTCCTTGGAGGAGCCCAAACAAGCCAATGGCGGAGCCTACCAGAAGCCCAGCAAGCAGGAGGAGTTCTATGCCTGACGGGGACCGTGCCCCTCCTCCCCCTACCACTCGCTAGGCCCCCACTTGCCTCTTCCATGAAGAACTGCAGGCCCTGCCACCACGCCCCCCTCCCAGAGCCCTGCCCGCGGACTCCGGGGGCACACTGGGGGCTCTCGACTCTGCTTCTCTGACTTCTGCCTGGAGACTTGGGCGCTGGGGCTTTCTCGCACGTGACCTTTCCACCACAGCCAGCACCTGGCATCACCTCCTCCTGACTCAGTTTCTCCAACCTGGAGCAGCCCCTCCCCAGGCCCAACTCTGGAGGGAAAGGGGACCCTGCCGCTTTGGTCCTGGATGGGTCTGCTGGCCAGCGGCGGGTACATCTGTAGCACTTGCTGGCGGAGACCGCTGATCTGGGGGCATTTCCTCCCCCGAGGGGCGAGGGGTGGGGAGAGGAGTTCGGAGCTCCAGCAGATTCCCATTGTTTTATGGGGGGGGGGTCTCCTTTAGATACAACTTGTTTTTGCACATGTTTCCTCTAGTTTCTCTGTTCATAGCCCAGTAGACTTTGTTACTCCTGAGGTAAGTTAAGTAAGTTCATTCGGTTACCTGCGTCTTGCTTCCCCTCATCTATGGCAAGGAGACAGCATCAGGGTTCAGGCTTTTCTGTTTTGTTTGTCGTTTTTTTTTTTTTTAAACTAGGAGAACCAAATCGGGAAAACAACATAATAGGCCTAGTTTGAGGGTTATCTCTGAGTTGTCACTCATGTGTGCAACAGGGTATGGAATGTCTGCCGGGTGGCCCTTGGGCTGGGCTGGCTGATCCCAGCGGCCCATGGGCAGTCGCCGCTGGAGCAGCCGTGCCCGAGGCCGTGGGGCCGCCACCGTGGCCAGGCTGCTGTGAAGCAGAGGAGCCAGGGGAGAATGGAATCCTGGCAGCTCTGGCTGGGGACCGAGGAGAGAGGACTGTGGGCCGGGAGACGGGGCAGTGGGCCCAGAGAGTCTCCCGCAGACTGAGCCCTGCCTTGGGTGCCCCAGAAAATGTCTCTGGGGGACATCTGCTTCTAGAAGGTGATGTGAGGGGCCTGGGCACACCTGGCACAGAGCTGTTCCACGCAGGACCAGGTTCCCCTTCAATGTGCTTCTGTGGCCCTGCCCTGGGCTGGAATCAGGAATGTTCCAAAGAGTGATAGTCTTTTGCTTTTGGCAAAACTCTACTTAATCCAATGGGTTTTTTCCCTGTACAGTAGATTTTCCAAATGTAATAAACTTTAATATAAAGTAGTCACGTGAACTCTCCTACCTTTGCTGCTTCTCTCTGTGTTGGTCGTGTGGACGTGACCAGCCTTTTCTCTAAACACAGATGATACTGAGAAACTTGGCCAAAAACTCTGTGCCTTTGTCTTTCCCGTGAGGAGGGATTCTGGGACCAGAGTCACTCTGGTTGCTTTGCTTCTCATTTTTTTGTCTTTGCTAAAGTTCTTCTGGAGGTCAGTAAGTCCAGCCAAGGTTATAGAAGGCCTGATGTAAATTTCTGTTGCCAAGCTTGAAGCATTGTCGCTTCAACGGCTGGAGAAGCTGTGGCGCCTCCAGCCCAGCCTTCCGCGGAGGCCACCAGCCCCACAGCGCCCCGGAGCCAAGGCCTGCCTCTCAGACACCTTGGACGGACCTCCTCTCACACCTTCGCCAGGACCCGAGGCCCCCAGCGCAACCCTCCTGGGAGCCCCTGTGCTTGCCTATTTAATTTGACAGTGTTCCAGCTGCTCTGTTGGCTGTTCCAGGAGGGGGGCCGTCTGTGACCCAGAGAGGTGCGCCGCCAGGAGAAGGGAACCTGTGCTCAGTACTGGGACTTTCTGTCCGGAGTGTGTGACCGGACATGACTGGGGGGGAGGGGTGTGGGGAGAAGGGTGGGGAAGGGTCTGTTACTGCTCATCTCTGCTCATCCTTGGGATGAGGCCGAGCCTGTGGCTGGGCCCGGTCGTGTAACTATAATAAACGGCACTTGTCATTTTGGGCTGTGGTGGTGGTTGAGTCTCTTCTTGGCCTGGCCATGCCCTCATCTGTCCTCTTCTTGGAGGGATCTCGGCTCTGGGCCATGCTGTTGGTTGGTGAGGAACACAGGACCAGTGCCGGGCCCTCTGCAGTAAGGGAGGGCTATGTCCCCCTCTGCCTTGGATCTCACCTTTGTCATCTCACCTCCTTCTAGGGCTCTTGGTCTTACTGTCTCCTGCCCAACCCACCTTCTTGCTCTCCTTCTAGATCATTCCCTACCTTGTGGATGTGAGGGCTCTCTACCGACCCGAAGTTTAAAACGTGCAGTGCACTGTGGGAGCCCTGGTGTTGTAAGGGCATCTGGCTGCCCTCCCCTTACTCGGTCCCATCCAGGCTGATGCCCCCCAGCTGTCCCTCTGTGGCAGATCTCTCTTCCTGTGGCCCTTGTCATCTGCCCCTCTGGCCCTGGGTGCTGGCGGGCACCCCAGGTGTGTTCTGGGAGCACAGGGAAGGAGGGACCATTCCCTCCAGGGCCCTGCATTGGTGGGTGGGATGGGGAGAGCAGGCTCTGGGCTGCTTTGCAGAATGAATTGGACTTTCCCTGACAATGCACTTGAAGGGTTTGGAGGCTGAGACAAAACCCTTAGCTCACTCACTGGTTCAGCATCGAAAACCTTGAACGCCCATTGGTTTGGACGTTGAGGGCTCGGTTGCAGAACAGGCAACTTCCTACTCTGACTGAGCTCACTGTGGGCCAGATGCTGCTGGACACCGCCCCCACCCCGCCATTATCTCCTATTTCCTCCACTACAGACTTCTAACCCGTCTCGGAGACGGCGCCACTGTTGCTATAACCACTTCACAGACAAAAACTGGCCCAGAGAGGAAGCCGCTTGCCCACAGTCGCATGCGTGTGGGCAGGGGAGCTGGGCTTTGGAAGCAGGCCGCTTGGCCCCTGAGCCCACCCTGGCTGTGTACCCCCTGAGGGCGGCACTAGGACCCGGGAGGGTTGATGGCCCTTCCTTCCACATGGGACCTGCAAGTTTCCAAGACACAGTGTCCAGGCCACCTGCTCCCTTCCTCTCCAAAGGGCGAAGCTGTGCCACGACCCACAGCTTCTCTTGCTCTGCTAAGTGCCGCTCCTGATCTGAGCCCCCGCTGGAGTTCTGCACCCCACCCCAACGGAGGGCACTACCCCTACAGGACGGGGCCATAAAACTGGCTTCACTGAGGAGCCTAGCAGGGAGAAAGCTGCAGTGTGAGGGGTTACACAGCATCTCCAAGTGCCTTAGGCACCCGAACTTCAAGGAATTTCTCTGCCTCTCCCTTCTCAGGCCTCAGCTTGCTGCCCTACTCCCCACGACCTTGACCTGCTTCTCCCCTATTTTCTGCTTTCCCGTGACTCTCCTTCCCCACTCCTGGGAATGGAGCAATGGAGCGCTATTTCCTTTTCTCCTCACCTTTTTGTCATGTGCCCGTGTGCACCTGGACACGTGTCCCTGCATTGTGTGAGGGTGGGGCACTCGTGGAATTTTTTGCTGAGAGTGCTTTCGAGCTTTTTCTGAACTAATGAGCTGTCTTCTCTTACATCAATGGTGTTGCCTTCTTCGTTTAAGCCAGTTTCTGCTTTAAATGGCACTTTCTGCCTTGTTTGCCTCTCAGGTTTTGCTCCGGCTCCCAGGCTCATCCTGTGCTTTCATTTCCAGAACAAATATGCACAGTATTGCTCTCAGGGTGTCACGGTCCAGGGGCGCGGTGGGGGCTGCTGGGGGGGTGGTGGGCACCCAACTCAGCATGGTGTCAGGGTCAGGGACGGTGCACTGGAACTGGGTCTTGAAGGACAGGGGGATGAGGGGAGGCATTCCAGGCAGAAGGCAAGGCTTTGGCAAAAGTAGGGACTCGGGAGACTTGGTATGGGGAGAAGTGTGGGGAGAGGTGATGCTGGGATGGCGGGAAGTCACCCAACTTCTCTGAGCATCTCTGAGGAGCAGCTCTGGGAATTGCACAGGGATGTGGGGCCGAGGCCCAGGCCAGTAGAGAGATGGGGAGGAGGGGCTGGCTTTGAAACCTGGTTTGGAGTAGAACTGGCAGAACCTGTGAGGCCTGTCCCCACTTCACTGGGCCTCGCCTTGCCCTCCCCTGAGTGCACTTCTCCAGTGGAGCCTGAGGTTGTCCTCTGGGCTGGCCCATCACAGGGTGGGGGCAGGGTAACGGGCAGCAGAAGGGACAGTAGTCCCACTGGTCTCATGCCCCCTCCCAGGCTAGGCTTGTTGGTAGGGGGACATCAAGCAGCATCTGGGGAAAAAGCCTTCTTTTAAATGGGTCTGCAGAGGGCTCCCATGCAGAGAGGAGTGTGGGGCTGTGCTCCCACCTCTGAGGGATCCCTGTCCTCTCTCCCCATCAATCCTACCCCATCCCCCATCTCTCCAGCCTGGAGAGCAAGAAAGAGGAGCAAGGCGGGTTGGCTGCCCTGGAACAGGCAAGCGCTGGTTCCTGGAGTTGCAGGAGCTGGAGGAGAGGGCCCTGAGCCAAGGGACCCTTAAGGGACTTGGGATCCTGCCGGCTCTGCCTGCCCATGGGCACAGCCTTTACCTGGCTTTCTTGCTTCCTCCCACTCCCGAACACCATTGCACCCTGTCCTGTCACCCAGTGTCGTCTTTGAGACTTGCCAGCTCTACACCCACTCGCAGAATGAGCGTATGAGTGTGAACACACCCCCAAACGGGGCCCTTGGCTGGGCTATCACACACCCACTTCATTTCAAGGCTGGGCTCACAGCTCAAGGGAGGGGCCCT
Organism: Lontra canadensis; assembly: GCF_010015895.1. NCBI lineage: Eukaryota > Metazoa > Chordata > Mammalia > Carnivora > Mustelidae > Lontra > Lontra canadensis. The sequence continues at coordinate 14,888,316 of NW_022631026.1, read as the reverse complement.
GTGTCCTCTATGGCCCTTCACTTCTGGCACCTCTCCCCTTGTCCCTGAGGTGTTTGCTTCCACAGTGGCTTTCTGCTACCCTGGGTGTCTCTCAAGGGCAGGCGCTTTGCTAAGACCCAGCGTGACGCATGGGCTCAGCGCACATAGCGAGTCTTGGCCTTTGGGACGCTCACTGTAGCCACCTGGTGCTGCTGTCTTGCTCTGAAAGTTGGGCACCACCACCAAACCCCCCACAAAGGCTGGCATTATAGATGGACGATAGTGGGGGGGGGGCTGTGGGGAGGAGTGTGTCAATGGATGGGAGCACTCTGGAGCAGTATCTGTTGAAGACACACATATGCTTTCCCTATAATCCAAGCAGAATGAGAGCGTGTGTGTGCTGGAATCTTCATTCAGCACAGCCCAAGCCTGGAAGCGACCCCCAGACAGGACAACGGGGGAAGCAACAGATTCTTTCATACCACGGAGTGCTACTCAGCAGTCAAAAAGGACACACTACAGTTTCACATACAACAGAGATGAATATCACAGGCAACGTATAAAGCTCCAGGAACCAGACGCCAAAGAGCACCTACCACATGACTCCATCGGGAGAAAGCTCAGGAACAGGCAAAGCTGATCGATTTTTTTTTTTTTTTTAAGATTGTATTTATTTATTTGACAGAGAGAGAGAGATCACAAGTAGGCAGAGAGTGGGGTGGCGGGAAGCAGGTTCCCTGCTGAGCAGAGAGCCGGATGTGGGCTGGATCCTGGGACCCTGAGACCATGACCCCAGCGGAGGACAGAGGCTTAACCCACTGAGCCACCCAGGCGCCCCAGAGCTGATTGATGTTGACAGAAGCCAGGGGTGCCCCTGCTGGGGCTGTGCGGTTGGCAAGGCGGGGACATGAAGGAACCTTCTCTGGCAGTTTCTTTGGCTTGATATAGGTGGTGATTAAGAGTGTCTGCGTCTGCCCGGAAACTCTCAGGCTCTACACCAGACCAGTGCACTCTGTATGTTATTCTGCAATAAGAGAGTTAAAGCGGGTGGCGGGGAGAGGGGGGAGCTTTTAAAAGGGCTTCTGAGATTCTAATTAGTTCCTTTAAACCCCACTGTAGCTTTTTCAGCAAAAACGAGGGAGGCCCACATGGCCTACGTTTTCTTCGGGATCCCAGAGGATTCTAATTTATGGGCAGAGAGGCCCAGGGCAAAGGCCTTCCCCAGTCGTGAGCTGCACAGAGCAAGTAGGCTGCTACCCGGGGGTGAGGAGGGACTGGGGGTGGGGGGAGCGGGCGGGGGGGCGGTGTGCGACGGGCTGGTGGAGTGACCTGTCCGACGCCGGCCTGGAGGGCGGGCACCCGGCACAGAGGGCCGCCCCGAGGACCCTCCCCCCTCCCCTAGCTGCGGCCAGACCCCGCTCCTCCTTGGGTTCCTGGAAGCTGCCCGACCCAGCGGGGTTTCCAGCACTCAGGGCTGGGAGCTAAGCCGCTCCTCCACTCCAGGAAAATATTTGTTCAGGGCCTTGGCACCCGCCGGAGAGGAAATAGAAGCCAGCGTGGAGCGAGCGGGCGGCGCTGCTGCGGGTGGCTCCGTCTGCCCCTGCAGACTACATCAGGGGACCCCGAGGCCCCGGGACCCCACCCCGCAGCCAGGCCGGCCGGGGGTGGGGGTGGATGAGCCTGGGGGCCGTCAGTGTCACCTCCGGCGGTCACCTGTCCGATCCGCCCGCAACAATTCCCGAAGTGTCCTGTGTGCCAGGCACAGTGCTGGGCCCTGGTCACTGTCGGTGACACGGGCCCTGTCCCCACCTTCCAGGTCAGGGTGAGGAAATGCGGCCGGCGGAAAGGCCCTCCCCGCCTGATGGGAGCGCTGGGTTGACAGCGCTGAGGCCAGGGTGCTGGGGAGCGGGCCAGGCCAGGCCAGGCAGGGCGACGCTGCCAGTGGGGGGAGGGTGGGCAGGCGCCTGGCGCCAGGCTGGAAGAGGAGGAAGGCGAGAGGAAGAGGCAATCCAGAGGGCCCAAGCGTTCCAGGTAGAGGGAACAGCACGGCCAAAGGCCCGGAGTTAAGAGAGAGCAAGGGGCTCTGGGGTATGGAGAGCAGTTGGGGTTGGCCGTGGCAGGGACCCAGGAGTGGGGAGACTGGAGAGGAAGCAGCCGCTGACGCCGAAGGACCTCCCAGGGCGAGCTCAGGAGCATGGACTTTATCCCCAGGGCAGCGAAAGTTTTTGTTTGTTTTGCAACATTTAAACACATTGATTTTGATTCTTTTTGATATAGAAAAGTACAAAGAAAAGAACCAAATGGCCTCACATCCCACCGCCCAGATATTTCCCGATGACATTTTTAAAAAATCAAAGTGCTCTGTGCCCACGATTAGAAATCCAGGCAGAACAGCAAAGCACACCAGGAAAAGGGAAAGCCTCCTTCTCCCCACCTGTCTCCCTCGCCAAAGGCAATTTCATTTCACAGGGTTTTGGTGCATGCCTCCAGACGTTTTTCCATGCATATCCTTGTGAGGATAAGCCCGCGCTTTCAAGAGTTGCAAGCGAGGGAAAGGCTCTCACTGGGGAGATGGGCAGCTCCTTTCCCTGACCAGTGTCATCTGGGCCCTACTCCTTTCTTGTTAACGTCTGGGGAGCATTTTGTTGTCCGGACAGAACATGACCGACTTGACTCTCCCCTCTTGGTGGGCATCTTACTTGCGGGCTCTGCTCTGGCAGATGGTGGGGGAAGCTACCCCGGCAGGCCGCTCCCACACACGGCAGGGGACATGGACAGAGGACACCGTCTCAAGTATATACCACGGGTCCCTTTAGAGCACTGGGTTCTGGATGGAAGGAGGTGTCCCTCACGGTGACCCTCCAAAATGTCACCACTGGGCCACGGCTGTCGCCACACCCAGACTCCATGTGAGAGATGCCGGACACCCCCTCACGGGTCACCACGCATACCAGCCATGGGTTCCATCTTCCTTTCCCCAGGAGGTGGGGGACATAGACGGTGTCGCAGGGTGGTTTTGATTTCATTTCTTTAATTCTTTGAATAGGTTTTTGCTGTTTGCCTTTCTTTTTTCATAGCTCAACTGCTTCTTCATGTGTTTTGGCCTGTTTTTCTAATGGACCTTTTGTCTTTTCCTAATGGATTGGCGTGGGCTCCTGGTGTACTGGTGATTTCGAGGGAGCAACCTGTCAGGTTCTGGGGTCCCTCTGGCTGCAGGAAAAGGGGGATGGGGGTGTGGTCAGCTGGGAGGCCGGCGCAGGGGTCCCTGTGAGAGGTACACGGCCTGGAGTGAGCAGTGCTCTTGGAGAGGGGAGGTGTGAAGACATCCAGACAGGAAGATCAACAGGACGAGCCAGTGGATTGATTTTTTTTTTTTTTTTTTTTTTTGCACAACAATCCAGGGCACTTTGGGGTCAGTAAAAAAACCCCAACATTGCCAACTGCCCTCCTCCAAAGTTGTGACATCAGTAGGATTCATACCGATAAGCCACCATGTAGGCCTGAGCCCCCTGCCCGCTAATTTGTGCCCCCTCCTTCCCTGACTGTGTGGGCCATGGGAGGGGTGGGGTGACAAGGAGGAGGGACGTGTCAAGGATGGTTCCCAGATTCCCACTTCAAATATTATGGTCCCATAAACCAGTATTTCAGCACAGTTACCGACTGACCCATCAGTCACCATGAGGCTGAAGCCATCCAGAGTCCCCTAAGAGGGAAATAGGGATGCACTGGGCCTCAACACGCATGTTGGGAGGTGTGGGAGGAGACACGGGCTGAGGACACGAGCTGAGGACACGAGCTGAGGAGGAGCAGGGGTGGGGGGGTCCCCAAGTGAGCGCAGGCTTCTGGGTGCCTCTCCCTTCTGTGGGCAGAGCAGAGGGCCTGGCCCGCAGGAGGCACATTGGAAATATCCACTAATTCAAATTCATTGTTACTCAAATTTATGTGGAGGTCAAAATGAATGGAGAGGGACAGAAAAGGAAATGTAATTTTCTTCCTGTTTTGTTTTGTTTTTTTAAGTTGAGATCTATTTTATATACAGGAAAACCTGTTCTTATTGTCTTCAATTCTTTGACAAATGCGGACTGCCGTGTACTGACCTCCCTGGTAAAGCACAGAACAGCTTCAGCGCCCTGAAAAATCCCCGTACCCCTCTGTCGCCCAAACCCTCCTCTGCGCATGGCTCCTTGGTGACCACTGATCTGTTTTCTGTCCCGGGAATTTTGCCTTTCCCAGATGTCTTATGAACGGAATCATATAGCATGAAGCTTTTTGAGCAGGCTTCTTTTATTTCGGAGACTGCCTTTGAGCCCCAGCCACGCTGCTGGTGTATCAGGAGTGCGCTGCTTTTTATTGCCGAGTTGTATTCCGTGGTACGGATATGGTGATTTTACTCATAATCGCCCCAAACTAGAATGAACCACATGCTCTCCAACCGTGAGTATTTCCTTATTTCTAGATTCATACATCAATACTGCCTTTGTCCGAGTTCAAATCCTGATTTCAGATCAGAAGGCATGGTCCCTGATGCCTGAAGGAGATACCAGTGAGAGCCTGCGGAAACTTGCAGGCCCCTGGGGAGGAGAGAGACCCGGGCCAGAGGGCAAGACAGGATGCCTGCTCCAGGGCTCTTGGAGTGACTGTCCCCCCTCCTTTGAGGCAGGCCCATGCTCAGCCCATGCAGCACCTCTGGTGAATTAAAAAAGACTCCCCATTTGGGGCTTGGCTCAGCAGATTATAAGAGCAAGAACCTTTTCCTCTAGGCCCATGAACCTGGAAACCAGGATATTGGCCCCTGCTGGTCCATTGACCCAGACTAAGGCTGCACAACCACAGGGGCAAGCCAGATCGGGGCCTCTCACCCTTATAAGCAGCAAAATGCTAAACTCTGCAGATCCGGGAGGCAAGCAAGCATGAAGGCCTGTGTAAGCCTCAGAGGAAGCCTGCATGGTGTCCTTGGGCTGCCTCAGAGCCTCCCCCTCACCCGGAATGGGAGGTCTGGACCCCAGAGACCTTGGCAGGGGAATATCTTCAATCCTGGGTCTGTAGAGCCCTTCCTAGGCCAGAAGTCCTGACCGGCCAGGACCCACACCGGCTGGCACGCCTGCCGCACCAGCCCCAGGTGTGAGGGCTTCTCAGGATGGGGGCTCCCAGTGCTCCTGTTAACCCCCGAAGTGAAGGTGTTGTGGGGGCACAGGAGAGGTGGTCACCCCTCCACAGCTCAGGGAGAAGGCAGAAGAGCTGGTGGTTGAGGTGAAGACTGGAACCAGAGGCTCGGCCTTAGAATCCTGGTGGTTCCGTCTGCCAGTCATGTGATCTCCTCCATGGGGCATCCTGAGGATTCCGTGAGGTACTAGGTAGACGGCATTTGGTCTGCTGCTGCCTTGTGGTAAGTAACAGATGCTGTGGTTAAACCTGGGCGGCACCACGGACTAGCAAGGCGTCCGGGGCCCCAGCGTGGACATCCCCGGCCAGTGTTCTCTCCCTCTGGACACCGTCTCCCCATCTCCTAGGACATAGACAGGGTGAGATCATCCCTCACACCTTCCAGAACCCTTGCAGAACAGGGTGACCAGACCTGGTGCTAACCAGGCCCAGGGGCTTTGATGAGGCAGACCCTGGCAGTTACCTTCCTAGGAGGAGGGTGTCCCTGTGGCCTAAGGTCAGGGCCAGAAGGTCTACACCAGGCCCCAGGGGTCCCCAGTGCAGAAGCTGCTGCACCCCTGGGGTGGGTCCAGCCTGGCTATTGCCAAGCCAGAGCAGAAGCTGAGGCTTTGCTCCAGGCCCACTGCTGGCCGGCTGTCCATAGTCTGCAGAAGGAGGAAGAATTTTATCAACTGCTTTTCTCTGTAAATGGGTCCTCAAGGCTATATGAAATGTTAATATACTTTTCTCTCTCTCCTTTTTAAAAAATATTTTATTTGTTTATTTGACAGAGAGAGCCACAGCAAGAGAGGGAACCCAAGCAGGGGGTGCTGGGGAGGGAGAAGCAGGCTTCCTGCTGAGCAGGGAGCCCAATGTGGGGCTTGATCCCAGGACCCGAGGATCATGACCTGAGCCGAAGGCAGAGGCTTAAACACACTGAGCCACACAGGTGCCCCCTTTTTTCTTTTTAAATTAAGATGTTTAGCCATACATACCCAATGTGCTACCACTGGAACCCATTAGGGAAGTCTCTTCTCCTGGTGGGACAGACAAGCTGCTGTCAGGCTCCAGAGTGCAGAGGCAGAGCAGGTGTGTTGCTGTGGACAAGGTGGGCTGAGCCATCCTGAAGATGTGCCCTGCCTCTGCGGCTCAGTGCAGGCTCTCAGCACCCCCGCCAGCCCCCTCCCCCACCCACGGGGGCCAGGCCAGGCACGACCATCAGCCTCTCACGTTTTCCTGACGTCCTGGGGACTGGGTGCTGGTGCCGGTGTTACTATCATTCCCATTATACAGGTGGGGACACAGGTCTGGAAAGAGAGACTCGCCCAAGGTCCCAGGGCTGGAGTTTCAGGTGCCCTGTGCCTCCCCGCCTCCCTGCCCCCATCCCAACTCAGTTATGTGGCCCAAGGTAGGGACAGAAGAGAGGTTGGTGGAGGAGGTGGGGAGCTGGCCTGTCTGCCCACTCTCGGTCACGGCCCAGCAGCCAGCCCTCTTCAGCCCTGTCTTTCTAGCCTTCCCAGCCAGCACCCGCAGACACACCAGGCTTCTCCCAGGAGCCGCTCGCCAGCCCTCCCCCTGCAGAGCACAGGCCCAGAGCCTTGGACCTGGTGCTCAGCCCAGGTCTTCGGGAACTAGCCATGGGACTTCGGAGAAGCCCACACAGCCTTGGGTCTCTGTTTTCCTCATCTGAAGCGCAGGAGCACAAGTGCTTACCTTTAGGTTCAGGTAAAACTTTGAGAGAGATTTTTAAAGAAATTCCATCTCTGGACAGTAGGATTTTGGGTAATTATTAATAAGAGCTACCACCTATCATGGGCCTAGAAGGTGCCAGGCCCCACACCTACCTGCCCTCAAATGTGTTAGGGACACAGGGTAGCATAGCGGTGGGAGCAGAAGCTTTAGTGTTATACCTCACTTGCTGTGTGACTATAAACTCCTCGGAACCTGTTTTCTTATCTGTGAAATGGGGCTAACAGGTCTGCTGCTGTAGGGCTCTGGGGGGGATCACACAGATAATGTGAGTAACGTGAATGGGTTTTGCTGTGGACACTTTGCAAGGATTCCATAAACAGTGGATGTTACTCTGACGTTCACAAAAGCCCTGAAGGGCAGGCATAAGTACATTTCACAGATGAGGAAATCAAGGCTCCACACCGGGGCTTTGTAGAGCTACTGAGCGTCCAAGCTGATCTGCAAATTCCGGTCTTTTTCCCTTGGAAACCCAGAGCCCTCCCCGTGCCACTGCTGCTTCCTGTCTCTCCCATTCTGCTCACAAAGGACCACCTGGGCAGCACTGTGTAGGCGGGCTTCTTCCAGGCCCTGGGCTGCCCCAGCCACCCCCGAGGCTATTCCCAGGCACGGGAAAGGGTGGCCTCCCCAAAATGCCTGGACGCTGGTGCCAAAGTCAATAATGATAGCCTGCCCTGCAGGAAACCATGGTCACCACGATACAAACAACTGGGAGGGACGGCAGGTCACTGGGCCCCCAGCACCCGCCAGCTCTGTGCCCCTCTGTGCCGGAGGAGGGCAGGCTGGGGCTGGCACCTGGTGACTCTCAGACCCAGGAGTGGGGAGGGCGCCCCTTCCTCCAATATGGGCCGTGTCCCCTGTCCCTCTCTGGCAGCTCTCCTAGAAAGCTGGCCAAAAAGGTGGCACTGGGCTCAGCTAGGAAGGATCCAAGGGAGGGCCTTGGGTCCCCGGGTAGCTCCTCCCATGGAACCCTGGGCCCCAAGCTTGCTACTCCGTGCATCTCACTGCCTCAGCTCAGTCTTGAGGCCTCCTCTGGATCAGGGGCTGAGACCCAGAGACCCCAGAACATGGTACTGGCCTCTGCAGAGCCGTCAGTTCTGTGACAAGGACGGGCATGCTTTATGAAATACTATAGATGTCCAAGGGCAGTGTTCTAGGGTCACAGAGGAAGGACACTAATAGGGCTTGGGGAGTTAGAGAAGATAGCCTAGAGGAGGGAACATCTGCTTTGGGTATTACCAAAGGAGCTGGCCAGGCCACACAGGAGATGGTGTTTCTGGCGAGTGCTGGGCGCACTCAGGGACCTACAGGTGCCCTCCTGCGTTCAATGTCTGCGTCGGGGGTGGGAAAGCAGTGAGAGATGAGGCTGGAGGGACAATGGGGGCTGGGGGAGGAGGACTTTGCACCCTAGGTCAAGGGGAAAGATGACGGCGTGCTGAGGTTAAGAACTCCTGGCTTGTGAGCGCTGATGGGGCACGAGTTCGGCGACCTTATGCTGTTACTTTGAAATCAGCTGGGGTGGGAATATTTACACCAGGGGACCTGGTCAGTGCTACAGTCTAGAGTCAGTTGTTAAAACACACACACACACACACACACACACACACACACACACACACACGGCAGCCTTTGGTGGAGGCATGGGATAATTAGCTCTGGCTGCTGCGATGTGAAGGACGGGTGGGAGGAAGGGGCTTGGAGCCTGGAGCTGGGCCCTGGGTGACCTCCCGGGGAGGGTGATGGGAAAGGACGGGCCCTGCTGTGTTGGCGCAGCCTGGGGTGGGGGGCGTGGCGGAGCGGGGAACTCCTTCAGCCTTCTTCAGCCGGAGCCTGAGAATCCGGAATAAAAGCCTTAATGGGAAACACCTGGGCTCTGCCTGCCCTGCTGAGAGCCAGGGACGGGAGGGTGAGGGATGGAGGGTGAGCATGGAGGACTGCTCCCCACCCCTTCCTTCGCTTGTGCTCCAGCTCTTGCTTGCGCTTGGCGGGACTCCCTGGGCCTGGGCTGGCGAGCTTGGTGAGGTGCGGAAGGAGGCGCGGCAGGGGTCATGGACACGGGCCCCTAGTGATCGCCTGAGCCAAAGGACTGGTTGCGTGGGTGTCTGTTCTATGGAGGCTTCTAGCGGAGGTCCTGTGTGTCAGAGCCACAACCAGCCTAGGTCCTGGCTCTCCCCTGGCTTCCCCACAGAGGCCTGGGGGTGGGCGGGGGTGGGGGCTCCACTGGAGAGAGTGCGGGGAGGAAAAGACTGAAATGGGGGAAAAGATGTTCTGGCCCGGAGAGGACGCCACGTTGTTAACTGCGCTCCCACCTGTTATGCGCCTTCCAAACCCTCCTCCCCACCCAGATTCCCACCCAGGGACGGGTGACTCCCAGCCCAGGCTCAGGGCATCAGGGGCAAACAGAGTATCTCTGCGCACATTAGAAACAGCGCCCCCTCTGGACAGGTCCAGCTCTGTGGGAAGGGGGCTTGGTGGGCGGACATGGCCTTGATTGTCATTAGAAAGGAAGACACTTGCTTCAAGCTGTGACCAATGTCCCGGAGGAGTGGGCTTCCCTTCCACACACGCAGCTCTGCCTTCTCTGCCCTTCCCCCATCCACGGGCCACCCCAGCCCTCCCTAAGAATGACCCTGAAAAGGCTGGGAGGGAGCTGCAAGGCGGGGAGGAGGGTCTCGAAGGCAGAAGTCCTCACACACTTCAAGGGCTGGGGGAGGTGTAGCCCACTCGAAACCCCACGCTAACCGCCCACCCCTGCTGACAGTTCTGCCGCAGGCCGCCTCCAGGAGGGGAAGCTCCACGCTCCTTCTGGGCACCATGTGGGGAAGGAGGCCCCAGCATTTGGAGATGAAAGGCACAGGGCCGGCTGCAGGGTTTCCCTCTGGAGCCATGTGGTCCCATCCAGCGCCCACCCCACCTCCAGACCCATGGAGTCAGCACTGTAGCCATAAAAGCTCTTGGGTAGAGGAACTGGCCTTACCAGCCGGGCTGTGAGAGGCGGTGCTATCATCCCAGCCCTTGAAAGCCGAACACCCCTCCACATCCTGGCCCTCTTTAGGACACTGACCCTTCAGGGTGTGTCTGTCCTCTGGGGAAGACGGAGAAGGAGCCCAGAGCTGTGGGCCAGCAGGCTCAGGGACAGGCTCACGATCTTGGGGACATTCCTTCCCTCCTGGGCCTCAGGTCTCCTCATCTGTGAAACATGGTCAGAGAGTTGGGTCTCGGGTTGGAACCCCACAGCCACGGCTGCAAGCTTCCTTGCGGCCAGCGGGGCAGGCTGTGCTGAGTGGGACACCCCTCGTGGATCCTTTAGGATGTGGTCACCCCTCAGCACTTCTCCACACAGAGGAATTTCTGGAAATCACAACATGGAGGATTTTTAGGGTTCTAGAGGCCATAGCCTTGAAACTGAGGCTCAGAGGTTCAAAGTGACTGGCTCATCAAAGGGGGAGCCAGTTGCTCCCAGCACAGTGTCTCTCCACTGTTCAGGTGGTCGTCTAGGCCCCCGGCTGGTGACACTGTGTGCACGTGGCACCTGGATTGTGACTGGGGCCTCCTTCCCACCGGAAGAGAAGCAGAAGCAGATGCGCCTTCCCGCATGACTGTAGCTGTCACATGAGGCCACCCTTTCCCTTTGTCCCCAGTTACTGACTCACAGAATAGCAGTCAGTTCCTTGAAGAGAAAGGAGCCGTGACTGGTGACCGGTGGGAAGTTGCTGAGAGTTCCCTGGGCAGGTCATTTGCTAAGACCAGGCCCCGAGTTTGCGCAGCCTGGAAGGAGCCAGGCTCCCGCGTGCAAAGCCTGGGGCAGGGCTGCACCCACAGGCAGGAATTCCTGAGGCAGGCAGGTGCGGGGACTGGGGAGAGGAAGGGGGCAAAGGGGCTACAGCTGAGGATTCAGTCCATCGCTGAGTTCCCATGGGTACCTACAGGGAACCCAGCCCTAGGCTCCCCAATGGAATAGGCCATTAGGGACCCCAAGGTCCTGCTGGGAAGACACCCATCAGACTCAAGCACTTGGTACCATGAGTTGCCTCCAGGCCCTGTAGGAGCAAGGGGAGGAGGGAGAAGCCTGCTGAGGGCTGTGGGTGCCAGGGGGTGGGGTGGGGGTGTCTCTCAGGCTGGTCTTGAAGGATGGGCAGGATTTCTGACTGGGAGAGGTCTAGAGATAAGAAAAAATAAGGAGCTAAGAAACCATGTCCGGCAGGGGAAGTGGGGCACTCCAGTCTTTCTGGGTGTTGCTGAAGTGGGTGCTGCTTCTCCAAGAATGGTTTCCCTGTAGCAGGCGCCACAGTGGCCAAAGCAGACCACCCCCCACCCCCACCCGCCCCGGCATGACGGTGCAGGGATGGTGATGACATGAGCTCCCGCGAGTCGGGGTTCAGGAGTGGCCCCTGATTCCTAGCATGCCCTCCTTGTTCGGGGAAGACTTCCTATAGGGTTCAGGATGAACGGGTCAGCTCTGTGGGTGCCCCCAGGTGGGGAGCTCAGACACCAGAGTTAGTGTGACCCCCACCCACTCAACACCGCCCCCTGTGGGGAGGCAGTTTCTCTCTGTGGCCTTCTGGATGCTTTTTTTTTCCGTGTCCAGGAAAGTCTTCCCTCTTATATGCTGTCTCTCCTCACAGTGCCACCTGTGCCACAGGCAGCCACCTGGGAGAAAGATCCTCAGGAGCTGGGGCCACACACCCCTGGAGCCAGCCTCCTAGAGACCAAGAGCCCCGGGATCGACCTTGTGGCTTCTCCCTCTCCTTCCTCCTCGTCCCACATACTTTTCTGGCCTCTGCTTCCCTTCATTACATTCTCAGCAGCTGCGTCCACTGATTCTAAGACTGCCCACATTCACAGGGTAGGCTTCCAGGAGGAGGTGTCACTGAGCTGGACCCTGGAGTGCTAGGAGGATCCTTCTGTAACTCTAGAAACTTCCAGCAGTTTCTAGGAGCCTTCCAGGACAGGGTTGAGGCTGTGAGTAGAAGCAGCTCTGTCTTCCATTACCCACCCTTACACTGACCCACAGATTCTCCTCAAGCCCAGTGGCAGTGGGGTGCAGGTTTGAGGAGTTCTCGGTCCATGGGACAAAAATTTTGTCTGCCTCGTGGGATGTGCAGGGCTGGGGCAGCTCACTGGGGACAGAACGGGAGGATTTAGAACCCAGAGGGAGGGAGAGACAGGAATGGGCAGAGAGAGAGAGAAGGGGGTGAGACCATCTCTCCTCACTGTCTCCACCCTCCAGAACGCAGGAGTGTCCGACGCTCTCACACCAGTGTCTCCGGGTGTCTTTGCCAGACTCCCTGTTTTCAGCTTCTTGCTGCAGCTCCTGGCAATCTTAGTTCAGGGGCCTTCTCCCTGTGCTGTGCCGTGCTGTCGTGGATGCTGTGTGGAGAGCCGGCCCTGCAGCCAGGTGCACAGACAGGAGGGACAGCTAGATACTACCTACTCGTGACAGTTATGCTACCCCGCCCCTCCCCCACCCTGCCACCCAGACTGATGACTTCCTGAAAAGGGGTTCAATGGGGGATTTGTGACATGGAACATTTGATGTGACCTGAGAACTTCCTGTTCAAGTGACCCCTGGGGCTCCTGACCTCTGAACGTGTCGTGCAGTCAGAAAGTCAGAATGAGCCCTGTGGGGTGGGGGTGTGTGTCACAGTTTCCTAAACAGAGCTGTTGGCAGGCCCCACTTGCCCTGGGCCCCAGAATCCAGACTCCCCTGCTCTGTAGGCTCATCTGACTTTTTGCCACAGAAGCTGCTTGGTGACCTTGAGGCTCAGGAAACCAACCGGGGAATCCTAACAGGAAGCAGATCTTCCCATCTGAAGGTGTTTCCCACACCCAGCCCCTCCCCAGGGCACTTAGGAAAATGGATCCTGAACTGAGCCTTGGGAGCTGGTACCAAACCCCGGGGCCCTCAAGGCTCCCAAGTGTGAAAGCGCCTTGGGCTGCTCCTCAGGGTTCCTCGGACTTCCTCATTGCCCGTGGGTTTCCCGAGAATGCCCGATGAAGCCCTCAGCCCCCAGGGACTGCTATGGCACACTTGCTTACACGGACGGGACCGGGAGGGATGTTTACCTTCATACCGAGGAGTCCTCGAGAAGCCTTAATCCAGGTGGCTGATTCTCATCAGAAATGTCCTTGTTCAACACTGTCTTGTGCGAGCTGGGATGTGTGTTAAGAAAAAGTCTCTAGCCCCTGATTTCTATGGAGACTTGCATCCCTCCAATTCTGCGACGCACGGGCTGTTCTGCGATGGGATCTGGAGCCCCTCGTTTTAAATCTGAGCCCGGGGGCTGCAGTCTGTGGGGCACCTCTCGGTGTTTCTGGGGAATTTTGTGGTGGGAACCTGCCCCTTGCATGAAGTCTGAGTCGAAAATGGTTTGACCAAAACAAAGATGCACGAACTTGTATAACGTCTTTTTTTTTTTTTAAATTTTTTTTTAAAATTTATTTGACACAGAGAGAGAGAGATCACAAGCAGGCAGAGAGGCAGGCAGAGAGAGGAGGAAGCAGGCTCCTTGCTGAGCAGAGAGCCTGATTCGGGGCTTGATCCCAGGACCCTGAGATCATGACCTGAGCCAAAGGCAGAGGCTTAACCCACCAAGCCACCCAGGTGCCCCTGCATAACGTCTTTTCATTCTGTCCTCCCCCCTGACCCGCTTGACTGAACTATAGGTTAATTGCCTCATGCCCACTAAGGTGTAGGTTCAGTAGCTAAATGGAGCTAAGCCTAGTGGAGCTTCTGGGGAGCTCAAGTCCTCCGCAGTCTCTAGCATGTCACAGAACGATCCAGAAAGCAGTGCTCAGCCAATTAACACCCTGTGGTCTGCGCAGACCAGGCAGGAGCGACCGCTGGGTGCCCACCCTAAGGAGCACCTAAGGAGGGGTCCCGGGCCTGATGGCAGAGCTAGGAAACCTCTCTGGGCAAAAAGGCCTTCCTGCGTGTTTCAAGGTTTCAGCATCACCTGGTGAGTCAGAAAAAGGGCTGTTCTACGGGCCCTGTCTCAGCCTCCTCGGGCTGAGGTCCACAGAGCGGTTCCCGTGCGCTGTAGGACCATCCAACTTGACCAACCACTTGGCCAGACCTGGGTTGCCTAAAGCATGAGCTGTCTGCCTGCTAGGGCTGCCTGGGGAGCGGTGGGTCTGAATCAGACCTTGACTAGACACTAATGAATGCCAGACCTGGGGACTGGGGCTTAGGTTGTGGGAGTGGGGAGCTTGGAGGCAGGCCAGCCTCGCAGGAGAAGGAGATGGGGTAATTCGTTGTGGGCACGTGGAGAGAAGCGTTGGGCAAACTACTGTGCTCTCAAAGGCAGGGAATCTGAGATGAGACTCCACTGCCCAGTGTTCTGTGGGTGAGAGAGAGCAGGGAAGCCTGAATGCCCATCCCAGGAGAAGGTCAGGCATGACTGTGGTCAGAATGATGAAGAGGCAAAGCCAGAGTATATTTGATTTCCTGGGAGAAGGAAAACTGAACAGTGACTCAGCTGAGAAATATTCAATCAAGTGTTTGAGGAAGGACAGCATAATCAGAAATCAGTGCAGTGATGAAGGACATGGAGCCCTGGAGAGGTCTGAAGGCAGTGCCCTGCCGCTTGCCCCCCACGTGCACCAACACCAGGACCCCCTCTGGAGGAAAGCCTGGATCAGACCTCCAGCCCCCAATAAGTCACAAGGATGGGTGGTTAAAAGGAAGATTTAAAACCAAAAAAATCTGGGGCGCCTGGGTGGCTCTGTCATTGTCTACCTTCGGCTCAGGTCCTGATCTCAGGGTCCTGGGAATGAGCCCCGCATTGGGCTCCCTGCTTGGCAGGAAGCCTACTTTTCCCTCTCCCTCTTCCCCTGCTTGTGTTCCCTCTCTCCCTGTGTCTTGCTCTGTCAAATAAATAAATAAAATCTTAAAAACAAAACAAAACAAAACAACCCAATATATCTCAAATTGAGGTGCCTCCTCGCCTGATGGGCAAAAGCATCCCTTGTCAATATCACAGTCTGGGTGGCCCCGGCTTTAATTCGCCCATGGCCCCTTGGGGATGCAGTTCTCCTGGGCCTCTCCTAAGAGCCCCAGCATGCCCTGTCCCTCCTCCCTGCTAAGTTCATGGATCCAAGACCTTCTCCCTACCTCTAAAAGGCTGGCAACCATTTACACATTGACCCCTCTGCAAGGCTCCCAGGTCATTCCCTACATGGTGGTGGTTAATGGTTGGGTAGAAAATCGGGACTGTAGGAGGGCTGGGGTACACCTGTCATCCAGCCACCTGGGTGTCCCGCAGGCACTACTTCAAACTCATCATTTCCATTGCAAATACCTGCCTCTCTCCCTGGGTATCCTCTCCTTCTGAGTATCCTCTCCTCCTGGGTACCTCCTGGGTGTCCTGAGCATCTCCATCTTCCCAGTCCCAACTCTTCCTCTCCCTCACAGTCTCATTGCTTCACCTTCCTTCATCAAAATGACAGTGGTTTCCTAGCTGGTAGCTCTTTCCAGTCTCAGTCTCTTTGAATCAATCAGCCAGGTTGCCCTCAAGTTCAGATAAACAGAAAAATTTGCGAACATGTGAGCAAGGGGCAGGAAGACATTGAGAGCTAGTGAGGTCAGCCAGGCCTAGCGCTTTGGCTTTCCCTCGCCAGCTTGCAGACACCCTGCAGAGAGTTAATCCCGGGAGCTGGGTCTCTTTCTTTCCCCCACCTCCTGCTGGGGCTCCCTGTTGGCTGAGTCTGTCTAGCGGTGGGAGCGTGGAAGAGCGGGCTGACGCTGTCCTCACAGGCTGGTCTCCGCAGCCCAGGGCAACAGGTGGAGCAGGGATCTGGAGGGGAAATGGAAGGAGATCACGCATAGGCTGACCCATTCTTCACGTGGCCACCAGGGAGATGTGTCCAAAACCTGTATCTGAATGAAGTACCTGCCTAAAATCTTGAGAATAAACAAAATAATGGTATGAATTAATAAGGGCTACTCCTCCAATGCCCTCCACCCCGCCAGCTGGCCCCATTCATAGGACTTTCAAGGTCAGTGGCACGTTCCATTTTACAGCAGAAGTGACTGAAGCTCAGAGAAGCAAACACTTGGGTCTCCACAGCCAGGGCCTGGAGACGTGAGAACCTGAGCCTGGGGCCCACGCTGCTGTGACAATCCCTCCCGTCAGGAGGCACGCCGGGGGTAGCTCTGGCTCTCGCCGGTCTTGGCCCAGACTCCTTCCCCACTCCGGAGGCTCCTGGGCTCTGGCTGATCTGTGTAACTAGTTCTCTGAGGCCTCCATTTGCTCTCACCTCTGTGAGCGTTTAGGGCAGAGGCTGGCCAACCGTGGGCTCATGGCTCCCCACCTGCCTGTCTTTGTACAGCCTGTGAGCTAAAAACACTTTTTACTTTTTAAACAACCAAAACATTTAAAAGGATCCCATTTTGAGACATGAAAATCATGTGACATTTGCATGTCCATAAATAAAGTTTTATTGACACATGGCCGTGCTCGTTTGTTCACATCCCGTCCGTGGCTGCCTTGGGGCTCCCATGGCAGAACGGAGTCATTGTGACAGAAAATATATGGCCTACGAAGTCTCAAATATTTGCCATCTGGCCCTTTACAAGAGACGTTTCCCAGTTCCTGCCTCAAGGGGCTGCTTTTTGACACGTTATCAGTCTCTGTTGTGTTCCGGTGCGTTTCAGTTTTACCTCCAACTTGAAAATTGGTGCTCATTATAGGAGACTCAGACCAGACAGGGGGATGGGGGGCCGTGGAGCCCTGTCCCCATCTCCTGTCTGGGGTTGCTGGTACTATTTCTTCCATTCTGGTTGCCCCAGGCTTCTCTGACAGACTCCCATTCATACCTCGGGCCCAGCTCAGCCGCCACCTGGTTTAGGAACCTCTGGGCCATGCTTTTCTTTTCTATGTTGCTTCAGAGGCAGCCTACCTGGCGGCTAAGAGCACAGGTGCCCGGGTTGGAATCCTGGCCCTGCCACTTACCTCCTTGGGCGATTTACTCCATTTCCCTGCTCTTCTCTCATGAGCTACAGTGGGGGCCATACATTGCTGTGAACCTCATGGGATAAAACCCAGTAACTACGTGGCACCCGCTCAGAACAGGGCCTGGTATCCAGAAGGTGCTGTGTAGAAGGCAGGCATGGCCTCCTCTGCGGAAATTCTGACCCGTTCTCTGCCATTTGCTCACGTGCCTGTCTCCCCCACGAGGTCCTGTGCTCCTGGGGACAGTGAGCAGCTTCTGTTCTCTTCACGTCAGGGGTGAGTGCCGAGTAAAGAAACAGATTTACTGTGAGGAGGCCGGAGGGAGGGGTCCGGGCAGGGGTCTCACAGGGCCCTGAGAGGATGACACCCAGGCTCGGGCGTGGGATGGCACTGTGGGAGAATAACAGGATGCCTCAAAACTTGAGTTCCCAGAGGCTGGGCAGGTGAATCTGGGCCCCAAACAGTCAGTCAGGAGGAGCTCACCCTTTGTTTATGGCTGAAAAGTTTTCAGAAAGCCTAGGGTCACGGTGTCCCCAGATTATAAGGAGAGACCGGACAGCCCCGGCGGGCCCAGGCCTTCCTTAGTGGCCCCCGCCGCTGGGGACTGTGGGGAGGTGGGGGACAGTCCTCTGAGGGGCACGCGCGGGTCAGCTAAGACACCTCATTGGCCCAGCAGACCCGGCCTTCCTGGAATATTGAGGAAGGGGAGAGGGGGTGGGAAGAGGGTCAGCCCCGTCTGCGGCACCTGCTCCCGCGCCGAGCTGCAGAGAAATTATCTTTTCCTCCCTCACCCCATCTCCCACCCACACTGCTCAACCCTCCCTGGACTTCTAAACCTTCTGAAACCTGAAGTGGGCACAGGACTTACTCAGGACAAAGGACATGCTCGGTTCACTCTGCTGAGGGAGAGGCCCAGCCTCCAGGGAGGCGGGCGCCAGGGTGTGGGCCCAGCAGCGCGTCTGGAGGCAGATCTGGCCCAGTCTGAACGGAGGTTCACTGTCACCACCACTCCAGGAACCAGGGTGCCCCTGCGGAGAAGGGGCCCCGGGGGAGCCGCGTGGGTGGGCGCACCAGGCCGGGAACATGCGTGTGCCTGTGCGTCCCGGTGCAGCCGGGACAGGGGTGGAGGTGCAGAGGAGGGAGCTGTGTGACTCCACTAGCCGAGGGCCTGGAGCGGGGACACGGGGGTCCTCGTGGTGAGCTCCTGCCTCCTCCAGTCTGATCTGCGTATGCTGGTCTGTGGCTGGATGAGAGGGACAGGCTTAGGTGATAGGATTTGACAAACATCTCCAGCAAGGCCAATCTCCCCGAGCCCTGAGGCCTGAGTCTGCTCCTGGGACCCATGGGAGCCCCCAGAAGTGGCCCCACGAGCTGGGGACCAGGGGCGCAGAATGTGGTGGTGATCGCTGACAGCCAGGCTGTCCCTTGTCCTTCCAGGGGTGTCTCCCCAGCTTCTTGGAGCCTGCCTGGCCCTGCCCTCCCTGGGTCACCCCTGAGCCCGGCAGGCGGGTGCGGCAGCCGTTGTGCAAGGGCTGAGCTCACCCGCGGAGCCCGTCCCGGCCTGCGCCGGCCTGCTCACTGCAGTTAATCATTGTTCAAAGGCTCTGGCAGGCGAACAGGCTGCGGAGGAAGACGTGATGGGCAGGGCCGCCCCTGCCAGGTCTCAGCAAAGCTCCTCCCGCAGGCCTGGGCTGGAGCCGTTCCCCAGGACCGCACAGTGAAAGCCAAAGGTGGGCCTGAGACCACCTCCCCTAACTCTCCAGTAGGAACTGAGCAGTTGTGTCTGATCGCAGCAAAGAACGTCCTTTTGTGGATCTCCTCTTTTAGTCAGAGCGGCCTCAGGGCAGTGTGGCTGCCAAGTGCAGAAGGCAGGTACCAACACCAAATGCCTTGGTTCGAACCACAGTGATGCCACTTCCCAGCTCTGGGACTTGGGCCAAGCATCACCATCTCTTGGGCTCTGAAAAGTTGGTGGTGTTGTTGCTGATGCTGCTTTCCTCAAAGGAATGTTGTGAGGCTTAGGATCTATATCAAGTGCTTTCTATGCCAATAACGCAGAAACCCCAGAACCCCAAACCGACACTAAAACACTCATCACTGGGCATGGCTAATCCCCAGGAGGAAGCCAAGAGGTCACCAGGCGCTGGGCTGGACTGTTTGTGCACATTGTGTCATCGTCCCTCAATGCGGGCCCTTGTGAGTTAGGTACAACTGTCCCCATTTCCTGGAGGAGGCCAGCCAGGCTTAGGGGAGTGAAGCGACCGCCCCAGGTCACACGGTGTAAATGACAAAGCCGGGACGCAAGCCCAGGTCCATCTGCCCCCAGATCCTGAGTTCTCTCCCCTACCCACACTGCCAGGTTTGCAGATCAAAGATGCGAATCCAAACTTGCCAGGCAATTAACTTCTGCCCACACTCATTGACATCCTCTGCGCGTGGGGGCAGGGGTGGGGATGGGGCGAGGGGGTTCGGGACTGAGTTCTCTTGTGGGAAAGACAGAGATCAACACCAGCTTGCCCTGGCCTCTGTCTGCGCTCAGAGAACCTCCGATGGGTGAGGCCCGAGCCAGCGTCAGGCACAGTCCCTGTAGAATCCCAGTGCAGCTGCGGGCTGGGATCTGGGGGAGCTTGTGACCCCCCGATGGCCAGGGCGTGGGCGGGAGCTGGTGGGAAAAGGGCCTAGAAGCAGCATACTGGTTTGGGGTTGTTTTGTTTGTTTGTTTGTTTGTTACAGTATATGTTTATTTGTCATGGTTGGGGAAGGGGAGCTATGGGGTTGTCAGGAGGCCCAGAACCCTTTCTCCCTCCCACCGGAAGCTTCCCCATGGTGTAACTCTTGGCCATAATGGCCTTGTGCCAGAGATCCCCACTAAACAGAAGAACACACGTCTCCAGGGAGGCTCTTGGCCTCCTGCAAGGACTCTTCTGTCTGTTTCAGAGGTGCCCCTTGAGGGAGCTTGCCTTTGGGCCAGCAGGACCATTTGGGGGTCTCATGGGAGCTGGCACAGTATGGGATTAGTAGCTAGAAAAACTCCAGGTCAGACATGTAATCTGAGATCTTGGGAAAGAAAGGGCCATGAGGCTAACTAACACAGCCCAGGGACCTCTGGGTGTGTGTGTGTGTGTGTGTGTGTGTGTGTGTGTGTGTGTGTGTATGTGCATGTGTGTTGGGCACTGGCTAGGGCAGCAGTGCTTCTCCTCAGAATGGTGATGTTAGTGGAGTTCATCTTGTGACAGCTCTAGAAAGTTCTCTCTGGATCGTCCTGCCTCCCTCGGTGTACTTTCCCTGAGATGCCCACCCCCTTCCCCACCCAAACACTCCACGCTCCCTGCCGTCTCCACTTCTCTCCAGACAAACAGGCTTTCAGAATATGTTCCGATAAGCGCACTTGCTCTGAGTTGTTGAGGGCTGAAAAGAAGGTTTCCTGAGTGGCCCTCCCAGCCGGTCTCACTGTTCACTGACCATCGCCCTGCCCCTAGATGCATGGTCCCCTCTTATGTCGGGGACAGGAAGCCCAGCGCTGAGCACCCAGGCCCCCCTGGCTTTCTAGGACACTGAGGCAGCCTGTTCCTGCCTGGCTGCTGCTGGAGGAAGATGAAAGGAAGCTGAAAGCCAATCTTGGCCACCGTGACGAATTCCAGCCCCAGAGGCCAATCTCAGGCCCCAGAGCTGTCCTGAGTGTTTACTGCCCTGCCTGGGAGGCCCTGGGCACAAAGAGACCATTTCTGGCCATGGCTGAGGCCACGGATGTGGGTGTTGGGAGACATGGGTGAGACCCTGGCAGATGGGAAAAGGTGTGAGACATAGCACTGGTGTCAGGAAGGGAAGCGATCCTAGAAAGATACAAGAAAGATGCAGAAGGAAGGAAAAGGTCCATTCTCCTCTGCCATCTGTCCTCCCGCCGCCCACCACCAGCATTATCCTCCTGACCTCCGTCATCATGGCCGTTCCATGATTCTCAGGTTTTTAAGTAAACATTGGTGTCCCCAGGGACTAGGTGGGGGCTCTGAGACTTCAGGTGATGGGATGTTATGATGAAAACAAATTTCAGACCGGATTCTGCCACCATGTCCTATTTTTAATAGCTAGTAGGCATAAAAACCAGCATTTGAGCCTCTCCACTAAGCCTAGGGCTTCCCCTTTCTTTGTCCTTAAGTGTGTCAGCAAACATTGCATGAAGTTCAGTGCCCCAAAGATAAGCCTATGTCCTGTCGGCAGGACCAGCCCACCTTTCAGTTGGATCCGGAGACAGAAACTTCTGTTGGCATTGGGGGAGCGGTGGTTGGGGCTCAGAGAGAGACCCAGAACCAAATGGGAACAGACCCAGAGCTCCCGTCCATGGGTGTTGTTCAAGTAAAGACATGGGTGCCTGTACCACCTTTCCAGCCAAACATGTCTCTTGAATATCACTTCACCTATGACACATTATCTAGAACACCTCTCATGCTAACTAGTGAATTTTGGGGGATCCGATTCAGATAACTGTGTTTGAAGCTCTTGCTAGCTGCTCCTATGGTGTGAATTCCTTTCAGTGTTAACTAATCATCCCTAGAGCATAAATTACAATGACTCCTACACAAACACACCATTCCTCCTGTTCGTGGATTGGTGCTTTAAAGTAAATTATAGACAATGTCACTAGCCCAGGTCCCCCAGCCACAGGACCAGTGACACTTCGGGCTGAATAATGCTTTGTTGTGGGAGCTGTGCTGTGCATAGTAGCACAGAGTCCTTGGCCTGTACCCACGAGATGCAGTAACACGCACCCCCACGTTACGACAACTCAAGATGTTGCTAGATGCTGCCAGCTCTTGGGGCAAAATCCCTCCTGGTGATTGAACTAGAGTGACCATATTTATTGTCCAGTCTGGGATGTTTTCTTTTTAAACTTTTTTTTTTTTTTTAGAGTTTTATTTGAGAGAGAGAGAGAGATCGACAGAGAAAGAGCATGAGTGGGTTGGGCGGGAGCAGAGGAGGGAAAGGGAGAAGCAGATTCCCCACTAAGCAGGGAGCCCGATGTGGGGCTCGAACTCAGGACCCAGAGATCACAACCTGAGCAAAAAGGCAGATGCTTAACCGACTGAGCCACCCAGGTGCCCCGTTTTTAGATTTTTTTACAGTAGATGATTTCAAACGAACTATTATAACAGAGTGGTATAATACAGTGGTATAATGAAGCCCATGTATCCACAGCAAACCTCGACAAGGATGAACTCTGCCAGTCTTGTGTCTTCTCCACTCCCGCCTACTCCCTGCTGCCGTCCCACCCCTCCGCTCATGTGGAAGCAAATCCCAGACAACATTCAGCTATGAATATTGAAATATATATCTCTAAAAGATAAGATCTCTTTTTTAAACCTACCTGCAGTGTTCCCATCATACCTCAAAAATTTAAAAATAATTCCATAATATCATAAAATATCCAGTAAACAAAACCAAGATACTTTTGAGACTGTAACAGGGAGTTAATGGAGATAGCAGGCATAAATCGGGACTGTCCCGGAAAACCAGGACGGAGCCAGGCACACTGGAACATTCGGTTTCCCTAAATAGAGCAGTTCTAATGCACATGTCTAAAAAGTCATTCTCCTGCTCGATAGCCTCCAAAGGCTCCCTAGTGCTGAAGCACAAAGTGCTGACTCAAGCAGACCCCCAGGGCCTCGTGATATGGTCCCACGTGCTCTGCCTTATCCTCCCATAGTTCTGTGGCCGCTGCCAAGGTTGTATCTGCTGACCAACGCTCCTGGGAACGCCAACCCTGCTCCCTGCTGCGCAGACGCCTTGCTGGCGCATGGGACGGGGCGGGGGCTGTGCATGCACGGAGGCCCTGGGACTGACCCGGGTGTGCTCTTTGCTCCCTTAAGTTCTAGCTGTCCCTTCCAGGCACCTGGATTTGAATGTTGGCAGAAGTAGGATGTTTGACGTTTTCTGTTAAAAAAAAGTGCTGGGCTAGAGGTTAGAGGTGCCCGAATTGCTTTTTTGTTTCTTTCCCCCCTTCTTCCTTTTTTAAAAACACAATACCCAGGGTCTGTTTTGCTCCTGTGGGACCAAAATGACTCCCTCCAGATGCCAGGGCCCCTGTCTGTGCTCAGCCACGCCCGGTGAAGGAGCCGTGGCTCGGCCGGGCGGGCAGAGGGAGCTGCTGAGACAGGAGGTGCCATCCCCCCAGCGCAGACGGACAGACAGAAAAGCAGAGTTCAGCTTGTCTGACCAGAGTCAGCCCTGCTGCTTTCTGGGAGGGGCTCCCAGGGAAGGAATCTTGCCCTCTCTGGCTAGAAGAGGCAGAATCTCTTTCCTCTCTGGCAACCTGAGCTCCCGAGCCAGACTGGCCGGGTGTGACCCGCCCCCCCGTCCCATCTCCGTGTGCCTCTACCAATCTTCCAAAGGTTGAATTTGGGGGTTTCTGGAAGAATGCAACTCTGAAGAATGACAGCAAGCCATGCTCCTTGAGAGGAAACGAAAGCATGACCAGAAAAGTCTTCCAGATCCTGCAAAGGCTTGATCCTCAGTTCTGGCTCACCCCACATGCCCAGGACAGGCCAGAGACCAGCCCTGCAGGTCCCAGCCACTCATCACCAAGATGCCTTCAAGATCGACCTGACCCTGGTGCTTCCCATTCCTTGGCTTCACCCCAATTAGTTGAGTCTCTCTCTGTCTACCTCTCTGTCTCAACCCCCAGCTAGTGCCTGGCCCAGGCCTTGTGTTGACCTGTGGCCCAGGTCACGTTTGCCTTGTCCTCCTGGTGGGTGCCCTTCCTTTCCTGCAGTCCTTTCCTGCAAACATGTCTTTGCTCATTTATTCACTATACAAAGATTTATTGAGGATTCGCTATGTGCCAGGCTCAGGAGCAGGTGCTGGGATACGGGTAAGCAGTATACACCAACCCACCCCTGGCCCGTGGGCTCACATTCAGCCACTGAGAGGACTTTTCACATAGGTTTTTGGGACTCCTTCTCTTCTCAAAAGCCCTGGGATTCTCATTACACAATTCCCCTCTTCCCAAGGGACCAGGTTTACAGACCAAAGGACCTGAAAATAGATGTCTGCCCTAGTCAGGCTACAGAAAGTTGTGTTATCCCCTTACCCTGGAGGGTGGGTTTCTCCAGCCCCTATGATGACACAGGAGAGAGACCTGCCCCATGGCTTTTCTCTGAGGAAAAGAGACCCGTTCAAGGTGACTCACTCTTTCTATTGGTGGGAACAGGATTGTGTGCGTGTGTGTGTGTGGCAGTGGGGATTTAGGCTTCCAGGAGCAGTCTGGTGAATTCTATGAGGATTTTATATGGCTTCTGAAAGGGTTCTCTGAAGCTTCGACATGGATTTCATTAAGATCTCGTAAGGATTTTATGTTCATCCACGAGAAGTAGACACGGCTTCCAGAAAGACTCTAAGAGACTTTAACGTGTCAAGTGCCTTCGCCCTGAAGGGTGAGGCTGCTGAGCGGTCCTTTGCTCTCAGCTGTGCCCCACTTGCCACAGATGGGCTTTCACCAACCCTTCCCTTATAAACTGTAGCATTTTTCTTTTCCACTGGGTTCCTTCTTTTGCTCTTTACATAACCAATTTAACGAGATGAATTTAAAAACGAATAAAAGGAAAACCCCAGAGCAAACAGCACATGGGGAGCTTAGCCAAGGACATCTTCTGACATCAAAGGCTCTGAGGCCATTGAAGAGGCTGTGAAGCAAACACACAGTGCTCTCCCCACCCCCACCTACCGCCTCCCTCCTGGGGCCAGCCGGGTACCAAAGGCCAGCGGCTTCTGGATGGCAGACAGAACCCAATCGCCTGCAACGCCCGCCAGCTCCCTTTCCTCAAACCTCTCTAGGATGAGGAAGGAAGGTGGGCAGTCCTCCTGCTGGCCCCACCTCAGCTGGTCCACAGTCCCCAGCTGCCACTCCTTGCAGGTCCCTGTCCCCTGCAAGCCCCATTGTCCATCCCAGGTGATGGGGACAGCTGCAGACAGGCCTCAAGCCAGGTAAGCCCCGGTCCTGGGGCTGAGGCTGGGCAGGAGGGGCATGAGGAAGGACCTGGACCTGGGGGTGGGCCCTGCTCTGGTTCACCGGTCCTTCACGGCCTCCTCCAAGACCCACTCCTCCACCTGTGGCTTGGTTCCAGGCAGGCTGAGCACTGCTTTTCCTTTCATCTGACTTTGCTCCTTCCAGGGCCACTGCTGGAGCAGGGTTTTCTGTGATGCTGGAAGAGTTCTCAGCCCTCACTACCCAGCCCATCACCCCTGACCAAAGGTGGCTTGTTGAGGGCTGGCAATGTGGCTAATGTGCATAAGGAATGGAATTTTATGTTTTGCTTAATTTTAATTAGTGTAAATACAAATTGTCCAATGTGGCTAGTGGGCAACTGAATGGACAGTTGTGACTCTTTTTTTTTTTTTAAGATTTATTTATTTGAGCAAGAGAGAGCACCTACGCCTGCGCCAGTGGGGGGAGGGGCAGAAGGAGAGAATCCTCAGGCTGATTCCCTGCCAATCGTAGAGTCCCAGTGGAGCTCCATCCTATGACTCGAGAGATCATGACCTGAACCAAAACCAAGAGTCCCACGCCCAGTGACTGAGCCCCCCGGGAGCCCTCCACATGGACAGTGCAGCGAGTGGGCCATGCCTTCTTGGGTCCATTGACGTTCTCCTCACAATGTCCCCCACGGGTCCGTGATAGCGCCTCAGCAGGGCCAAGGCTGACTCCCATTCTGCCCTCCTGAGCATCTCTGGGCTACTGTTGGGCCTGAGGAACAACTTCCCCATCTTTGACACCAGCAATAAAGTCACATTTGGGAGCATGTCCATGCCAGGCTTTGGGGAGTTTTCCTACCCTCAGCAGAAGGCCAGCAGGAATCCAGCATCTCCACCCCACTGTGAGGCCACAAGGACCCCATCGAAGCCCTGTAAAATCCCCCGTCAGAGACCTGTAACATTTCTGTAGGAACTTAGCAAGGACCCCACTTGGAATGGAGCATTTTTGTGTATCCCTGGATACACCACCTGGAAAGAGCTGGCTTCTGTCTGTGTGTCTCAGCCCTTGTTGTGGTCATTCAAAGCCAAGTTCAAGGTCACTTTCCCAACTGATTATGAGGTTTTACTCTCTTGCTCTTTGCAACTTCACTCGCCCGCTGCATATCCCTTTCTTAAAACTTCTGTCGGTGTCCCCGGTGGGATGGAATTTCTCAGCTCCCGCCACCATAGGGGCACAGACCAGGCCTTCCACCACCCCTGCACGCCATGGCAGGACTTCCAGGCAGCACAGTCACCCTGCCCCGACGAGGTGAGGTGTGCTCAAGAATGAGCTGCCCTGCTGGGCCCTGCTGCCTTCTCTCCCTGCAGGCCCAGGGGCATCCGTCCCTCCTGCCAGCACCTTTGTCACCTACTCCTTCCACACAGGTGCCCATGCATCCCAAAGCAGCAGAACCCTTGTGGCATCACCTCAGGGCTGGGCCACCCACATAGGTCCTCTCTCCTTCAGTCTGCTTCATGCTTTGTCACCTGGGCCTTAAGATAGTGAGCTGCTAGGCTAACTATAACTGGGCTGTCATAAAGTTCTTTATTTCAGGAAAATAAAATGAAACAAAACTCTTTTCAGTTTGTGTCTCTAACCCTTATGTCCACACAGCTTTAAATGTCACACAGCCCCGGGGACCGACGAGGTCACATCCCCCATGGCACTGTGTTTTCCCCGCCCCTTAGCCAAAACCCCAGGCCCCAGAGGCTTCCCTTTTTTCACAATATCACCTCCCCAAATAAATAAAAAGGGAAAAGAAAACCTTTGGCAAACCTACTCACTGAAAAGGATACCCATAGGACTGCCAAAGAAACTCACTGTCAGTCTTGCCCAGAGAGTCTGTTTAGGGGGGCCCTTCCCATTTCATCCTGTATATTTGGGATCCCACCAAGCAGGGAGCCTAACGCAGAGCTCTATCCCAGGACCCTGGGATCATGATCCAAGCCGAAGGCAGATGTCTAATGACTGAGGTACCCAGGCGCCCCTTTTTTAATGTTTTAAATTGAAATATAGTTGTTTGGCACAATGTGACATTAGTTTCAGGTGTACAACATAGTGATCTGACACGTCTATGCAGTAAGCAGTGTTCACCACTAGGGTAGCTCCCGTCCGTCACCACGCCGTGCTACAGTAATACCACCGGCTACAGTCCCTGTGCTGTACAGAGAGTTTCCTCAGCGGTGTCTAGTCTACTAACAAACCCATCAAAGGCATTCCTCATTTCTGCTTGTGTTTTTGATCTTTAGCATTTCTTTTGGATCTTAGAATTTCCATATCTCTGTACATCGCCCATCTGTTTTTGCCCGGTGTCTACTTTATTCATTAGCGTCGTCAACATCTTAATTATAGTTGTTTTAAATTGCTGCTTGGAGAATTCCGACATTCTAGCCACGTCTGTTCTGATGCTTGCTCTTCAAAGTGTGTTTTGTTTTGTTGCCTTTTAGTATGCCTTGTAACTTTTTCTTGCTAGCTGTACATGATGTATTAGATAAAAGAAATGGCTATAAGTAGGTCTCTAGTGATGTGGTTGTGAGGTATGGAGTGACGGGAACGTTCTATGGTCCTGGGATTAAGTCTCGGTCTCTCGGTGAGCCTATGCTTCTGGGCTGTGAGCTTCACAAGTGTTTCTCCATTGTTCCTCCCTGCTTAGGTGGGACAAGATGACTAGACTGGGTTAAGCTGGGTATTTCGCTTCCTCTAGGTCAGTTAGGCTCTGACAAAACCCCAGCAGGTTATGCTCTACTTAACTAGTTTCCCCCAGGGTAGGACTTATTATGAAGAACTTTCAAAATGGTTCCTTTCCCCTCTCCCTGTGGGAAGCAAGGGGATTTCTCTCTGCTTTTCACTGTGGGAACCCGGGAGGCCTTGGAGATGAAACTCACAAAAGTGCCCCTCCCCCCGGGACTGGGTCCCCTGTAGTTCTCCTCTCTTGACCTTGTCTTCACTGAGCCTCCAGCCATCCCACCACCCCCATTCTGGTTTCCTTGCCCAGCATTAGCTCCAGTGGAGGTCTCTGCCCCCTGCCACCTGCAACTCATTCACCCATCACTCTGCTGGCCCTGGGGGCAGTGGTTTGCTCAGTGCCCCACCTTGCTGAACCATCTAAGAAGAGGTGTTGTGTTCTCAGTTTGTCCAGTTTTTGACTTGCTGTTAGGAGTGGCGACTTGTAGCTTTGTACATGTTGGACGGGAAAGAGGAAGTGCCCTCACAAGTTTATAGACACACGTTTTCATATACGTACATTTCCGTCCCTGAGAAAATTGTCTGTAGGTTTCATCAGATGCGCCAATAACTCTGAGTCCTGTGTCATCAGGCCAGGTGGTGGATAGAAGGAAGGCTTGGTTTGGGAGCCATGGCTTCGAGTTCTCACCTGATTCCAAATTACTGTGTGAACTGGAAAAGCCACTGTATTCGAAGCCCCTCTCTAAAACAGGACCATAGCCCCTGTCTTGTGTGGTAAGTTAAAAAACATGTTCACAGTCATGGTCACACATTTTTTTGACATGCTTCCCATCCAAAGGCGGAATCTAATTGTCCTCCCTTCAATACTGGGCGGGGGGCGATTTGATGACATGCTTGCAATGTAGACAGGCAGAAATGATACTGTGTAGCCCCAGATTCTAGTTTAGAAAAGGGGATATGGTGTCTGCCTAGCTTTCTCTTGCCGGGAGCCCCGAGCCCATGCAGAGTCTGGCGGAGAGAGGTGTGTGTGAGGGGTCCCAGCTGTTCCCGCCCCCAGCTGTCGGCCCTTCCCAGGCCGGAGCCAGGCGTGCGAGCAGCCTCAGACCATGAGTGGACACAGCCTTCCGGCTGATGCCAAGCGGAGCACAGACAAGCAGGCAGAATTAGATGATAACCCACACCCTGCCTATCTCCGAGGGACGTTGTAAACACCGCTTAGCACAATACCTTCCACGTGGTAGGCACTCAATGAAGCTAAATACGGGTGATCTGGAAACTGGGTGGGTGTGAGCCGTGGTTGGTCACGTGACAGGATGACCTGCTTCCTCCTGCTGGGAGTTCTGTTTAGCTAAGTTGCTCTGGGTTTTCTGGAGGCGCAAAGTGTCCATCGCCCCAGCCTAGCCAATCAGCTGGTTCGTTGAAGGGGGGGGGGCATGCATCCCCAGGACAGAGTTAGGGCCGGTGGGAGAAGTGTGGAGAGGGAGGGTGTTCTCTGTCCTGTTGGCCTGACTCACGACAGGCTGCCCAGGGAAGGGTGGGGAGAGCGAGGCGGGCCTGGGAACAGTGGGCTGAGGCTGGGTGATGGTCGTCCCCACAGAATCCTCAGTCTGCCCTTTAGCCCTTTGGGGTCTGTCCCCAGCCCCTGAGGCCCGGGTCCTCCCGTCTGTGGCTCCTCGACCGGCTCTGCATTCTGTTAGCCTTGCTCCCCTGCAGATCTGTTTGCTGCTTCTAATCACCACAACCTGGAAGGCAACGTGTTTTATTTACGTCGTAACCGAGAACTGAGTACACAAGCTGGCAAGAGGGTGATGTCGTCAGAGCGTCTCACCACATAGCAGGGGCCAAGGCATGGGCTGGCTCTGAAATGAAAGGGCCCCACGAAGAAGGCTCATCGGGCTTGTGGCAGAAGGTCCAGAGTGGGAATCCTCAAGCTGGCCCCGTCCCCCACCTTCCCAGTGGAGAGAGGAGACCCTGAGGGCAGCACTCTGACCTCAGGCAAGTTTTGAGGTCCCTGCCCGCTCTGAGCCCTGCATTCCATGATCTGATCCCTTGGCAGTAACCTGCCCAGCACCACGAGCCCTGTAGGACGGGGATCCCGTGGCTGGGCTCCCCACGGGCTCCCCATGCACTGATGGGCCGGTCTTCTGGATCCCTTGCTCAGTCACAACTGTCTCCCGGCCCGTTTCATCCCACACGCCACAGTCTGATATCAGTTCTGATTGCTGCTTTCCCAGAAAGGGCTTTGCCCAGATCCAGAAATCAGAATCCATGTCAAGAGCTCCCCAAGAACAGGCGGAATCATCTGGGGGCACTGAACCTTAAAAGAAGTGGCCTGGCTGCCCCCTGCCCCTCCGCCAGCCTGCACTTCCTAGCAGACCCAAAGCTTTACAGCAGGAAGGCCTGCCCACCAGGCCTCTGGACCCTGGACCCCGGGCCCTGGCTGCTCCCTCTGCCTGCCCGCCCTGTGCCTGGATATCTGTCCCGAGCAGATGTGACTTAACCTGCTGCTGGAGAAATAGCTGTGAACTTTAACCATCAACAGAAAAGCAGCCTCTCTGGCCCAGGACCGGGCTGTTGGCAGAGCACCCTGCGGCTGGGGCCGTCTCCATGCCAAGGCTGGGGCTCTCCCATGCGCACAGCTCTCTCCATCCCCCCAGAGCCTCCAACACGAGATGTCCTGGCCTGAGATCATGGAGCTACTCTGACAGAGAAACAGGTCAGCCTTGTGCCGTGTGACCCTGACGTGCCTCAGCGTTGCTCCCAGGCCAGGAGGGCCCGGAAGCCACACGTTCCAGAGACAGGGGTGGCATCTCTCTGAGCACCGGTGTGGGCCGGAGCTGGAGCAGCAGGAGTGCAAGTCGATGGTCTGAAATGAGTGGGGAGCAAGGAGGACGACGTTCCTCTGGCCGTGGTGTGCCCAGAGATTGTGAGGACCAGGGCCCTGGCTCTCAGGAGCACGGACTTGACAGTGGGGATGGTGGGCGCAGTACCTCGCCTCTAGAGAACAGCTGCTGGGCCGGTGGGGGGCTCTCCTGGGTCCTCTGGTTCTTCCACTCCTGGCCCACCTCCTGCCTGGAGCTACCACACAGTTTCCGGCGGTGGGGGGCAGAGTTGGGGGGGGACCTGATAAGCTGGGCAGGGTTTGCTGGTCACAAGTCCCAGGGCTCCTGTCTGCCCACTTGCTCTGCTGTTGCTGGGGACAGAGGCTCTCAGAGCCTACTGCCCTTAGTTGGAAAGGGAACTCATGCCCCAACTCAGGAGGCCAGGAACATGAGCTAGGCAGGCCGGTGGGGCCCACAGTGTTCCTGTGTCCCCAAGTGTGGGCTGGATTTTTTCTTTCTTCCCACGTTGCCCACACTCCCCTTGCTGGGGCTCAGCAAACACCTTATCCCTGGCACACACCAAGGCTGGGGTAGTAAATGGGTCATTGGACTCACGGTGAAGACAGAGGCTCTGAGCGTAATTTCACACCGACTCCCTGTGGTAGGTGGCCCATCGCGGTAACACGCGTGAACTACTGACCCGGGAGAACCGTAGTGGTGGGATCTGAAGCCAGACTCCCGCCCTCGGGACATCTTTAAAGTGAGACCAGATGGAGTGCAAGAGCCGGCCACACAAGCCAGCAGTCAGGGGACAAGGGGCCAGTGTCCTGCCAGAAGGGGGAAGGGCAAAGAGCCTGAGGGCCACACCAGGGAACAGAAGAGTGAGGCCCAAGGGGGTGGGGGCTGCGATCTGCAAGAGGGGGTGCTTGAGAAGAAAGGGGTGAGTGGAAAGGGGCCATGGCAGACCCCCTTTTCCAACCAGGCCTCCTTAGAGGCTGGTAGACATCACGCAGACATAGGGGCCCACATTTGCTTGAGGGCTCCCTGGAAGGGCCCGATGGACACGATAACGATTAAGACCATTAACAGCTGATGGCGGGGCTGGACCCAAGGGGTTGGCGTGCATGTCTCTCTCACACACACACACACACACACACACACACACACACACACACATGCTGGGATGACATACGCTACAGACAGAAGCCCTGAGCAGAGCAGGCAGTCGTTGTTGTGTACTGACTGTGTCTCTGTGGAGCCACCAAGGAAGAAGAGGAGCTTTCTGCCATGGGGAGCTTCAGTCTGTCTGGGGCCAGACACCCAGGGGAGAAGCAGTGCATGAGTAAGCCCGGGGCGGTAGCTGTGTCACCCTCGTCTGTGGTGTGAGTAATGGGGCTGAGCAACGCCGTGGGACCCGTAGAAGGCACTCTGGGCTCAGGAATCTCTCTCTTCTTGGCCTGGCGTGAATCACAGCCGCCATTTTCCAGACTAGAGGATGCACAGAATTTTGAGGTCGTTCTCCCTAGAGACTGTGAGATTCTCCTGTCGTCTGGAGGGAATCCCATGGAAATCCATCTTTCCTACAGTCTAAGTGGCAGGCAGCCTCAGTCCCCAGGAGCTCTGGAGGGTTGAAGTTGGTTGAAGTTGGTTGGCGTCTGCCGTAGAGTACGGAAGTGCTGAAGGAGAGGCGGAACCGAGTGTCTAGGCCCGTGTAGTCACAACACCGTCCTCCGGTCCAGCTGGGGGTAGTTGTGGGAATGACCAACGAGCTGGCCTGTCGTCCCGGAGACTGACTGCTTGAAACTTTTGGCTTGAAGTGTCCCCCACGCCCTCAAAGAGCTAAGGCAGCAAATGGAAGTGATGAGGCATGTTTTGCTGTAGTTGGCACTTCGTGTGTGTGTGTGTGTGTGTGTGTGTGTGCACCTGCACACACACATGTGTGGTGGGGGGAATCCGATCTTGCTCTGCATGGCCAGGGAGGGTGGTGAAAGTACAAATTTCATATCCGGAGATCCTGGGGCTTTGGGAGCACATGGGCCAGGCTTGTGCCCTTCTATGGACAGAAGAGCTTCCCTGGCTTGGCTCGGTGTAGACAAGGAGGGGGAGGAGGTGAGGGAAGGATGCGTCCAGCCCAACACTCATAAAACCTCTTTGTCTGAGCGTTTATGGACCCAGGTCCCCGCGGTAAGCCTTTAAAGTCACACAGGAGACTCCTGTGTGTTCATAAGATCCTCGTTGTCTATAACATGCTGCTCCAGCAATACCTCCCTCCCAGGCCACCTGGTCCCCTCCCACGTCATGGCCACTGGGAGGTGGGGAAGCAGGGGACTAGAGAGTCCATCCCAGGGTTGGGGGAAAGTGGAGGCCAGAGGTGCAGTGTCTGGGCTGAAAGCTGCTTCTGGCTGGCGTAGGTTCTCCAGCCTTGCAAGGAGCCTCCATGTTCCCTCATCTTCTGCCCAACTACGTGGAGGAGGGCAGGCTGGTGACATCCAGCTCCTCCTCATTCCAGGAAAAGCAGGTGAAAGGGGGTTGCCAGACAAAGCAAAGATTGCTCAGTTAGATTTGAATTTTAGGTGAACAACAGGTAATTTTTTTTAGCACAAGTATGTCCCAAACACTGCATAGGATGTGTTTATACTAAAAAAGTAATTCTTGGGGCACCTGGGTGCCTCAGTGGGTTAAAACCTCTGCCTTCGGCTCAGGTCATGATCCCAGGGTCCTGGGATCGAGCCCCGCATCGGGCTCTCTGCTCAGCAGAGAGCCTGCGTCTCTGTCTCCGCCTGCTTCTCTACTTGTGATCTCTGTCAAATAAATAAATAAAATCTTAAAAAAAAAAAGTAATTCTTTGTTTATCAGGAACTCAAATTTAATTCAGTGTCCTCTGATTTTATTTGTGGAATCTGGGAACTTGAACTTGAACTTGAAGGGCACCACAATTTTTGTCCCAAGTCGTTGAGAGTGCCCCTTCTCAGCAACAGGTGAGACTTTGCATACATTATTTCATTTAAACCTCACCATTATCCCACAACCCAAATTTGGATGATGTTTGCTTTTTGCATACCACTTGTATTCTTTTTTAAAAAAATTTATTATGTCAGCTAGCCAACATATAGTACTTATATTCTTCTTTACTTCTTTATTTAGATCAATATCTTTTTAAAATTGTATTTATTTTTAAAGATTTTATTTATTTACTTGACATAGAGAACGAGCACAAGCAGGGGTACAGCAAAGAGAGAGAGGAAGGGTCCCCCCTGAGCAGGGATCCTGACGTGGGGCTCGATCCCAGGACCCTGGGATCATGACCTGAGCTGAAGGCAGATACTTACCCGACTGACACACCCAGGCATCCCAATTTCCTTAAAAAAAAAAAGGCACTTACTTTTAAATTTTTAAACTTTTACTTAAATCCACTTACTTTTAAAGCAAATTGTATCCAGTAGCACTTGTTGTAAATAGCTGCACAAGTAAGTGCAATGTTACTGTTATGTTGTCTGCTGGATACCATCGTCTAAGGGGAGATTGGAGGCAGGGGTATTCCAATGTATTTTAACCACTGTCTGAGAGGTTCCAGGCTCACTGTGACTGACCCTGGTGTTCTACAGCCTTCTCACACCTTCTTTCTCGCTGGAAGAACCCTCCTCCTCCAAGGGGGATAAACATGCTATACTTTTCCCAGCCTCCCTTCAGCCAGTGTGGAATTATGGCCCAGCTGTGGTCCCTGAAATCTGAGTGAAATCTCCCAGGAGCTTCTTGGAGAGATTTATTTCTCTGTTTAAAAAACAAACCCCGGAAACAACCTTAATGCCCATGAAAGAAAGAATGGATAAAGAAATGCAGTCTATTCATACAACCTACAACAGAATATTACGCAGCCTTAAAAAAGGAAGGGAATCCTGTCATTGGCTACAACGTGGGTGAACCTTAAGGGCATTACGATAAGTGAGATAAGCCAGGCACCAAAAGACAAATACTGTGAGATTCCAGTTATATTTTTATGAAATATCTAAAGTAGTCAAATTCTTAGAAACAGAAAATAGAACGGGAGTCGTTAATTCAGTATAGTGTTTCAGTTCTGCAAGATGATAAAGCTCTGAGAGTTGTTGTACAACAATGCATTCACTAGTGTACTATACACCTAAGAAGGGTTAAGATGATAAATTTTGTTATAGATATTTTTTACCATAATAAAAAAAATTTCGAATTAGGTGGTGGTGGTGTTGTATGACCTTGTAACCCACTGAAGAGTTTGTCTTGAAATGGTTATTTTATGGGAATTTCACTTCAATAAAACATTGTGTGTGTGTATGTGTGTATGCCTCAAAATAAACAAACAAAGGGCACCTGGGTGGTGCCGTTGTTTAAGTATCTGACTCTTGGTTTTGGCTCAGGTTATGTTCCCAGGATTGCGGGATCAAGCCCTGCATCAGGCTCCATGTTCAGCCCGAGTCTGCTTGAGATTCTCTCTCTTCCTCTCCCTCTGCCCTCCCCTCGCTCCTGCTCTTTCTCTCTCTCAAATAAATAAGTAAATCTTTAAAAATAAATATATCGCACAAACTGAGGGTTTTGGAGGAGAGGGGGGTAGGGGGTTGGGTGAGCCTGGCGTTGGGTATTAAGGAGGGCACGTATCGTATGGAGCACTGGGTGTGGTGCATAAACAATGAATTTTGAAACACTGAAAAGAAACTGAATTAAAAAAAACAAAAACAAATAAATTGCAAGTTAAGCTACTCTTAATGTCTTTAAATAACATTAAACTATATGTCTTAAAGTATAAAGACCTAACGTACACGTCTTTACAGATACATACTAATCCTGGTGCAGGGGCAGCCATTTTGTAGCTGCAAAGGAACATGCCAAAGAACCAAGCCAATGAGAAGATGAAGAAAGATGAGAAGAACGTGGGCCTTCGATGACTTCACTGCGCTGTTGAACTTCTCTGGAATTGCGTTTCCCTGTAAGGTTACATGAGGTAATGCATTTTCCTCATTGTTTTACTTACTTTTAGTCTGAGTGTTTGATTATTGCAACAAAAGCATCCCAACTTAAACAAGTACTAGAGACTTTCTTCTTACGTAATCAGAACTGAAGGAGAAAAAAATGAAAAAGGAATACATTTATCAGCAGGTAATTCATCATTATTTAAGGATATATCCACCTACTATGTAAAATAACCTATTATACCACCCAATATCTCCCATAAAATAAGCATTCTACAACTTGGGGCACTTTGTAGAATTATTATCTCTCTTTTTTGGATGAGAAAAATAACAATGGTCACAAAGTTAAATTGCTGAATAATCTTCATTTACTAAAGAAACCTAAATTTGTATGGTACAGTTGGAACTAGTATTTCAGGTGAGGAAGAGCCGGGCAGTTTCTAGCCCAAGGCTTTGTTCCCTTTAGGGGCTCTCTGCCTACTTCCCTCTGACACCTCCACACTGGCCTCCGGGATAGTCATTCTCTACTCTCTTAGATGCTCCTTCCCTCAGGCTCCTGACTCAGCCGAGATGGGCTGGGGCTCTTCCCAACAGCATGATGAATCCTGAATGAGACAAACACAGGAACAATGAAGGTGAGTGTCGCACACACCATCAAGCCCCTCCAGCACACTTCTGATTCAGAGAAGTAGACTCACAGCATTCTTGCTTTCCGGGCCATCCCTCCCCACATGCTGCCTTATATGGCGGCTGCTTTAGGAGTCATTGGCCAGGTCCCTTAATTCCTGCTGTAGGCCTGCCTTCCCAGAGAGGGTGTCACCCCACACCCTAGTGCTTGAGGGCTGGTCTCCTTCATCCCCGAACCCCTTTGCTGCCTAACCTAGGGATTTGATTCAAATCAGGCTTTCCCACACTCACCTCTCACCTCTCACGCTGTCTTCCAGAATGGTCAGTCAGTGGCCTGGTCCCCACTATCAATGCCATGGTATAATGATCCTTTAACCTTTTAGTGATCATGGCATCCACTTAGCAGGTTGGACCCTAGGACCTACATATAGTAGGTCTTGGTCACGGAGATGGGTAGAAGCGCAGACCTGGCCTGGGAGAGACAAGCTGTAAAGCAAATGAAACACAGCGGGGCGGGGGAGGGGAGGGAGGGAGGGAGGGAGGGTGTAGGGTGCTGTAGTTAAGTCTTCTTAGAACCTCACTGAGGGAGGCCAAGTTAAATAAAGCCATCAGCTGGGTCTCCACTCATCAAGTGAAAGAGAGACCCCTCAGCTTTGCTGCCCTTCCCACCCTCCATTCCAGAGCCTTCCAGGCTGTTCCAGGCACTTGAGGGGACAGAGGACCTGCATTTGGCGCTGGGCTTCACTCTCTGAACTCTAGTCCTTCACAAAAATGTTCCTACATGTATCCTATGGGAACATACACATGGAAAAATTTTGTTCCTACATGATTATGACCAATTTGAAAATATTATGTGAGAAAAGATCCTCTTCACAACACAGTGAAAACTCACGACATGTTTAGGACTAGTCCTAAGAAAAAACCGAGGTAGGTGCTTGGGTGGCTCAGTGGGTTAAGCCTCTGCCTTCAGCTCAGGTCATGATCTCAGGGTCCTGGGATCGAGCCCTGCATCGGGCTCTCTGCTCAATATGGAGCCTGCTTCCTCCTCTCTCTGCCTGCCTCTCTGCCTACTTGTGATCTCTGTCTGTTAAATAAATAAATAAAATCTTAAAAAAAAAAAAAGGAAAAGAAAGGAAAAGAAAAACAATGAGAGACTTATGTGGAGAAATCCATAAAACTTAATAACAGACAAAAAGAAGACTCAAATAAAGGGAGATATATACTATAAATGGAAATCTCTATATTATGAAAATATCCACTGTAGAAATTATCTATAAATTCAGTACAATTCCAATAGCCACCTCACTTGGATTTCTAGTTAAAATGGGCAGTTTTATTATTATTCACATGGAAGAAAAGATGCAGAAGAAAAGACTATTTTGAAAAGGAAGAATAGGGAAGGGAAATGTATCCTGCCAGGTATCAAAACATCCTGTAGTTATAGAATTTAAAACAGCATAACAATAAATAGACAAATAGACCAATGGAATAGAACAGTGAGCGCAGAAACAGACCCATGAACACATAGGAACTTAGTATATGATAAAGTTGGTATTTTAAATGAGTGAAAAAATACTCAATTAAACATGTTGAGAGAAATGAGTCAAAAAAAATGGAAATCAAGTTTGCACCCTACTCCACACCATTCAACATTAAAAAAAACAAAAAAAAAAAACAAACTCTAGAGTACTTAAGGAATGAAACATTTTTTGAAAACTACAAAAGAACAGAAAAAAATATAGGAGATTATTTTTATGATTCTGTGGTCAGGAAAGCTTGTGAAACAACTATGATTTTTTTGTAGATGGAGACAAATTATTCTAAAATTTATAGGGAAATGCAAAGGAACTGGAGTAGCTGAAAGAGTTTTGCAAAAGAAAAAAGGAAGTAAGCGTTAGTCTACCCAACTTTGCAGGTGTTATATAGCCACAGTAATGAACACTGTGGGTTGTTGGTGTGAAGGACACAGATTGGTGGGACAGAACAGAGAACCCGGAAGAAGACCCACAAATATGCCCAACTCCCTTTCGATAAAGAAGCAAAAGTAACACACTAGAGGAAGGACAACCTTTGAAACAAATGGTGTGGAATAGTCAGACAATCCAAACGCAAAAAAAGTGACCCTGGATCTAGACCCCATAGCCTGTATAAAAATTAACTCAAAATGGATCATAAACTTAAATGTGAGACATAAAACTATAAAACTTTTAGAAAAACAAACGAACATAGGAGAAGAATCTTTGGAATTTGGGGCTCAGCAGCGTTCTTAGCCTTGACACCAAAAGCACTCTCCATAAGAGGAAACATTGATAAATTGGACTTCATGAAAATCTAAAACTTTTGCTTTGTGAAAGGCCCAGGGAAGAGGATAAAAAGATAAATTGTAGGGGTGCCCGGGTGGCTCAGTGGGTTAAGCAGCTGCCTTCATCTCAGGTCATGATCTCGGGGGTCCTGGATTTGATCCCCGGGTCAGGCTCCCTGCTCAGCAGGGAGTCTGCATCTCCTTCTCCCTCTTCCCCTCCCCGTCGCTCATGCTCTCTCATGGTCTCTCCATAAATAAATAAAATCTTAAAAAAAAAGACAAGCTGCAGATTGTTGGTGGTGGGGGAGAATATTTGCAAAACACATATCTCATAAAGGACTATCACCTAGGGGTGGCTCGGTGGATTAAAACCTCTGCCTTTGGCTCAGGTCATGATCTCAGGGTCGTGGAATCGAGCCCTGCATGGAGCTCTCTGCTCAGCAGGGAGCCTGCTTCCCCCCACCCCCCTGCCTGCCTCTCTGCCTACTTCTGATCTCTGTCAAATAAATAAACAAAATCTTTAAAAAAAAAAAAAGTACTATCACCTAGAATACATAAAGACCTTTCAAAACTGAGCAATAAAAAAAACCAACCCATTAAATTAGAACGTGGGCATAAGACATGAACTGATATTTTACTGAAGAGAATATTCTTGTGGCAAATGAGCATATGAAGAAAATCTTCAACATTCTGAGCCATACAGAAATGCCAGTTAAAACACCAGGAGATAGCATCACACGCCTATCAAAATAGCTTAAGGAAATACAGTGACGACCTCAACTTCCGACAGGGATGAGAATAACTTGGACCACCTCCACTTTGCAGTGGGGATGTAACATGGTCTAGCCACTGAGAAACAGTTTGGTGGTTTCTTAAAAAACTAAACATGTAACTGTCATTCAACTAACAATTTTGTATTTCTGAATGATCTGTACACAAACGTCTCTAATAATTTTATTTGGAATATCCCCAAACTGGAGATGACCCAGATGTTCTTCCACAGGTGAAGGGTAAGCAAAGCGGGTGCCTTCCCACCCTGGAATGAATGCGTCTCAGCAATAACAAGGAGCTAACTATTGCTACCCAAGACAACTGGAATGATTCTCCGGGGAATTATGCTGAGTGAAGAAAGCCAATTCCCAGAGGGGAATTGGAATATTGGGTGATTCCTTTTATAGAACATTCTTGAAATGACAAAATTGGAGAAATGGAGAACAGATTAGTGGCTTCCAGAGTTCAGATAGGGCAGCAGGGGGGTGGGGGGTGGGGATAGGAGAGAGAGAATTCCATGTGGCTCTAAAGGGAGAACAAGGGGGCTCCTTGCATGGAGGGATTGTTCTGGATCTTGACTGCCCCAGTGTCAATGTCTAGGCTGTGGTACTACACTACAATTTCGCAAGCGGCTACGACTGCCGGAGAGTGGGTAAGGGAGGCACAAGATCCTCCCGTATTATTTCTTTCAACCACATGTGAATCTACAATTACCTCAAGATCAGGTAGTTAAAACAACTACAGAAGAGGAACGCCTGACTGGCTCAGTCAGCGGAGGGTACAACTCTTGATTTCGGGGCTGTGAGTTCAAGCCCCGTGCTGGGTGTAGAGACTACTTAAGAAAAAAATAAAATCTTTAAAAACAACAACGGTTACAAAAGAATTAGAGAAAAACAGAAGATATTATTTTTATGGATTTGTGACAGGGAAAGCTTGTGAGACAAGATACTCCACACAGAAGCCATTGAGGAAGGGATATCCATTGTGGTAAACTCAACCACATCGGAACACACTATCACAGAGACTGAAAACCAGCAACCAATGGGGGGGAGGGGGGAGATACTTGCAACGGTTACAATGTGCACACAATTAGTATTCAAAAATATACGTATATGATAAATCAGTATGAAAAAGCAAAGTGCACAAGGAAACAGTGCAAGGGATACGAAAAGACAAATTCACAGAAGGAGAAATCCAAATGGTGAAGAAACATAGGGAAGGGTGTGATATCTCAATAATGAAGGAAGCGGAAAGGAAAAGAATGAGAAACCACTTTTTATTTAACAGATAAGCAAAACAGGAAGTTTGATTGGTGTAGGGCTGACGAAGATGTGGGCTGTTCTCATATTCTGTTGGTGGGAATATAAATTAGGAGAATTACTTTGGAGGGCAATTGATAGAATCTGTTAAACTTTGAAAGGCACTTACCTTGTAATCCAGTACATCTGCTTCCTGGTACATTCTTAGGGCAACAGTCCTGTGTACCCAAGGCAGCAGGTAAAGGGCTTTCCTGTAGAAACTGGAAATGGCCTCAGGGTCCATCCCCGGGGGAATGGTTACACAAGGTCTGGCGCCTCAGGTACATGAAATACTGTACACATAGCCCATCGGAAGTAGTAAAAGCGAAGCTGCCAAATCATAGAGAATGAGAGACGACGATTCATGTAAACACACACACGGTTCCTGGAGGTGATTTTCATTTTAAGTTCATGACCACAAACCTCAAATGATCATGCCACACAGCCTGGTAATCCTAAAATATTTCCCTCCTAAGTTTATTTCCTCTTTCTAAAATCATTATTTTGTATCTTCTCCCTCCTCACCTCTCCCACAACCCCTACCCACTTTACATCCAGCTGGTGACCTTGGTTAACACTTCAACTGAAAAAAAAAAAAAATTAAAAATAGAATTACCATATGATTCAGAAAACCCACTTCTGGGTAGATGTCCAAAAGAGCTGACAGTAGATCTTCAAAGGTTATTAGCATGTCCATGTTCATAGTGGCATTATTATTATTATTTTTAAAGAATTTATTTATTTATTTGACAGACAGAGATCACAAGTAGGCAGAGAGGCAGGCAGAGAGAGAGGAGGAAGCAGGCTCCCCAAAGAGCAGAGAGCCCGATGCGGGGCTCGATCCCAGGATCCTGAGATCATGACCTGAGCCGAAGGCAGAGGCTTAACCCACTGAGCCACCCAGGCACCCCCAGAACAGCATTATTGACAGCAGCCCAAAGGTGGGAACAACCTAACTGTCCACCAGCAGATATGAATGTGTAAGAGAAAAGTGGCATATACGTATCATGACATACTTTTCAGCCTTAAAAAGGAAGGAAATTATGACACATGCTCCAGTGTGGCTGAAGGAACTTTGAAGGATGCTGCCAGGTGAAATAAGCCAGACACAAAAGGACCGATCGTGTATGATCTCACTTACCCGAGGTACTTCTCGTAGAGAGTAGAATAGAGCTTACTGGGGACTGGGGAGAGGGAAGAAGGGGAAGTTCTCGTTTAATGGGGACAGAGATTCTGTTTGGAATAATGAAAAAGTTCTGGAAATGGATGGTGGTAAAGGACGCCCAACACCATGCATGTATTTAATCCCACTGAACTGGAAAACTAAAAAAGGTTAAAACGGTAAATGCTACATTTTGTATATATTTTATCCTCTCAGACCTATTATTCATTTTTCTTCCTGGCAGCCAGACCCACCAGACTACAGACTACTAGGGAAGGTTAAAAAAAAAAACAAACTATCTTGTTTTCAAAGTTATTCCCAGCTCCCGTGGGCACCAACACGGAGGTGAAAAAGAAAGCATCTGGGTTGGATGGTTGGCATCTGGGTCCTGGCTGCACCAGCCACTAGCTACCCCCTCCCGGGGTACTG
The DNA here is from genome assembly GCF_010015895.1 of Lontra canadensis. Taxonomy (NCBI): domain Eukaryota; kingdom Metazoa; phylum Chordata; class Mammalia; order Carnivora; family Mustelidae; genus Lontra; species Lontra canadensis. The sequence goes on along the minus strand of NW_022631026.1, from coordinate 14,846,452 downwards.
CTGCTCGCTGCTCTAATGAGTCCTGCCCATTCCCCGGAGCTCTGCAAGTTATGGGAGTCACGGAGGACCCGGGTCTGTGCCCGTCTGCAACCCCCCAACCAAGACAGTCCCTGGGTGGGCACCACTGACCAAACTTTTGCCAGCAAATAGGAAGTGGCAAATAATTAAAAAAATAGGAGGCTCTGAGGGGAGCTTGTTCATAAATTGATGGCTTGTTCCAGCTCAGTCTCTGGCCTCCACATGTCCAGGTTTTGAGCCTGCTCCGTGCAGCTGAGGTTTGCGTTGGAATCTACCAAGCAGAGCCTGCAAACGAAACCAGGCAAACGAAATGGCCTTTGGCTCCTCAGATTTTATACATCCTTCCAGACTCCCACAGCCCACAGCTTCTGCCCGCCACCATGTGCTTCAGGAAACACAGGAGCAATAAATCAGATTAATCCCGGGAAGGTCCCTTGCTTCATGGAGCACATGGACTCTGTCAAAGTAGCCACAAGGCAATGGGCTTTTAAGTGAACCTCATTTTCCCACTGATTCTCATTCTGAAATCAGGAATATGCTCTTCTGGAGAAAAATAATTGGTCATTTAGTTTTTCAGCTTTATTGAGGTATAATTAACACATGAAATTGTATATATTTAAAGTGTTCAACACGATGATTTGATATAAATATACATTATGAAATGATTCCCACAATCAAGTTAATGAACACATTCATCATCTCACGGTTACTTTTGTGTGTGTGTGTGTGTGCGTGTGTTAAGATCTATTCTTAACAAGTCTTAAGTATATATACCACAGTATCATTAACTATATTCCCCAAACTGTACACTAGGTCCCCAGAACTTCATCTTACAACTGAAAAGTTGTGGCCTTTGACCAAAATGTCTCCGTTTCCCCATAACACCTCCAGCCCTGACTACCACTACTCTATTCTCTGAGTTTGTGAATTCTGTTTTTGGGTTTTTTTTTTTTTTTTTTTTTTGCTTTTTCTTTAGATTCCACATATAAAGTGGACAGTATTTGTCTTTCTGTGTCTGACTTATTTCACTTAGCAAAATGTATTCCGGGTTTATCCCTGTTGTTGCAGATGACAGGGTTTCCTATTTTTAATGGTTGCATGATATGTCATGCTATACCATCACATTTTCTTTACTTACTCCTCGGTCAACAGACACCAAGGTTGTTTCCATAGCTTCATTCTTCTGAACATTGATTGCTTCAGCGAACAGTTCTTCTTTTTAGGAGCTGAATAATATTCCATTATACATATAATAAAAATAAAAGTACATTTGTTGATTGCATGTATAATGCTGGGAGTACAGATACCTCTTTGAGACACTGATTTCATTTCCTTTGGGTATAGACCAGAAGTGGAATTGCTGGATCATATGGTCGTTCTATTTTTAATTTTTTGAGGAACTTCTGTACTGTTTTCCATAATAGCTATACCAATTTACATTCCCAGGGTTCCTTTTTCCCATATCTTTACGAACATTCATTTTTTTTTAAACAATAGCCATCCTAATAGGTGTGAAATGAGATCTCCTTGTAGTTTTGGTTTGCATTTCCCTGATGATTAGTGATGCTGGGCACCTTTGCATACACCTATTGGCCATTTGCATGTCTTCTTGGAAAAATATATATTCAAGTTGTTTGCCCATTTTTATTTTTTTAAAGATTTTATTTATTTGACAGACAGAGATACAAGAAGGCAGAGAGGCAGGCAGAGAGAGAGGAAGGGAAGCTGGCTCCCTGCTGAGCAGAGAGCCAGATGCAGGGCTCGATCCCAGGACCCTGGGATCATGACCTGAGCTGAAAGCAGAGGCTTTAACCCACTGAGCCACCCAGGTGCCCCATGTTTGTCCATTTTTAAATCAGATTATTGTCTTTTTTTTCTGTTGATTTATGTTACATTTTTTGTCAGTTCCTCTGAGTATTTTATTATGAAAATTAGCAGCTCAGAAAGACTTAACCTCTCTAAGCCTTGCTTGGCTATTTACACATCCATCCCAGATTTATTAAATACCTACAATACAACTGTCACTAATAATATCATGGTATTCTTGCCCTCATAGAGCTTATATATAGCCTTGTGGGATCGTCAGGCATTAGACACATAATTATATACATATATATACAGATATATGTGTGTGTGTGTGTGTATACACACAGACATATGTACATACATGCACATATAATGAAGAAAAACGTCAGAAATCAGAGCACTTAATAAGAGGGTTATAACCCAGAGAAAATTAAACTGAGGAAGTAAGGTGTGAACTGAGATCTGATAGATTATTACTTACTTAATTAATTAATTCTCTCTCTAGATATTTATTGAATGTTGACTGTGTTCCAGGCACCATTCTAAGCTATGGGGATGTAGTGATGAGCCAACCGAAGTCCCTGTCTTCATGGAGCTTGCCTCTGGTCACAGTTCATGAATGACCTTGGGGTCATGAGAAGGGCAGTAGAGGGAGAGCAGGAACTAAGGGCCTGGGGCAGACAGGAATATGGCGCTCTCAAGGGACAGCCATGTGCTGTTTGGCTGGGCCCCAGAAAGGGAGAGGTAGCTACAAAAGAGGCTGGATGGGTAGAGAGGGGCCCGGACCAGAGCCTAGGGACTTCGGTGCCAGTAATGCAGCCGCTAGATGTGCTCCATTCCCAAGCGCGACCCACTGGCTTCACAGCCACTGATGATGGGGGCCGGCCAGACCCGGCAATGCTCTGAGTGCTTCAGACGCAACCTGAACAGCTTTCCCACGTTTGTGTAGAGCAGATGACAGCAGCCTCAGCAAGCCGGCCACCACAGGACAGGGTGGACTCACGGGACACTCAGCCCCTAGACGTGTGTGTGTGTGTGTGTGTGTGTGTGTGTGTGTGTGTGTCGGGGGGGGGGTTCCTTTGAGGAGATCTTTTACTTGCTTTTACCAGCCACTTACTAACCTGTGACCACGAGAGGGTTACCCAGCCCCTCCGGGCCTCAGATCGTCTGCGGTCCTATGGAAGGTTCTCGCACCTCCAAGGCGGCGTGGCGCCACGATGGCTCCTCGGATGACACGGGGAAATGCGAACACGCGTGCGGAACCGCGCGGCCGGGTGCCCGGAATTCGGCGCTCGGGAGACGGGAGACGCGCGAGAGCGAGTCCCTCTCCTTTACCCCATGCAGTTCGGAGTTTGTTCTGCGAATTTCCGCGGAGCAAGTGCTGTCTGTTCTCAAATTACAGCTAACTGCCATCTTCCGGGCCAGGCGGTGATTAGCCCGGCTTCCTCCGGCGATGGTGCAGGACCAGCCGCCGGGGACGCTGGGGCGGGGACCCTGCGCTCCGGGGGTGAGACTGCATCCCCTAACAAAGCAGCAGCGAGGATCAAACCCAGGCCTTTGTCTCCCCTCTTTGGCGGGGACCGGCGTCCCCGGGTTCGCGGGTTCGCGGGTGAGAGCGAGCCACGTGACCACGTCCGCGCTGTAGAGCCGGTGCCTCTGAACGCTGGTCTCAAAACAAAGTAATTGCATGCAGACATTCCTTTTGATCACATCCTAATACCGATTTACAACTCTGCTTCCTCGTAACCCCAAAGAAAGCCCTAATCATGGAGCGCATACCCGAAATGCGAATTGGGGCTGGGTAGGAGGGGGCGTCTGTAAGGATGTGTTTGTGTAGGGGCAGTAAGCGGAGATCGACTAATGCTTAGTTCTCCTTCCCCAAATTAAGCTCTCCATGTGGCTAGAGGGATATTTTCATCTGAGTGGCTCAGTTGAGCACTGGAGGCAGAAGACAATTTTTTTGTGGTTTGCTGGAGGCCAGGCAGTTTTTCCATTCTGTTCTTTTATTATGATCATGATTACTTCATTACCTACCCCTGATGGGGTTTCTTTGGGTCCCAGTCTGTTTTTAATAAGAAGCAGACTAAAAACAAAGTTTTGGTTGTGTTTGAAATCTTCAGCTCTTTTTCTGAAATAATAGGTTAAAGATTTTTTTTTTTTTTTTTCTTCTGAAGTTCTGAGTTTGGCTCAGAAATGCTCTGACCCAAGTCCTTTGGGGAACAGATTGATGGCACATAGAATACCACCATGAAATGCAGATTCCTGGGCTCTGTCCCCATCCACCGAATCTGAAGCTCCAAGGGGAGGCCCAGGAAACTGCACTTTTACAAATATTCCAGGTGATTCTAGCACACATTAATGTTTGAGAACAGAGTGAAGGAAGAAAAACCCATCGGCAGTATTTCTCTCTCTTTTTTAAGTAATATTTCTTTTTAATTGTGATATAATCCAAATGCCATAAAATTCATCAATTTAAAATGTACAAGTCAGTGGTTTTTAGTATATTCACAAGATTGTGTGACCATCACTGTCCAATTTTGAAGCAGTTCTAACCATCCCCTTCCCCCAAAAAAACCTTGTTAAGTTTTAGCAGCTAGTCCCAATTTCCCCCTCCTCCAGCCTCTGGCAACCAGTAATCTCTTTTCTATTTCTATGGATTTGCCTATCCTGGATATTTCTTCTCTTTCTTTCTTTCTTTTTTTTTTTTTTTTTATCCTGGACATTTCATATAAATGATATAACTTAGGGCTTTTGTGTCTGGCTTCTTTCACTGAGCATAATGTTTTCAAGGTTTATCCATATTGTAGCATGTTAGAATTCATTCCATTCTGTTGCTGAGTAATATTCCCTCACATGGATGATTTATATTTTCTTTATTCACTCATCAGTTGATTGTTAATCAGTATTTGCTGTGTGTCATTTATGTGCAAGATGGTCTGCTGGGCTCCCCAGAGGATGGAAATGGATTTGCTCCAATAGTGCGGGAATCAAAAAGAGGAGGGGATAGCATCTGGCATGAAGCAGAAAGAAAGAATGAATGAATGAACCAAAGAATGAACAAACCAGAGGCCACACACATCAGAAAAGAAAGTTAGCTGGAAAGGCAGCATGGTGTGAAGCCAGGTGGTGGGTGACACTGCCCATGTTCAGGACGCACAGTGATGGGGACCCATTCAGGACCCACGTGGCTTTTACTGGAGGTTGGGTCTTGTCCCCGAAGTCCCAGAGAGGAATCAGATGGGATCTACCCCATGGAGCTTACAGACTATGAAGGAGGCAAAACATGGACCCAAATTAGTACAATACAGAGTAGCCATGGAGGGTAGGGCAGAGGGGGTAGAGGGGGAAGCCCCTTCCAGCTCAGGGACTGGAAAACATGAAGGGAGAGGCAGCCTTAGAAGTGAGCTTGGCAGCTTGGGTAGGACTTAAATGGGTGACTGACAGTGAGAGCAAGTTACCAAAAAGTCAGGGACAGAAATGTCTGACATGAGCTCAGGGACAGAGTTCTGGGACACCTGTCTTACTTAGGTCTGTTGTCGTGAACGCTGGCTGCACATCAGAGTTGCCTGGGGACTTAAAAACCCCCAAAGCCCTGCCCCTTGAGATTTTGTTTTAATGGGATTGCTTGAGGGTGATCCCAGGCAGCTCCCCAAGTGATTCTAATGAGGAGCCAGAGTCAGGAACCACTGACTTGGAGGGTCCAAAGAGAGACTGTTGGACATAAACCTGGAACACTAGGTTGAGTGGACGGGAGACAGGTTGGTCACAGCACCTATTGTCCCTGAGAGGAGGTGTGGTTAGTAATCACGTCAGGGCAGTAGGCATGAACCAGACCTCCCCAGACCAACTGGACCACCTGGTCACCTTAACCGTGGAAGACCCTGAACGTGGGCTGTGGGATTTGCGCTTCACCTCATCCCAAGTGGGAGCCATTGGAGGTTCTGGAGCAGAATATCGACACCTACTGAAACTGGTGCTTTAAGAAGATTAAGGGAACAGCAGGCTTGGGCAGATTGGAAGAGAGAAGCTGGAGGCAGGAAGGCAGAGGAATCTGGGCAGGATTGACTTGGGACCATGAGAAGGCAGATGACGTGCTGGGATGAGAGGTACACCCCAAGACCACTCCAAATACACTTGCCATTCAAATAAAAATGGCGCACTGGCTGCAGTCTTTGCTTCAACACAAGTCCATTCCCTGAGTCATTGCCTCTTTCTTCTACACAAAGGTAAGAAGTGAGGGGCTAGTCAGGCTCCCCCAGTGCCCAAGGCAGCCTCTCATAGGGAGGTCCTCTGAGGGCTGTTTGCACAGTTGCCTCTGCTCATTTGTGAACTGTGAGAAGCCCAGGAAGCCTGCCTTGGAGCCCTGGCCCAGGCCTGCTATGTCCAGGCCACTCCCTGGAGAGTTTCTACCCCTTAGGTAGACCCCAGTCCCTCTTTTCTCCAGCTTCCGGATGAATCTGTCTCTCTTGCTTTGTCTCCTGTCTTGTAGAGCTTGTTAGGTGAGATATACACCTGTCCCACCCAGCCGGAGGCCCCAAAACTGGGTGTGTTTGTGAACATGAGAGTCTGGGCCAACCTCTATGCCTGAGTGCTCCCCTTCTCAGAGGCTGGTGCCCCATCGAATGGCACCAAATCAGGCCTTTGCCCTCTATGTCCCCTGATCCCCAAAGTAGATTGTGGTAGCCCACGGGCTGGAGTAGGGGAAGGAAGACGCAGAACCCCCATACCTCCCCACCACCGGGCTGTGCTCCCTAGCGGAATCCAGTGGGGCGCAGAGGGATGCTGACACATGGTCCATAGCGGGGGTGGGATGTTGGGAAAGGGAGAGTGATCGGCTCCCAAGCACTCCACCTCTTCATTTCTCCTTTCCAGCCTGGGGGAAATATGTTGGATTATCTCAAGTAATCTCAGAACATCAACACATAAAACACATACTAAACTGTTCCTCCCTTGCACTCATCCTTGTGGTGGTCAAGGAGGGTGCCAGCAGCGGGGACAGTCCCAGGCCGGCTTCTAGCATGTCTGGGAGCTGACAAGAAGATGCCTCCTCAGCCAAGACAGCAGGGGGACAAAGTGTGGCTGTCTCTAGCCTAGAACCAAATTCTCCCTGCCCTTGGACCAGAGGGGTGACCACAGCTGCTCCTGGAAGCCAGGAAGGACGGCTGGTAGTTCAGCCCTGGGTTCCGTGGCCTGGGGGCCGGGGCCAGAGGGCAGCTCGGCTCCTGCCCTCAGGAGAGCAATTCCTGATGTGTCAGTGTGAGGGCACTGCTCTGTGATCCAGTCTTAGTGTTGGAGGCTCAAGAGTAAGTGGATACTTATTTCTTGAGTAAGTGGGATAGTCTCCATGTCCTTATCTGGACAATGGGCATATTGCAAGTTCTCTGGTTCTAGGTAGTTTTCCAGGCCACAGCAGACTGCAAGACTGTTCTCCATAGAGACGCCACGGTGCTGGTCCAGAAGCATCGGGAATCAGGACCTCTTGATTTTCCCTCGCCTCTCTGATCACAATTTGCAGTGAGAATCACTCTCAGGACTGAGTAGGCCCCCAGTTTCTGTGGGGGAGTGGGTGTGGAAGACTGGGTGTGGGATGAGGTTTCCTATTCATATGGGAGCTCAAGCGATTGTTGAGTAAGTAGAAGTGACTGAATTTAAGCCCCAAACTAGTGAAGTGTGTTTGCTTAGGAAAAAGTCCAGAAAGTTATACAACAAAAAGTCATTAGTCATTGCCATTCGCTGGTCAGGTAGCAGGTGATACTAGTCTTTTTTTCTTTTCATTTATCTGTATTTTCCACCTTTTTTACCTACAGCACAAACTCATGTAATTACTTGACTTATTAAAAAACATTTTTATAGTGGCTCAAAAAGAATTATTATTATCTAGCCGTCCCCATTGGAAGGCTCCATTATGTCTCCTCTCATCTACCTGCTCCAGGACGTGCAGAATACGCTGTGTTTTGGAAAGATTTTTTTTTCTTTTTCCTTTTTTAAAAAATATTTTATTTATTTATTTGAGAAGAGTGTGTGCATGGGGTGGGCAGCAGGAAGGGGCAGAGGGAGAGGGAGAAGCAGACTCCCCGCTGAGCAGGGAGCCCCGTGATGAGGGGCTTCATCTCAAGACCCCGTGATCATGACCTGAGCTGATGCTTAAACCATTGAGCCACCCAAGTGCTCCTGGAAAGATTTTTCTTTCTTTTTAAAAATTTATTTAAATGTGGGGCGCCTGGGTCGCCTAGTGGGTTCAAACCTCTGCCTTTGGCTCGGGTCATGATTCCAGGATCCTGGGATTGAGCCCCGAGGGTCCTGGGATCGAGCCCCAAGTCGGGCTCTCTGCTCGGCCGGGAGGACTCCCCCTCCCTCTCTGCCTGCCTCTCTGCCTACCTGTGATTTCTGTCTGTCAAGTAAATGGATAAAATCTTTTAAAAAAATTTTTATTTAAATGCAATTAATTGACATATACTGTATTGTTAGTTTCAGAGGTAGAGTTCAGTGATTCATCAGTCTTATATAACACCCAGTGCTCATTACATCACACACGCTCCTTAATGCCCATCACCCAGTGACCCCATCCCCCCCCACCTCCCCTCCAGCAACCCTCCCTTTGTTTCCTATGATTAAGAGTTTCTTACGGTTTGTCTCCCTCTTTGATTTTGTCGTTTTGTTTTTCCCGCCCTCCCCTATGGTTCTCTGTTTTGTTTCTCAAATTCCACATATGAGTGAAATCATATTTACCCCAAAGATATAAATATAGTGATCTGACGGGGCACCTGCACCCCAACGTTTAGAGCAGCAATGTCCACAAGAGCCAAACTATGGAAAGAGCCCAGATGTCCACCGACAGATAAAGAAGAGATGGTGTACGTATATACAGTGGAAATATTTTTCTTAATCACAAATGGTTAAAATAGAGAAGTTAGGTGCCTACTTGTGTGTGTTCAGTTGTCTGGAGAAAATCAATTAACAGACACAACAGAGCAGAGCTTGACCCACAGAGATGAGGAAGACCAAGCCACAGGGGGGAGGGGGACTAGTTAAAGGGATGGAAGACAGAAGATGCAGATGGGGCCAGGTTTGGGGCATGATTTCCAAGTCTCTGAGGACCGCTATGGAGACTGGGAGCCAGGGGCCCTACTGCGTGGGACTTACAAGGGATGTCATGTTAGGCAGGCCATATATGGAAACCTTTCCAGTCCATCTATGAATGGGATGTCTTAGGAAATGCTGTAATGAAATGACTTCAAACTCCCAACTGACAAAGGTGTTTTGTCTGGATCTGATTACATCATCTTAAACATGACAGGAGAGTCAGTGAGGATGGGCAGTGAGGAAAGAAAAGGTAAGACAGCTAGTCCAGCCAAGAGGCTCCAAAGAGAGAAGGCAGTTGGGGCACATGTGACACCAACAGTCATGGCCAGCTTGGGAAGGCTGGGTTCTCGCTGATGTGGACATATGGAGACAGTGCAGGTCCAGCTGGTAGAGGTGTGAAAGAGGCAAGGAAAGGTCCAGCTCAGAACAAAGTTACCTTGGGGAAGGGAGGTGTGAAGCTCAAACACTAGCCCATATCATGCATTTGTGCGAATTAGGAAAAGGCGTCCCTACTGGGCAGATGCCTCCTTGCACTAGGGGACATGGGTGAGTGGAATTTTCTCTCCATTGGCTCCTTCAGACAGCTGCCCTTGTTCAGTAAACAGCCTGTGCATTTGTACATGGAGGCCCTGGACAGTCACAGGATAGTACTGGCTGGCTGCCTGTCCACAAATGACCTCAGCCAGCACTGGGGAAATAGGAGTAGGATATGGTACCCATGAGGAGAGCTACCCCATGTACGGGATGGTAGTGAGCCCAGTTGTAAGGCCAGTCGTGAGCCGGAGTTTAAGTCAGGAAACTAAGCCAACATCCTTTTTGTATGGACAGTGGCAAAGATGCAGGCAAATGCCTGGAGGGTGTGCCTGGAGGGTGCCTATCCATGTCTTTAGGGCATCTCTCTGACCATGAGCCCCGCCTGCAGAAGTCCTGCCTGATTTAGAGGGAGGGAATCCCAGCAAGGCCCAGCAAAGTGGGCTTGTGGGAGTATCGGTGAGCCCCACCGGGGACCAGGACTGGCAGGTACGGACCAGGAACCAGACCTACTAAAGCCTTTTATTATTCTTTATGGCAGGAAGAAGAACCACACTTGACCATGTGCCCGAATCATCTGGAAGGCTTGCTGGGCCCACGCCTAGGTTTGGGGTAGAGCCGGAGGATTTGCATTTTGTATTTCTAACAAGTTCCCACATGTTGCTGATGTTGTCGGACCAGCGACCACACTCCGAACAGCCCTGCTCCGTGAGCTGTTCTTACCTCCTGATGCACAAGGCATTCCCTGGGAGGGGGCAGACACCTGGCTCCTGTCTGCTTCTCCTTGTCAGCTCTGGGTCCCCGGAGGGTCCCCTCTATACCATCCCTCCAGGCCTCTGTGAGGCCTACTTAGTCTCTTCTGCCTGGGAGGATCTTAACACCTGTTCTCTCCTCCGCAACAGGTGATCTCTCTGAGGAAGAAGGATTGGCGTCTCCTCGCTTTAGGCAGTGGTCGGGCCTGGGGGATCCTTTGATTGCCTCCTGCTCCTGGCACCTCCGTGCCCAAGGTACAGCCACAGACCCCAGGGAGTCTGGACCCCAATTCTGGGCCCTCCTGGCAGGTGTAAGGGCTAAGAGCTTAGTTACTGGCTGGGCAGTGACTCTTTCCCCTGACGTCCTGATGCAGCCCTAAATCTGTCCCGTTCAGTGGAAGAGCCCGGTTCGAAACACCTCACAGCCTGTGAGCTGGAAAAAGCTCCCCGCCCTGCCAGGGCCCCAGGGCCCCAGCTCTAAAGGGTAGCTGCCCCAGATACTCCTGCAGACCCATCTCAGTTCTGGCATTTCTTGACTCCAAGGAGAAGATGGATCAGAGGAAAGAGAGGGTTTGCTGGCAAGGGGTGGGGTGAAGGTGATGTCAGCCATGGTGAGCTGGGCCTGGGCAGGCAGCGTGAGTCACTGGGCATGACAAGGAGGGGCTGGGGAGCCAGGGAAGTCTTTCAGGAGGAATCATGTGGTCAAACCGCTGGTGAGAAGGCTGGGGCCGGCAGGGGGGCTGGGCATCGGGGCCATTTAGCCTCTGGCGCAAGGAGCTGGGTCTTTAAGACAGTGATGGCTGCTGGAGCCCTGACCTGGGACTGCGTGGGCAACGTGTGGGAGGCCTCTGTGGAGCCAGGCCTTGCTGCCAAGTCTCACCGGCAAGGGGCCTGCCCGATTCTTTCTCGAAACTCCAGTCCCGGGGTCACCTCACACCGGTTCCTGCCCCTCTGCCGGTCCCTTAGTGCCTCAAAGGCAGGCCCCCCTTTTACAGGGTCCTGCCCAGCTTAGCTTAGCACAACGCAGGACACACTCTGGGGACCGACAGCAGGGCAGCTCTCCAGTCCAAACCCGGGAGAGGGTTGGAGCCCGAGGCTCTGACGGGCCTTTCTCGCTCCCATCCCTCTTGCCCTTGTCCCTTCTCTGCCCTTTGTGGCTTTTGCCGAGAACCCTGGCGCTTTGCTGCGCTGGCCACCTTGTGGAGGGGGCGGACCACGCCCAGGTGAAAGCACCTTGGCCTCTCAGGCCCACGGACCGGGTGGAGACGCACCCAGGCTCCCGCAGCTCCAAGACCAGGCAGCCCCGGGGCCTGTGGCTGGCGCTTCCCGCCCCGTGGGCCCCTGATTCGGGGCTCCCCAACCTTGTTCGTGGCTCCAGCTCTGCCACACACGCGTGCTCCTGAGGTCCCTTTTCCTTTCTGGCGTCGGTTTCCTCCTCTGTAAGTTCGGAGCCGTTACTCCTGAGTGACCGGGTTTCCCGTCGCAGGGTTGGTGCTACGCCAGTGGTCCGGGGCTGGGCCCAGAGCCCTGGGAGATGTTTGGGGGTGCGCAGGCATCTTGGGCCCTTGAGAAAAAAGAAGGTCCTGGGAGGGAACCCAAGGTGGCGGTGGGGGAGGGGAGACCCTAATTGGGTCATGGTTGGGGGAGACAGTGCCCCTTTAGGAGGGGCTTCTGGTCAGGTGGGTGCTGGCTTGGGAGGTTATCTGAGGGCACAGGAAGAATCTGGAATCTATGGGACTGGGAACTCAGGTCAAAGGTCACCTCAAATTAAAATTTAAAAAGCCCTCTGTATGAAGGGAATCAAAGGAGGTAAAGACATTTGCTCTTCCGGAGTCTCCTGCACCCAGATGTTTGCAGTTAAAATTCTTGTGGGGGCAGACAATGGGCACTGAGCGGGCTCCTGAGGCCCCGTGGGGCAGCGCTGCCCAGGGATGAATTCGGTTCTCAAGAGCCCTCCAGGACACTCACCCCAGGTCTGACGGAGCAAGCTGGTGTTGTGGGGGGGATAGGTGCCCTGGGCTGGGGGTCAGGGGCCCTCTGTGTCCCCCCTTCCCGCGCCCCTCCCCGCCCCCACTCTAGGCTGGCTTCTCCCAGAATGAAACAGGATACGGGATCCTGCTCTGGTCTGAGCCAGGGCGGCTTGTTAGCTGGAGGCCCAGCTTCTTCAGATTTATGGTCTGGAGCCCCTCATCTGAGGGCCGACCGAGGTCTTTTGATCTGAGCTCAGGGTTAGGGGCAGGGGACGCCTGGGTCTTAATTGGCATCAGCCCGGCTGATGCTCACCAGGACTCCGTTCCAGCCCCAGCCGCTATGGCGGACGCTGATGGGCTCGGCAGAGGTCTGGGAGGATGACAGGGGTTTGGTCCTGCTCTGGGGCCACAAGTGCAGAAAGTTAGTTCTCAAGAGTGAGAACTAACAGCTCCAAAGGACCCTTTTCCTACAGCAGCCCCAGCCTTGACCCATCCTGACCCTGACCTCTTTCCCTCCCCGCCCTGAGCTCACTCTGACCCAGAAAGTGTTCGTCCGTCCTTGAGGGGTCGCCCTGCACCTAGTCCAGGGCCAGGCACTGGGCAGCTACAAGGCCTGTCCAGCAGATGGGCGAGGTACACGTCCAGCTGGAACTAACACGAAATAATAGGCCGTGCTTTGAAGTCCCAGACTCCCTCAGCCCCGGGTGTCCATTTGCATGAAGGTTTTATGATGTGCTGTTTGTTTTCCGGCTGAAGGAGGAGGAGGGAGGTATATACATGGGAAACTTGGAGACAGACTCTAGGGAGAGGAGGGGGAGAAGGAAGCGTGGGGAGGGACTCCAGCTATTTCGAAACTTAGCTTAAAAGGCCAAATCTGTTCACATCTCTGCCCCCCTAAATTGTCTTTGGGCGTAAGTTAGACAGAGCTGGGCTTCTCTCCTGAACAAGGGGAGCAGCGAATGAATGAAGGAACGACAGTGTTGGCAAACGTGGACGTTCTTTCTCAAGCCTCGGTAGGGCGTCCCACTCCTGTCCCACGCTGGGCCCTCGCGGGAGGGCAGCTGCTACGGTGAGGGTCCTGCACCCGAGTCGACCTTGGTTTTGAGAAGCCAACCCTTCCAAGTGAGAGTTGCCGCAAGATGCTGTCGTTCTGGGCCAGAAAGGCAGAGAGAAGAGATCAGGGCCCGCGTGGCCCTGTCAGTCTGGAGACGCCTCGGGAGCAGGCTGAGGAGAGAGAGGCTGTTGCGTCCCGGGCGGGTGGTGCAGGCGAGACACGCTGGCCTTGGGGAGACAGAAGAGTATCTCACTCCTGAAAAGACAGCTCCTTATCACTCGTGCAGGTTGCATGAGGGTCCCTCAGGCAGAACGGGGAGGAGCGAGGGTATCAGATAAGGGCTCAAGGTTCGGATTCAGGCAGAAAGGCAGGGCCTACGTGCACCAAGGCCAGAATCCATCTATCCCTAGGGCCTCTGTAAGGCCAATTGTCCTGGGATGCTCTGCTACTGGTCACTCAGTTGCGTGTTTCTGGGAAGTGCTAGATACTTCCTCAGGGTTGTCTAGGCAGAGAAACCGTTCCTCATATATACGGCCCGGACCGCGTTTTCCACGCTGGAAGAGCTCCTCCCCACCAGCCTCCCTCACGTGTAGCTCACATGTAGTAAAATTCACCCCTTCTAAGCATATAGTTTGATAAGTTCCCCCAGATGGAAATCACCGCATACCTACCACCGAACAAGATATTGAGTATCTTTACCGACCCCCCGAAAGCCCCCTCATGCCCAGTTCCAGCCAGTCCCCAACTTCCCCTTCGCACCTCAGGCTTGCCCTAAAGAGCTTTCCATCCAGCTTTGCATCATCCACACTTCACGTACACGGAACCACACGTGTAGTCTTTGGTGTTCGTCTCCTTCCATTTAGCTGCAGAACTTTAGGCTAAAACTCTGGCAAAGCACCTGTGTGTTTGGGGTACGTTACTGCTTTGTTCCTGGTTATTACTGACAGGCATTGTCCCTTCCCCAGCTGGTGAATGTTTACTTTTCCTGTTTTTGGATATGCTGGCTGAGGCGGCCCTAAGGCAGGGTGACTGTCGCACCGAGGGGCCCTCTTCACTCTCTGTCACCTTGCCCAAGCGGGGTGGGTGGGAGGGAGGCCAGAGCCTGACCCCATGGCACCATGGGACCCTGGGAAGGGCAGGCCTGGGAACTCGAGGGCCGGGGTGTTGAAGGGACTTTCTAAAGATAACAACCACTATGGTCTAAGACCCCACTCTCTGTGAGCCTCTCCAGTCCTCAGTGAAGCCATGCCGGGCCAGCTGGGGGTGGGGGGGGGCTATGTCCCACTTGACGGCTTGAGCAAGTTCACTCTCAAAGGCCAGGCAGGTTGGAGTTGTAGAGCTATCAGCGACTGGTTAAGATCTAGGCCTCCTCAGTTTGTGGGCCTCCAAAGCCCCTTCTTCCCCACGCTGTCTTCCTGAGGGACATGGGATTATCCTGGGAGTTTGGGAGGTAAAAGGCGGTGAGACCAGCCGGGTCAGGGAGGCAGATAGAGGTCTTCTGAGGTTGGTAAGGACCCTTCTCAGAGTCCCCCGTAACTGGTGGTAGGTAGGCCGTCTGCCTCCAGGACCTGCAGAGGAGGGCAGGAAGCTCTCCTGTCTCCTGAGTGCCAGGGGAATGTTCTCCCACTGCCCTGGGGTGTCTGAGGTGAGCTCTGAAGTGGGGTGGGGGGCAGCTTTGGAGGAACTGAGCAGCAAGGACTGGGAAGGGACGATCCCTGTTGCCCCAGACCAGGGGAGACGTGGGCCTTCCCGCTTTGCCACCAGGCTCCTGCCGTTCCTAGGCAGTCTTAGGAGTGAGGCCTTTTCATGTGGGTCTGGGAGCCTCACCTAAGGCTTCCCACAGGCAGAATCCCTTCTGTTCAGTCTCAGCGGCCTGGGAGCACCTCCTAAAGTCTCTGCTCCGGTTATGTTTTTTTTTTTAAAGACTTTATGTATTTATTTGTCAGAGAGTGAGCTGAGCAGGGAGCCTGATGCGGGACTCGATCTCAGGACGCTGGAATCATGACCTGAGCAGAAGGCAGATGCTCAACCAGCTGAGCCGCCC
This sequence comes from Lontra canadensis, assembly GCF_010015895.1. Classification (NCBI taxonomy): domain Eukaryota; kingdom Metazoa; phylum Chordata; class Mammalia; order Carnivora; family Mustelidae; genus Lontra; species Lontra canadensis. The sequence goes on along the minus strand of NW_022631026.1, from coordinate 14,831,194 downwards.
AGGTGTCCTGTCAGCTTATGATTCTTTTCGTGCTGCTCCATGGGGGCAGGAGGGACAGGAATGGGGCTGGAAGTTCGGAAATCTGTGCAGTCTCAGCTTGGCCACTACCTCACTGCGACTGCTCCTTTCCCCTTTCTGGGCCTCAGTTTCCCCAACTATAAAAGGAAGCAGCGAGTCCTGCCGCATCTGATTCTAGATCTTTGTGGAGTCGTCAGTGAGTCAGAGAGACTGAAAGCAAGAGGCCCCTCGAGGGAGGTGTAAGGTGCCGTCCCTCCCTCTCTGCACACTCTGGGCCTCTGCTGGTGGAGCCTCTCTAAGGAAGGGGCTTTTCCAGGGCCCCTTGGAGAACATCCCCTTTGCTCTCCTGCCAGGGCTCCCTGGGGCTGCAGTGAAGACCCCCCACCCCCCGCCCCGCTGCAGAAAGCAGGTGGAGAGGGGGAGAGGTGGGGGGCAGAGAGAGCAGCCGCAGAACCACGCTGTACCAGGGCACGAGCCATTCTGTCGAAACCAGGTCAGCCTCTCGCAGCTCCTGACTATCATCCCAGCGAAACTGGGAAAGCGCACACCTGGGGCCATCTGCTTGGCGTCCCGGTTTTATGATCAGGGTGCCTGAGCCCGGGAAAAAATGAGTTCATTCCCGCTGCCTCCGCCTCTCTGAAGGGCTGGCTCTGTGTGGCCCACGCGGGGCCCTCGGCCTCCGCAGCCTGGCCCCAGGCGCCCCGTCTGTGGAATGTGGGAGGAGGCTGCCAGCATCCCGTCCCGTCCTAGGGTTCTAGAGTGGGCTGCAGATGCCTGCGGCGGTAGGGACGCACAGGACAGGCCTGGCTCCCCCCTTGTCCCCCAGCACCTATCTTAGACCTAGGGACATGCAGACGCAGCTGGAGTTAGACACAGCCCAGATGACTCTTAAATCTCCGGATTCTGGGATGTTTCTCTGGAAGTCTTTGAATGCTTGTGCATCCCGGAAGGTAGCCTCCTCTCCCCCACCCGCTCATTACCAAGCCTCTCCCTCCTGCTCTGGGCCGTGACTCCCTGTGGTTACACCAAAGGCCCCAGACTGAAGGACGGTGACGCCACCGAACAGGCAGACTTCAGGGAAGGAGTCCACTTCCTGAAAGCTTTGTGCACGTCCTGGCCCAGCAAAAGGCCCTTTGGTTGTCATTTAAGGTAGTCCCCTGCCTGATCAGGCCACAGATGTTCCCGAAGCTCTGGCTGCCTTGCCCCCAGGCTCCCTCTTGGGGACCAGCTCTGCCAGATGTCTCAGAGACTTGCCCTCAGACCCCAAATGCTCTGCGACCTACAGAAAACCATTCTCCTGATCTGCACCACGGCCTCCGTCAGCTGCTCCGTGACTGCCCTCGGCCTCTGGTCCCTTGGTCAGGTGATAGCAGGGGCTTTCTGGGCCCAAGGACATAGGTAGTGGGGTGTGGGCAGCAAGGTGAGTTGGAAGATGGTAGGACCAAGGCCGTGGTCCTGGCTCCCGGGGTAGAGGGGAGCCAGTGGAATGGAGGGCCGGCAGGGCAGCAGGCACACGGAGCAGAGAGGGCGGTCTCGGAGGCGTGGTCCCAGGACAGGAGCTTGAATCCAGGCAGGACCTGAGGATGGGGAGCCCGGAGTCCATGGGCGGTCCAGCTCCCTTTGTTTTTGCTTTCCTGCTTTGCCTTGGGCTCGAAAATAACCTCCTCCGCCCAGCAGCATGGCTCTACCCATCCAGTAGCCTTTGTCATGTCTGTGACTTTGCTGTATCTTTTGAATTTACATCCTACCTCTGGAGAATTTTCCACGTTATGAGTCCCCGCAGTTAAGGCAGAAGTCAGAACTTGTTCCTCTGCCTGCCGAGGGGCAGTTACTGTGACGAGGCTCTGCTGCTTCCACGTCCCTACATGTGACTTGGAGGGGTCCTCTGTGGGCAAGCACGGTGGTGGGGGCATCTGGCCCTTCTGGGCAGCAGTGGCAACTTCTGGACCCGTGCCTAGAGCAGGGTTACGTGTGGGTGGTGGCGCCATTTTGTCTTCTCTGAGCAGTTCCCGCCGTGAGGCTCGGCTGTATTGTTCTTGGCTTCATGGCATCCAAGTCTGGCTCTTTGACCTCCTGGGGGTTCCATGAGCCTTATAATATCTTTTAATGACCGACTTTTTGCAAAATCCAGCTAGAGTAGATTGTGTTGTTCTCAACTTGGATCCCTGACTGGCTTATCTTTTTTCCCCCAAAGACCCTAGCCCTCTTAGAAAACTCACCCCAGAAGGGGACGGAGAAGGAATCCTAGCCAATACTAACAGTTATTAACCCTTTAAACTAGCTGGTGCTCATAAAGCATGTCTACATCCGCCATCTTACTTGCTCCTGTGTGACCCATCTCTGAGTGGTTAGCATAGCTCCAAATTCTCCAAGATTATGGGATTATCCTTTTCTGTAATATATAAATGCATTGGTTTGAGTCTCTATCACAGATAAGGTAAAGACCCCAAGATACAGTGTGCCCCCCAAGTATCTTGGGGAAGTCTTGGGGACAATGAGGTTTACTCCAGTCTGTCTCTAGTGTTCTGCTTCCGCTTGAAGTCCTCTCCTCCTTTTCTGCATCGTGTCACCCCTGCCTAGACTCCCCATTCCCTCCGGGCTCCCTCTGTTTCTCAGAGGACCCCCACAACAAGGCTGTGACCACCAACACAGGCTGTGGAGCAGAATTTAATGAAATTTAGGAACAATAAAAGGGAGATGATATCACATAACAGCATGGTAGACAACCTTTTTTTTCCTTAAAAAATTAAAAAAAAAAGATTTTATTTATTTATTTAACAGAGATCACAAGTAGGCAGAGAGGCAGACAGAGAGGTCCCTATCAAGCAGAGAGCCTGATTTGGGGCTCGATGCCAGGACCTTGAGATCATGACCTGAGCTGAAGGCAGAGGCCCAACCCACTGAGACACCCAAGTGTCCCTTTCTTAAAAATTTTTTATTGTGAACTCTATCACACACAAATAAAAGCACATAAAACATCAATATATATTTTTAACAAGTTATTTTAAAGCGAACACTTACATAACCCAAGTCAAGACATAAGACATTGCCTCCGGAAGCCCCTCATGTGCCCCTGGTAAACAATCCGTACTGTGAAGTATTTCACACATCCCGAAGAGTGTGTGGAATGGGTAGATGCGATCTGAAGGACATTCATTAGACGAGCACCCCTGTGCGTGTTACATGTAGTGTTGCTAGTACCTTAGAATACTTTTGTGCACCACGCCCCTATTGAATTACCCCCCAACCCCAATCCTTTCGTTTGATTTTCTGTGTGTCTATGTCCCAGAGAGTGGAGTGTCCAGTGGGTGTGTCCATCAGCACCCTGGCAGGAAACAGCACACAACTAGGACAGCTTCGGAAAAGATCAATGAAGAGACTGTCTACAAGGTGTGAGCAGAGTTAAGGGAAGCGGGAGCTGGTAACAGTGGGAAGCCATTGCTACTCTTAGACCCGAGGAATCAAGAGGAGGAAGCAGTTCCCAGAACCCAGAGGGAGAGCCACGGTCCTAGGACAGGGCCCCCACACCGGAGCCTTAAAAAGATGGCGGAGCCACCTTCTGCGATGGGACCAGAAGGGGCCAGGGCAAACTTGCTTGGCCTTGCTCTCCTTTTTCTTCCACGTCCTGCTACTACTTCCATTGGTCAGACCCAACTGGATACCAGTGAGCTCGGCCCATAAGGGAGCCCATCCAGGTGACTGTAAAGGTCAGCTCCTGGGTTTGGAGTGGGGTGGAGAAGGGTGAGGAATGGATCTGGATTAGGTGTGGGACAGAGGGGCACACAGAGCCAGAACTGAGAACCAGAATGGCAAACACAAACCTGGCATCTAAGGGAAAGTCTGCTGATGTTGGTTGAAGATAGAGAAGATGAGCTGAAGGACTCCATGGGCCACCGTGTGGCTTCTGAATCACCAAGAATTTACCAAAAAACCCTGTCTGGGGACATCGCCAGACAAGGCCACGAGTGAGCCAAGGGCATCTGGGAGGGCTGGGGTATGGGCCACATGGAGGACACCTGGCAGGAGGGTGAGCTGCTTTACACTTTCCATTCATTATAATGAACAGCCTAGTCCTGTTTCGGGAGCAGGTAAACCAGAAAGTCCTGTCCGGTGGCCACAGGCCAGGATGGGAAGGCATGCGCTTCGCCAGCACATGGTCAAGGCAAGCCCAGGGCAGAACAGATCTGCGCCAGCCTCATCCAGGCCTCTGTCCTCAGGATGGCGAGACAGCCCTGTGCCAGTGGGCTTGCTGGTGGTGGGACAGCCTTCCTGGGGCGGGCTTTCTGCTTCCTCTCTGGGTGAGCTCTGCCGTGTCCTTTCTTCTTCCCTCCGTTTACTCTAAGTTTGGGGAACACATTGTCCAGCAGTTTCCTGAAAATTATTGCCCAGGAGAGATTGTGATGTCACACATCTCAAGTCGTCTTCATCCTCATACATTATTGGTCATTTGGCCTGATGGAGGGTTCTAGATTGGAGAGCATTTCCTCTACCATCTCAGATATTCCTTCATTGTCTTCTTGTGTCCCAGTACTGCTGACGAGACAGTCAAAGCCATTCTGATTCCTTGGCAGGTGACTTGTTTTCTGTCACCCCTTAACGCTCAGAGAAGTCCATCTATGGTGTTTGGTGTGTGCAACGTTGCACAGATGTGCCTAGTATGGGTCTGTTTTCACCTTTCCTCCAGGCTCTTCTCTCTGTGATTTCTGTCCTGTGAATGTCAGATCTCCTGGGCCAATTCTCCAATTGCTGAGATCTTTACTCTCCTACTTTCCATTTCTGTGTCTTTTTTTTTTCCTTCTGATTTCTAGAATTCCTCAACTTTTCCTTCCAACTTTATCTTCCCAACCTCCTACTGTTGCTATCATGTTTTCAATGTCCAACAGTGTTTTGTTTTTGTTCTCAGAGCATTCATTTTTTTTAAGTCACTCTAGGGTAGGGCTGGCCAGACTTTGCTGGAGAGACATCTGGGTGTGGCATCTGTCAGGACAGCCCCACACACCAGTACTAAGGTTCTCCTCTTGAGTAGACCAGGCTTTTCCAAGAAGACTCTTCCAACCTCCTGCCCAGAGGGGGAAGCTGTATCAACCAGCGCTTTGGGGTGCTTGGGGCAGAGGGAGTGCTGGGGATGGAGTCCCCCAGTTTCCCTGCCTTCTCTTCAGCACCCCCACAGCAGGATGGGGAAGGGGAAAGGGGTCCAGCCATCCGACTGGTCCTTGAACACCCTCCGACCAATCCCCCATTGTAACTCCCTCTTCCCCCCTCCCCCGCCCTGCAGAGATTCCTGCTACCCCAGTTTCTAAGCCTTTTGAGCATCCTGCTTGCCCTTGGGGTTGGTGCCACCCCCTCACCCCCCCCACCCCCGGCTTTGGGATGCCTTTCTCTGTTGTTTCCTGCTCATCTGCCAGCTTCCCAGGTTGGGCTGTGGTTATTCCCTCTTTGGTTTTCCTCATGCTTCCCCTCTCTTGCCGCTTTTGTGAGATCTAGAGGAAAAGTGGCACTAGATGGGTATGTTTAAGCTGATACTTTAACCTGAAACCCTCAAGTATTCGTCTTCCATGAGCCCCGGGCACATCCTGAGAGTGAGAACTCGCAGCCCTCTCCCTCCCACTCCTCAGCTTCCCCAGTGCTGCTTGGATGCCCTCCCTGCACCCCGCTCCAAGGCCCTCACCCCACCATGAGGTCCAGGCCACACCCCAGATTCTTCTCAATGTCCTTCTCCAAGCCGTCCAGCCCTCCCACTTTCCACCCCCCTTCATTCAGACCAGATCCCTGTTGTCTGCTGTAAGTGGCCATCTGTGGGCTCCACTGTCCCAGACCATAGAGCCCCCCACACACCGGGCAGGCCCATGGCGTAAGGCAGTGGGGAGCCCCTGGCCAGGTGGCTCCTTCAGAGGAGCAGTGGCTGTGGGCTGACACTTCTGGGGTTCGGGGCCACAGGCTCTCAGTCAGCCTGAGTCTGGCACAGCCACCGTGGACCCTGCCAGGCGTGTGTTCGGGTCCCACCTCAGCATTGGTCTCAGCAGCTCTCTGCATTTTTTCCTGGAGGGTTTCCTGTGAAGCTACAAAAACTGGGCATCCCCCACAAGTGAAGGGTGGCTAATGTGCCCAGGGGCCACCCTCAACACGGGGCGGGGGGGTGAGGAGGTTAGGAGAGATGCCCAGACTTTCCTCCTCCATACATTCCCCCTGGAGCTGAGCCCCAGGTGTCTGTGGCAGGAACCAGCCCTCCCGAGCCACCCCCACTTCTTCCTGGGGTCCCAGTCCCAATAAACCAGTTGAGCCCAAGTCCTGTCCTAGGCTCTGCTGATGGGGTATCCCAAACTAAGACAGCTGTGAATGGGGACATGGGGGGTAGACCTTTATGTTCATGTTCTTCCTGGGAACCTTCCCCTAGCTCCCCAATCCGCGTCCCGCCCCCCGCCCCCCTGTCTTATGCTTTGCCTTCACCTGGTGTCCCTCCAGGGGCCAAGCTCAGCCAGTTCCCTCCTGCCAGCCCCGCCCACTGCGGCTGGGCCAGCCTCCTCATCTCTCTTGAGAATGAAAGCCACATCCTGCTGACTGCTCCCCTTCAGCATCTCTGCCCCAACTGGGTCAAGTGGCTCTGTGAAACTCTCCAGATTTGGGGAGGTTTGTGGCAGCAGAAAACAGCCCTGGATTTTTATAATGCAAAGGTCTTTCTGCCTCCAAACCCTTCCCACGGTCCAGGCAGGGAGTGGGCTTGGCTTGGAGTGCTAACAGCTCTTGGGTGTGGGGTTCATGGAGATGGGGAGTGGCCACGAGGAAGGAGTTATTTCTGTTTCTAGTCCTGGGGTCTCAGTTCCCTCCCCACCCCCATCTCTGTCAGGGACAGCTGCCCCCCCTCCAAGCTCTAGGAGGGGTTTGTGGGTTTTGAGACCTGTCCAGTGAATCTACTCAAATTCATCTGGAACTTTGCCTCTAGCAAAGATGGACGGTCAATGATGGACGGTCAAGAAGAGAAACAGACTGACAAGGCAAAGACAAAAATGGAAAGACAGGGGGACATGGGAAGTGTGATAAGGGGAGGGGAGAGGAACAGGGAAGGTTTGGAGCCCGGGAAAAGGGCTCGAGTGGAGCCCTTGGGAGAAGAGTGAGGTACCATCTTCTGTGTGGAAGTGGAGGAGGGTCCCCAAGGAGGGGGAGTCAAGCTGTGGTGGCAGGCGCTGAAGAGGGTCAGAGGAGAAAGGAACAAGGGTGGTCTCTGGCACAGTGTGGGGCTGGGAGCTAGAACACCAGGGCTCCAGTCCTGCTCTGCTGGAGGCCTACTGAGCTCCCTTCTCTGCGCTTCTGTGAAAAGAAGGGGCTGGGAAAGCTCCTCTTTCATTTAGTCTTCATCCCCGTCCGTCCTTCTCTGCTCCTTCCTCTCATGGGGGAGGATTGCCTCCTCCATGCAGCCTCCCTGATCTTTCTCACCTCTCTGACTAATGTCCCTTCAGCCACAGCCTGGGCTCCTGGGGGAGCAGGACCTCAGCCTGCTCACAGTCCACTCTGGGGTTCTCAGTATAGGAGGTGAGCTCCCCTGGGGCTGGAAGCACTTCTGAGACAAGGACGGCCTCTGTTTTCTTTCTACTTTCCTCATGGGGACTCGATAGTCCCATCTGAGGCCTATACCACGGAAGATGATGAAGGCAGGAGCTGAAAGACCGTGAAAGGGGCATCTGCCCTGGAAATAAGGATGACAGGGCCTGGGGAATAGCGAGGCACCAAAAGAAGCTTCTGGGCCCCAGGTTGATCTTGTCCAGGCAGAATTACAGAGAGACACTCCCTGTGCCCTGTGGTCAGTGCCAGGATGTGGAAAGTCTGAGGTAGAGTGGAAGCACAGAGAAGGTGTGACCAGCCCAGCTGAGAGTGTGGGGGCATCACAGGGTAAAGGTAGGGAAATGTTCTGGGCTGAGCTGAGTTGTGAAGAATGTGTAGTTTTTGGTCAGGCAGAGGAAGGGATGGAAGAGGGTGGGCGTTTCAGGAAGGGCCTCTGCTGGTCCATACGGTAACTTTGTGTGAATTAGATAAAAGTGCCCCCTCTGGGTGGATGCAGCCCCATGCCTGTGCGCATGGGGTGGCCTCTACCTGAGCCCCAGAGGGAGCTTGCCATCAGCCATAATTCTGCGTATCACTGTAATGAGCGGCTTGCAGGGGCCATGGCTCAGGGCAATCTCCGGCGGGCACAGTGACTCCCGAACACCTCCTTGTCCCAATCCCCACAGCCTGGGAATCAGCTGCTTCCTGTGGTAAAGGGGACTGCGTAGTTGGAATTAAATTAAGGAGATGATCCTCAATGATCTGGGCCAGCCCTAAAGGCAAACACAAAGGTCCTTACAAGAGGGAAGCAGGAGTGTCAGCCTCTGAGAGAGAAGGTATGACCCCGACACAGCGGTCAGGAAGAGAGAGCCTGGAAGAGGGCACCCTGTTAGCCTTGCCGGTGGAGGAAGGGGCTCAGAGCCAAGAGAGGAGGTGGCATTCTGCAGCTGGAAAAGGTAAGGAAATCGATTCCTTCCCAGAGCCTCCAGAAGGAACATCTTGATTTTCGCCCCTTAAAGCCCATTTTTGGACTTGCGTCTTCTGGAACTGGAAGGTAATCCATCCTGCTGTTGTGAGCCACGGAGTCTGCGGGGGTTTGTGCCCTAGGAGCTCAGGCTTGAGCCATGGTCCTTTCAGAGAGCACTGTGTCTGGAGCCTAGGGAGGCCGAGAAGGGGACGGGGGAGGTACTCCGGGATTGCCAAGGGCCTCTTCAGTCCCAGAAGAGAGAGACACCACACAGGGCAAAGTCCTCTCCTGCCAGCCTTGGGCTCTCATTCTTTGCCTCGCCCAGCTGTGGGGGCGACGCTCCAAAAGGCCGCTTGAGATAAGGTATTGACTTTGGAGGAAGAGCAAATACTGGAGAATGTTCCTGAGGGTCCAGCGGGGAAGCGGTTATTGGACCCTGTGTATGCCCAGCGTGCGCACACCCGTACACACACACACGTACTCTGGGAGGGGCTCTGCACGCCCGCGGCCCGACTCCTTGTCCGCACAGAGCCGGGGAGAGGCAGCTCACCGTCGGTGGTGTCAGGCACCCTAGCTGCAGCCCCGCGGGGCCTATCTGATGCTTGGGCTCCAAAGGTGACTGCCCTTCGGGGCAACCGGGTCACGGAGCCAGGGGTGGGTCTCACATATCCGAACCCTGGGCAGGGATGCTCAGGGCTTGCGGGAAACTGAAACCAATTTTTCGTTGACATCCGTGATCACTGCTTGGGTGAAAGTCTGCTAGCTTCATCTGAAAAATTGGGGATGAATCAGATTAATCACAAAACCCCACCTGGGATGCCCCAGCCGCTCGGAGCTGCGCCAGTGCTGGGAATGCCTCCTGCTTCACCTCTGCACACATCTGGCTCTCTCCGTCTGAGCACCTTCCCCACTCCTGATCTGCCTGCTTCACCCCTCCTGAGCTCCTGGCGGGCACCCCTGAACATCCACGCCCCCAGGAGGCCCCTCCACTTGCAGCCTCACACGGTCTTTCCTGGAGGCCAGGGCAAACTCCACCCAAACTGATGGGAGCAAAGATGCCGCATGCTGGCCTGTGAGCCACCCACGGCTGGACTTGCGGCAGGCAAGACTTCGCCCGGAGCTCGCCGCAAGGAACTGCCCACCCTTCTCAGATGGCCCAGGTCTGTGTCCCAAGGCAGCTACAAGTTGTTCCAGAGCACACTCTCCCCCGTCAAATTGTCTCTGTACGTTTACATTATATAAATACACTATTTGCATTATTAAATGTGATTTTTATTTATACCTTGAATATGAATTTCATATGCAATATGAAATTTACATAGAACATTTATACATGAAATTTATATTTATAAGATAAAGGGGGAAAAAGGAGAGAATTTTAAAGGAAATGATGTTCCCTTTCCCCCTCTTTCTCCTCTGCTGGCCTCTGCTGGGTCTCTGGGCTATGGCAGAAGGGAGATGTAGTAAGAGATTAGAGGAAAACCTTTGTAAAGCTTAGTGGTGTGTCTCTAAGAACAAAATGTCAGATGGAGGGCTGTTAGAATTTTTTATTTTAAAGATTTTATTTATTTATTTGATAGACAGAGATCACAAGTAGGCAGAGAGGCAGGTAAAGAGAGAGGGGGAAGCGGGCTCTCTGCTGAGCAGAGAGCCCAATGCGGGGCTTGATCTCAGGACCCTGAGATCATGACCTGAGCTGAAGGCAGAAGCTGGGTGGCCACTGAGCCACCCAGGTGCCCCGGGCTGTTAGAATTTTAATGGTACTTACCCTTGACCCAACAATTCTACTTCTATGAATGTCTACTGTAAATATATGACCCTTGTTCAAAATAACATATTCACAGGGTTATCCAGCATAGCATTATTTGAAATAGTGAACAGTTTGAAAAAAGCATTAATTGCCATTAATAGATGACTGGTTAAACAGATTAGAGTACAGCCATATAATGGAATACTACGGTACTGTGTTGTCCTTAGCCAAGAATGAGGTATCCCTGTGGTAGGATGAAAGGAGCTCTAGGATACGTTAAATACATTTAAAAAAAAAACCCAATGCAGAGTATTGTGCAACCATCTATACAAAGACTGCGTGTGTGTGGTGAGTGTGCATGTGGACACGTGTGCATGCAGACTTAGATTCATAAAATACAGGATGTCTGGAAGGCACAAAACACGGGCAGGGGTGTGCTCCTCTGGGAAGCCTCTTTGGGTGACATTAGCGCCTTTTGAATTCTGTACAATTTGTTTACATGTTCCTATTCTCTCTACATCTACCTGTAATAAGAGCTTACTCTTTTAAGCACTTCAAAATAATGAAAACATAAATAAGAACAAGTGACGTGCTTAGAACAGAGCCTGGCATGCGATAACCACAGGGAATTTTATCTGTTAGTCCACGTCCCCCAAGGCTGACCTGGGTACTTCTCAGGGTCCCCGCTGTGTTGTGCACACACCTTCATTCTGGGATGATATTGGTGTGTAATAATTATGCATATTCATGCTTGTCCACCCAGCTGGACCAAACCTGCCTCCCGGTCAAGCACAATACTTTTTCACCTTTTGTACCAAACTGAGACACTGGTAGATAGTAGATTGTTGAGTGAAGGAATGTATTAGAGGGCAACATGGAGCCATAGGTCCTGCCCTCTAGAAGCTCAAGGCCTAGCGGTGGGATAAGAGTCGTACACGACATGTTCAAGCCACATATGACAATGACCCTGTGAACCTCGAGATCTGGAGGAAAGAGAAGGAAAGTGTCCCAAGCACAGGGAAGTGATCACAGTTGTGGGTGGTGTTCAGGGCTGCAAAGACGGGAGTCAGCAAAGAGCCAGTCCGGGGCCGATGAGGCATGGGGGTTGCAGCAGAAGCACGGGGTCTGGGGTGTTCGGACAATATTGGAGGGACCTGGTCCTGAGCAAGCCAGTGGGGCTCTGCTCAGGTGGCCCACTTCTCTGTCACCCAGGCTGGGAGGTGGCTCAACCATCCTACCCCTCCCCTAGAGCCTTCCACCTCAAGCCATGCAAGGGCATCTGAGGGGTACCTGAGCTCTGCCATCTGCTTCTCTGGGCCACCGCCCAGAGATGGAGCTGGGTGACCAGCCAGTCCCCTTGTCTGGTCTCTGGCCCTGTGGGAACTGTGATTTTTAGAAGTTCATCCCTAGAGTCTGATAGCACGTATGCATCTGTTTCTAGACTTGTCCTAAAAACTGGCCGGCTTGCTTGGAATTGTTATCAATGTGATAATTCACTTGGTTATTAAGCAAGACCTGACTTAACCATGTTAGGTTTTGGGGGGCAGGGAGGAAGGGGGCACAAGATTCAGGAATACCAGTCAGTCTCCCCAAAGGGAGAATGTTCTTGTTAATCTGTCACTGTTTAACAGGCCACTCCAAAACTCAGTGCTTTACAACAACCACTACTTAATTCTCTCTCATGGTTCTGTGGATTCAAAGTCTCTTCCTCTCCGTGTGGGCTCTCCACGTGGTCCCTTCAACAGTGTAGCCAGATGTCTTACGTGGTGACTCCAGGATCTCAAAAGCAAACCTTCCAAGAGATAGGATATAGAAGTTGCTGTTTCTCCTAAAGGCTAAGGCTGGCATTGGCACTGAAGACCTCTGCCACGTTCTGTTGAACAGTGTGCGTTCCCGGCCAACCTGGATTCGGCACAGAAGGGGGACTCCCTCATGGCCTGAGTGTGCCTCACTGGGGACCATCGTTGGAAACCAGCTTACACAGCCCTGCAGAGTGACAGGTAAGAGCTGAGGCATCGAGGAGGGACATGAGGGATGGTCTGTGAGATCGGTGATGATCCTCTCCTCTCCACCCCGTGCCGATCTCCACTCTCTGGCACGTAAGAGCCGACACCAGCCCGATCTCCTTTATACAAGCCCCTCCCCACTCCAGCCACACATCCTGCCTGTGCTTACGGCCTTGACCCTGCTGTCCTCTGACTGGGTGCCCACTGACTGGCCACTTTAATGCACAGGCTGAAAGCAGCCTTGAGCTTGGCGGTGAGCGTCTGGCCATCATGGGGGAAGTCCCAGGTTCATACGCCCAATTGCCTCCTGCGCTGTTCCATCCAGATGTCCCAACGGCACCTCAAGCTCAGCGTCAAGAGCTAATCCCCCACCCCCCGGTTCTGAAAGAAGCTTCAACTGGGCGCTCCAAGGTCACTTGTCCTTACAGAGGAGATGGCTCAAGGGATTCCAAGTTGATTCTCTATCATAGTAGAAAAGAAAAATCAAGTTCAATCAAATCTGCAACTGCTCTTGATCTACGGTAAAATGTGTGTGTGGGGGATACCCATGCCTGGTTCACGATTGTCTCCTGATACGCACACTGGACAAGTTATATGGAAAAGTTTAAAAGTGTAAAATGCAATAGCGGAGGGAGGGACTGATATTTAAGGAAGGGGTATTGGACTTCTATCCGCTTACCTGTCTAGTGGCCATTCCTCGCTTCTGAAAACAGGGTCCCTCTTCCCCTTAAGAAACCTACTCCCCGTGGTTTGGATGAGGCAGGGCTGCTTGAGAAGTCGATACGTGCCTCAGGCTTAGCCAGTCAGAGAACTCCAGATCACTGGCCTTCAGGATTGGTTCGGAAGTGGGCATGGGACCTCAGACAAGACCAGTCAGAGTCCTCCATGCTTTTTCTGCAGGAGTTCTTGGCAAAGATAGTTCCTAGTCACTTAAGTTGCTAAAATCAGCCTGGCATCCCATAAGGGGAGAATCCAATTGGGAAATACATAAAGACATCCTTCTGGCCTCTGGATCCAACACTGCCTGAAGCCAGAACAACACTGACTTTTCAGTTCCATGTGTCAATCAATACATAATCTTTTTTGTAGCCTGATTCAGTGTGTCTAAAACCAAAATCAGCCCCAAACCCTCTTTTCTTTTCTTTTTTTTACTTAAAATTTTATTTTTTATAAACATATATTTTTATCCCCAGGGGTACAGGTCTGTGAATTGCCAGGTTTACACACTTCACAGCACTCACCATAGCACATACCTTCCCCAGTGTCCATAACCCCACCCCCCCTCCCCCCATCAACCCTCAGTTTGTTTTGTGAGATTAAGAGTCACTTATGGTTTGTCTCCCTCCCAACCCCATCTTGTTTCATTTACTCTTCTCCTACCCCCTTCACCCCCCATGTTGCATCTCCTCTCCCTCATATCAGGGACATCATATGATAGTTGTCTTTCTCCGATTGACTTATTTCGCTAAGCATGATACCTTCTAGTTCCATCCATGTCATCGCAAATGTCAAGATTTCATTTCTTTTGATGGCTGCATAGTATTCCATTGTGTATATATACCACATCTTCTTTATCCATTCATCTGTTGATGGGCATCTAGGTTCTTTCCATAGTTTGGCTATCGTAGACATTGCTGCTATAAACATTCGGGTGCACGTACCCCTTCGGATCACTACGTTTGTATCTTTAGGGTAAATACCCAGCAGTGCAATTGCTGGGTCATAGGGTAGTTCTATTTTCAACATTTTGAGGAACCTCCATGCTGTTTTCCAGAGTGGTTGCACCAGCTTGCATTCCCACCAACAGTGTAGGAGGGTTCCCCTTTCTCTGCATCCTCGCCAGCATCTGTCATTTCCTGACTTGTTAATTTTAGCCATTCTGACTGGTGTGAGGTGATATCTCATTGTGGTTTTGATTTGTATTTCCCTGATGCCGAGTGATATGGAGCACTTTTTCATGTGTCTGTTGGCCATCTGGATGTCTTCTTTGCAGAAATGTCTGTTCATGTCTTCTGCCCATTTCTTGATTGGATTATTTGTTCTTTGGGTGTTGAGTTTGCTAAGTTCTTTATAGATTTTGGACACTAGCCCTTTATCTGATATGTCATTTGCAAATATCTTCTCCCATTCTGTCAGTTGTCTTTTGGTTTTGTTAACTGTTTCCTTTGCTGTGCAAAAGCTTTTGATCTTGATAAAATCCCAATAGTTCATTTTTGCCCTTGCTTCCCTTGCCTTTGGCAATGTTCCTAGGAAGATGTTGCTGTGGCTGAGGTCGAAGAGGTTGCTGCCTGTGTTCTCCTCAAGGATTTTGATGGATTCCTTTCTCACATTGAGGTCCTTCATCCATTTTGAGTCTATTTTCGTGTGTGGTGTAAGGAAATGATCCAATTTCATTTTTCTGCATGTGGCTGTCCAATTTTCCCAACACCATTTATTGAAGAGGCTGTCTTTTTTCCATTGGACATTCTTTCCTGCTTTGTCGAAGATTAGTTGACCATAGAGTTGAGGGTCTATTTCTGGGCTCTCTATTCTGTTCCATTGATCTATGTGTCTGTTTTTGTGCCAGTACCATGCTGTCTTGATGATGACAGCTTTGTAATAGAGCTTGAAGTCCGGAATTGTGATGCCACCAACTTTGGCTTTCTTTTTCAATATTCCTTTGGCTATTCGAGGTCTTTTCTGGTTCCATATAAATTTTAGCATTATTTGTTCCATTTCTTTGAAAAAAATGGATGGTACTTTGATAGGAATTGCATTAAATGTGTAGATTGCTTTAGGTAGCATAGACATTCTCACAATATTTATTCTTCCAATCCAGGAGCATGGAACATTTTTCCATTTCTTTGTGTCTTCCTCAATTTCTTTCATGAGTACTTTATAGTTTTCTGTGTATAGATTCTTAGTCTCTTTGGTTAGGTTTATTCCTAGGTATCTTATCCAAACCCTCTTTTCTGTTCCTTTTCACGTTTCCATGACTGACTTCAAGACCTGACTCAAACTCTCTTTTTCCAAGAGGCCTGCTTCAGTAACCCTGTCATGCAGTATACATATGGTTCCGATTTCAATACCTTGTACTACTTTGTCTATAATATTATAAATGTTTTGGGAAGTGAGTGTTTCTGGAACCCACGTGGTCCTTCTAAGAAGCCTGGGAGTTTCTGAGGGGCTCAAGCAGGTTATGTGAGCTGTGGATTTCTGCATACTGGGTTCCCTGCTTGGGGCGGGGTGGGTGAGTGTGTGAGGGCATAGGCACCTGTGTGGGTGTGTGCGTGTGACCAGAGCAAAGGTGATGTGCACACCTGCATGTGTGATCATGGAAACAGAAAGAGAGGCAGTGAGACTGGTTCCGGGACAAGTCCATGCAGGGCTGGCAGGAGTGTCCCTGGTTCAGCCTTGAAGCCCAGGGACATGTGTGGCTGAGGAACCCAGAAGTGCCCTCCGCAGAGTGGCTGCGGAGTCATGGTGTGGCCTTTGGCTGAGACTTCACAGCTCCGCTCAGGTTCTCCAACCACAGAGGCCTCAGCCCTCTCCTTTCTGATTCCCTAGCAGCTAGCGCAAGTCCCGGCACGTTGTCAGAGCCCAGTGGGTCATGTGGAAGGGACCGATGGAGGAGGAGTGCCCTGCGCCAGAGGATGACCTCCCCCGCCTTCAAGCAGCCCAGGGAGGAAGTAGCACCCCTTCTCTAGTCGAGCAGGTCAGATGGTCTGTGGGGGGCGATCCTCTGACCCCCTCACTGTACTCTCCTCTCCTCTGGCTTTACATGATCAGGTGTCCCTGCCTGGGATGCGCTCCTCTACCTCCCTCTCCCCTGCACAGCCTGCCATCTGGTAGATCTCAGCTCGGACACAGCTTCCCCAGGAAGCTGCCCTGCCCAGGCTCCCACACACTCTGGGTAGGTGCTTTTTTGAGGGGCCCCCCAGCACGGGTCCTGGAATTTATGGGAGCCCTTATCACATCGCATTATAAATGCCAGTTGTCTCCGTTGGGCCTCCACGTGTGAGTGCTTGGGGGTGCGGATCACGGCACATTCTGCTCCCGTCTCCCTTCTCCTGCCTGGTCTCTGTGTGTTCATTTGAGGGACAGTTCTTTACTGAACATCCGCTAGTGTACCAGGCACCATTCTGGACGCAGGTGATGTGGAAATGAACATGATGGAGAAGCTCCCTGCTCTCGGGGAGCTTCCCCCTTAGTGTGGGTGGGCCGGGGGGAGACAACCAACAAGCAGCTAATAGTTGAAACAGAAACAAACAGATCATTTCAAAGAGGCTGAGCGTTGTAGAGGACAGAAATCATGGTGACACCGCTGAGAGCCTTGAGAGCTGGGAGGGGTCAGAGAATGCCTTTTTAAGGAGCCAGTGTTGGTGTGGAGACAGGCAGCAATCTGGTGGAGAATATTCCAAGCAGAGGGAAGAACTCTCCCGAGAAGGACACGAGGCCCGGCCCCTCGAGTTTGCACAGCAGGATGAAGGCTGAGGCAGAGGAGGACAGGGAAGAGTTGAGGTCGGAGAGGCAGGCAGCGGTCCTATTTTTATATAATTGCAGGCCATGGTAAGGAATCCGGGTTTTATTCAAATTACAATAGGGAAGAGCCATGCTTCTATCTGAAATCTTCCAAGATCATTCTGGCTGTTGTGGTAGGATGAATTTTAGGGGACAAGAGGAGGCTAGCAGTCCCATGGGGGAGACAGGCCGTCACGGGCATGGAGAAGAAAGGACGGACCAGGATACACTGAGTTGAATTTACACGATCTATTGATGACTCTCACGTGGCTTGAAAGAGAAAGGGGGGCACCCAGGAGGCCTGCTAGTCTTGGGACACTGAGAGCGTGCTGGTACCGGTTATGAAGACAGGGCAGATCAGATTGGAGTGGGGACAGAAAGCAAAAGTTTTGTTTTGCCTGTGTCAGTTTTGAAACGCCTGGTAGATATCCAGAAGAGATGACAAGGAGATATAAGCCTGTAGCAGAGCGGAGAGGTCAGAGTTGAAGATGCAAGTGTAGGAGGCATCAACTTATAGATGGTTTGAAAGCCTTGATGAGATCATCTAGGAAGTGCATGTTTAGAGACTACTAGAATGATGACCAGGCCCTGACACATGCCGACATTTAGAGGTTGACTGAAACCAGCAGAGGGGCCTGAGATGGTCAGAGAGAGAGAGAGACAGAGAGAGAAGAAAAGTAGGGAGGTGGTTTTCCCTGAAATGAAGAGAAGAGAAATTTCAAGGAGGAGACCCAGCCGACCGTTCTGACACTGCTGAGGGATCCCACATGCCGGCAGAGAAGCGACACGGGCTTCAGCAATGTGAAGGTTGCTGGAGACCTTGACACAGGAGTGTTAGCAGACTGCTGGTGATGGAAGCTAGTGGGGGTGGGTCCATGGAGAGAATGGGGGTGAAGAAGTGAGAGTACCGGGGAGGGAGATCTTCCTACAGGAATTTCACTGTGATGGAGAAAAAACCATCAGGGTAGACACTGCTAGAGGAGATAGGGCATCCAGAAATTTAAAAATTTCTTTTGTTTTTGTTTGGGTTTTTGCTTTTATTTTATTATTTTTTAAAAGATTTTATTTATTTATTTATTTGACAGACAGAGATCACAAGTAGGCAGAGAGGCAGTCAGAGAGAGAGGGAGAAGCAGGCTTCTTGCAGAGCACAGAGTCTGATGTGGGGCTCCATCTCAGGACCCTGGGATCATGACCTGAGCTGAAGGCAGAGGCTTTAATCCACTGAGCCACCCAGGTGCCCCGAATTTTTGCTTTTAAAGAGACGGGAGCTCCTAGAGCATTTATGTATGTTGGTGGGAAAGATCCTGTGGAGAGGGAAAATTATGATGGAGAAGGGAAGATAATAAGATAATTTCATGAGCAAACATCTTGGCAGAGCAAGAAAGATGGGATCCAGAGCTCAAGACTCAGCTGGCTTTAGATAGGAATTGGGTTGAGTTGATGGCTACAGATCCAAGTAAGCTTAGAGTTGTAGTGGTGGGAGAATGAAGCATTTCTATTTTCCCAGTGTCATGTAGGACAAAGTGAGGAATACGTGGCCTTTGGGGACAGAGGCGGTAGAGTGGAAATGCCAGCGATGTGTAGGGAGAACGCCATGTTGAGTGCCCACTTGAGAATTCTGTCAGATAAGTGCGACCTGTTTCTCTCCAGCCACATTCCCCCACATGGGCCTTTGGACAGTCCAGAGTTCGGGCCTAATCTAGAGGACGGTCTCATTTGAGAAATGACTCAAATATTCCTGTGGACCTTGGCCACACCAGCAGAGAATCCTGTCCCACCCCTGCCAGCCCCCACTATGTTCCGAGGTCAAAACAACATCAGCCCTTTCAACGGCTGGGGGAGCTCCCTGGGGGCGGGATAGAAGGATGAGATCACTGAGTGGAACGCTCACTCCTGCTCGCCTGGTCCTCCTCACCCCCGCTCCAGCGCGACGTATGATGATCACTCCCGTATGGTGGACCCAGGCACACAAAGATAGCACAGTGTGGGGCTGGGTCCCGGCCCCTGACAAACAGGCTGTCCCGGGAGCCAGCCCAGCCACAAAGAGCTTCTCAGAGGAGTTTTATTGGGGTGCGTGTGTGTGTCTCTCTCCTTCACTGTCAGGCACCCACTTGCCTCTGGAGAAAGGGCTCCTTCATCCCTGGGGTTAGTCATCTACTCCTGCACAAACAACGGGCCCTTTCCACAGCTTTCTCACCCACCGTGGGCCAGGGCTGAGCACAGTAGCTGCCACAGAAAGATGCTTCATAAATTCTTATTGAACAAATGAATGAGTGGACACATCAAAGCAACCATCCATCCAAGGCGGGGAAACCCTTGCCTGTCGCCCTCCCTTATCTTGTCCCTGCAGTGCAGCCGGGATAAACGAGACCAGCTCAGGCAGAGCAGGAAGGTCTCCAGGTTCAGAGGAAGCTCGCCCTGAGAGGGGAGGGCAGAGACAGTTCTTAAGGGCTGAGGAAAGAGTCTTTCCCTGCCTTGAGGCCAGTACAAAAGGGCCGGGTGTCAGTTCAGCTCCGGACACCGTGCTGGGCCTCAGCTTGACTGTCTTCTCTTGTGGCCTCCTGGTCAGAACGCTTTGGGGGCCAGAGCAGCCTCAGGTCCACAGGCCCCGGCTGCTCACATGGTGTGGTGAGGCTCCCGACCTCAGGCTGAGGGCCTTCGGAGAGAATGGCCACCTCGGAGCCTGCAGGGCCAAGAGGTCATCCAGTCGGGGATCACAGCAAGAAGCAGCTGCCGTGTCCAGTAGGGCTCCCAGTTCTGGTTCAAGCCGACAGTGTTGCTGAAGAAGACGTGCCCCCGGGGGACCAGGCCTGAGGGGAGATGGGCCGTCATGCCCAGTCTCCTGCTCCTCTATCTGTTCCCGCCTCTCCTTTGGCTCCAGGATTGTCCTGAATACCCTGGTCAGCTAGGGGAGAACCGGAAAGCCCAGCTGGCGTTCCGGGGGAGCTCTGAGCACTCAGCCTCAGGAAATACTTGCTGGGCTCTCCTGGAGGGGTTCTCAAGCTGGCTGGGAGCCAGGTGAGAGAATAAGTGGGTTGAGGGCCCAGAAGTGGCACAGGTGAGAGGTGCCCACACCTAGCCCCAGACGCCCGTGGAGCGGCTAACCGTGCCCTACTGGGTGGAAGCAGGCCTCACCTTAGCCTCGAGGCTGTTAGCTGGAGACAGGCCTTGAGTGCCAGGGATGCTTGAGAGGGCTGATGGCCTGGCCGTGGCTGGTGAGAAAGGGCGACGGCTGAGAGAGGAGCCTGTTCTGCCCAGCAGCACCCAGGCCCAGGGAAATACTGCCTGTGAGAAGGCCTTAGAGGAGCTTTCGGGACAAGCAAGGAGACCCCTTGGGTGATCCCTTCTGTTACTGTATTCGTGTCCTGGGGCCTCCGGAGCGAGGCACCACAGGTTGGGGGCTTAAACAACAGAAATTTATTTTCTCACACATTCCAGCCTCACAGGTAGGCTGGAAGTCCAAGATCAAGGTGTTGGCGGGTTGTTTTCTCCTGAGGCCTCTCTCCTGGGCTTGCAGATGGTCACCTTCTCCCTGTGTCCTCACGTGGCCTTTCCTGGTGTCTCTCTCTTCTTACAAGACCACCAGCCAGATTGGATTAGGACCCAGCTTAGCCTTGATCCCCTCCTTGAAGGCCCGCTCTCCACATGTAGTCACTCTCTGAGGTAGTGGGGGCCAGCGCCTCGACATAGGAATTTGGGGGGACATGGTGACTATGGGAAGTTTGTCCTCATTGTGACTGTGCGTGTCATAGAACAATTGGCTGCTGGGCCCAAACAACACCAACATCAATGACAAGAGCAGGAGTTCCTTGTGTGTGTATGTGTGTGTATGTGTGTGTGTGTGTGTGTGTGTGTGTATGCACACGGGCACAGAGCCTGCTGTTAAACCAACAGGCCCACTTCCTTTGGCTCAACTGATTGGTCCCAGAGCATTGGAGGACACCATTATTGGCCCATTTTATAGATGAGCTGAAGGAAGTTGCCCGGGTCGCACGGCAGACGAGTGGCAACCCTGGCACCATGTCCCAGGCTGCCTTGGTGTCCCAGGTGCTCCTGGTCCACTGCCTCACACTCCCCAGCAAGGTCACGTGTGATGGTCTCACACCACGTGCTGGAGGACCCCCACCATCATCAGCGTGCTCTCTACCTGTGCGATGCAGGAGGAACGGGGGCGACAGAATGCTCCCTGGAGGTGAAGGGATTCGGGAGGCCTGTAAGATTCCTGGCTGATGCACTGTCTTATCTCCTTGACTCACTTCATTTTCAGGCTCTGACAAGCTCATGATTTGCCCAGGGTCAGACAGGTCCTGGCACCCAGAGGGCAGGGCTTGTTTCCAGGCCCCCCAGAGGCCCTGTGCTGGCTTCTGGAGACCTCCCCTGAGTGCATCCCTCTAGGGTGGGCTATCCTGCCACATGCCCCCCAACAGCCTCTGCCCCTGCTCTTTGGGGGTGTCTATCCTTCCCATACCTGAGAACCCTGTACCCCCAGGTCTCACCCTGGTCTCTCCATGTGGGTGTGAAGGGGCTCAGCTCACCAGTCGTCTTCCATGGAGGGATGAGGGCTGTGGCAGGCAAGGTCGGGTGTGAAAGGCAGCCAAGATGCCGGAATGCCCGGTCTCCAGGACACTAGCCAGTTTGTCATGGAAGCCATAAGAAGTGTTTCTTTGAATTAGCCCTGCCTGGTCCCATCTAGTAGGGAAGTCTTGCTCACCGGCTGAGGCCTTACTCTGGTTTCCTACTGGAAAGCTTCATCTACATACTTCCAGGGAGCTCAAGTTCTCGGGTGCTTTCCTCTGTGGCCATGGCAGATGAAAGGTCAGAGAGCAGGTCCTTTCCTGACCTGGCCGTGGCCGGTGAGGGGTCCCTGGGAGGACCACCATGACCTGGAGATTTGCTCATTGACTGTCAGTGTCTTCTAGCCAAGCGAGCACTGAAGGGACCCAGAGGGTCCCATCTGCAACTTCGGGTTTATCCGTGGCTGCCGGGGCCTCCCTGCCTGACCACAGCAGCCTGTGAGGGCGTCCACAATCCCCCACCTGGCTTGGGCCACTTAGGATCTCTTCTTCTAATCTGCCCCAGCAGCCTCGCCAAGGCCTGCACACAGTAACCAACCGTTGCTGGCTGGGTGGTCCCCTAAAGACCCTCTCACTGATAGCGCAGACATGGGGCCAGAGAAACCACTTGCTTAGGTCAGGTCCATGGGCTGCCACTTGCTTTGCCTTAATCGTGCTGTATGCCAAGCTGACCCCAGCGCCTGGAAGGTGGTGGACATTCAAGCATCCTTGTATCTGTTGAGGGAATAAATGGATTCAGGTCCCCAGGTAGTTCAAGTCCCCTTCTGCGGGCCCCTCCCAGCAGGGGGCATGGGAGAGGACTCGAGATCCAGCTCGCCCATGGGTGCAGGCGCCAGGGATGTCTCCATTTTCACCAGGACCCCACAGGGGGTTGCCTGCACAGGAAGAGACTGCGGGTCTGACCAGAGCTGTTGCTGGAGCGTGGGGCTGTTCAGGAAATAAAGAGGCATTGATTGTGTGGGACCTCTTGGCAGGTAATTGAGACTGCCTGATTCCCCTCAGACCAAGCCCTGAGGTGTTCAGGACTGTGAGCTGGCACGGCAGTGAGAGGCGCTGCCTGGGGCCTGGCCGGACTCCAGCAGGAGCGGCGTGGGAACGTG
Source organism: Lontra canadensis (assembly GCF_010015895.1). Taxonomy (NCBI): domain Eukaryota; kingdom Metazoa; phylum Chordata; class Mammalia; order Carnivora; family Mustelidae; genus Lontra; species Lontra canadensis. Next base: position 14,808,740 of record NW_022631026.1, on the reverse strand, counting down.
GCCTTCAGCCCCCCTGGGCCGCATGTAGGGGAAGTTGGCCATGGGGGTGGAATCCATCCAGGGCCCAGTAGCAGGGCGACCTCTGATGGACGCTGCTGTGCGAACCAGGCTTCCAAGGGCCCCGCGGCAGCTGCTTCTCCACACTGTCTGTCCTGCGTGGGTTCCCAGGACTGCCTTTCCTGGGCTGAAGGGGCTCACGGGAGCTCCCCCCTCCCCGTGAGAGGACGTGGCTGTGGCCGCAGGGTTGACCATCATGTCCTTCTGCCGCCCCTCACAAGGACGGCACCTGGCCCACTGGGAGGAGGGGTGAGGGTGCCCAGGGGACCCTCGCTGCGCCAACCCTTCACTCCCTTTCCTCCATACCGTCGATAAAGGTAGTTTCCTAAGTTTTGCCATTCCAGAGGCTATCACGGGAGACCGGGGCTGGGGTAAGGGGGTGCTTGCGTCTGGGGGTTGTGAGCGGCTGGCCTGGTGGGCAGTGGTGGCCGCCAATGGGCCTTTTCTACCGGATCTTCTTGGTCTGGCCCGGCTGCCCCAGAGCCCGAGGCCAAGGCCGCAGGAAACCTGCCTTTCCTGCCCAGCCCTCCCAGGCCCTTCCAGGCTCCCTGATGAGGGCAGGGCGCTCGCACCAGCTCTCCCACAAAGCTCACTGGGGTTGGGTTCCCAACAAACAAGATCTCACCCTATGGGGCCCACTTGCTTTTTCCTTCTTCTCCGTCTGGTTCAAAAGAAAGTGATCGACAGACCTGGGTTCACATTCTGGCTCGGGTTCTTCCCAACTGGGACCTGACGCAAAGCCATTTACTTTCTCTGTGCCTGATTTTTTCGTCTGTAAAAACCAAGTGGTGGTCGTGAGGATAATTTGAGAAGATAGAGACAAAAAGGCCAGGCACATTGGAGGCTGTTCCTGGTTGGTAGTTCTTCCCCTCAGACTCCTGAGCCCTTAGTTTGCCCGCGCCCCTGGCCTGTCCCTGCTGGCTGCTCAGCGCCCCCAGAGTCAAGCCATGTTCTGGAAGCTCTTGCTCTTGTCCCCTTGAGCCCCCGGCCAGTGGCTCCTGAGCAGTCCTCGGAACCCGCTGGGCTAAGTCCCACCTGCCAGCCTCGTGCAGGCGTGGACCCTGCTGCCCAGCTCCCTGCCCCTCCGCTGGCCCTTCCTTCTTGCTTCTGCAGGCCCCTCTCCTGCTCCTGGCTGAATGAATGGCATCAGGGCACCCCCTGAGATAGCGACTGCTCCCTGCTGGCTGCGGGATGTCTGTCCTGTGCACCAGCCAGCCCCTGGGACTTATCAGGGAGCCCCATCCACGCCTGCACTGGAAAATTTGCTGACCACTCTGGGTCTTCGTGGAGGAGCCCCTCCACACTCTGAACTGGCTTTGATCAACCCTGCTGCAGCATGCTGCCCTCTGAGGGGGTCGGGACAATCATGCCGACGTGGTCATGCCTCCCATCTGCTGGGCTCTGAGGGCTTCACGCTCGGGATCGCCAATCCTCCCAGCAACAGTCAGATGAGTGATATTGTCCTCATTCACAGAGATGGAAACTGAGGCTCAGAGAGGTTAAGTGACTTTCCTGAGGTCACACATCTAGGAAGGACCAATCACAGACTTGACCCTAAAGTCCATGCACTTCCCACTGAAGGGAGTGCTTCCTGGCAGGGGAAGGCAAGAGCGAGGAGTTTTCTCAGGGGCAGTCACGGGGTGGGGCTTTTCCCCTTGGGTCTAGCTCAGTTGTCCAAAATTGACAGCAGTACCTCTGGCCTTCGAGATTCATCTTCAGGGGTCCCCTCATCTTTGCGCCTTTAGTGTCTGTGGCAGAATTCTCTCCACAACTTCCCATGGTGGGGAGCCCCTCCTCTCACCTGCCAAAGCCCGCCAGCCTGCCTGCCACTTTGCCTGTCCCCTCTCACTCCAGCCCCCTGGTTCTGCCCCATGCAAAGGGGACTGAAGATGGGATGGGAAGCTCCCAAGTCAGGTCATTTTATGGGCTCAGGAGCTGCCTCCTAAGGCCCATGATATGTCAGATACACTTCATGGAGAATTGCAGACAGATCTGCACTCATAGAGCAGCTCCCATACTTATCAGCATGACCCAGTGAGAAGTGTATTTTGCTTTTCTGAGCCTCAGTTTTCCCACCTGTAAAATGGGTTATTGTGAGGATTAAATAATGAGGAGAGAAGAAGGCATTGGGCATTGTGCTTGTCATATAATAAATGCTCAATAAATGGCCATAGTTATTACTAACCTTCCTCTGGATCTGGGTATTCTAGGTGAAGTCAAGCCACCCAGCACTTTAGGAAACTTCTGGATTTCCCTGCTGCTCTCTACTGAGAGTTCGCAGGTGGGGAGCTGAGATCAAGGGCAATTCACTAGACAGGGGAACCTCTTGTGGGATCAGAAGAGCCCATGGTGGGTTAAAAGAGGCAGTGAGATCAAAGTCAAGGGCAGCAGCACATCTCCTCCAGGGGCCTGAGCCCTGCCCCCTCCTCAGTCCCTCTGCTCACCTGCAGCCTCACTTCACTGTTACGGTAAGCAGGACGGTCCCACAGGAGCCTGAGCTTCGAGGATGGGATGAAGGCACTCTCTGCTCTGTGGTCCTTGTGGAAGGCCACTCCTGCCTCTCACTGCTCAGACCAGAGGGGGGCAGGGCCCAGAGCAACACCAAGTCTGGGAGAGAGGAGGTGCCCAGGAGGGCCTTGGATGCTAGGGTCAGGAAGAGGCTGTGCTTTATGCAACAGGGTTTGGGAGTTGAAGTGAGAGAACCCAGAAGGAAGCCAGCAGCTGGCCGGGTCAGGGGGCCATGGGGAAACGGATGGTGCCAGCTGGGGTCGGCGGTCTTTTCCCAAAACTGTAACTTGTGCTCTGCCTCTCAGGGGCCACCGTGTAACAGGGCTGCCGGACTGGATCGTGGCTGGTTACCAAGCCAGCCTGGAGGCTGGACATCGGTCCCCTGAGAGCCAGGCCCCAGCACAATTGTGCTCTCCAGCAGGAAAGCTCTCAACTGGTTTGACTTGATTTCCAGAGCTCCCTGGCTTAGGATTGGGACCTCAGAGAGGGGGGCTGGGGAAAGCAGAGCTTTTGTCGGCATAAAAAAAGCTGGTAAGGGGAGGACTTAAGATCTGTCTCCTGGTTTACGAAGTCAAGGGCCCGATTCGCAGCGAATGAGCCCAGCCCAGAGGTGGCCAGGCATTCCCACTCACACGCCCTGGCAGCTTTGCTGGTCACAGCATGGCTGCAAATTACATGTTATTAGAACAGTCCGGATGATGAAGTCACTGTAGCTCTAATCCTATTTATTTCAATGACAGCTTTGTCAGCGCCGTAAATCTTGCTGCCAATCCTGTCTCTTGCGGCCGGTTCCCCGAAGGAGCTACCGTCAGACGTGACTACAGGGAGGCGTCCTTGTCAGAGCTGTAATTCATGTTACCTTTTTCCTTCAAATAGAAAATTCTTCCAGAAAAGCCTGCCGTGAGGCTTTTATATTTTATAAAGATGGCCCCTGTGGCATCGCCCATCTTGCACGCTCTTCTTGACATTCCTCCCCACAGGTAGCGGTCTGTGTCCCCTTTCATTGAACTTGGATGGGATTTTGTGACTGCCTTGACAAGCGGAAGTCACCACAGAAATCACTCTGTGACTTCCAAAGCTAGGTCAGAGAAATGCCATACACGTCCTCCCTTTTTTTTTGGAGCTCTTGCTCTCAGATTCCAGCAGTCATGCAGGGAAGAAGCCCAGGTCACCTGGAGAGGCTACATGTGAGAGATCTGACCAACAGCTCCCGCTAGGTCCTGGCTGGCCACCAGCATCAGCAAGACCAGCCATGTGAGTGAGGAGACTGTCCAGATGACTGACCCAACCAGCATGTGACTGCAATTTCCAGAAGGGCCCTGAGTGAGAACCACTAGGCTGAGCCCAGCCTATCCCCAGAACTGGGAAAAAGATAATAAAATGATTGTACAGTTGACTTTGAACAACACAGGGGTTAGGGGCACTGACCCCCCACCCCATGCAGTTGAAAATCCATGTATAGGTTGTGACTCCCCCAAAGCTTAACTACTAAAAGCCTGTGGTTGACCAGAAGTCTTACTGATAGCATAAACAGTTGATTAACATATATTGTATATGTTTGTGTATTATACACTGCATTCTTATAATAAAGGAAGCTGGAGGAAAGGAAATGTTATTTATTAAGAACTTCATAAGGAAGAGAAGATACACGGACGGTACTGTACTACATTTATTTTAAAAATCTGCATATATGTGAACCTGCGCAGTTCAAACCCGTGTTGTTCAAGGGTCAACTGTAGTTCTTTTAATCCACTAAGATTTGAGGTGATTGGCAGAGCAAGAGGTCACCACAGCACTCACAAATGATGATAATGGACAACCTTTGCCTCTCAGGCTTCCCCACTATGGAAAATGTAAGTGCACTCCTTCTTCCCAAGCTTTCCTTCTTAGGTTCTGGAACATGGTAATATCTGGGTGATTCAATCTCTCAAAGCAGGATTTGAGAGCAGGCACATTCTGATTTTCAGAAGCGGGAAGACTACCCTGTGACTCACTTTCCCAAGGAAGTTATTCTCTTGGGCATTTTGCCTGAGACAGGCAGTTACGATGTTCCAGAAAGATCATGACTCAAATATCAGGTAGACCCAATCAATGTCTTAGTCTGTTCAGGATGATATAACAAAATACAGGAGACTGCTGGTTAGAAACAATGAACGTATTTCTCACAGTTCTGGAGGCTGGAAGTTCAAAGTCATGATGCAGGTAGATTTGGTGTCTGGTAAGAGCTCACCTTCTGGTTCATGGCCAGTGCCTCTGGCTGGACTCTCATGGGGCAGCAGAGATAGGCTAGCTCTCCGGGGTCTCTTGCACAAGGGTAACTCCAATCATGTGGGCTCTGCCCTCCTGACCTAAGAAAGTACCCCCAAGGCCCCACCTCCTAAGAGCCTATGTTGGGGGTGGGGGATGCAAACATTCAGACCATAGCCCCCAGGTACAAATCCCGATTCTGCCACCTCCTGGCACTCTGTCCTCAAGTCGGTCACTTGACTTTGTGCTTCAGGAGCCTCAGTTGCAAAATGGGAAAGCTGATACCTACCTTATGGGATAGGTATGACAACTCGAGATTCTTTATAACTAGTCTTGTTCTAAAAAAGGATTTGAGACAGGTTATGGAGATGATATATGTAAATCATTTTGGATTATCAATAACAGCTCATGTGTGAAACGCTTGCACGGTTTTAAGCACTTGGCGCATATCAACGTCTTTGACAGTTACAACAATCCAGTGAGTGAAGTATTACTATTAAGTGTATTTTACAGATGGGGAAACCAAGGCACAGAGAGATTAAGTAACTCTCCCAAGGCGACACAGTTAGTAGGTAGCAGAGCTGGAATTTGAACTCGGGAAGTTTGACCTTAGAGCCCTCTCTGCCATTCCATCTCTTGGTAAATGGTTAACTCTGGGTTAGACGTGCCTCTGGCCTGAGTATCCAGCACATTCTCGAAGAAGCAGTCTGAGGAGATCCAGGGCTAGAACCAAAGTGATACCCACAATGGGTTGCCTAGTGCTGAGCTGTGCTAATGTGGGAGATGCAGCAGGGGTGAAAGTCACACCCAGGGTCTCCCAGGTGCTGGGGGGTGGGCAGTGACAGCCAGAGTGGAAAGAAATGCTAAGAGGACAGTTTGCAACATCGGGACAGTAACGTCCATCTGGAGCCCTTGGGGGCTGAGTCATCCCCAACAGGGGCAGCCACGGGGAAGTGGAGCTGCTGGAAGTGCCCAGAACACTTGACGCTGAGACTTGCCCTTCTGCCTTGGGCATGGGACCCTCTAGTGAGTCACCCACCCTTGTCTCCCAAGTGCTGAGAAACCGTGCACCCTCCGAATGAAAGGAGGGGCACAAAGTGCTCATACACCAGAGATGGAAGTTGCCACTTCATTTTCTCGCTAGCAGAGGACATAGTCTTTTAAGCTTCCTTCAAACTATTTTAACTGTTTTGTGGGGAAATGGACGTAAAACGAGCAAGGTGCTTCCTTTACCTCTCAGCCAACCACTTGAACATCATTTAATTTTTCTTAGTGATTCGGGCTTAAACATCATTTCCATTTCCATCATTTCCACTGAGCAGCAAAGTGAAACCAGGTTAGAGGGCACTGCCTTGCCTAGGTGTGGCTCTGTGCCCTGCGCCCGCCGGATGGCCCTAGGTGGCTGGGCTGACGTCCTTAGGATAGCGCGGTCCCCAAAATGGGTCTTATGGCTCATGAAGGCTGCCCGCTCTCACCCGTGCGTCAACCCAAAGCAACTTCACGATGCTCTGATTTGTTCCTCCTAATCTGTTGTGAATTTACTTACCAGACGCCTGTGTTTGTTAGAAATGTTCATAAAAGCAGGGATTCCGGAGTATGAATCATGGAATCCAACAGCTCCACTTAGGAAAGGTGTGATTGTAGCTGGTGACCTGTCAGTGACCCTCTTTTGTTTAGTTATTTAGATTCTTGGTGTTTTACATACTCTGCCTTCCTGCAACTGGTGTGTATTGTCATTCACAGTAACTTCAGGGCGGAGACTGCTTCTCTGGTCCTGCCCCCACACAAGCTTGACCTGGCCGCCTTGGGTTACACCTGACAAGCGTTTTCTAAGTGCCCCTCTATGCCCGGTGCCCGGCCAGGCACTCCGTGTGGGGCTGCTAGGACGGGCAGAGGCATAGCCCTGCCTTGCAGGAAGCCACGGCCGTAGGCTTCCACTGGGCAGCTAATCCTGGCCAATGCTCCCGTTCCAGAGAATGCTGGCGGGTCAGAGGTGTGGGCCTCCCGGGATCCCCTGAGAGAAATGAGGAGTGGCTAGTTTCGGAAGCATGGTTGGAGCCCCTCAGGATTATTGCCTGATGGAGACACAGTGGGCCTTCCTCCGACACACCTGGAGTTGGGGCCGGGGCAGGGAGAACACCAGGGAGCAGAGAGCAAGAGTGGACCGGGCTGCCGGGAGGTCAGAGTCTAGGCTGTGCGGAGGTGGCGTGCGAGGCTAGGACGGGAGCAGATGGCACGGAGGGGTGCCCGAGCTCCCCCAGAATCCCCGGGAGTCTGCTCAGGCTGAGCTCAGACAGGTAGCTCAAGGCCCAAGCTTCTCCAGGTTCCGGCTGTGGTGCGTGGTCTCTGCAGCCTGCTGGAATCGCAAGATCAGAAACCGGGAGTCTTATATTTGAGCCCCCGCAATCTGGTTTCAGACAATGTTAACTGAGCGTGCACAAGATCTCCCTCACACACCTCTTGCACACACACAAGAAAGCAGTTTTCAGATGTACCATGGGTGGGGAGCTCACTTGCACACAGGCAGGAGGGGCTGGGGGGCCATTGTTGCCCACCTCCTACCTACACCAGCAAGGCAGTTTGGTTTGAGAGCAGAGATGTCCCAGGAGATACAGTATTGAATGTCCCAAGGAAGGCCCTGGAAGGGCTTCAGAGGTGCCCTGTGGTTGCCTGACGTTGTTAGCACTCAGATAATCAGTGCATGATCCGTGCCCATCCTGAGACGGGCCTTGCCCCAACACGCCTGGCTCCCAGCCTGCCGGGAGCTCTGAGGGCCTCGGAGACAGCGCTAGCTCGCAGGAGCGTGGTCCTGGTAGGGTTCCGGGCCTTCGCTCCAGAGACCTCGGGATGGAGCAGGGACGACTGTGTGGACATCGCAACCCTCACCCCCTTCCCCTTCTATTGAATCCTCTGGGTAGACAGCTGCGTCTCTGCTCTGTCCAGATGAGGCCTCCCAGGCCCAGAATGGTGCAGGGTCATCTGGCAAAGTACAGACTGGCGGTGGCTTTCAGGCCTGATATGACACAGGAAGGCCACCAGCCTGGAGATGGGAGGACACGAAACTCCACAGTCTGGAAACCTGCGGAGGCTCCTGGTTTCCACGGCGACAAGGTACAAGGGCCTCTGGTCATCCCACGCGTCCCCTGCCGGCCGCCATCCAGGCAGGGCCGCGCCTGCTCCAGGTACCCCGCTGGCCCTCCCCATGGAGGCGCCCGGGCGGCAGGAAGCGCCCAGAAGCCGGAGCAGGAGCGCAGCCGGCCGGGCACCCACCCCCTCGCGCGGCCGGAGCCGGAACTGCCGCTCATCCCTTGCCCGCCGCCCGCCCCGCGGCGACCCTGTCCGTCAGCCTGCGCGGATCATCACCGGGTGCGGGGAATCCGGTGTCCTTCCCGTGGCCGCCCGGAGTCAGGTGACAGAATGGGCAGCAGAGTGACCGATGCCGTGTAGGAGCAGTGGCAGGAGAGGAATGTTCGGAGGGGAATGCGACCAGAGATCCAGGAAGATCCATCCCGGTGGGACAGGAGGGTTCCACAGGGAGAGAAGCACAAGAGTGGGGACAAAGGTTGGAGGGGTGAGGCTCCAGGTCTAAGGCCGGACGCCTATTGAGGGGCCTCAGCACCCCACAGAGGAGCTGGGACTTCTCCTGGGGATTGTTTTTTGCAAAGAGAGGGGGGAGCCCCCCACCCCACCCCAGGCCTTTGATGACCTGCCAGGAAATCCAGAGGTCACAAAAGACACGTGACTTGCCTTTCTTGAGTTTGCCTGAGAGCACATAAATACATAAACGTAAATTTGTAAAGATGGATGGTTTATGGAACCTGTAATGCAAAACCCCCAGGCACTTAAAGCTAGAACAGGAGATGTGCACTCTGTGTGAGCCCGGCGGGCTGCGTCAGGATGTGTCCTCGGGTCTGGGGACACCATTCTGGCCACCATGCTCTGAGCACGTGTCTGTGCACGGGCAGGCAAAGCCCTGGGAAGTCCTTGGAGGGGAAAGCTTTATTGGGAAGTGAGAAGAAGTGAGGTGGCCTTTTACGAAGATCCCTCCGGCCCTCTGGCTGCTCCAGTGGAGGGTAAGGAGTTGGGGGACTGCTGCAGGGGCCAGGGAAGAGGGGAGCAGCCACGAAGTCTGTTTTAACCTTGGGGCTCCCCAAAAGGGTCCTGGGGACCCTCAAAGAGCCCCAGACCACTTTGAGAACTGCTGAATGAAGAACATGGACACATGAATTGCAGGCCTGGGTCCAGATCTAGCACCTACTTTTTTTTTTTTTTTTTAAACAGCTCTCCTTTGGAGTTCAGATTCCCTTTCCTTTGCTCCTCCGAAGAACATACAGTGCACTGAGGCGGGCAGGGTTCGTGCTCCCGTGGTGTTCTGGAAGCTGAATCAGGGCACTGTAATGGGACCCTTGCTCGTGTGTTAAATAAGTCATTAAGTGCAGGCAAACAAACATATGTACAGATACTATTTCGTTCTCACAAGTCTTTTTCCAACATAGGGGCATAAGCAGAGTTATGGGAGATTAGAGCTAGTAGGACCCTGAGAATTCTAGCCCAACTCCCTCATTTTAAGGTTGACATTACAGTCCAGGAGATCGTTTCAAGTCAGTTCAGCGAATATTGAGCACCTATGATGTGATGAGTAGAAGTGAGCAGAGTAAGAGGCCAGGGACTGACAGATGGGATGTTAGATGGAATGTCCAGAAAAAGTCTCTCTGAAAGGTGACATTTGAGTTAAGGCCTGAAGGAAATGAGGAGCCAGATTCATGGGATGTTTGGGGGAGAAGTTCTAGGTAGAGGGAATAGTTAAGTACAAAGTTCCTGAGGTCAGAGGATGCCTGGCACGGGGAGGAAACAGGAGACTACAGGGGACCACTGTGGCTGGGCCATGGCGCATGAAAGGCAGTGGTGAGAGGTAGGAGGTGAGCTCAGAGTGGGCCCGAGGCAGATCTTGTAGGGCCCAGAAGGCCACTGAAAGAACTCGAGTTTTGCTCTGAGTCAGAAAGGAAGCTAGTAGAGGATTTGGAGCAGAGCCATCACACAGTCTGACTTAGAAATCAGTTCTAGTCATGGCAGAGAAAGTAGACCAGGGCCAGAGAGCGGGGGCAGAGGGAGAGTCACTCCCTGACTTAGGAGGCTTCTGCACTAATTCAGACAAAAGATGATACTGGCTGCGAGCAAGGATGAACACAGAATAGATGTGGGGAGTGGTCAGAATCTAGAAACATTTCAAAGTAAGGTCTTCCTAAAAGGAACTCACCCATGTCACACACAATCAGGAAATGGTATGGCTGGGGCCTCAGGTCTGTGGAATTCCTGGCCAGCCTCTCTGAACCCTACCACGACTGGGAAAAGGGATTCCATTAGTTTCAGTTTTATACATGAAGATACTGAAGTTGAGAAGGACAAAGAGAACGTCTCCAGGTCACATAGGTAGTAAATAAGTGGCTGGCTCAGAACCCCACCAGCCAGACTCCTCCAGAAACTCCTTTGCCTGGGCCCAAGGTATCACGAATGAACACCTCCTCCCTGGAAATCTCAGTCAATACTGTCATGGGGTCAGCCTCAATGGTGAACCCAGCCTCAAATCCCCTGCCCTAAAATGTTCCCTTCAATGGTTCTTTGAAATGTCTGAAGTCCCTACCAGCAGAGATTTCTCTGAGAGGTAAGGCCTTAGAGGCCACTGTCTCCTGTGTGGGAAGTGATCATTAAACCTGGGGAGGCTCAGGGACCTCGAGAAGGGCAGAAAGTAGAGTGCCCAGGGCCAAACCCTCTGAGCAGTGCTCTTGGGTGGCAAGTGTTGGCTCAAGGACAGGGCTGTTTCTTGGGACAAGCAAGAAATCTTTCTCAACTTTCTTGTTTTAGAGGAAAGAGTGTCCCTTGCTTCTTCCTGCTCAGGGGTCCAGGAGTATCTGGAACAGATAGCTTGGCCGCGTGACGACGTTAGCCGCCGGCAAAGGCTACAGGGAGGGACCAGGCAGGAGGGTGGGTGAGAAACTCTCTGAAAAGTGCTCACCCAGATGTTGGTGACTCCCTGGAAGGCTTGCCCTCCTGCCTGCGGTGGGCCTGCGGGTCAGGATCTCACGGGACACAGGGACCATTTGGGGACATTTCCTCCTCTCTCTCATGTATAGAGCACTGTGGGAGCACGCTCCCTGCCCATCTCAGGGCCGTGTCTTCTTTGGTCAGCGAAGACAGGGAAACCGGGATGGCATGGGTGGCCATTACCAAAAATACTGTGTTCTAGACCTGTACCCAGGCCTGTGGCTCATGTGTCTATATTCTTAACTTAGTCATTCTTGTAGTTCTCTGGGGTCCCCTGGGGGTCCCTAAGGTCCTGAGGTCAAACCTGTTTTCACGAGAATCCTAAGCCGTTATTTACCCTTTTCACTCTCATCCTCGAATGAGCGTACACGGGAACTTTCCAGGGGCTGCGTGACGTGCAACATGGCAAGAGGCCAAATGCAGAAGTGAACATAAGACTCTGGCTCTTGTTTTCTGATCCAGACTAACAGGTTTGCAAGTGTGTAAAATGTCTTTTTTTAATAATTTTTTTCATTTTAAAAACTCTAGTTATTTTTCACTAAAAGGTGTTAATATGGATTTACTATTATTATTTTTAAAAAGATTTTATTTACTTATTTGAGAGGGGTGGGAAAAGAACTGAGGGGGAGGGAGAGGGACAAGCAGACTCAGCTGACTGAGTCCAGAGCCGAAAGCTGGCCAAGATCCCACAACCCTGTGTCCTGACTGGAAACCAAGAGTCAGATGCTTAATGACTGTGCAACTCAGGCGCCCCTAGTACTGCTATTTTAAATGAAGTGATGCATACTTTTAAAATTCTCAACTTTAGTTCCTAACAGTATAAACCAAGAGATACAACCCACACCAACGTCCTGGGATCCTTGATCATTTCTAAGAGTGTAAAGGTGTGTGGCGTGTAAAGGGACAAACGCTCCGTCTGGCTGCTGCTGCTCCCGCCCGCAGGGGCTGACCCTAGCCTGGCGTTTCTTCTCAGGGCGCCCGAAGTGGGCCCAGCGGCCCTGGACAAGGAGAAATTGCAGGCAGGAGACCATCGCAGGGAGATGGAGACTGCGGCGGCCTCGACCGAGTTGACATTACCCCGTAGTAACACAGGGGGGCGCCCTTGCCAATCAGCAGATCCGTCCAGCTGAATGCCGAGATTACCAACGGGAGTTTTACTCACAGAATTAAAAAAAAATTTAGTCTCTTGTCACTGGTGATTGTTTTTTTTTTTTTTTTTTAAGAAATGTGCTTTCTCTGATTTTCTTAAAAAGATTTTTATTTATTTATTTGACAGAGAGAGAGAGATCACAAGTAGGCAGAGAGGCAGGCGGGGGTGGGTGGTGGGGAGCAAGCTCCCTGCTGAGCAGAGAGCCTGATGCGGGACTCGATTCCAGGACCCTGAGATTGTGACCTGAGCCGAAGGCAGAGGCTTAACCCACTGAGCTACCCAAGCACCCTGGTAAGGTAATTTTTAACCTCTCTTGTGTTTCCCATGTTCAGTGTGTGCTCCAATAAGTTTGCACTGCCTTCTTCTGGGTCACCTCCGTGTAGGTAAATGGCCCTGCTCAAGCCCCTGAGGAGGGTGTCAGGAAGGCATGACACCATGCCTATGACACTGAGTCTCCTCAGTGGCTGCTGAAACCTCCGCCTCTGGTCAGCCCTGGTGAGGAGGGAAGGCCACATTTAGGACACGGAGCTCCCACGGAAGCCACAGTGCTGTGGCAGCCACCACCAGGCAGGGCTGACATTGGACACTACTGTGTCATGTCACAGGCTGTCTTTCTTGTTATTGTTATTTATTTATTTTTTCTTACTCTGTGCCATCATCTCTGTGATCCCCCATACTTGAGCCCGGTTGGTAACCACCAGTTAGATGTGGCCTTTGGAGGAGAGCAGCACCAGGAAGAGGACGGGGGGAGGTCAGGAATCTGGCTTCCGCATATGCCTCCTGAGTGTCGTGGACCGCTCATGGGTCCATCCTACGGGGCCAAGGTTCTTGTCTTCCAGAAGGCTTCTCCCTGGGTCAGAGGGCTGTTACGGGTATCAGATGGCCCATCTGTGCAACGAGCGTCATCAACCATAAGGCACTAAGGTATGAATTGTGGAGATTTATGGACTGCTCTCCCCTACTTTGGGAGGGGAGGGCAATGACAGGTTTTTAGTAGGGAAAGGATATATAGTCTGTTTTGTGTCTTAGATTTTTTGGAGGATGTTTTGGAGGGCAATACAGGTGGAGGGACATAAGTTAGGAGGCCATTGTTAGAGACCAGGGGAGAGAAGATGAAAGTCGTCCTGGGGAGGCGAAAGGAATAGAGGGGGAGCGGAGTGTGTTGAGAGACCTCAGAAGGTGAATGGAGGAGGCCTGGTAATGACAGATGGAACAGGGAGGTTCTAAGATAGGAATAGCCTGGGACCACTCCCAGGTGTCTGGAGAGAAAGGAGTTATACATTCCTGGAGATGGATGTCCTTTTCCTCACCTGCTCCAGGCTCTCCAGGTTTGTTCCTTCCCTAAAGGTGGGGCAGGTGTTGTGACTTGCTGCCCCCAAGGGCTTTGGGGGCAGGAGCGGGAGGGGGGGACACTTAGTGTCTCCAGCTGATGGGACATACACATTCATGAACATTATGCTAAAGAATTCGTTAAACACAGGAAGAAAAAACACACAGCTACTATTTTGTTCTCATTTACAAGTCATTTTCCAACACAGTTAGTAGAGTTATGGGACATTAGAGCTAGTAGGGCCTGAGAATTCTAGTCCAACCCCCTCAGCTTAAAGATGGAGAAGTTAAAGCTCAGGGAGTCCACCTCCACCTGGGCCAACACACACTGAGCACCTACGATGTGGCAAGTAGAATTAAGCAGAGTAAGATGCAGGGACTGCGGGATGGGGTGTGCTATGTTCTGAATGTTTGTGTCACCCCCAAATTCATGTGTTGAAATCCTAACTCCCAGAGGTGATGGTATTAGGATGTGGGGGTTTAGGTCATGAGTGTGGAAGCCCAAATAATGGGATTAGTGTCCTTACAAGAGGGACCTCAGAGAGACCTCTCGCCCTTTCCAACATGTGAAAACACAGCAGGAAGTTGGCAGTCTGCAAACCGGAAGAGGGCTTTCAGAGAACCTGACCATGCCCGTGCCATGACCTTGGACTTCCAGCCTCTAGAGCTGTGAGAAAATAGACGTTTGTTGTTTATAAGGCACCCAGTTGATGGTATTGTGTAGCTGCAGCCCAAATGGACTGAGACAGAGTGTGACCTTAGGTGGGTTCCTCAGAGAAAGTCTCAGTGACAAGGCAGGATTTATGGATAGGTGCCTGGGCACCTTGTGGACATGAGAAACCTGATGTGTTCTAGGACCACAGAATCTGCTTACGTTGGAGAGAAATAGTATCTCCATCTATAGCCAGGACACGGGGAAAAAAAACTACTGTCAGAGGAAATCCTCAATGAAGTATTTTAAGAACATTTCCTAGACCTGAAGGAAGGGTTTCCACATTGAAAGGGACCAGGAACAGTGGATGAAAAGAGAGCCACAGCAAGGCAAGCCATGGTGAATTTTTCCAGAACACTGGGGACAAAAGAAAATAAATGGGATTTAAAAGGAAAATCCTGTCCCCTACAAAGGAAGCACGGATCAAAATGTTTTCACATTTCTCAATAGCAATAATTTTTAAGGCAATGGAGAAACATTTTTACAATTTTCAAAGAAAACGATCTTCAATGTAGAATTCTGTTTCCAGCCCAGCCATCAATCAATTGCAAGAATAGAAGAAAGATTTTTCCAGATATTCAAGTTGTTGACAAATTTGCCTCTAAAGCACTTTTCCCCAGGAAGCTACTGGGAGATGGGCTCCACCAAAATACGGGGTGGGGGACAACAAGAGGAAGGAAGGCGAGGCAACATTAACCCAGGGGAAGGGATGAGTATCCTTCACAGGCCTCTGCGGTCATCATTCAGATGAGAGCGTCAGGAGGGACTCCCAGGAAGACAAAACTGGTAGGCTGCCACAGGGGTCTGAGAACCTTGAAAGGAGTTGTATATACTCTATATTACTCCAGATTTATAACATTGGAGTTTAATTTTATTTATTTATTTATTTATTTATTTAAGATGTTATTTATTTATTTGTTGGAGAAAAAGAGAGCACAAGCAGGCAGAGTGGCAAGCAGAGGCAGAGAGAGAAGCAGGCTCCCCACTGAGCAAGGAGCCCGATGTAGGACTTGATCCCAGGACCCTGGGATCATGACCTGAGCCAAAGGTATCGGCTTAAGTGACTGAGCCACCCAGGCGTCCCTGGAGTTTAATTTTATACTTTGGGGTTTAATTAGTGATAAGTAATTAGAACCAAACTAAACAAACCAAAGACAATGATTAATTTTAGGAAAAGCCAAAAATGAGCAAGTAAAAAAAGCTATCATTGTATATTGTTTAATTCAATATCATTAGCATATTATTAGTAATTAGTAGTAAAGTAAATAAAGTTATGAAAATAGTAAAGGCAAAATATTCATCTAGCTAAAGTTATCATGTAACTGTATTTTAAGGGATAGGAAATATGTTTAGGTTTAGTAGGAAAGAGTGAAATCCTCATCTTCTGTGGTGGAAATTCCGTGAATGACATTCAAAATTGGAAAATCAAATAGTGGTAATATATGTCATATTTATTTGTTTATATATCTATTTTTAAAAAGATTGATTTATTTTAGAGAGAGAGCATGCAAACGAGTGCACAGAAGGGTGGCCAGGGGCAGAGAAAGGAGAGAGAATCTCAAGCAGACTCCACACTGAGCCGGGAGCCCAAAACAGGGCTCAAGCTCAGGACCCTGAGATCATGACTCTGAGATCATGACCTGAGTTGAACCCAAGAGTGGGAGGCTTGACCGACTGTGCCCCCCACGCCCCGGTGTCTATGTCATATTTAGAGCAGGGGAGATAAATACTAAAAAAACCAATTGGAAGCATGGGGAGGGGGCGGAGGTGAGAGGTGGGTCTGAGGACAAAGGCCTCCAAACTATGAACAGGTAAAACAGATGAGTTCCAGCTAAAGTAAAACACACACTCCCCTCTGCCAGGCCTTCAGTGTTCTTTGAGATTTGTTAAAAAACTAGGCTGTTTTTCTAAGCTCATTTTTCCACTCTCCTTCCTCTCCCCACATACCTGTGGTGTTTCAGCCTCCATTATGTCTCCCATCCAGAAGCTGTCACCTCTGCCCAGGATGCCTTCCCCCACCTGTCCTTTGTCACTTCGTGAGGTCATCCCACTCACCACGGTCTCTGGCTCAGTGCACGAGGCTGCCTCCCCACCAGGCCAGGAGATCCGGAAACCCTGATCCTTGTCTCCTACAGGACCAGCACTGTCATGTCTGCTCCCCCTTCAACTGGACTTGTTCCATCTCAGCTTTTCTCATCAGGGCCGGATGCATATGGGAAACATTCCCAAGAGATCCAGAAAACCAAACCCTGGCCTGTGATGTGAACCGAATGGGACTCTCTCTTGCCCTCAGGACCAAGACAGCCCTCCTTCCCCTGCTGCACTGGCCTACAGGCTTCCTGGAAGATGGTCCCCACTCACTGGTGTCCCAGCGCTCCCCTCGCAACTCTGTCCCTCTGCCTCCAGGATCTCACCCTCGTTAAGTGGCAGGCGGATACAGGAGGGGTGAGATTTCCAAGGAAGAGGTGAGGGACAATTCACGGAGATATTAATGTGTTCACCCAGTGTGCTTGTAAGTTCTTGCCTGGGGAGGGGTTGGGGGGAACTTTGCAAGCAGGCCTGGTGTGTCCTTAATAAAAAGCCCAAGCCCAGAAGAGCTCGGCTGGTGTCCTGCAGGGGGCGCCGTTGAGAGTAGCTCTGAAGAGAGATGCTTTCCCAGGCTTGAGGGAGATCTCCGGGAGGCGTGTGAACATGGGGCTGGCACCATGTGCGCATCGGGGCCTCCTGGGGCCCCCCACCCTGGGGCTTCCAGCCCAGCCAGATACCCTGCGCTGGGAATGTCGCCTGGAAAGCATACAGCCATCCGATCCAAGGGTCCACGCCAGGCTGCCTGAGTCAGTAGGTGTCTCGAGCAGCTAATGAGCAGGAGCCAGTTTTACCCCCTAACCAGCACCCCCACATCCTCAACAGTTAAATTAATCGCAGAGTTAAAGTAACGTAGAGTGAGCTTATAAAATGTGGCGTCACCATCGCTCTGAGCGACTGAGGCTTGGACTGGGAAACAATGGGCAGAATGAGTCACTTTTCCTGGAATCACGTGCCTTTGAAGACTCCAGAGAACAGAGCGCCACGGTGGCACCTCCTGGAGAGCCCTGCTTCCCATCCTGGTGTCGCGGGCGCCTGCAGCCATGGCCGTACTTCCAGAAGGGCCAGGGGACCCGGCGGCTGCGGCTGAGCCCACCGGGATCTCACAGCACACCCCAAGGGAGCAGTGGTGGCCACTCCAAGTACCTTTGTCTAGACTCGTCCCCCCAGGTAATGTCAGCCTGTCCTCGCGGGCACGTGCACACGTCCGTGAGAATTAGAAGAAGCGGAGCCCGGTCTGGACAGATGAATTACGAGGCAGCCCCTCTCCTCCGGTCCACAGCAAGGCTTGACCGAGGGCTCTCAGGCTGAGATTCAGCCTTGCCCCGAGGCCAGACGGTCACGGTCACCCGGGACATCCGTGAAACGCCACGGGGGAGCCAGATGTTTGGAGGAGGGAATGGGGGATGTCAGGAAATGTGGGGGCAGGGCTGGTGAAGCCCTCTGACTAGAGCAAAACATTTTTAAAATCCAGAAGAAAATTGAAATCACCCATAATCTCGATATCTGATGTTTGAGGCGCAGAAAGTTTGATGTGGAGAGAAATCGGATCCAGAGGGTCCTTGGGGGCCTTCCTTTGGACAATGATGTTGGGTCTTGCTGGCCAAACTGGGGCCTGTACTGGCCGTCAGGCCTGCGGCTCCCTCTCCAGCCTGGGAGCCCGGCCATGGCGACCTGCAGGCTGTGGGGGACCACACCGTTGTTTCCTCAGCAGCCTTGGGATTCTTCTTCACAGGACCCCAGCTGTTGGATTCCAGGGGCTCCCGACCCCTGGAAGTTCCCAACCTCTGGAAAATCATTCATTGACTCATTCTCATTCAAGATTATTTCTGGAGCGTCTTCTCTGCCCCATTTGTACCCTTGAGGGAAAAAAAAAATCACAGCATGTGAAAATGAACAGTTGAGCCCCTCCCCCCTTGCCCATGGGGGCCAGCTGCTCTAATGCCCTGCAGCTGTCCCTCTGCCCAGAGCCTGGCGTCCCTCCGGCCGCCCAGCCCAAGACACTCGGCCACGTGCCAGAGATGGGCTCGATGCAGATCCCCGCCAGCAGCCGTTCCCAGCAGAGGGCCCCTAACGCTCCTTCATGCCAGTCTCGCTTTGGCAACATCCTTTAGAGTGTCCCAGGACGAGGCCCTGCATTGTCTGCAAGGTCCCAGCCGATGACAGAAAGTCATTATAATCAAAAGAAAAGTATCAGACAAAACTCCAAGGAGGAGGTGGGTTTGAAGGACTGAGGTTCTCAAGAGGTAGCAATGGCACGGGGCGCCTGGGTGGCCCAGTTGGTTAAGAGTCTCCCTTTGGCTCAGGTCGTAATCCCGGGTTCCCGGGATCTAGACCCGCATCGGGTTCTTTGTGTAGCCGGAAGCCTATTTCTCCCTCTCGCACTCCCTCTGCCTGTCGCTCTGTGTACTTGTGCTCTCTTTCTCTCTGTCAAATAAATGAATAAAATCTACTGAAAAAACGAACAAACAAGGTAGAAATGGCAGAAGAAGGGTATGGACTCTTGGGACATCCAAGGAAGCCTAGCACTGTGTTTCCACACATGTGAACATCGCGTGCACGCTAACATCGTACACCCCCATGCTCACATCTGTGCACAGGGCTTCTACCTAAGGCTGAGCCCTAAGAGCTTTCACACTTGCATAGGGGGAAGGGCTTTCACATGTGCAAGTAGCTTCTGGCACCAGAGGTGAGCGTTTCTGTTAGCCTTTACAGCAAACCTATTCTATTCTCTTTCCCTCCCTCTCTTGCCTCTTTCCTTCCTCCCTTCTGTTCTTCTGTCCTCCCTCCCTCCCTCCCTTCTTTCCTTCACCTCCCAAAAGGGCCCTTGAACCCCACAAATATAATATGACCATTATTCTTGGGGAAAACTATAACGATGTTAATTCATAAAGGATGATGTATGGATGTGTCTGAACTTTGTCACCAAAGCTGCTGGCAACGTGTGTGTGTTGTTGGCGGGGGGCACAGAAGGGAGGAGAAAGCCTGTGAGAAGGGCCTAGGATGAGTGACCGCTGTTCACTGCTGAGGAAATAGGTGATTGTTACAATACGAAATAGGGGGACACTGAGCCAGACATCCTGTGATTTCTTTTAAGATTTTTCTTCAGGACTATGAACATTCTAAGTCCTTTAACACCACATACATGTTAACAGATAATTGTATAACATTGTTTTGGGGCCAAAAGACTGTTTCTTAAAAATAAGACTAATAAAAGCTGCACCATTAGCAAGAATTAATGAATAGTTGATGTGTGCAAATGCAGATGGTCAGGAAACAGTATACTTTTAGTCCCTCCCCAAGCTGGTCCTCGGGTATGTGCGTGTCATGTATGGCAACCCCACATGGAGAGGAGCTCTCGGGGTGTGCACGATGAGCAGAGGGGGCTGCAATGAACACCCCCCCCCCCACAACATTCCCTCTGCTTCTTGAAAGAGTTCACAGGCTCCTTAAAGCTCATCCAGGGACACCAAGTTCAGAACAGCAAAAACTAGAGGAAACTCTCTCCCCTGGGAGAAGTGCCACAAATCATTTGAATCAAGCCCTTGTAAAAAAAAAAAAATATATATATATATATATATATATGAAGGGGCACCTGGGTGGCTCAGGCGGTTGGGCATCTGCCTTGGGCTCAGGTCACGATCCCAGAGCCCTGGGCTCAAGTCCCACATTGGGCTCCCTGCTCAGCAGGGAGTCTGCTTCTCGCCTCTCCCTTGGCTCGTGTGCTTTCTCTCTCTCCCTCTGGCTCGCTCTCTCTCTCTAAGTAAATAAATAAAATCTTTTAAAAAATATGAAAAAGATGTTTGGTGCTCTTGAGTTAAATTTACAAAGAAAACTTGACATGGAAAAGGTAATCTTCTTCCAATGCTACTGTGTGTATCCTCAGGGGAGCGGTGCAGAAAGCAGGAGTTGAAACATCCATCAGAAAATTCCTCACTCTACCAGGACAGTCCCCGGCCCCCAGGATCCCTGCCCCCGTGTGACACTTCCAGCTGCGGGAAGAATTTCTGTCCCCAGAGCAAATGCAGCAACGATTTATTGAAGAAAAAAAAAATATAAACAAACCAAGGTCATCTGATTCTAAAGTCTGTGTTTTGGGTTGTTTTTTCTCATTATACCACAAGTACCAAATTAGGCAGATCTTTAGTTATTTAATAGCTATAATTAAATCATTGAATTATAATACAAGGATGTAATTTTAAAGGAAAATCACTGTGTTTGCACTGCCAGCACTGCGCCAGAGGGAAAGCTTAGAACCGGAGGGAAAGCTTAGAAGAAGAAGGTTGAATTCTGGTCAGGGAAGAGGGACACACAGACAACAAGTCAGAACAAGGCTGCCCCATCAGGACAGGAGGGAACCCTAACTGTGCATCCAGGTCCTGGCTGGGAGTCCTGCTGGCTTCCTGGTGCAGACCATAGTAGGTCCAGGAAGGCTGGTTGACTGGAGACGAAGTAGCATTAAGTGTGTCCTTTCCCCTTACCATACCTGAAGTTTCATGTCTTGCCCATAAGGGGGTGAGAACAGATTTCCCCGAGGGCCTTTCCAGCTCTAAATTCCATGACTGTTCAAAGGAATAGCATAAGCAAAGGCCCTGAGGTTGGGTCGAGCCAATGTGAATTTCTTGTTCACCCGGGAGCCCTGCTGGCTCTGAGGAGGAGAAGGCGAAGACTCCTGGGATGCTAAAGAGCTTGAACTTGGCCCTGTAGGCAGTGGGAGCCATTGAGGGTCCTACAGGAAGGAGGTTGTAATACCTTTAACCCAAACCTTTGAAGAGTCCACGAGGAGAAGAGAGAAATCTGTATGTGACCTGTGTTGGATATTTTTTGTCTGTCTCTCTGCCCAGATCTGTTCTCTGTCCTGCTTGGTACCAAGGACCCTCAGAATACTGAATCGGGGCCTCCTTTGCTGAAGGGCGGTAGAGCAGGAGACCAGAGGCATTTCCTCCTTCCCTGCTTTGCCGAGTTCTGGGCTGACTGATTGTCCACTTCCCAGGAGCTCCAATCCCCTCCCGCAGGCCCTCTCGGCCTAGTCCCTGCTCTAGTTAGTCCTTGGGTGTGATTCCTTACCCAGTGTTGCCAGAAATGAATACAGGATGCTCAGTTGGATTTGCAGTTCTAGTAAATCAAAAATAATTCTTTAGTATAAGCATGTCCCGAATATTACAGTATTTATCCTAAAAATATGATTCATTGTTAATTTGAAATTTGAATTTAACTTGGCATCCTATTTTTTATTGGCTAAATCTTAATTATTTTTTTAAAGGTTTTATTTTTTATTTGACAGGCAGAGAGGGAACACAAGCAGGGGGAGTGGGAGAGGGAGAAGCAGGCTTCCCACCAAGCAGGCAGTCTGATGTGGGACTCGATCCAAGGACACTGGGATCATGACCTGAGCCAGGCAGATGCCCTAGTAACCCCATTTTAACTCCTTTATCCTGTCCACACTCTGTAGTAGTCGCTTCAGTAAACCTTCCAGGGTCTTTCATTTCCTGCCATTTCTGGCCCTCACACAGATGTTCCACTTCCCACTGGGGCTCTCGTGGTTACAGCAGCGCCATCAGCAGCTGGCCTGTGCCTCAGGGAGGGGGAGCCTTCGCCAGTCCCCGGACTTGGTGCCCAGGTCAGCCGGGGTGCGCCCCCTTCTCTGGCCTCCTCTTCCCACTGTGCATGGTGCATGGAGGTCTCCAGGGAGCCCCTCCTGTGAATCAGAAGGCAGGGGTGCCCGCACAGGCAGGGCCCACGTTGCCCTGTGCCTGGGAACCACAGCTGAGCAGACCCGGCCTCCCCCCAGGCATCCTTGGTGATGCCACAGTCTCTGTGGCAATGGGGGCTCATGGCAGGGGAGCAGAATCCCGGCTCCACCACTTAAGGGCAGAGGGCCCTGACCACTCTGAGCTCCGTTCCCCATTGATGACTCGGAGATGGACTCCCTCCCCAGCGCCAGGAAGCGGAATGGATAGAATGGACACTAAAAATGTATATAAACTGTGCCACAGCGCCTAGCGGCCTTTCCGCTATATAGGAGCCACTGTCATTATTGCCGATCGTGTATCCATCCATCTCCACTCGAGGCCAGGAACCGTGGTGGCCCACCTCCGTCTTCGCCACCCCCGCCTGGGCCCGGCAGAGGCAGGGCTCAGATGCATCCATAGAGTGTGACCTAAGCTGCATGAACAGGGGACAAAGGTTGCAGACCTGGCAAAGCAAGGACTTCCGCTATGCCCTGAGCTTCTGAGACAGGAGAGCGCAGGGTGAGGGGCCAGGTTTGGGCCTCCAAAGGCCCTGAAGTCTGAGTGTGAAGCACAGAAGAGGAAACACAATCCCGATTTCCGATGGTGTTTCTCCGCTGGGGCTGCCCCTCCCGCGCTCCTGTGTGCCAGAGGATCCAGCTCTGATGCACCCAGCTCGAGATAAATCTCGGCTCCTTCCTGGCCCAGCACCGGGGGTGGGGGGGTGGGTAGGAAGGTAGGGGTGATGGGGATGGTGGGGGGAGGGGGGTTAGGGGGATGGGGAGATTAGCTGGGGCCTCCTACCAGATGGCCGTCAGGCTCCCCACAGCCCTCTGGCAGCTTCTGCTCCAGAGAGCCAGGACTTGCGCTCCAGGGCCACAGTCTGGCAGAGCTAGTCTGATCTGGGCCGGTGTCTCCTGGGCCACAGCTCGCTCGTCCATACTGGGGTTTTGAGTGGGACTGTGGAAGGGGTGGGGGTAAAGGGGCTCTTTTAGGGAGCTCAGGAGGGCAGCTCACATACCCCTAGCCCCAAGTGGCCTCGGGGGTTCTGAGGACACTGGGGGGGTGCCACTGGGTCAGCTGACCCAGGGTTGACGTCGGGCTGGGCGTGGGCTCCCTCAAAGACCACCCGGCACGCCGGACCCCCTCCTAGACTTGGACGTCCGGGGCTCCCATGACTGAATCCAGCACCTGGAGCCAGGCCAGGCTTGGGCAGAGGTAAACCAGACAAGGGAGGATCAGAGCCACCGCACAGATCTAAGGGCCCATCCTGCTGTGGTGGGGACACAAGCCACAGACCCACCCCACCCACATCCCAGAAGCCGTTCTGCAGAGGCAGGAGGACGGGATAGGAAGCCTGAGTAACACCATCTGGAGGAGTCACGGAAACTACTACACCAGTTGAAGCCAGTTTCTGGAATGAACTACAGCCGTTTTAGTTTCATTTCTGCTCAGCGGATAGTAGCTTATTGGGAAGGTTGGATCTACTCTCTACAAAAATATAAACATGTTTTCTCTGTGGGTCTGAATTGTGGTATCGACCGACTTGGGCCCCCCGGGGCAGATGGGGAAAGCCAGGCAATAGAGTGAAGACTTAGTGTGCCCGTGGGGAGCCAGGGGTATTTCGAGGACACTTCTGAGGCTGACATCCTGCGCTGCCTGCGTCCACATCTGTTATCAAGGGGACACGAACCATGACGTGGAGACCTTCTGAGCGGTTCTGCTGTTTTAACAATAAGCTGTCTCTCTGTGGCCCTATGTGAGGGGCCAAAGGACCTGGGCTCAGGATGTGCTTTCAGGTGACCATAGCTCTGGAGCTATGGAGCAGCTGGAGGGCGGGGGGAAGGGCTGGGGGAAGGGGAGCGGTTCCCGCCAATCACCATGGAAACAGCCGGTCCAATCCCACACCCACACTCTCCCCAAGTGTGTCATCCTGGACTCATGTGGGTGTCAGGCAGAATCTTTGAGAGACATGTTTCCTCTTTTTTCAGGGGCTGCAGGGCCCCTCACACAGCCACCTGGGCTTGTTTTCAGGAGGCCTCGGAGACCATATGGTGTGTCCCTCTTCCCACCAGCGGGCAAGCTCTCACCACCGCTATCTTAGGGACAGGACTAGAATAACACTGGGGCCAAATTTGGGTCACATGTTGCAGAGGCTGAGGGGAACCGGGCCCCAGAACAACCGAGGGCACCCTAGGCCTCAAGCACCTGCACCCTGCAAGCTGAGAGTTTGCTCACTTCCCACCTGACATGATTATCCTAGACCCAGCTCAGTTCTCCAGTGTCTGTGAGGTCTCATTCCCTTAGCAGAATGAACGGATCACGTTCCTTTGGGGCTTGGGGACATCACACTGTGTTATCTGCGGGTTTATGCTGATCTTTGTCCTCCCTCCCGCTGCCATCCCAGACAAGAATGGGAGCTCTTCAAGGACAGACCTTGTCTTCATACCAGTCGAATGAAAGAATGATGGGATGAACTAGTAACTAGTTTCCACTTACTAGACTGAGAACTATGTCACCTCACTGTGAGGTGACAGATGGTAGCCACATGAACGGGAAGCGGAGTGTAATGTATCCAGGTGTTGAACCACTACCCTGGGCCCCTGAAACTAATGTAATGTTGTGTGTCATCTCTGTTTCATTTAGGAAAAAACCAATGGAACTGTGCATGGGTTGGGTCAGGCAAATCACCATTTTCTAGACGGTCACCGAGTATGGATTACGAAACATGTCTCATGGGACACCTGGGTGGCTCAGTAGGTTAAGCCTCTGCCTTAGGCTCAGGTCATGATCCCAGGGTCCTTGGATGGAGTCCCGCGTCAGGCTCCCTGCTCAACGGGGGAGCCTACTTCTCCCTCTCCCTCTGCCTGTGCTCCCCCTGCTTGTGTGCTCTCTCTTGCTCTCTGTGTCAAATAAATAAATAAATAAAAATCTTAAAAACAAAACAAAACAATGAACAAAAAAACCCACAAAACATGTCTCACATTTAATTTGCCTGGGATCCAGACCAAGAAATTCACCCAGTGAGTTTCATTTGCCTTTCCTGAAGACTGGGGATAGCGGGGGAAGGGGAAGGGGGAGACCAGAAACATCCTAAAATTTTTAATGATTGGGAAACCTGCACTTCACAGGCATCTCCTTTGCCAAGAAGAATTAAAGAGGTAGAAGCGGCTAGGCTCACGTCAGGAGGTCTCTCAGCTGTGCCGCAGGCTTCCCTGCCTGCAGCTGGAGAGCCTCAGCCCTCTGCCGGTTTGCAGCTTGGACTCCTCATCTGCAGGAAGTCGGGGCAATGATGAAGCAGAAAACCTGTGAAGTCGGAGTGCGCGCCCCACGGGAACCTCGGCGAGGGCAGGAGTCCAGCTCCATGAGTCCTAGCGTCGCACACCCCACAAAAGCCACAGGGCTGGGAGGAAAGCGTGTGACCGAACCACAGAGGGGCTGTTTGGACCTGCTCCGTGGAGTCCCGAGCAGCCCCGGATTTGGAGAAGGTGGTTTTGGGGAGGGCGCTGGAGCTGTGGGGTTTGTGAGGCCAAAAGAGGAGGTTGGGGTGGCAGAGAGGGAGAGGGAAGGAGAAGCTGTTCTAGGAGAACTTGGCAGATACACAGGGTTTTCTGTTTTTTTATGTTTTTTTTTTTTTTTTTTTTTTTTCAGAATGCTGTTAAACAGACTTTATTTGAGGTACCATAAAGAGCTTCTATTTATTACACAGGGTTTTCTGAGAGAGAACGGATTGGAATACCATCTCCTCTTCCCCAGTGCATCTACCCTGCACACCAGTGCCTTGAAACTGGTTTTGTGACTCAAGGGGCTCTGGGGATAAGCTGAGACTGGTCACTAAGCAAATGTGTGATGAAGAACACAGCTGTCCCCAAAGGCCTAGTCACTTTGGACCGTCCAGGGCTGGGCTGATTCGGAAAGGAGTGTAGCAGGCAGGGCCAGGCCTCCCTCCACACATTCAAAGCCCACTGGCCCCCTCCTCTCCAGAGTGTGGCTACCGAGTAGACACCTGGACTGGAGATCCTGCTCTCGTCATTGAAGAGTGAGCTTTCAGGCGCTGGACGGAGACCTAACACGTGTTATTCCCCCCTTCTGAGTGTCAAGGTGGTGGAAGGTGCTAGAGAAACAGAAGCCAGTTTCAGAAAAAAGAGAGGTAATCCAAGATTAAGCTCTGTAGCTCTGGAAGGAAGGAGGGTGAAGAAATGAGCTCATAATGGTTTAGTAAACCAGATTATTGCTGATTTGAGCTATAAGAAAATGGTTACTGGGAGAGATTTAATTTCCATAGGACCTGAGGGAAGACTCTTGACATTTGAATATAAATATACAATATTTGCTGTTCTCGCAATGGTCTCGCCCCAAATCACGGAAGTCCCACAGTGTGGGGCCAACCCAGAAAGAGTTGTTGTGTATCGCCGTCCTTCCCTGTGCTCCCATTTCATGCTAGGGAGGGACAGAACCACCTCTCAAGCTGCTGAATGCTCATTTGTGATTTCTGTTCACCTGGTTCATTCCTTCCCTGTGGCCGCTAACTGCTCAACGGAAGTTAAGAGAAGCTGGTGTGCCTGAGGGACGTGAGCACTGATGGTAACTGAATGTTGTCCTCGTGGTAAGCGCCATGCTAGGCCATTTGCACGCACTCTGTGTATTGCTTGAGAAGACGGGGTCTCATCTACCGTTGGGTATAAGGTTCTACGTGTGAAAATGGTGGAGGGTCCATTGTTTTATCCTACTTGTAACATAGTGACTTCGCTGTCTTGACTTTCAGGAACACTAACAGAAGACAGGAGCCTTCTGGGTCAGAAGAAATGGACTTGATTATCACGCAGCAGGGAGTATGTGCGTCCTAGCCTTTGGCCCCTCAAGTGCCACAGGGCGATGTGGCGGGGCCCCGGGAGATGCTGGACGTGCCTCCTTCACAGCTGAGGATCCCCAAGCTTAGGAAGCTCCAGTTTTATAATGGGCTCTAAGCAAACTTGCTCAAATTTTGCTCTGGAGGGAAAAATTCATCTAGACTATACTGGACAATGAACAAATTATTCCTCAGCTCCAAAGGGAGACACAGTCTGGATATTATCCCAAGGCTGTTCACTACACAAGCATCCTTGAACAGATATCCCCGGCAAAAGCTGCACTGATAAGGTCTGCAGAAGTATGAGAGAGACCAATGGAGAACCGCCTCCCTTACACTATGTAAGTACATTAAATCACACTGGTTAACTTTTTTTTCCCAAAATCTTTCTAAAATTTTTTTTGTGCTTGATATATCAATGGTACGTGATGGAGATATGTCAAATTTGTTAATTTCTCCCTGTAAGTCTTTCATTTTTGCTTTATGTATTTTGAGGCTATTTAAATAAGCATAATATAGGTTTAGAATTGTAATATCTTCCTGGGTGAACTGAACCTTTTACCCTTATGTTGTGATCCTCCTTTTTCCTAGTAATGTTTTTTATCTTAAAAATAGAGTTTATCTGACATCATCTTTCTTTTGGTTACTATTCTCCTGATCTATCTTTTCCTATTCTCTGATTCTCAGTTTTTTTGTATCCTTATTTCTAGGTGCGTCTCATGTAAGGAGCACATAGCTGACTTTTTTTTTTTTAATCTAATGACAACCTTTTTTTCTTTCTTTCTTCTTCCTTCCTTCCTTTTTTCCCTCCTTCCTTCACTTTTCTTTCTTTCTTTCTTTCTTTCTTTCTTTCTTTCTTTCTTTCTTT